>NW_027507718.1:352573375-353773375 GCF_037356315.1 Lithobates pipiens | reverse complement strand
AATCTTACGCTCTAACCCCAGTGGGACCTGTCTCCTGTCCGCAGCAGTCAGCCATAGGGTCCACAACCTTGCGGTGCACTCCTGATCCCTATGGTGTGCATCTGTCACCTTGCCTCAAGGTGACCTGACAGTTTGATCAGCCATGGACCCGACTGACATGCCGCTTCCTGCAGATGATCCATTGCAGAGCTTAGTTCGGCGACTTGAGACCCAAGAATCGCCTCAGACCCAGGTGATGCGATTCCTTCAGGATTTGGCATCCCGTGTTGAACAGGTTCAGGCCTCATTAGGACCCCCGGTTCAACAACCTCAACCGCTATCTGCCGCTGCACCTATCGCATCAGTTGCAGCCACACATTCATTACAACTACCAACTCTGGCCCTTTTCTCTGGGGACTCCAAGTCTTGCAGGGGTTTCCTTAGCCAGTACACAATTCATTTTGAACTTCAGCCCCAAAACTTCCTGTCCGATTGGGCAAAAGTTGCATATATCATATCCCTCCTGTCCGGCGAGGCGTTAGCTTGGGCTACCCCTCTGTGGGAACTGAATGATCCACTGGTTTCTAGCCTGTCTGATTTCTTGAAACTTTTTCGGAATATCTTCGAGGAACCGGGTCGTGTCTCCTCAGCGGCTAGCGCTCTTTTACGTCTCCGTCAAGAGTCCGCGTCTGTGGGACAGTATGCTCTTCAGTTCCATATCCTCACAGCTGAATTGAGCTGGAATAATGAGGCCCTAGTTGCAACCTTTTTACATGGCCTCTCTGATAGAGTGAAGGATGAGTTAGCAGGAAGATCCTTTCCTGCTAATCTGGACAGTGTCATCATCTTGTGTAACCAGATCGATATTCGCTTTCAGGAGAGGGCCCTGGAAAAAAGACGCCAGCACTCCCCATTCTTTAGGCAGCCTGAGCCCCTAGTCCCTTCTCTTCGATCCGAGGAGCACCCCCTGCCTACCGAGGAACCTATGCAGTTGGGCTGGACTAAGTTATCTCCCAAAGAACGTGCTAGGCGCAGAACTGTGGGCCTATGCCTCTATTGTGGGGCCAAAGGTCATTTCCATTAAACTTGTTCTCTTCATCCGGAAAAACGCTCAGGGCTAATACATCTGGAAGGTGGAGTATTAGACCCTGAAATATCACCTTCACCTTCTCGTCTTCTCCTTTCTGTGTTGCTTCATGTCGGTGCTTCCTCTCGCTCGGTCTCAGCACATCTGGATTCCGGAGCCGCTGCCAATTTCATGGATTGAGAAACTGCATCCTCCATGAGACTTACCCCTTTGCCCCTTACAACACCATTGGTGGTCTTGGCGATTGATGGCACAGTTCTCCCAGGGAGCCCTATCCGCTTTCAGACTCTTCCTGTTAAGATGTCAGTAGGGGCACTCCACCAGGAGTGGATATCCTTCCTTGTCTTACCTAAGGCTTCATCTCCTATCATATTGGGTCTTCCTTGGTTACGGCTCCATTCTCTGCACGTTGACTGGTCTGCTGGACAGATCCTGGCTTGGGGTTCCTCCTGTTCCTCTTCCTCAGATCCTGGCTTGGGGTTCCTCCTGTTCCTCTTCCTGCCTACTCAAGGGTACCCCAAAGGAGAAACTTCCTGTTACCACCATCCCAGTATCTTCTGCTCTTCCCGCTGTATATAGCGATCTCTGGGAAGCGTCCTGCAATAGTCAGACTGATGCACTCTTTAGGTCATGTGGTACTCTGGATGAGGGGCCCACCTATGAACCTGAGTCGATCATTCACTCCAGTTCGCATAACCATTTACCTTTGCCTGTCCCTAATCTCCCTTGGACGCACAACCAGGCTAATTTGTCTGCAAGTTCCACAGTCGCTATGCCCTGTGATGCGATTGAGATGGTCGCTACACCTGACAATACTATTCAGTCGACCTCTGCACCAGTTATGCCAGTCCAGCCCATGCCCAATGAGCTTCCTGCTTCTTGTTCAGCACCTTCGGTGACCTGGCCTCACCCTACTGCTACTATGTCCGTTCAAACCCGTTTAAGAGGCTCAATCCATCCTTTGGATAGAATACCTAATTCGGCCAGGAGGGGTTTTCAATCTTTTTCTCAGGGTTCTCTGGATTCTGTTGGTGTTGCAGCTATCCAGCTTGACTCTTGTGACATGTCACCTTCTAACTAACCTGACCTTGGGGATCCACTGACCTCTGCCCAGTCTGGTGGTCCTGTTATGGATGCCCAGCTCATCTTTAAGGGTGTGGGGGACCCTGCTCAGACTCCTGATCTTCTCATGCCCTTACCCATTCCTAAAAATCCTTTAGTCCTCAAGTCCTCTCGTCCTCTCCCTACCTCGGTTTCGGTCTCTGAGGATAATCTAAAATACGAGGTTAGTCATGTTTTGGATTCCTGGCTCCGTAAAGGCATTCTTCAGTACCTCGTACTTTGGAAAGGGTTGGGTCCCGAGGAGAGGTCTTGGATCACTGCATCTGAGGTCTTTGCTCCTCGTCTGTTGAGGAGGTTCCATCTGGAGTTTCCCTTTAAGCCTGGACCCAGGCGGGGGAGGGGGAGGCCTCATAAGAGGGAGGGTACTGTCATGGTTATGCAGTGATCTTCCTGTTTGCTTACTTCCCCTCATGTGTTCAGGCTAAGAGGCCAGCCACTTCCACCTGGTGGTTTTTATAACCTCTCCTCTAAGCATGGCTCCACCCCAGGCCCTATCAGGGAACCTTATATTAACCTGTGCACTGCATGCCAACAGTGCTGATCAACCATTGTGTATTCCTTTGTGTGTTTGACTTCCTGTTACCTGCCGTGTGCTCTTCTGTTGTTCCATTACCGACTTTGGCGTGTCTTTGACTATCCCTGTTTGCCTGGGATCCTGACCTTTTGGCGTGTCCCTGACTTTTCCCATCTGCTTGTAGCCCCGACCTTGGCTTTGTCCCTCACTATCCCTATCTTCCTGTTGCCTACTGTGGGTGTGAGCTGGAGGACCCTGGGGGTCGCGACCTGGAGCCAGTTGCAGCCAAGTCCATCCTCACCACTCGAGGCTCTGGGGAACACCTGCTGGCTCTTAGACTCCACGCCCCAGGGAATCTTACGCTCTAACCCCGGTGGGATCTGTCTCCCGTCCTCAGCAGTCAGCCATAGGGTCCACAACCTTGCGGTGCACTCCTGATCCCTACGGTGTGCATCTGTCACCTTGCCTCAAGGTGACCTGATATCTTTCTTTTGTTATTTCTCTCATGGACATTGTGCAATATGTTTATAGATTAGTTGCATTTAAGAATTATTTTTTTTTTTATTGTTATTTTTCTTTTGTCACTTTTACCACTTTTTTCTGTAGTACACTCCACACAGGCTCAGGATACAACCTTCACATTACCTACACCAAAGTCCCATACACACTATCAGTTTTTCTGCTGAGTTTTTCCTTCAGATTTACCAAAACCATATAATATGTGGTCAAACCTTAGGAGTTTCAATTTGTATGCAATCAGGCAGGTTTTGGTAAACCTGAAGGAAAAACTCAGCATAAAAACTGATAGTGTGTATGGGGCTTAAGGCCTAATTCATTATCTCTTTTTATGTGGGGCTCAAGACCTAACACATAGTATTTAGGAGGAGGGCGTAGCACAGTAGCACATCAGTAGTTTAGGACCAAACACCTGGTATTTAGACAGAGAGTGTAGCTCAGCAGCACATTCACAATATAGGGGCTGCACTCCCTCAACTTCTGGCTTATACCATTCTCTACCAAGTGATATTGCTGTATGAAGCAGAGGCTATAACTCATTCACCAGCAAATAAGTCATTAGACATTGTACCTTGCGGAGGGTATATATTTTGATAATTGGCACGCATAGACAGTGCATATTTAATTTCCATTATTTTTATTTTTAGTCTTAAAGTTTACAAGATTGCAACCTGCAGAGGGTGCAATGCAGAACTATTACAACAGGTTCAAACTAAACACTCAAGTACCTTTTAATTACAACAGTGCCACACATGCAACCTTTTTTAATCAATCAGGTGAAAGTATATCTGCAGCAGTTCTCATCTTTCAAAAATGTTTTCAAGATTTTCTGCATTAATTTACTTTGCGCAGATTTGTTTACAACTTTTTTTCCCAGTTGACCCTTGCCAGAGATTGGAGACCTATTATGGTCTCCAAATTTAAGACCTTCCTGGGCCTATCCCTCTTCATGGGCATAACTAAAAAGACTGAGTTGCAGTCATATTGGCCCACTGACCCAATTCACCATATGCCTGTGTTCCCTGCCTCCATGACCAGGACACGATATGAAGAGATCTTGCAGTTCATGCACTTCAATTATAATGAACTCGGGGTGACCCTAGATTTGATCGGATCTATAAAATTTGGCTCCTCATAAACAGTTTGCAGCCTTGTTTACTCCTGATCAAGTTGTCTGTGTTGATGAGTCCCTGATTAAGTTTTCTGGACGCTTGTCTATCAAACAGTATCTTCCCAGCAAGCAAGCCAGATATGGGGTCAAGATGTATAATCTCTGTGACAGGGTAACAGGCTATACATATAGTTTTGGGGTTTACCAGGAAAAGATAGTCATGTAGAGCCGGAGAACTGCCCAGACTACATAGGGAGCTCTGGTAATATTGTGTGGGGCTTGGTGTCACCCTTATTCAGAAAGGGGTACCACTTGTACGTGGACAATTATTACACGAGCGTGCCAGTTTTTAGTCACCTTTTCGATTATGGAATTGGTGCATGTGGCACTGTGTGATCTAATCTCTGGGGCTTCCCCCAATGGCTTGTAGAATCCCGACTTAGACAGGATTCTACCTGCTTGAAGTGTAATAATTTGTTAGCAGTGAAGTGGAGGGATTCACAGAATGTTTTCGTTCTGTCCTCCCTTCACGCAGATATGACAGTCCAAATTTCTCCGGTGACTGGTGTTGTGGAGAAACCCCTCTGTGTCCACGAATACAACCTATGTATAATGAATTTTAAAAAGCACCTTGTCCCCATGTTGATGAGGACAACCCTGGATGTTGGTTGTCGGGGTCTGCGGGCGGGGGGCTTATCGGACTCTGGGAGCCCCTTTAATAGGGGGGCCCCCAGATCCCGGCCCCCCACCCTATGTGAATGAGTATGGGGTACATCGTACCCCTAACCATTCATCTGAGGGAAAAAGTGTCAATAAAAAAAAACACACTACACAGGCTTTTAAATTAGTTTATTAGGCAGATCCGGGGGTCTTCTTCCAACTTCCGGGGTCTTCTTCCGACTTCTTCGCGCTTTCCGGTTCTTCTCGCCAGGCTCCTCCGCTATCTTCTGCTCTTTTGCTAGCGAAGGAGCCCGGCTTTCTCCTTCATCGTTGTTGAGAAGCCTGGCTTTCTCCTTCGTCGTTGTCTTCTCTACCCTTTCCGGTTCTTCTTGCCGGACTCCTCCGCTATCTTCTGCTCTTTTGTCGCTCTTTTGCTAGTGTAGGAGCCCGGCTTTCTCCTCTGTCGCCATCGCCGTCTTCTTCTTCTTCTTCTGTTCTTCCAATGTTGACACAATGCTCTCTCCCTCTGTAATGCCGTGGACACGGTGCATGGTGACTTATATAGGCATAAAGGGCGGGGTCACCACGTAACATCACCTGGTGACCCCGCCCTTTATGCCTATATAAGTCACTGTGCACCTTATGACGTCACAGTCACTGGGCATGCTAGGAGTGTGATGTCATAAAGGGTGGGGTCACCATGTGACATCATTTAAGGGGGCTCCTGGATTCCGATAAGCCCCCCGCCCGCAGACCCCGACAACCAATGGCCAGGGTTGTTGGGAAGAGGCCCTTGTCCTCATCAACATGGGGACAAGGTGCTTTGGGGTGGGGGGCTGCAGGGCGCCCCCTTCCCCAAAGCACCCACCCCCCATGTTGAGGGCATGCGGCCTGGTACGGTTCAGGAAGGGGGGCGGTTGCTCGTCCCCACTCCCTTTCCTGACCGGCTGGGCTGCATGCTCAGATAAGGGTCTGGTATGGACTTTGGGTGTCTCACAAGGTGTCAATCTCGCCAATGGAGGGGGCGAGATTGACTTGCTTCTCTCGTTCCGTCGTACCTGAAGTCACATTCAAAATTAATGGACTTTAGTCCGTGTGTGTGCAAGTCCGTTCATTTGGAAAATCCGTTGGACCTCAGCCAAAAGTCTGGCGGATTGTCCACCAGACCTAGTCTGCCGGAAAGTCCGTTCATGTGTGGTCGTGTGTGCGCAAGTCCACTTGTTGCGGAAAGTCCAGCGGTTCTCCGCTGCAAAGTCCGGCGGATTGTCCGTCGGATAGTCCGATTGTGTATACATGGCATTAGTGCATTAAAATTTTAAAAAGTGTGTTTTTTCCCAAAAAATTACGTTTGAAAAATCACTGCACAAATACTGCATGAAAAAGAAAATTGCAACACCCACCATTTTATTCTGTAGGGCCTTTGCATTAACAAAATATATAACGTTTGGGGGTTCAAAGTAATTTTCTTGCAAAAAATATTGTCAGAAAGGGCTTTGTCTTCAAGTGGTTAGAAGAGTGGGTGATGTGTGACATAAGCTTCTAAATGTTATGCATAAAATGCCAGGAAAGTTCAATCCCCCCCCCCCCCCCCCCCAATGACCCCTTTTTGGAAAGTAGACACCCCAAGCTATTTGCTGATAGGCCATAAGGTGCAGGAAAATAACAATTTTGGTTTGTTTTTGTACAAAGTCGTCACTAAATTATATATGGCTCAAACATGCCATGGGCATATGTGAAATTACACTCCAAAATACATTCTGCTGCTTCTCATGAGTATGGGGATGCCACATGTGTGAGACTTTTTGGGAGCCTAGCTGTGTACAGAAAACCAAGCACCTCCTTCAGGATTTCTAAGGGCGTAAAATGGTGATTTCACATCCTCACTACCTATCACAGTTTCGGAGGCAATAAAATGTAAAGATAGCACAAACCCCCCCCCAAATGACCCCATTTTGGAAAGAAGACAATTCAAGCTATTTGCTGAGAGGCGTGTTGAGTTCATGGAATATTTTATAGTAAGTTTCTGAAAATTGTATTTATTTATTTTTACAGAAAGTTGTCACTAAATGATATATTGCTCAAACATGCCATGGTATATGTGAAACTACACCCCAAAATACATTCTGTTGCTTCTCCTGAGTACAGGAATACCACATGTGCAAGCCTAACCGTGTACAGGACTCAGAAAACCAATCACCGCCTTCAGGCTTTCTATGGCCTTAAATTTTGATTTCACTCCTCACTGTATATCACATTTACGGAGGCCATGAAATGCCCGGATAGCACAAATGACCCAATTTTGGAAGCTATTTTCTGAGAGGCATGTTGAGTATTTTTCAGATCTTGCTTTTTGTCACAAAGTTTTGAAATATTGAAAAAAGAAAAAAAAAGTTTCCCTTTCTTTCTTCAGTTTCAAAAACAAAATGAGAGCTGCAAAATACTCACCCTGCCTCTTAGAAAATACCTTGGGGTGTCTACATTCCAAAATTGGGTCATTTGGGAGTGGGGGTTTGTGCTATCACCATTTTATACCCTTAGAAACCCTGAAGACGGTACTTGGTTTCGGGGTCCTGTACATGGCTAGGTTCCCAAAAAGTCTCACACATGTGGTTACCCCATACTCAAGAGAAGCAGCAAAATGTATTTTGGGGTGTAATTTCACATATAACCAAGGCATGTTGGAGCAATATATCATTTAGCAACAACTTTGTGCAAAAAAAAGAAAAATAATTATTTTCCCGCAACTTGTGACAAAATATTCCATGGACTCAACATGCCTCTCAGCAAATAGCTTGGGGTGTCTACTTTCAAAAATTGGGTCATGGGGGGGGTTGTGCTATCTGGGCATTTCATGGCCTCCAAAACTATGATAGGCAGTGAGGAGTGAAATTAAAAATTTATTCCGTTAGAAAGCCTGAAGGTGGTGCTTGGTTTTCAATGTCCTGTACGCCAAAGCAGAGAAATACCATGATAAGAGCAAACTAAAATAAAAATAAAGAGCTACAGCAAACACCATCAAAATATCACTATGGTAAAAGTAAAATAAAAATAAATTGCTGCGCTACAAAAGATACATTTCATAAAGTCAAATGATAGTGTATGAATATTAAAATGTCCCAATTGAAATGAATCAAAAAAGTGTCCATATATAATTCAGTGAGCAAAACAATGGTGAAAAGACATTATAATAAAGAAAAAAAAAGCACTTCAGTCCAATTTAAAAGCAAATACAGATGACCATCAACTTTCAGCTCTTTGAAGAAATAAATCTGTAAGTGAGGGTCCTTTCCAGAGAGAGTGGACTCCCTTGCAAGCGGAGTCACAATCACAAGCAGATTCAGCCCTCTGCGGGGACAGATGGATCTCTGATGCTTCAAGTCTGGCCAGCCACTTCCAAAGGTAGACAAGGAGACCCGACAGAGGAGGGCAGTGTGAAGATCAGCTGGTTGATAGGCTCGTCAGTTCCTCATATGTTCGGCGTCTTCTGCTGATAGATATAAAGTCGCTTCAGCAAGAGGCGGCAAGCGCAAAAGTGCAGCCAGTGAATCCACTAATCAGAAAAAGATACACCCGTGCTCAGGGCCACGAATGTAAGAGGGAAAAAGACGGACTCCAATCATGAAATACCGTTAAAAAAAGCCTTTAATGCTTAAAAAAGAACAAGTGAAATACCGTATTTGCCGGCGTATAAGACGACCTTTTACACCCGAATTACACAGCCAAAAATCGGGGGTCGTCTTATACGCCGGGTGCAGAGGCTGCAAGGCATGTTTACCTGCTCCGTAAATGGGGTAGACGCCGCCAGAGTGATGCATAAACAGTCCGGTTTTCGGGACCGGGTGAAGAGGCCGCCGGGTGCGCTGTATTCATACACTGTGCGCCGCTGAGCCAATCCTGGCAGGCGATGCACTGTTTTGCTGATGCAGAGCCTGTTAAGCCTGCTCGGATTGGCAGGTTGTTTCTCCAATCCGAGCAGGCATGAGTCGGAGCGGCGCGGGCTGATGATGTCACAGCCTCTGCCAATCCGAGCAGGCTTTGCATCCATACAAGAGATATTAAAATGCATTGCCTGCTGTGATTGGCTCAGCGGCGCACAGTGTATTTCTAGACAAAATAATACCGATATACTGTATTCTTCCTGTGATTTAAAAGCCCTATCAGTTACTTTTTACCAGTGAGGAAGTGACAACTTGGCAAGCTTGCAGTAACCATAATACTGTACCTACTAGCAAAGCATCATATACAGTATATGGTACAGTATACAATACTGTACGTACTAACAAAGCATCATATATACCGTACCGTACCTACTAACAAAGCAACAAGCATCATATATACCGTACCGTACTGTACCTAACAAACCAACAAAGCATCATATATACTGTACTGTACTGTACCTACTAACAAAGCAACAAAGCATCATATATACCGTACCGTACTGTACCTACTAACAAGGCAACAAAGCATCATATATACCGTACTGTACTGTACCTACTAACAAATCAACAAAGCATCATATATACCGTACCGTACTGTACCTACTAACAAAGCATTACGGTATATACCGTACTGTACCTAGCAACAAAGCATCATATACTGTGTCTTCCTGGCGCTACTGTTACGGTATATTACAAAGCATTACCATATATACTGTGAGTACCTGGCTCTACTGTACATATCCTAACAAAGCATCATATACGGTACTTTGTGTACTGGTAGCCAACATCCTGTACTGCATATCCAGCTCCAGATCTCCCCTTCATATAAAATACTGGTATGATTTATGGTGCTTTGGAGGAGAGGAGTCATTGTTGCTACCTACCGGTACGTTACCAATTGTGGGATCTCTGGGACTTGCAGTTCACCAGTTTCCTTTTTGATTACCGTACATAAAAGTGATAGCGTAATACCTGACAGATTACAATACCTGACAGATTTTAGATTTCCTGTAGTGGAAAATGGCTGATGGACAGGGCCCCAGCATGGCTCCAGCAAGGAGAAGGAAACATGAAGCCAGTTTCAAGCTCAAAGTTGTAAACTTTGCCAAGGAAAATAATAACTGTGCTGCTGCAAGACAATATGGAGTAACGGAAAAGATGGTCCGAGACTGGAAAGCAAAGGAAGATGCATTAAAGAGTATGCCAAGGGCTAAGTGTGCATTAAGAAGAGGCACCCCACATTGGCCAGAACTCGAGAAGCATGTAGCAGACATGGTGCATGAGCATCGTCACAATGGTTTTGTAGTGACACGAAGCAGCATATGGATCTTTGCACTTCAGTGGGCCAAATCTAACCCAGATCACAGCAAAGGATTTAAGGCCACTATATCCTGGTGTTCTAGGTTCTTGGAAAGGCATGATTTGGTACTGAGGCAAAAGACCAAAATTGCACAAAAATTACCTGCAGATCTCGATGGCAAAGTAAGCAATTTCCATCGATATGTAATAGAGCAGCGCAAGAAGCATGGCTATGCGTTAAGTCAGATTGGAAATATGGATGAAACTCCTATGAATTTCGATATGGTTGGAAATAAAACCGTCAATTCAAAAGGTGCCAAAACTGTGTTAATTAAAACAACAGGACATGAGAAGTCCAGTTTTACTGTGGTACTAGCATGTACAGCTGATGGTGCCAAACTAAGACCCATGATTATTTTCAAAAGAAAAACGATGCCGAAAATAAAGTTCCCCGTTGGAGTATTTGTACATGTGAATGAAAAAGGCTGGATGGATGAAGAAGGGATAAAGCTATGGCTTGAAAATGTATGGAGTAGACGACCAGGTGGACTTCGTCAAGAACGTAGCCTACTGGTGTGGGATATGTTCAGGGCTCATTTAACTCCCAGCACAAAGGAAAGGCTGAAAAGAATAAACACAGATGCAGCGGTTATTCCTGGAGGATTGACATCGTTGGTACAGCCACTGGATGTGTGCCTAAACAAGCCATTTAAAGATAGAATTCGAGAACAGTGGAATGAGTGGATGGTTAGCGGCGAAAAGTCATTCACAAAAGGAGGAAACATGCGTGCTCCACAGTTGGATGTTTTGTGCACCTTTGTCATAAAAGCCTGGAATGATATTGATGCAGAAAAAGTCATCAAGTCTTTCAAGAAGTGTGGCATATCAAATTCATTGGATGGTATGGAGGACGATGACTTGTGGCAAGATGAAGAGTAGTGATGGACGAACTTCCGACGGGACGTTTCGCGAACGCGAAATGCGAACGGACCCAAACGTTCGCGAAACCGAACGTTCGCCGCGGGCCCCATTGACTTCAATGGGAGGCGAACTTTGCAAACCTTCATGTCGAATTTGCGGCCACGTGGTAATTATTAGGGGGTAAAACGTAGTCCCACCATCTGGACAATGACATAATACATGTATGAGGTGAATTTGGGATCGATAACTACAAGCATTTTTATTTTATTTGGGAAATTGTTCTAACAATTCAGGACTATGGAGCTAATGAAGGCAATGGAGGAGAGGGAAGGTCAGGGACCAGGGTAGGCAAAGAAGAGGGTGCAGGAGATGATCACCAGCAGCGTGACATACCGGAATGACACATGCACCGTGATAGAGGCATCTGACAGCAGCACCGTAATACAGAGCACTGACAGCAGCACCGTGACATACAGCGCTGACAGCAGCACCGTGACATACAGCGCTGACAGCAGCACCGTGACATACAGCGCTGACAGCAGCACCGTGACATACAGCGCTGACAGCAGCACCGTGACATACAGCGCTGACAGCAGCACCGTGACATACAGCGCTGACAGCAGCACCGTGACATACAGCGCTGACAGCAGCACCGTGACATACAGCGCTGACAGCAGCACCGTGACATACAGCGCTGACAGCAGCACCGTGACATACAGCACTGACAGCAGCACCGTAAGCAGCCCCAGGAGGAAGTCAGCACAGCACAGGGATGGTGTGATCCCCTCATAATAAGAACCCCCAGGAGGAAGTCAGCACAGCACAGGGATAGTGTGATCCCTTCATAATAAGAACCCCCAGGAGGAAGTCAGCACAGCACAGGGATATCATAAGCAGCCCCAGTAGAAATATGACACCGCTCAACCTCTTCAAAGAGGAGGGTAGGGGCATATAGTACGGTGTGCTTTTTTGGGTCAAGGAAGTGAGCCAAATGAATTAAGAAGGTCTGTGTGCTTGATTAAAAAAATAGTTTATAGACATATACATGGTCTACTGGTCACATGTGTTGAATTCCTCCGAGATCCATGCCTCATTCATTTTTAGAAATGTGAGGTAGTTAACACTGTGGTGAGCTAGGCGAGTACGCTTATCGGTCACAATCCCCCCTGCTGCGCTGAACGTCCTTTCGGACAGGACACTGGATGAGGGGCAAGCCAACAGTTCGATTGCAAATTGGGCAAGCTCTGGCCAGAGGTCAAGCCTGCCCACCCAGTAGTCTAGGGGTTCATCACTCCTCAGAGCGTCCACATCGGCCGTTAACCCAATGTAGTCGGACACCTGACGGTCTAGGCGTTCCCTGATGCTGGATCCGGATGACACCTGTCGATGGGTCGGCTGAAAGAATGACCTCATATCCGAAGTCACCAACACATCTTCAAACCGGCCTCTTCTTGCAGGCGCTGTTGGATTGGTACCCGCAAATCCTTCTCTGGGAGTGGGAATTGCTCCTCTGCCAGCGCACGCAAAAGCAGAATGCAGCATTTCTCGAAGCAAGGCCTGGAAGTGCTGCATTCTGACAGCCCTCTGCGACGGCGGTAACATTTCCGCCATTTTGTGTTTGTACCGGGGGGTCTAAGTACGTTGCCACCCAGTACTGGTCCTTGACCCTCATGCTTTTTATACGGGGGTCCCTATTAAAACACTGGAGCATGAAGGCCCCCATTTGCACTAAAGTGGAAGCGGTGTGGTGGCCTGGCTCCTGCTCATCATCCAGGATAATGTCGTCCTCTTCATTCTCCTCTCCCCATCCTCGCACAACAGGGATCCCAGAAAGGTTTAAAGCATGCTCTTCTTGCTCCTGCTCATCCGCCCCGGCACCATCCTCCTCTGACTCCTCATCAGACTCCTGTTGTTGACTTGTCTCAGATAGAGTAGCCCCCCCTGGGAATTCATCCAGCATTGCGACTTCCTCATCTTCCCGCTCCTGCTCCTCCACAGCCTGATCAATGACACGACGCAATGCACGCTCCAGAAAGAAGGCATAAGGTACCATGTCACTGATGGCGCCATGGCTGCGACTGACCAGTTTGGTGATCTCCTCAAATGGCCGCAGAAGTCTGCATGTGTCGCGCATGAGCAGCCACTGGCGCGGTGAAAAAAAACCCAGCTCCCCAGAACCGTTTCTTTCGCAGAGTTCATACAGGTAGACGTTAACTGCACGTTTCTGCTGGAGCAGCCTATCAAGCATATAGAAGGTTGAGTTCCATCGCGTCGGGCAATCGCAAATAAGACGTCTGACCGGCAGATGGTGTCGCCGCTGAATGTCAGCAAGGCGAGCCATGGCCGTGTAAGATCTTCTGAAATGGGCCGAGATTTTCCTTGCCTGCCGCAAGATGTCCTGGACCCCAGGGTATTTGACAAGGAATCGCTGCACGACCAAGTTTAAGACGTGTGCCATGCACGGCACGTGCGTGATTTTGCCCTGTTTCAATGCGCTAAGCAGATTGGCACCGTTGTCACACACCACTTTACCAACTGTCAAATTGAGCGGTGTTAGCCACTCATCTGCCTGTGAACGCAAAGCTGAAAGGAGTGCCGGGCCAGTGTGGCTCTTTGCTTCCAGGCACAACAGACGCAGCACGGCATGGCAACGTCTCACCTGGCATGTGGAATAGGTTCTGGGGAGCTTGGGCGGTGCAGTGGAAGAGACGCTAGCAGCGGAAAAGGAGGAGGCAGCTGAGGAGGAGAGGGAGGAGGATGGAGTAGGAGGAGGAGAAGAAGAGTCAGGCCTGCATGCAATCCGTGGCGGTAAAACCAAATCTACACGGGTGCCACGGGTTACATGCTTGACGGCCGTCAGAAGGTTCACCCAGTGGGCAGTAAAACTGATATACCTTCCCTGCCCGTGTTTGCTAGACCACGTGTCTGTGGTCAGATGTATCTTGGCACCGACACTGTGTGCCAGAGATACATTCACTTGCCGCTGAACATGGCCATATAGCTCTGGGATGCCCTTCTCTGAGAAATACTTCCTTCCTGGGACCTTCCATTGTGGTGTTCCAATGGCCACAAATTTGCGAAAGGCCTCCGAGTCCACCAGTTTATATGGCAGTAGTTGGCGGGCTATGAGTTCTGACAAGCCAGCCGCCAACCGTTGGGCAAGAGGGTTATCCGGCGTCATCATTTTTTTACGCTCAAACATTAGGCCCACGGAAGCCTGCCTTTTTGCAGAAAAATGTGAGCTTGGCGTGATGGAAGGTGGAGTGGAGGACAATTGTGAGGAGAGAGGAGAAGGAGAAGTAGAAGACGAGGCTGGACGGTGAGAGCCTGCAGTGTGGCTTTGTGTGTTCCGTTGCTCCCACTGGGCTCGGTGATGGCTGCTCATGTGCCTTCTTAAGGCGGTCGTCCCTAGGTGAGTATTGGGCTTACCGCGACTAACGCGTTGACTGCAAAGATTGCAGATGGCAACGCTATTGTCAGCAGCGGACACGTTAAAAAAAGCCCACACTGCGGAGCCATGTGCCGGTGTCCTGGGAGCGCCAGATGTGACCGTACATGGTCGATGACTCGCTCCTGATACATTTGCAGTCTGCTTTGTCCCTGCTGTGCAATGTAAGTCATTGCTGCTTCTCCTCCCTATCTGCTGGTCCATATCTCCCTCTGAACTCCCCTCCTCTTCCTCTCTTGTGGGCACCCACGTGACATCACTAGACACGTCATCATCAACGTCACCTTCCCCACCGCTATAAGTAGAGATCTCGGAGTAGGCAGCAACACCGGGGACCAACCTCCTCCTTGGGCTGATCTGGGTACTGGCGTCAGACTGCTGAGTAGCGCTTGTTGCTACCTCCTCTTCCTGATCCAATACCAAGAGTGGCTGCGCATCAGAAATGTCCTCTTGATATGGATCGGAAAATAATTCCAGTGACTCAAGCGGAAGGTATGTGGTGGTGGTGGTGGTGGTCGTGTTGTTGGTGGTAGTGTCTTTGGGGGTGCACATAGCAGAGAGTGAAGAAGAGGGTGCAGATCGAGAGGATGAGGAGGGTGCAGAAGAGTAAGGCTGAGCGAGCCACTCAACCAAGTCTGGTGCATCCTTTAAAGTAATTGAACGCACCTTCTGCAACTTCCCACTTTGGCTCAAGCCTGTTGCTCCTGCCCTACCCCTACCACCCCTGCGGAAGGGCCTGCCTCTTCCTCTGCCTGTCATTTTTTAAATGACCCTGTGACAAAACTCTTAGTCCCTATACCGATGAAGGACTGCTGCAGTATAGGGCAGCGGTCAGCAGTGGTGCACGTCAACCCTATCTATTGTGGACCGATAGCGGTCCTTACAGAACAGCAGACTGTACCGCACTCAAGCCTATGTACCGTAGCACCCTATACCAAGTTACCAGTCCTTATAAGAACTTTTGTGGACCAAGCAGGTTGTGTATTAGTGTTTAGCAGACTGTACGTCAGTCCCTATACCGCTGAAGGACTGCTGCAGTATAGGGCAGCGGTCAGCAGTGGTGCACGTCAACCCTATCTATTGTGGACCGATAGCGGTCCTTACAGAACAGCAGACTGTACCGCACTCAAGCCTATGTACCGTAGCACCCTATACCAAGTTACCAGTCCTTATAAGAACTTTTGTGGACCAAGCAGGTTGTGTATTAGTGTTTAGCAGACTGTACGTCAGTCCCTATACCGCTGAAGGACTGCTGCAGTATAGGGCAGCGGTCAGCAGTGGTGCACGTCAACCCTATCTATTGTGGACCGATAGCGGTCCTTACAGAACAGCAGACTGTACCGCACTCAAGCCTATGTACCGTAGCACCCTATACCAAGTTACCAGTCCTTATAAGAACTTTTGTGGACCAAGCAGGTTGTGTATTAGTGTTTAGCAGACTGTACGTCAGTCCCTATACCGCTGAAGGACTGCTGCAGTATAGGGCAGCGGTCAGCAGTGGTGCACGTCAACCCTATCTATTGTGGACCGATAGCGGTCCTTACAGAACAGCAGACTGTACCGCACTCAAGCCTATGTACCGTAGCACCCTATACCAAGTTACCAGTCCTTATAAGAACTTTTGTGGACCAAGCAGGTTGTGTATTAGTGTTTAGCAGACTGTACGTCAGTCCCTATACCGCTGAAGGACTGCTGCAGTATAGGGCAGCGGTCAGCAGTGGTGCACGTCAACCCTATCTATTGTGGACCGATAGCGGTCCTTACAGAACAGCAGACTGTACCGCACTCAAGCCTATGTACCGTAGCACCCTATACCAAGTTACCAGTCCTTATAAGAACTTTTGTGGAACAAGCAGGTTGTGTGTTAGTGATTAGCAGACTGTACGTCAGTCCCTATACCGCTGAAGGACTGCTGCAGTATAGGTGAGCGGTCAGCAGTGGTGCACGTCAACCCTATCTATTGTGGACCGATAGCGGTCCTTACAGAACAGCAGACTGTACCGCACTCAAGCCTATGTACCGTAGCACCCTATACCAAGTTACCAGTCCTTATAAGAACTTTTGTGGACCAAGCAGGTTGTGTATTAGTGTTTAGCAGACTGTACGTCAGTCCCTATACCGCTGAAGGACTGCTGCAGTATAGGGCAGCGGTCAGCAGTGGTGCACGTCAACCCTATCTATTGTGGACCGATAGCGGTCCTTACAGAACAGCAGACTGTACCGCACTCAAGCCTATGTACCGTAGCACCCTATACCAAGTTACCAGTCCTTATAAGAACTTTTGTGGACCAAGCAGGTTGTGTGTTAGTGTTTAGCAGACTGTACGTCAGTCCCTATACCGCTGAAGGACTGCTGCAGTATAGGGCAGCGGTCAGCAGTGGTGCACGTCAACCCTATCTATTGTGGACCGATAGCGGTCCTTACAGAACAGCAGACTGTACCGCACTCAAGCCTATGTACCGTAGCACCCTATACCAAGTTACCAGTCCTTATAAGAACTTTTGTGGACCAAGCAGGTTGTGTATTAGTGTTTAGCAGACTGTACGTCAGTCCCTATACCGCTGAAGGACTGCTGCAGTATAGGGCAGCGGTCAGCAGTGGTGCACGTCAACCCTATCTATTGTGGACCGATAGCGGTCCTTACAGAACAGCAGACTGTACCGCACTCAAGCCTATGTACCGTAGCACCCTATACCAAGTTACCAGTCCTTATAAGAACTTTTGTGGAACAAGCAGGTTGTGTGTTAGTGATTAGCAGACTGTACGTCAGTCCCTATACCGCTGAAGGACTGCTGCAGTATAGGTGAGCGGTCAGCAGTGGTGCACGTCAACCCTATCTATTGTGGACCGATAGCGGTCCTTACAGAACAGCAGACTGTACCGCACTCAAGCCTATGTACCGTAGCACCCTATACCAAGTTACCAGTCCTTATAAGAACTTTTGTGGACCAAGCAGGTTGTGTATTAGTGTTTAGCAGACTGTACGTCAGTCCCTATACCGCTGAAGGACTGCTGCAGTATAGGGCAGCGGTCAGCAGTGGTGCACGTCAACCCTATCTATTGTGGACCGATAGCGGTCCTTACAGAACAGCAGACTGTACCGCACTCAAGCCTATGTACCGTAGCACCCTATACCAAGTTACCAGTCCTTATAAGAACTTTTGTGGAACAAGCAGGTTGTGTGTTAGTGATTAGCAGACTGTACGTCAGTCCCTATACCGCTGAAGGACTGCTGCAGTATAGGGCAGCGGTCAGCAGTGGTGCACGTCAACCCTATCTATTGTGGACCGATAGCGGTCCTTACAGAACAGCAGACTGTACCGCACTCAAGCCTATGTACCGTAGCACCCTATACCAAGTTACCAGTCCTTATAAGAACTTTTGTGGAACAAGTGAGTTGTGAATGTTTAGCAGACTGCAGCAGAAGGGCAGCAGTCAAGTATAATATCCTTTCTATATTTGGAAGAAAGAATATTATACATGTACAAGCCTATTACTGTACCACTGATACCAGTCCTGAAAAGAACCTTTGTGGAACTAATAATAACAGCAAGTCTTTAAAATTACCCTCACTGCCTGACAACACTGCTTCCTTCCTGTCCCTATACAAATTGGCAAAAAAAGAGAACGATTAGTGGTTACTGGAACAGCTCTTTTGTGGACCTTGATAGTAACAGCTAATGATGATGATGATGATGATGATGATGAAAGACTAATCTGGCTGTCCCTGTAGCATACACCGTCCTTTCCCTTTCTCTAAACTAACAAAAGACACTCAGGCTGCTGCAAGAATCAGCAGCACAGCAAACCTATCAACACCTAACACCTATACCAGTCCTGAAAAGAACTTTTGTGTACCAAATAGCTAGTGGTTTATCTCTCCCTACTCCACACAGGAACCTGTCCCTATCGTAACAGAAGAAAGAATGTAAAATGGCCACCGGATCGGGTGTATTTATAGGTTAGGGGGAATGTACAAGTGTCCATGTGCTGTCATGTCTCAATTGGCTGTCCTGTATCACATGATAAACGTGTCACCAAAGGTTAAAGTTCTTGTATACATTAAACACGTAAGTCCGCCGCGGCGAACGACGGAAAAAGGCGTTCGAACGTGCGGACCGCGAATGTCGGAAATTCGCCGCGAAACGACCGCCGGGCGAACCGTTCGGCCATCACTAATGAAGAGGAAGCCGAAGCTGAAGCCACACCATCTGATGTGGAATTGGATCCATATGATGATTGTCTTACGAATGTACCACAAGATGTCATTGATGAACTTATGATGTCAGAGGATGAACATGAAGAGGATTTTGAAGGATTTTAAGTACCAGAAAGTGAACCATTTTCATTAAAATTACCGAGTTTAAATCAAATCTGATGTTAAGTTTTTTTTTAGGTTTCTGATGGTTCATTAAAATGGCCGTGTTAAATTCAAATCTGATGTTAAGTCTGATGTTTTTTTTGATGTTTCTGATGGTTCATTAAAATGACCGTGTTTAAATCAAATCTGATGTTAAGTCTGAAGTTTTTTTTTAATGGTGTTGCCTCGGAAGGGGGTAGTCTTATACGGTGAGTATAGCCCAAAACCTAAGTTTTCACTGGAAAAATAGGGGGTCGTCTTATACGCCCAGTCGTCTTATACGCCGGCAAATACGGTAAACTGCAACACAACATAAATTATGCACAAAAATAAATATTAATATAAAAAAGCCGGCAAAATTAAAAAACAGCCACAAACACCCGTGATGGTGTCAGCACATAACTGCCCTACATGTTTCGCAATACCTTGCGTCTTCCTGGAGCACAGGTGATGTGCTGTTTCATCACTTAAATATCCCACACCTCAATTCAAGCCTCAGTTTCAACTGTGCGCCATATTATCACTCCATTGGTCAGTAAAACACAGGAATGAGCCAAGCCTCGATGTGATAATGTTCCCATAGCAACATAAACATTAAAGAGATATAGCCATTCCAATAAGTGAAATATTGAACAACCTTCAAGAATTAATACAAATAATAATTTTGATAATAGTAATAATAATTACATTTAATTCAAATAAATAAATATAAATATATATATCTTTTACAATAAATAAAAATAGAAAAAATATATAAAAATATAAAAAAATATATATATTCTTTTATATATATATATATATATATATATATATATATATATATATATATATATATATATATATATATATATATATATATTCACAGTTGGCCACCCTATAGTAATTCCTAGTAATCACGGAGAGATATAGTTAGGGCTTCAAGCATTATCAATAAAGGCATTGATCTCTATATTGAAATTTAGGCCCGAAGGGGCGGAGACTTTTAGTTTTATAAATCCAACTCATTTCAAGTTTGGAAATAGTCCTCCTCTTCGGGCCACCCCTCCATAGTAGTTTAAGCTTATCTATCCCTATCAAGGAGGTACCCTTAGGGTTTTGATGTTGTGTCCAGGGTCCTGTACGCGGCTAGGCTCCCAAAACATCTCACACATGTGGTATCCCCATACTCAGGAGAAGCAGCAGAATGTATTTTGGTGTGTAATTCCATATATGCTCATGGCATGTTTGAGAAATATATCATTTAGTGACAACTTTGTGCAAAAAAAAAAAAATGTTGTCATTTTCCAGCAATTTGAGGCAAAATATAAAATATTCCATGGACTCAATATGCCCCTCAGCAAATAGCTTGGGTTGTCTACATTCCAAAATTGGGTCATTTGGGGGGGGGGGGGGGGGGTTGTGCTATCTGTGCATTTTATGGTCTTTGAAACTGTGATAGGTAGTGAGGAGTGAAATAAAACATTTCCACCTGTAGAAAGCCTGTCATTCATTCAGTGACAATTTTGTATCATTATTTTTTTCACTCATGACAAAAAATTACTCTTAAGAGTGCTTGCTGCTTGCAACCAAAAGAGCACCAAAGAACAGCGTTTTGGGGGGACAACTAAAAGGAAGCCTTCAGGAGTGAGAGATAAGAAAAGACTCTCCTGCAAATGCAGCATTTTGAAGGGACAGGGGTGCTTACAATGATGAGTTGGGAGTGACATATGGAGTAACAGCCATAGCCCCACTGTGTGAAAGTTCTGGGATCGCTTGAAGGGGAACAGCTACCTGGATATCCATTTGATTATATTTTGCCTGTGGTGACCCTCTGTAACGGGGGGTCGCTTGGAGCTGGTAAGGAGCCAATTCATTTGTTTGGTGATGGGAAGAGCACATTACACTCCTGGAGAGGATATTTAATTTGTGTACTTAAAATCCAGCTATTCATATGAAGATTTTTCACTGGTGTTTGTTTATTATATGGACACTTTGCAGCAATATTTTGTTATATAACCATATGAACGTTATATAGAGTTGACAATTTTTAGTATTTTATTTCATGCACTTTTCAAGTTTTGGGGTATGTTTTTATTTTTAGGGGTATATACATATAGATTTACATAATTTTTGTTGTTTTTGGGTTGTTCACATTATTGACACGCAATTGTGTTTTATTTTATATCAATTTTGTACATTTCTGTATATATAATTGTATGCACTATTTTTTGAGGTGGTTTCAGAGGTATTAAGGTTTACATTGTGGGTTTAGCACGTATATATATCTCATTCACTTTGGGAATTTGATGTTAGCACAGTTCTTCTTTTTTCCCTTTTGTTTATTTGTGTATTTTTGGTATACACCAGAATTGCAGCTCCCCACCAATATTGTTTCCATTCCGTAGCGCAGTTTTTTCTCCCTTTTTTTTCAACATTTTAACATTCCAAGAGGAGTTAAACTGTAATTATCCTGGGAACAATTCAGTTTTTTTTTTTTTTTAATTGTATGTTTTATTGAAAGATTTCAAAGATACATAGGAAAATGTAACATCAAATAATTGTCAGTATCAAAAGATATATATAAAAAAAAACAACAGGAGAATATAATCAATCAGATGAAATAAAAATAGAGGCCAAGGCCAGTAAAGTTCAGGTTACAGTGTCATCAGACATCAACAAAAATTACACTTTAATACTTGTAGAAATTCGAGGAGAGGGAGCTACGAGGGAAAGGAGGAGTGGGGAAGGACCCAAAGAGTAGGCAGACTGAGTGTATTAATATATCACACCATGAGAGTAGTCACTCGTTAGGTCCAGGGTTGATGGGGTCTCAGGAGTGCCTATACCAGACAGAGGCATTCAGAAGTTGCAGAAGCTAGTGGTTCCAGACAGAGGATAAAAAGTAGGGGAATAATGGGCAACCCTGTTTTGTACCATTCCTTAGAGAGAAGGAAGGTAAGTAAGAGGATAATTGAACCTGTGAGGAGGGTCGGGAGTATAGGGCATGTAGTGCAGCAATAAAGGGACCTTCAAAGCCATAGTTGGAGAGTGTGGCAAACATAAAAGGCCAGCTAAGCCTGTCAAATGCTTTTTGAGCATCTAGGCTCAATATCAGAGCTGGGCGTGTTGTTTTGTTTAATAAATCGATTAGATCTATGGTGCATCTTGTATTATCACCTGCATGTCTGGCCGTTACAAAACCTACTTGGTCTTTCATCTTCGTGAAAATTTTGTAGTCTGAATTGAGCAGTACAATGGGTCTATAATTATATGGGGGGGGGGGGGTTTCCAGGCTTCGGGATCACGGAGATGTGGGCATGAAGGAACTGGGGATGAGGTTCAGTGCCTTTCAATAGGGAGGAGAATAGGGAGATCAGGTGTGGGCTCAGGATTGGAAGGAGAGTTTTGTAATAGGAGTATGGCAAGCCATCAGGGCCAGGGGCTATTTGGGTAGGGAGGTTTTTCACCACTTCAGCTAGTTCCTCGGGGGAGATTGTTGAGTTCAAGGATAAAAAATGATCGGGAGAGAGTTTAGGTAGATGTAGGGAATCAAAAAATGAATTACATTTCTCCTGTGTAAAGGTGTAATGGGTGTCTGTTTGCAGGCAATTATACAGTTTGTGATAGAATTCACCAAAGACTTTTGACATTGTAAGAGGGCAGTAAGTGGGGGTACCATCAGGTTGTCTGAGAAAATCTGGGAATGCATGGGAGGGTCGAGGTTTGAGTTTGTTTACCAACATCTTATTGGGTTTGTTAGAATATTTGTAGAATTTCTGTTTGGACCATAAGAGGTGATCTAAGTTGGTTGCGTAGATAGATAACGGCTCTGAGCCTAGTCACTGTGGGGGAAGAAAACAAAAGTTTCTCAGCTTTTTAGAGTTTGGAAAGAATAGGGGATCATTGATGTGCTGCGTCTCTTTTCAGGCGAGAGCCTGTAGCAATACAGTGTCCTCTAAAGACAGCCTTGTGTGCTTCCCACAGGGTGGAGGGCCCAGAAACCGTATTAGCGTTAAGCTGAAAATATTCAGTAAGACTCTCAGATAGAAGTTCTCTGGTTTCAGGGTTTGGGAGAAGAGTTTCATTGAGGAGCCAATGACAAGTTCTAGGGAATGCAGAGCAGAGGGATAATTCTAAGTGTACAGAGGAGTGGCCTGACCAAGAGACGGGGTTTATTTCCAAAGAGATTGCAGATGTTAAGAGGGGTGTGGAGATAAAAAAATGATCCAATATAGAGAAGAGTTTATGGGGGTGGGAATATAATGTGTATTGCTTATGTGTGGGATGTTTAATCCTCCAGATGTCCAATAGGTGTTTAGCTCTGATCAGTTTACGAAATTATTTGGAGAGGGATTCTGGGTTAGAAAGGTTCTTAGATGGGAACAACACATGTCTGTCTTTACTGGGGGACATGGTCATATTGAATTCTCCGCCAATCATAATGAAGGGCTGAGAGAACCTGTCTAAAGTGTCAAATACGGTGGTAAGGAAGTGGACCTGACCGGAGTTAGGAGAACAAACATTAAGTATCGTAAGGCATTGAGAATGGTACATGCAGTCCAGGATAATAAATCTGCCATGGGGGTCCAAGTAGAAGGATTTAATTTGTAAGGGGCATGAACGGTTAGTTAGAACCACCACAGCTGCCTTACCAGATGGCTCAAAGGCCATAAAAGATATTGGGAAATGTTTACTGGCAAATTTAAGGGAACCCCCAGGATGGAAGTGAGTCTCCTGGACTAGGATAACATCAGCTTTGGAAGCTTTAAACTCTTTCAGAGCTAGTCATCTCTTCCGAACAGAGTTTAAACCTTTTACATTACAGGTAAAAAATTTCAGTGCCATAACAAGTTAACCTGATAATTAAGCATATGAAAAATAACGTAGCATACATTGGTTAAGGGATTCCATGGTGCAAGGAACATGGGGTAGGTACAAAGTAACCTGACAATATATAGAACAATAGTAGATTTGCAAAATAAATATTTATATTCACTGAGATGTAGCAGCCACAGCCAAAAAAAGGGACTGGGGGCAAAAAACGGTGAAAATTAACACAGGTGTGGTAGGCATCAAAAGGGGGCTTCGGATAAAAAAAAAAAGCGGCCAATAAAAAAACAGAAAAGAAGAAAAAATAAACAAGAGTCCAAGTGACATCCAAAGAGAAACCAGGAGGATTAAAGGCCTCCAGGAAGCCCAGGTCCGGGCCTGGGGCTGGTGAGGCCTACCTAACATGGATGGAGCCGGGGGCCTCCCTCCACCCCTCCACCTTCCGAAGCAGAAGGCCTGGCTCGTCAAGATTATGTAAGGTAGGAGTCTGCTGAACCAGGGCGATGTGAAGGAAAAAAAAAATTAAGGTAGTAACAATGAATGGTGCACTCTGTGGGTGTTGGGGGTGAGTGGGGGTATCCACTAAGGCATAGTCTGCCAAACAAGGGCAGTAGAAGGCCCAACAGGGGGAGTAAATAGAACCATGTCCAAGTGCGAAGCACTTCAGGTTGGGGGTCTGAAAGATGATCTCCTCTGAGGAGTGAGGTTCGTCTTGGGTGGTTTCTGTCTCACTGGGGTCCAAACGTGACCCGGGATTGCAGACGGTTTAGGGGTGGTGGGAAATGGTGTAGGATCTTTGTCAGGGAGAGGTGGCAGGCCCAGGTTGCATAAGAAGGCATCACTTTCCTGGAGATCATGAAGAGAATATTGTGTGCCATCTCGAGATGCAGATAGGCGAAAGGGGAAGCCCCAGCGGTATAGGACTTTGTGGGTCTGGAGGTGTAGTGTCAATGGTTCCTCCATCTCGCCAGGGTAATGGGTGAGAGATCGTTAAAGATTTGGATCTTGGATCCCCGAAAGTACAGCCTGGATTGGTTACGGATGGCGAGTGTTAATGCCTATTTGCTATCGTAGTAGTGGAACCGAACCACCACGTCTCTTGGGTTCGCTCCAGCCGGAGGTTTGGGAGCTAAGGATCTGTGTGCTCTATCTAGGCGCCAATCGATATCCGGAATCTTGGGGGCCACCACATTAAACAGGCTCAGGAGATAGGAGCGAAGGTCCCTTTCTTCTACTGTTTCAGGGATGCCTCTGATCCACAAGTTCTGCTTGTGTTCCCGGTTTTCAAGGTCTTCTTGTTGTGCTTGGAGTTGGGTGACAGAGTGTTTAATGGCGGCATTGTCGTCCTCCAAAACTTGGACATATTGCACCAGTTCATCAAACTAGGTCTCAAGGGTGTCTGTGCGGCCTCCTTGTTGATCAATCTCCCCTCTCAGCTCTTTGGCAAGTTTCCCTACTTCTTGAGCAATATTGTGAGTGATGGCTTTGAGTAGGGATTGTAGTTTAGTGTCCAAGACGTCCGCTGTCAACGGGGCAAACGATCCCTGCTCCGGGGTGAGCGGAAGGTCGGTTAAAGTACCCGACTCCCACTCATGATGACCCTGGGGGTCTTGTGTAAAGTCTCCACCATTTTGGGTTGAGGTAGGGGGTCTGTGTAGGTAGCGATCCATAGTGGAGGAAGTCTGGGGAAGGAGCACTGTGGCGTAGGTCTTTCTTTGGTCACCAATTTTTCCCATGGGGTGCACAGCTGTTTAAGTAGCTGAGGAGGTGACTCCTGATGGTAATAAGGCTTTGAGGTGTTTAACAGGAGTCTTGGGAAGGTGGGAGGGAGGACAAATCCCAGAGTTTACATGCTTGCCATGTCAGGGGGCCTCACAATTTCTCAAAGAGTATTCCTGTCATGGTACGGCGGGTCTTGGGGGGGTGGGGGTGGTGGACCATACAGAGCTTCTGATAAGAGGGAGAGCTGTATATTCGGCAGCAGCGGGACAGCAGGCCAGCAGGCACTGGGGTCAGTAAGCAGGCCAAGAAATGTAAGAGGGTCCAGGATGACTGAATAGAAATTGCCCCTGGGTGTAGGTTTGGGGAAGGAAGGAGGTACAGGGAGAGGCAGTTCAATGCTGTTATGGCACAGTACCTGTTAGGAGAGGGTGCACTCTGTATTGTGCTGCGGAGGCTGGCAGCTGGCAGTAGGTGTCTGTAGGGACTCCTTGGCAGTCTAGCCTGTCTCCTGTAGACAACGTTAGGTGTCCATTGCGCCGGCCACCGCAATCCCCGCCATTTATATTGGAGGCCTCACAGACCTAGCAGGCCTAAAGATGGCAGCCGGCCGTGGGTTGCAGGAGGCCGCTGCCGCAGGCATCCTCGCAGCGTCAGGGGGATTAACACTCTCCGGGGTCCCCTCGGTGACAGGCCGCCTCAGCGCCAATAGGTTTTCCCCCCTGTTGTCCAGTAGATCTCGAGAGGCTAGTGCTACAGGGCCAGATCATCGATAGGCCGAAAGATGGCGGCGGTGATCTGCCGCGAGGAGCCGGCCGCGATCCTAAAAAAGACTCGAGCGGCCTGCCAAGCTCCACAATATCCACTCGGCTAAGGTTAAGCACCAGATGGGGAGAGTTTGAAGGCTCTCCCCCCGTTCTAGGCGGTCGGATAGCCGTAGATTGGAAGAGTGGGCGGCGGAGCACTGCAGTGACACGTCCACTCCCGCTGACTTCCGGACACGCCCCCCCCCCCCCCCCCCGGAACAATTCTGTTTACCTTATTCATAAACGATATAGCGATGGAATAAATAGGAATAAATACTTCAATGTCAGTGTTTGCTGATGTACACTAATTTACAAAAATAAAAAATCAGTCAGCAACAATTGGAAAATATGCAAAAAGCACATGCAGCCTGGTATAACTGCAGTGCATATAGACAGGAATATACTGTTAAAATAGTAAACGTTTAGCGACTGTAAAAAAGTTTCTGACTGCAAACCAGCAGCATTTGAAATAGGAACAAAGCACATCCTTCTCTATCATGTTCTTGCCTCCGTCAAAAGCAATTGGTGTGATATCTTGTGTGATTTCTCTCTGCTGCCTATTACTCTGTTATCTGCAAGAGTCACTTCTAACAGGTTTTCCTGGCACCAAGAGGTAAAATAGTGATAGGGAGGAGAGCTCCAGCACAAACCCTGTGACTGATATCCTCAGCTCTGCATGTTATTTGTACTTGTTTGAAGGGGCGTGTCACTTCCCTCAGGGTTCAGAACTAGGGTTGCCACTTTTTCTTCAAGTCAAACCCGAACACTTTAGCGGCGCACAGCACTTTTTTTTATACTATAAACTATACCTATATTTTGTCATTAAATAACATTTCTAATCATATGATGTTAAGAGTCCCCCTTTACATCAAAGTCCACAGAGTTCCCCTTTACATCTGAACTCACAGAGTTCTCTTTCACTGTAAGGGGGGGGGGGGTCTGCAGACTCTGATGTAAGGGAGAACTCTGGGGACTCTGACATAAGGGATGTTCTGGGAACCCTGATTTAAGGGGGAACACTGAGTACTCTGATGTACGGAGAGGACTCCGATGTAAGGGGGAACACTGTGGCCTCTGGTGGAAAGGGGAACTCTGATGTAAGGGGTGCTCTGAGAGCCCTGATTTACCTTAGTGTACTCACTCAGGGGCAAGAGAGAGAAGGGGGGGGAGACTTCAGTCACAGACAGGGATGGATGGTGAGCTCACTCACCCCTTGGCAGTCAGCACCTCTTATCCAGATATATCTGAGGCTGCTGGATTTCAAATTTCCAGCCCCAACTTTCATTTTCTGAGGCACAGCGCTGGGGATTGGAGTGTTGGCAGACACGGAGGGGTAGGGGTGGGGGGAAGAGGTGCAGATCGAGCCCTCTCTCCTCTCCCGTCTGTGTGTTTGGGGGGGGGGATTATTTGTGTTGGCTTTGGGCAGTGTGAAAGAGAGTGTAACAGACACTCTCAGCTAAACAACTGCAGCCAGCAACCCTGCTAGGAAGCCATAGTCCAGTCTAAATAATATGTCCGGGTTTCAGGCAGTCTGAAACTCGGACACATGATTCCAAACCCGAACTGTCCGGGTGAATCCTGGACAGGTGGCAGCCCTATTCAGAACTGTCCTCACTGAGACCTGCAATTTGAAACTTCAGATTTCCATCTGCTGCTTTTCAGAGCTGAATGGCTGTAGAGGACAGATCCCTGCAGATACATAGGTAGAACGTATGTAGCAGATTCAAGCACCTATCATTCCAGAACTCCAAAACCAACATACCAGCAAAGGGGA
This sequence comes from Lithobates pipiens, assembly GCF_037356315.1. Lineage (NCBI taxonomy): Eukaryota > Metazoa > Chordata > Amphibia > Anura > Ranidae > Lithobates > Lithobates pipiens. Next base: position 353,745,312 of record NW_027507718.1, on the reverse strand, counting down.
GAAGTCATATTATTCATATACTATACCATCTCTCTTCAAAGAAAACCTTAGCAAACTTATATGAACATGTATATAACAATACTCACTCTTTCCACGATACCTAAACATAACAAGGGAAATTGACTTCACTCTAATCGAATTTTCCCCTTTTGGGACATCATATAGCAGTGAAAACAGGGGCCATATAGCCCTGTATCCCACACAACACAACAGATATCTTATTACTTTAATGCAAATGCGATAGACAAGAAAATCCAGATAGAGCAAAAGTTTTGTGGGTCCCGTAGTAATTGGTAATTGCCCCATTACCCTTTTCTTATTCTCTTTCCCAAAAAGAGCGTAATATTACGTTTTAAACTTCTCAACAGTCCCACAGGACACCGGCTTCCCAAGAGCCACTTCTTAACAGCCTGGCCCGTCTCACAACTCTCTTCTTAATTAAAATGTATCCGACCAGGGTTGTGTCTGTCAAAGCTAAGGCAATAAACAATTATTCGTTTACTTCAAAATCAAAGTTTGACCACCCACCCTGTCATGTCCTAAATTCTAATCTCAGCAGTGCCTCCATCTGTTGTGATTAAAATTATATTTTCTATATACCTGACAAAGACCAGCTAGGTATAATTATGGCAATTACCACACTTACAAAACCCGCTCAGCATTGCAGCACTGATGAGACAGCTTATTACTGAACACAAGAAAAAATTAGTCAAGGTTGATGTTCAGAGCTTATCTGGTTTAATTCTGGGCGGGTCTACAACTTATATGCGCTATTATTAGCCAATCATTGCATAGAACATGGGTGTGGTTAATACAGAGGTGTACATTACATATCATTACATATCATTAATTATGCCATCTGCTTTCATGAGTCACAATCATGAGTTCTGCTTCCCCATGTCATGTCTGGGGTGGCCCAGACATATTGAGACACAATTTCTTTATTTAGAGAGTACAGAATAAAACTGCTTATGCAAGCTATATTTTCTTATATGTATGCTTTATAGGAAAACCGCTACAGTCTGTAAATACAGAGTTTAAACTAACTAACAGGTTAACCCAAGTTAATCTTATATGAACTTATAAAGATGGAGTCACTCCGGTTCAGCCATATCACAACAGTGCCTATAATCCTTACATTAATCTTCCTTTATACATGTTATCATAAGTAAGATATGTCAATATGGCTGCTGGGACCCCACCCTTTTATAGTGAAGGGACTGGAACATAGCAAAGCCCTTGCTATTTGTCATTCTAAGCCACCTAACCTAAATTCAGTGACCATTAGTTCATTTATATTTCAGCGGATGGCGGAATTATTTCACCATGTCCATGAACAGCAAACAGGCTAGTCTGACATGAACCTATTCTCGACCTGACCATACATCATACAATTTTCTTATTCAATTTCCTTTAGATTTACCTTCAACTGTGTAGTAGAAGGGCCTGCCTGATTGCACACAAACTGAAAGTGTTTAGATTTGACCTCATATTATATGGTTTTGGTAAATCTAAAGGAAATCTATAAAAGAAAATTGTATAATGTATGGCCAGCCTAAACCAGAGGCTCAAGCTTAATGCTGCAAATGTTTCCTTGTACTGAATTGTCTCAAGCAAAGGTTTACTTTGATATCATGGCTGTAAGAAATTCAAACAGAGATTAGTGAATATTTTTTTCTTATGTGTATCAAGACCTGCTGCATCCACAGCTTACTGTAATAATAACAAAAAAAAGTCCTAATTAGGTTCAATTTCATCCACACATCTTAATCCCTTTTAGCAGATATAAATGATATAGCAAGGTGTGTGAATGCAATATATCATAACTCCTCTGGTGTCTCCAACTTAAGATAAAATTCTAGTCCAGACTCTCATATATATTCTGTCCTTTAGAAACCTTTCTACTGGGTCAAGTGCTGCTATAGCAACCAGATGTGTTATGACCTTTACAATGGGTTAGGGCACTAGACTGAAAGTGAATTTTCTAAATATCTACAATCATTATATACCTATGAAAGCAAGGTTTTAGCAGAACTATTTAAGCAATACAATCTACAAAATAAGGAAACATTTAAAAAAAAAATTGCATATGGTTAATAAAATGCAAAAATCTCAGGCTAAATGATATGTATGAATTACTCAGATTAGGTTAATCTGCATTTAATTGGTATATATATATATATATATATATATATATATATATATATATATATATATATATATATATATATATACAGTATATATAATCTGCAATTTGTTTCATATGACATTCCAAGTGTAATGCTACTTATATGATTGGCCTCAGTGAGGTCTATTTCTCATCTCCTCTGTTAGCTAAGCCCCTCTTCTGTTAGCTACCCCCTCTTCTGTTAGCTACCCCCCTCTTCTGTCAGCTACCCCATCCTCTGTCAGCTACCCCTTCCCCTGTCAGCTACCCCCTCCTCTGTCAGCTACCCCCTCTGTCAGCTAATCCCCCCTCTGTCAGCTACTCCCTCATCTGTCAGCTACTCCCTCTTCTGTCAGCTACTCCCTCATCTGTCAGCTACTCCCTCCTCTGTCAGCTACCCCCTCTGTCAGCTAATCCCCCCTCTGTCAGCTACTCCCTCATCTGTCAGCTACTCCCTCTTCTGTCAGCTACTCCCTCATCTGTCAGCTACTCCCTCCTCTGTCAGCTACCCCCTCTGTCAGCTACCCCCTTCTGTCAGCTACCAACCTCCTCTGTCAGCTACCCCCCTCCTCTGTCAGCTACCCCCCTCCTCTGTCAGCTACCCTCCTCCTCTGTCATCTATCTCCCCTCCTCTGCCAGCTACCCCCAACTCTGTCAGCTACCCCCTCCTCTGCCAGCTACCCCCTCCTCTGTCAGCTACCCCCTCCTCTGTCAGCTACCCCCTCCTCTGTCAGCTACCCCCTCTGTCAGCTAATCCCCCCTCTGTCAGCTACTTCCTCATCTGTCAGCTACTCCCTCATCTGTCAGCTACTCCCTCATCTGTCAGCTACTCCCTCATCTGTCAGCTACTCCCTCATCTGTCAGCTACTCCCTCCTCTGTCAGCTACCTCCTCTGTCAGCTACCCCCCCCCCCCCTGTCAGCTACCAATCTCCTCTGTCAATAACCCCCCTCCTCTGTCAGCTACCCCGCTCTCTCATTTGTCCCCTCCTCTATCAGCTACCCTCTCCTCTGTCAGCTACCCCTCTCTGTCAGCTACCCCCTCCTCTGTCAGCTACACACGCTGTCAGCTACTCCCCCCTCCTCTGTCAGCTACCCCCACATCAGCTACCCCCTCTGTCAGCTACCCTTCCCCTCCTCTGTCAGCTACCCTCCACCTGTCAGCTACCCCCTCCTCTGTCAGCTACCCCTCTCCTCTTTCAGCTAACTCCTCTGTCAGCTACTCTCCCCCTCCTCTGTCAGCTACCCCCTCCTCTGTCAGTTACCCCCTTCTTTCAGCTACCCTCCCCCTTCTCTGTCAGCTACCCCCCTCCTCTGTCAGCTACCCCTCTCTGTCAGCTACCCCCCTCTTCTGTTAGCTACCCCCTCTTCTGTTAGCTACCCCCTCTTCTGTCAGCTACCCCTTCCTCTGTCAGCTACCCCCTCCTCTGTCAGCTACCTCCCTCCTCTGTCAGCTACCTCCCCTCCTCTGTCAGCTACCAACCTCCTCTGTCAGCTACCCCCCTCCTCTGTCAGCTACCCCCTCCTGTGTCAGCTACCCCTTCCTCTGTCAGCTACCCCCTCCTCTGTCAGCTACCTCCCCTCCTCTGTCAGCTACCTCCCCTCCTCTGTCAGCTACCCCCTCCTCTGTCAGCTACCTCCCCTCCTCTGTCAGCTACTCCCTCCTCTGTCAGCTACCCCCTCCTCTGTCAGCTACACCCTACTCTGTCAGCTACCCCCTCTGTCAGCTACTCCCTCCTCTGTCAGCTACCCCCCCCTCTGTCAGCTACCAACCTCCTCTGTCAATAACCCCCCTCCTCTGTCAGCTACCCCGCTCTCTCATTTGTCCCCTCCTCTATCAGCTAGCCTCTCCTCTGTCAGCTACCCCTCTCTGTCAGCTACCCCCTCCTCTGTCAGCTACACACGCTGTCAGCTACTCCCCCCTCCTCTGTCAGCTGCCCCCTCTGTCAGCTACCCCCACATCAGCTACCCCCTCTGTCAGCCACCCTTCCCCTCCTCTGTCAGCTACCCTCCACCTGTCAGCTACCCCCTCCTCTGTCAGCTACCCCCTCCTCTTTCAGCTAACTCCTCTGTCAGCTACTCTCCCCCTCCTATGTCAGCTACCCCCTCCTCTGTCAGTTACCCCCTTCTTTCAGCTACCCTCCCCCTTCTCTGTCAGCTACCCCCCTCCTCTGTCAGCTACCCCTCTCTGTCAGCTACCCCCCTCTTCTGTTAGCTACCCCCTCTTCTGTTAGCTACCCCCTCTTCTGTTAGCTACCCCCCTCTTCTGTCAGCTACCCCATCCTCTGTCAGCTACCCCTTCCTCTGTCAGCTACCCCCTCCTCTGTCATCTACCTCCCCTCCTCTGTCAGCTACCTTCCCTCCTCTGCCAGCTACTTCCTCCTCTGCCAGCTACCCTCTACTCTGTCAGCTACCCCCTACTCTGTCAGCTACCCCCTCTGTCAGCTATTCCCTCCTCTGTCAGCTACCCCCTTCTGTCAGCTACCAACCTCCTCTGTCAGCTACCCCCCTCCTCTGTCAGCTACCCCCTCCTCTGTCAGCTACCCCCTCCTCTGTCAGCTACTTCCCCTCCTCTGTCAGCTACCTCCCCTCCTCTGTCACCTACTCCCTCCTCTGTCAGCTACCAACCTCCTCTGTCAGCTACCCCCCTCCTCTGTCAGATACCCCTTCCTCTGTCAGCTACCCCTTCCTCTGTCAGCTACCCCCTCCTCTGTCAGCTACCCCCTCCTCTGTCAGCTACCTCCCCTCCTCTGTCAGCTACCTCCCCTCCTCTGTCAGCTACACCCTCCTCTGTCAGCTACCCCCTCTGTCAGCTACCCCCCCCCCCGTCAGCTACCAACCTCCTCTGTCAGTAACCCCCCTCCTCTGTCAGCTACCCCCCTCTGTCATTTGCCCCCTCCTCTATCAGCTACCCTCTCCTGTGTCAGCTACCCCTCTCTGTCAGCTACCCCCTCCTCTGTCAGCTACACCCGCTGGCAGCTACTCCCCCTCTGTCAGCTACCCCCACATCAGCTACCCCCTCTGTCAGCTACCCTTCCCCTCCTCTGTCAGCTACCCTCTCCTCTGTCAGCTACCCCCCTCCTCTTTCAGCTAACCCCTCTGTCAGCTACTCTCCCCCTCCTCTGTCAGCTACCCCCTCCTCTGTCAGTTACCCTCTTCTTTCAGCTACCCTCCCCCTTCTCTGTCAGCTACCCCCTCCTCTGTCAGCTACCCCTCTCTGTCAGCTGCCCCCCTGCTCTGTCAGCTACCCCCTCTATCACCTACCCCCAAACAGCGTGCACCTCCCCCCTCTTCCCCCGCTCCAGCGGGGCTAATGTCCTGCAACCGGGTCACACTGCACTATCTGTTTGTGTGCTCTCTCTCTCACCCACCCCCAGTACTGATGCCACCAGAGACAGTAAATGGAGGGCCACTGGACTGGGACACTTTTGCGGGAGAAAGCATGGTATTACAGACTCCGCCCCCTAACAGGTTCACACACACACACACACACACACACACACATCTTTGCAGCGGCTCCTGGAAGGTAAGGGGTTTTTTTGTCTCGCTGTAATGGAGGTCTCTATTAGGGGGGCATAGGCACTGTCTGATATTTAATCTATTATTTTCTTCTCTATTTGTGGGAGGTCTGTGGATTGCTTTGAATTATTTTGGCTTTTTTTGTAATTAAATGGTGCTTGAACGGGTTGTAGAATGCACAGCTAAGTGCCACTTTGTGAACAGTTTGTATGGGGTTGGGTTCAGTGGCGTTCGTTCAGGTTTTTGGATGGAAGTACACTGCCCTACTGACACCATCCACTGCTCTACTGGCACCATCCTCTGCTCTACTGACACCTTCCACTGTTCTACTGACACCGTCCACTGTTCTACTGACACTGTCCACTGCTCTACTGACACCATCCACTGCACTACTGACACCGTTTACTGCCCTACTGACACCATCCTCTGTTCTACTGACACCGTCCTCGGTTCTACTGACACCGTTCACTGCTCTACTGACAGCACCCACTGCTCTACTGACACTGTCCACTGCTCTACTGATGCCATCCAGTGCCCTACTGATACCGTCCACTGCTCTACTGGCACTGTCCACTGCTCTACTGATACTGTCCACTGCCCTACTGATGCTACAAACTGCTCTACTGACACCGTCCTCTGCCCTACTGACACCATCCACTGCTCTACTAACACCATCCACTGCTCTACTGATGCCATCCACTGCCCTACTGACATCGTCCACTGCTCTACAGATGCCATCCACTGATCTTCTGACACCATCCACTGCTCTACTGGCTTGCAGTGTCCAATTTTAAGGTAGGCTAGTTTTATATTTTAACTGACATTTCTTTTATTAATTAAATCATATTTTATGGGGTCACAAATACTTTTGTTTTATTTAACCGTGCCCCTCTAAGTTCCCCCCCCCCCCCCAATGTTAATGCAATTTGACCACAGGCACTGTTCACCATAGCACACCTCATTACTACTTTCTTTGGGTCACCAAAAAGGTGTCCCAGGTATTTTACAATCCTATAGCGTCATTTGAGAATCTGTCATTTGGTGAGGAGTAGCAACAGGAGCATATGTGTTAGAGCAGTTGTATTTTGTTTTGGCAGGTATCATTCCTCATGAGTGACAAGGATTTGAATTACTGAACAATGTGATTTATGATATATTAGCTTTTTGGGAATTTTTGTGTAGTGTGTTTATTTGCTGTTTAGATTTTTTGTGAATCAGTTGGGATACTATGTACTTTACCTCTTACTCATTTATGTGTACCTGGAAGTCTCTTTATTTTTGAATGGGGCTTCCAGATTCTTATAAGATCACCACCCACAGACCCCCACAATCCTTGGGCCAGGGTTGTATGGAAGAGGTCCTTATTCTCATCAACATGGGAACAAGGTGTTTTGGCATGGGAATTCTCCAACTTAAGGTCATGTGGCCTGGTACGGTTCCTGGCCAGCCAGGCTGCATGTTATTTGAAACAATTTGGTATTTTTAATGTTTCACTTCAAATATGATTAAAATCACTACTTTTTTAAGTTTTGCCATTAGCACGTGTTCCCCAGGGTAGAGCCCTCCATGCCATGTGTCTGATATTTCCTTGGCTATTTGGCCTAAATATCCTAAATAGATTATAAAGGTTTGGCTTCCATTGATTTCAACACATGGAGGGATCTAGGGGTGTTCAGGGGTGGACTGTGCCCCCACCCAGATTTCACTGTGTGGGCACAGGCAGTAGAGTTTCTTTTTAGCACACTACACAGAGCTGAGATCACATCCTCCTGCACACAACCATGATCTGCACAGTGTGTAGCTGTCTACTGCAGCTGGGCTGCCATTTTGACCAGGAAATTTTACTGACCCTTTTACACTGCCATGCTGACCCCTGTCCACTGCCCCACTGACCCTGTAATTTGCCCTACTAATCCCAGTCCTCTGTCCTACTGAACCCCTGTACACTGCTCCACTGATTCCTGTACATTCCCCTGCTGACCTCCCCTCCTTTGCCCTGCTGACCTCTGTGACACTGCCCTGCTTCCCTTGTCCTCTGCTCTGCTGACCCTTGTACATATACTATACCCCATGGAAGCTGGAAATCACTGTAATAAGCAAATCTACTACAGTGATGCTAGCTTCTGGATGGCCTTGAGCAACTGCCCTGCTGATTGGTGAATACAGAAGGCTACTTGCTCTTTACAGGCACCATTCAGAGAACACTTTGCATTTTCTCAAAGAACGCACATAGTTCTCTGATTGGATGAGGTTGAGAGTCAGGGCAATGACATCATGATCCCCACATGAAATTCAATTGAATGAATGAATTACATTTTTCCACAAAATTGTTATTTTAATAAGATATGCACATCATTTGCATACTTTAATTTACACCCTAAAACACACTCTGCCACCCCTCCTAAGTTTGGGGTTTCAACATACAGTATGTGAGACTTTTTTTTCTGCCTAGCGGCATAGAAGGCACAAAATCCGAAGACCACTTTTAAGCTTTCACGGAGCATACATGTTGCTTCTGATTTAATGACTGTCTATTACATTTTCAGAAGCCTTGAAGTTCCAGGACAGTAGAAACACTAACAAAATTACCAAATTTTGGAAAGAAGACACCCCAAAAGGAAAAGGTAGACACTAACAATTGACAATAGACAATAACAACTAGCAATTAACAGCACTAGAAACACCAGCACTGGCTGTAGCCAGTAAACTGGAAACACTTCAATCATCCAATTATTTGCAAGAAAAAATGCTGTTTTCTTGCTCCTGATATTCATGGTGACCATGGCTTTACTTTATTTCATAGGCTTAATGAACATTCAGTTTTTAAAGTGAACATACTTTGCTATGTGAACAGTCTCTCCCACTTAGTAAATCAACCCCACTGACAACACTGCTCTATAATTGCACATGAGGCCAAGTATCTATGGGATTAAATTGCTATACTACACTTGTTCTTTGATATCAAGAATTACATTTCCTAGGAAAATAGAAATGTAAAAAAGTTTCCCTGCAAGTTTCTAAAAAAAAAAAATATAAAAGTTATTTTTTTTTAATACAGTATTCCTGCAAAATACTGTATATTGAGCTTCTTTTTGTTCATTCCTTCACATTACAATGATAATCATTAAAAATTGCAGCTTTGATCCAAAGCATAATTAAAAAGTATTGATCGCCTTATTGCTATTCAATGTTCTCATTACTCAGTGCTTAAGCAATACTGTGCAAGTTATTTTGGAAGAGAAAGAACAGAAATATCAATCTATAATTAATTTTTTATATTGATTAATTTCAGACTTTTGAAATGGAACTTACTTCCAAGGTGAATAAGGAATAGAAGAATTTATCAATACTATATTGAAAATGCAAGTTTAAACAGCCCAGTAAAATCAATTTTCTATCAGTTAAAGTTATTATATTTCCATGTGTGCAGAAGTGCTGATTCAGTACACTCTGTAGCTCCGAAATAAATCAACTTTTCCTGAATGTTTAGTTTTTATTGTTTCAGCAGAGAACATGGTTTTCGAAGTACAGAGAACAATAAAAGTCAGAGGTTGTACAGTGAAAGCATGTGGAGAGACATTACAATTAACAGTACCAAGATAACAAGAAATGAACTAGCATTCAAAAGTGCACTTAAAATTCAAAGTTTTAGGGTCTATGGATTAGAATAGAGTAACATGAACATATAGTCAAAGGTGGACTGCGTTAAACAGGTAATATGCCTAGCAGGCTTATAGGAATACGGAGTTAGAAAAATAACTACTCTGAATAGCCAAGTCTACTGTAATAGGGGAAAGAAGAAGAGGGAGAGGAGAAAAAAAAGGAGGGTCCCGGGGGTTAAATGGACATTCCAGCAGGAGTAAATTAACCGCTTCCCGACCGCCTCACACAGATATACTGCGGCAGAAGGGCATGTACAGGCAGAATCACGTACCTGTACGCTGCCCTTTAAGAGGCAGGTTGTGGGCGAGGGCACTTACCGTACTTGGCGTATCACACGCACTTTTTTCCCCTTAAAATCAGGGGAAAATCCTCGGGTGCGTGTTATATATCGATCCCTGCCGATCTCCGCCAATCTAGGCCCAGAGTATATTTTCTGGGCCATAGGTAAGCAAATTTATATTCTTCTTTTGCAAATGTATTTTTTTTTACCTTGACATGGAATAAAGTTATTACTACAATTAGAAACTCCCTGCATTTTTGTTTTGCTTTACATACACACAACTGCAGATCTCTTAAGTGTTTTCATGTTAGCACTCATTAATAGATTCTTACTTTATGAGTAAGCACTATCATGAAATGGCAATGGGTTTTCAGCTTTCTATCTATAACTTTTTTAGTGCAATAAAGGATCTATGCAACAAATGCAAATTTAAAGTCTTTTTATGTTTTCTGGTTGGGCTATTATGGACTTCATACCACCACATACTATAAAAATTGTCAGAAAAGTGAAGTAAGGGGCGTGGCTTGGCACTGTTCCGAGATGGCCGCCTGATCCCTGATCTCCCGTCCACGAGACCCTGCTACATTAGCACAGGCAAGTGATCGTTTGCCCTTCTCCCCTGAATTGCGCCTCACACAGCCACACCATGTCAGCAGCGAGACCCCGGTCGCCACCGGATCCTGACACCCACACGAACAGGCAAATCCCCAAGATCTTCAGATCCCAGCCTACTGGCAGCACCCGAGCCGCAGCCTTGAGTAAGTCGCGGTCCCACAGTAGAAGCCCGCTATGCGCCAGATCAGAAGCGGACACCCGGGAGCAGCCAGCGATTAGCCTGGATGACCTGCGCAACGTCGCACCCGACATTAAACACACTCTTTCAGCCGCAATCTCAGACTTACGAGCTGATATACAATCCATGACACTGGGGGTGGAAGAGATTGAAGCTGTACAGGCCCGCCATGATTCCTCCCTCTGTCAGGTACAGCAGCTCACTGAGTCCCATGCTATACACTTACGGGACATTAACAGGCACATGGAGGATCTTGATAACCGAGGGAGACATCGGAACTTAAGAGTGAGAGGAATACCAGAAACATTAGATCCTGGTCTCCTGACTCAGAGGGTTGTCAATATTTTTAATGATCTCCTCGAAAGACCCCCGGATACCCCGATCGTGTTTGAGCGTATTCACAGAGCTCTACACCCCCGGAGGCCGCGACACCGACCCCCCGAGGGATGTAGTCTGCTGCCTGATAGATTTTCCTCTGAAGGAGGAAATCCTTCGCAAGGCTAGAGAAAGAAACCAGATCACCCATAGAGAAGTGACCATCAAAATATTCCAAGACCTGTCTAACATTACTCTCCAACGCAGGAGGGAACTCCGACCACTACTAGAAGTATTGAGGAATTGAGCCATCCCATACCGTTGGAAGTATCCTTTCTGCCTATCTGTCTCCCACCAGGGTCGCACAGAAAATCTAAGAGTCCCGGAGGACCTTGACCACTTCTGTACCGCGCTGGATTTACCCACAGTGGACCTACCTGACTGGTACAGCAACTTCAGACTGCCTACTCTCCACAGAGCAACATCAATGGAATGAGTGGACGAGGCAGGCAATTATGCCATTGGAAGACGCTGTAGGCACACACATCAGCCTCCTCTCCCTCGCTCACCCCAGAGGAACGTCACTCCACCGAGAAACGACAGCCCCACCGCATCACCTGCCCACCACAGACCTCGCCATAACTAAAGAAACGCTCTCTTTTGTTCAAGTTTGGTAAATGGCACCAATTGTTACAAATGCTGGCTGTTGTTATGCAGCCAATCTGCTGAAACAGACACTTAAACCCCTTCACCTGAGGACACAAACATGTGCAGACACTAACCTACGGGTCGGGAACGCCTACCGGAGACTCTTACCCACCGTGAGATCCCTTGATCGACTTTAGATGATGCCCCCTCCCACATACCAATGCGACGACCACACTCTTTCCATTGCTGTGAGGACCTTTCATGCCCAAGATTGGATATGCCCATCTCTGCTTACCTCTACAAATTTTTTGATTGAGACTTACCGCACTATTTCTCACTACTTCCCCCTAAGTTCCTATATGGAGAACCTAGCAGTAACCAAAGAAGCAGATGAGACGCCTTTTGCAACTAGAGACTCCAACATATTCCATGATGCCTCGGATGACTTTACCCACCTCCACCCACCATTTGCCCCCCCCTGGTGCACCTCCTACGGCCCACATCAGACTGCTATGGGCACTGCACTGTTGCCACATGATACAGCCTACCCACCAGACTTCCCACCACCCCTCTTCCCTCCCTCCCCTTCCTTATTCTCCCTCTTTCATTTCCTTTTTTTCTGATTTGTAGATTTGGCAGCTCATCTATTGACTGATTCATGCTACGTCGGGGTCTACAAAAGAGTTGGGAGTGAGGTATCCGGTAAGAATAGCTTCTAGCCCCACGGGGCAGTAGCAACTATCACATAATTATAGAACTACATTTGACACCCCGTTTTAGTTAGTTTTGCCACAAGACTCGTACTCCTTGCTATACAGGGAAGTCGAGAAGCCCTAAAGAGTTCCTCAAATGACATGGGTGAGGCTAGGGGATCTAAGTAATAGTGAAAGGAAATAAGGGGAGGGAGCTTCACACTAGGTGCATGCAATGAAGGGAGGCCAAACAGAGGAAGAAAGAGTAGAAGTAGACCAGAACCTGGCATTTGGATCGATAGTGATGGAGTACCGGACATAAAATACAGAGCAGCCAACAGTAGGGGTTAGGATAGTTAGACTGCAAAGAACTCCCCATCAGGGATACACTGTACTCCATTGGATTAGTCGCCCCCTCACTCCAGGATCCAAATGGTGCTTAAATTTATATTATGTATTTGAATAAGTGTCACATGTCTCTCAGGTGTAGACGGTACTGTTTTTCATTGCTTCTTATTCCTGTTTCACATGATAAAGCATTTTGTTGTGCCATTCGGAACCTATGTTACTGAATTTAGTTGTTTGTTTAACCACTTCCCGACCAGCGCACGACGATGTACGTCGACAGAATGGCACGGGCAGGCATATTGGCGTACAGGTACGTCCAATATTCGATGCCGCCCTGCCATCGGAGGCGCGCCGCCGGCGGCGCGCTCCCGCGCTGGTCGGGACCCCCGTGAGTCCGGCCGCGGGCATCCCCGCGATCGTCTCACGGAGCGGCCGAATGGAGGAAATGCTGTGTAAACAACATTTTTCCATTCTGCCTAGCAACTAGTGACGCTGATCTCTGCTCCATGTGATTGGAGTAGAGATCAGTGTACACTAAATGAAAGCCCAACCCCCCCACAGTTAGTAACACACCCCTAGGAACACTTAACCCCTACACTGCCACCCACTGGTTAACCCTTTCACTGCCAGTGTCATTTACACAGGAATCACTGCATTTATATAGCAGTGATTACTGTATAAATGACAATGGTCCCAAAAATGTGTCAAAAATGTCCGATGGGTCCCCCACAATGTCGCAGTCACAATAAAAATCGCAGATCGCCGCCATTACTAGTAAAAAAAATAATAATAAAAAATTATTAATAAAAATGCTATAAAACTATCCCTATTTTGTAAACGCTATAACTTTTGCGCAAACCAATCAATAATCGCTTATTGCGATTTTTTTTACCAAAAATATGTAGAAGAATACGTATCGGCCTAAACTGAGGGAAAAAAATGTTTTTTTATATATTTTTGGGGGATATTTATTATAACAAAAAGTAAAAAATAATGCGTTTTTTTAAAAATTGTCGCTCTATTTTTGTTTATAGCGCAAAAAATAAAAACCGCAGGGGTGATCAAATACCACCAAAAGAAAGCTCTATTTGTGGGAAAAAAAGGACGTCAATTTTGTTTGGGAGCCATGTCGCACGACCGCGCAATTGTCAGTTAAAGCGACGCAGCGCAGAAACGCAAAAAGTGGTCTGGTCTTTGACCAGCAAATTGGTCCGGTCTGAAAGTGGTTAACTATGGGTGGGACTGCTCTTTACCAATGTATCTAACTCTGGAGCTCTCCCCTGAACATAGCTCTGTCTGTTTAGATGATTTTAGTCTTTTTAGCGTACACAGGACTTACGCCCATGCTCGAATACAAGATTCCTACTAATAGCCCCCCGAATTAGCCCTCCATCTATGTTATATTGTCGGACCTTTGCACCGAGATAACCTCTAGCAAAGGAACCCTGAATACTTTTTGTCCTCCCCATACACATCATGACCAATCCCCCTCATATAATCCTCAATAGGCCCGCGAGAATTTCCGCCCTTGACCCCCTCAGGGTATCGCCACTTTCTACAAATGCCCCCTGCCTCCTTACTAGCCCCGAATTCTACTACTTACCCCTGGCCCTCGGGTTCTAGAGACCAGACGCTGTTCACTAGTCTGTTATGACTCCCCCCCTCTAACTCATGGCGTGGCAATTTTATTATTTTCTCTTAGATCCATATCCATTACTACCTCCAATTGCCGATCTTATACTCCTTCAGGTCTCACTGCGACGGAGACCTCCCACATCTCGTGAAACCTCGTACGCTACCCCCACGCAACAGACGCTGGTAGTCAGAGTTGTTCTGACCGGTGCCAGACTTGGTGTTCCGAGGGGTTGACAGGTGCAACCCACCCACCGGTCCCATCCTCAACGCCCCTTCTATTCCCTTCTCCGGGTGCCCACCTCCTTCCTACACCCCACCACCTTTTGCCCCCCTCTCCTTTTTTTTTTCTTTTCTCTCTCCGTTTCTCCCCTTTCCTGGGACCCCCCCTCTCGGAGACATTATCCTCACCTCCGACCTCCGACAAAATGCCCCCTCTGTTACAAAGCTCCACGAATTTGTCCTTAAAGCTTGTTTCCTTGAATGCCAAAGGCTTAAACACCCCGGAGAAGCGTCACCAAACGCTGTCACTGATGCAAAAACTGAAGGCAGATGTAGTCCTCCTTCAGGAAACCCACTTCTGCTCTAAATCTACCCCCAAACTGTCCAATCATGCCTTCCTCGTGGAATTCCACGCAACATGCCCCACTTCTAAATGCAAAAGAGTCTCCATACTTCTCTCCAAACACTTTGACCTCCAGATTTCAGACACCCTAGCAGATGACAACGGGAGATTCCTATTTATCAAGGGAACGTTCAAAAACAGAAAGATCACACTAGCAAACGTATACAGCCCCAACACCTCCCATGTTTCTTTCTTCAGGAGGGTGGTGAACCAACTAAGCTCTTTTATGGAAGGGATGCGGATTCTTGGGGGCGATTTCAACGCCCCCTTAGATCCTCTAATGGACACCTCTTCAGGGACCTCCAGCTTAACATTTCGAGCAATCAAACAAATTTAAAAAAGCCTCCAAGAACTATTGCTTCATGACACGTGGCGAACGCTTCATCCCAGAGAAAAAGATTTCACCTTTTTCTCTGTGCCCCACAATAGGTACTCTCGTATTGACTACCTCATGGTTTCCCAACAGGATCTACATCATTTAAAGGCCTCTGTTGAACCTATGACGATCTCTGATCATCACCCCATCACAGCCCTCTTCACCTTCCCCGATACGCTTGACCGAGCCAATTTCTGGAGACTAGATGCGAGTATTCTAACGGACAAATCTAGAGAAAAGGAAGTCTGGGACTGTCTGTCCCATTACTTCTTAGAAAATTACACACTGGATGTCTCCCCTCTTACGCAATGGGAGGCACATAAATGTGTAGTAAGAGTCAAGTTTATCTCCCTTGCGGCCACGCTCAAGAAAGAGAGAGCTGCCACAATGGCAAGTCTTTTCTCAAAACTCAGATCCCTTGAAACAAAGCACAAGAAAACCCTAGCGGTAGACACCCACGCTGAATTAACAGACACCCGTACCCAGATCCAAGAAGTACTAGGCTACCAAACGAGAAGGAGATTCGCCCTTTCCCAGAAGCTCTTTTACGAACACAGGAACAAATCAGGCCACTTATTAGCACAAGCACTACGATCAAAAAAAGCTAAACGAACGATCCACCATATACACTCCCCTACAGGCACCATCCACGAAACAAACGCAGATATAGCCCATTTGAACGATACTACACTTCCCTTTACAACCTTGACTCCGCAAACCCGCATTCTCCAGACCCCCAAAAACTTCTACATGGCATGGCATACCTTGCCAAACTTCCACATAAGAAAGTCTCCTCTGACACCCTCCACTCGCTGGAAGCACCAATCTCGTCGTCAGAATGGCTTCAAGCCATAAAACAACTAAAGCCCGGTAAGAGCCCTGGCCCCGATGGGCTGACCTCTGCTTACTATAAATTGTTTGCAGAGACACTTCCAACGCCCTTCCTTAAGGCCTTTAATTCCATTCCTACCTCAAAGTCTCTCCCCGTGGTATCTTAGAAGCCCATATTACCGTTATACCCAAAACAGATAAGGACCCCACAATTACAAGTAGCTATAAGCCAATTTCCCTACTCAATGTGGATATTAAAATATTTGCCAAGATCCTCGCCAACAGAATCCTCCTGCTCATCCCGACCCTCATCTCCCCCGACCAAGTAGGCTTTGTCCCCGGGCGCGAAGCTAGGGACAACACCCTGAAATCCATCAACATACATCACCTGATAACACAATCTGAGCAGAAAGCCTTCTTCCTATCTCTAGACGCGGAGAAGGTGTTTGACAGAGTGGCGTGGGATTACATGGAAGCGGTGCTCATTAACCTAGGACTCGGCCCCCACATGATGAACATGATCATGTCCTTATACTCCACCCCGACCGCGAGGGTGCGAGTCAACAACACTCTGTCAGATGCCTTCTCCATCAAAAACGGAACAAGGCAGGGCTGCTCCTTCTCCCCGATCTTGTTTATACTAACTCTAGAACCCCTCCTTTCAGACCCTCACCTTGAATAGCGACATCAAGGGTGTCCAAACCCCACTTAAAGAGTTCAAGTATGCGGCATTTGCCGATGACATATTAATGTTCCTCACAGAACCCATCACCACCATCCCAATCATCCTATCTGAATTCCAAAAATTTCAGGCCATATCCAACCTTAAGATAAATTTCTCCAAATCTTACGCCCTTAACATCTCCCTTCCAGAGACGCTCCAAACACAAAGTGAAACAAACTTCCCAATACGCTGGAAGAACGACTCAATCACTTACCTGGGTATCCCACGGAAGATAGCTGACCTATACACTAAAAACCATCTTCCCATCCTACACAACTTAACGGCTGACCTCGAGAGATGGAACAAACAAACTCTCTCTTGGTTCGGCAGAATTGCTGTTCTCAAGATGAATGTCCTGCCACGTTTACTGTATATTCTCCAAACTGTCCCCATGCAGGTCCCCCAAACTTTCTTTAAAGCGTACAACGATATCTGCTCCAGGTTCCTCTGGGGAAACCGGAAACCTAGAATTTCCCGTAAGACTCTTTCACGCCCAAAGCATCTTGGAGGCATGGGCTTTCCAGACATACTTAATCACTACAGAGCGGTCCATCTAACTAGAATTGTTGACTGGAACGTTCGTGACCCCTACAAAGACTGGGTTTCATTAGAAGCATCTTTTTCACCCCTACCGCTCACCTCCTTACCCTGGATACAACCGACTCACATCCCAATTTCCGCCACGGTAAACCCACTCATACACCCAACTCTAAAATGCTTTCAGCAGATTTGTTCCCGCACAAAACTCTCCTCCATACCGGGCCCCTTAACCCCAATTAAATGTAACCCGGACTTCCAGCCCGGCATGTCTCCCGAATTTTTGTCAGACAATGGGGCGCAAGACAGATTAAATGCATACCACCTCTACGAGCGAGGAAAATTAATTCCCGCTCCAGTCATTGCCAGCACCTTAGATAGACCACCCATCCCTCCCTGGACCTACCTTTTAATTGCGTACTACCTGAAGTCTCTAAACAGAGACTCCCAATGCTCTAGACCACTAATTCCATTTGAGAAACTATGCACTCAATCAACTCCTCAAAGACACTATTGCATGCAAACGTTGGGAGGAAGATCTATCCCTGTCAATCAGTGACGAGCAATGAGATTCCATCTTCCATACCATCCACAGGGGCTCCTTAAATGTTAGCACTCAAGAAAACGGCTATAAAATCCAATCGTGATGGTACCGTATGCCATCACTCTTGCACAAATTCGCTCCAAATACCACCGATATTTGCTGGAGGTGCCATCAAGACAGGGGAACGCCAATACACATCTGGTGGTCCTGTGCCCCTCTACAGAGTTACTGGAGAGAAGTATGCAGAATCACCACCCAAATTAGCACATACAACATCGATCCTACCCCATTCCAATGCCTCCTCCATCTTTCGCCCTTACCGAGACGGGTTTATCATGGCTCTCTGGCAATGCACATGCTTAATGCGGCAAAACAATGTATCTGTTCACTGGGGGTCGTCCAGAGTTCCCTCCATTAAAGAATGGTTTACCAGAATCAACAAAACAGCTGAAATGGAAGAGCTGATCCATGTGTCCAGGAACACCCCATCAAAATTCAGTATGAAATGGGCTTGTTGGAAACACTTTCAGACCACCACGGCTTACTCAGAGGTGTACAGGTAAAGGCCCTCAGAACTATAGAATTGATACCACTGACCAACAAGTCCTAGTATACACTGGAGATGGAGGCTATAGTAACTGGGAGGCGAGTAAGGAAACAAGCCACATACCAATTGATATGCTCCGAGGGGGGGTCACGGGAAAGGGGACCCCAGAAAATCTAAGATCCTCCAGAACCCAAGTTAACCTCCTCAGCCATTCTGAATGTCCCCCCCCCTTTTTTTTTTCCTCTTCTTCTTCCCCCTCCTTTCCCCTACCTTCGACCAATTCTTGTACCCTGGCATCCCAACTTAGACACGCACACATGCCATTGTATCTCAACAGCACAGGATCCCAACAACACATAACTGTCACCGTTATCTATAGAATCCCATCAGGAACTCCCCTGATGCGACCCGGAAAGTTAGACACTAAGAATGACTCACCACTTGCTCCAAGACCCCATAAGGGCAGAATTAACCTCCCGTACTTTTGGTCCCAACATCCATCCCCAGATCGACCCCTTAACAGACCCAGAGATGGAGACCTCCAAAGTGCCATGTTGCGAACCATATCAGGCCGCTCTCACTTTCTAGCTCCCTTCTCTTTTGCTCTCTGGTTACTGACCTGAAAATCACTTGACTGTATCAATGTACGCGCCTGTATGGACATGTAATTCTAAGAATGTTTATATGTACAACCTCACACCGCTCTAATTCTGTTTATTCTGAAACTGTGTTAGCATTTTATTCCTCCAGCTGTTGGAGATTTCTGTACTTCTGTATTTCTGTGCTTTCTTCCAAATAAAATTGTTATAAAAAAAGAAAAGAAAAGTGAAGTAAAATAAATAAACATGTATAATAATACATAATAAAATGTACTGCATTCTATATTTTTTACATCCGCTGTTAACATTCTACATATGGCTATTTCTCCTAAATGCTCCAAAAAAGTGCAAATGATCAATAAAGGATAACAAGACTTTGTTTCGTTATTTTTTAGAAATACTCACCTCTCCTCTCACCAACAACCCCCTCAAATCCTAAACCTACTTGTCCTTGTATCTCTTAAGTTTTTTACGGTGTGGTCTGCTATAAGCTGCCCAGCGGCTGCACGAGAAGTCTTCTGATAATCTTATTTTTTCATGCTTGTGCTGAAAACAACTCCATGAATTTTTACTGACATGACATTTCACATGCACCCCACCAGTTTCCATTGCTAGTAGGTGAGATTTTTCTCTGCATGTGTGGAAAAAAAACTAGCTGGGAAACTTTATGAAAGGCGGCTTTGGGACTCCCAGTGACCAGAGTGAAGACCTTAGAAGAGCAAGAACCGGCAAGTATAGAATTTGAGGTTGCTAGGTGGGGAAGGGGAAGTTACTTAAAGGATAACTGTACTAAGAGTTTAACAACTCTTTTAACTATAAAAAAAAAAAAAACACAGGATCCCAAAAGGTGTTTTTTTTTTAAACATAAAAATACCAATATTTTCCTCTTCGCATTATTTCGTGCTTCCACATTATTTCACATAATATCACAGCTTTCTTTCCCAGACATTTTTAAATCAAACAAAAAATAGGTGTTACTTTGAAGAACTGTCTAAAATTAGTAGTAACAGAGTTATATATGGAAAAACATTAAAAGCTGAACCAGCGTTCAAAACCAACCAGAAGGTTGAAAAACAAAAAGATTCAGGTACATATTTATTAATATAATGTTCAAAAGTATTTATAAATAAAAAAACTGTGGCAAAATAAACCTGCCACTGTTCACCTCTTTGAAAATGTTAAAGGCTAAGTTCACTCTTGTAAAAAAATAATAATAATAATAACAGGAAAAAATGGGCATTATTATTTGTTCACTGGAAGAGCATTGCACATGGATCACAGGTGCAATGTCAGGCTCCTGCACACACTGCATACAGCTATGTGCCCTCTGTACAGGCTGTCAGGAGTGATCAACAAACTTCCGACGGTAAGTTTCGGCAAAGTTTGCGGCGGGCACCATTCACTTTAATGGCAGGCGAACCTTAAAAACCTACAGGTCATATTTTCAGCCACAAAATACTTACTAGATGTGCACACAGTCCCACCACATGGACACTGACATAACAAAAGTATTAAGTGAATCTGGGATCGACAACGACAAGCATTATTTTTTTATCTGTGAAATTTTGACAATTCAGGAGCTCATGAAGGCCATAGAGGAGAGGAAAGGTCAGGGCAGGCTATGAAGATGGTGCAGAAGATGATCACCCGAACCGTGTTAGAGAGCACTGACACCAGCACAGTGATAGAGGGCACTGACACCAGCACCAAGATAGAGAGCACTGACATCAGCACCGAGATAGAGAGCACTGACACCACACCAGCATCGTGATAGAGAGCGCTGAGACCACACCAGCACCAAGATAGAGAGCACTGACACCAGCACCGAAATAGAGAGCACTGAGACCACACCAGCACCGTGACAGAGAGCACTGACACCAGCACCATGATAGAGAGCACTGACACCAGCACCGAGATAGAGAGCACTGACACACACCAGCACCGTGATAGAGAGCACTGACACCAGCACCGAGTTAGAGAACACTGACACCACACCAGCACCATAATAGAGAGCACTGAGACCACACCAGCACCGAGATAGAGAGCACTGACACCACACCAGCACTGTGATAGAGAGCACTGCGACCACACCAGCACCGAGATAGAGAGCACTGACACCACACCAGCACCATGATAGAGAGCACTGACACCAGCACTGAGATAGAGAGCACTGACACCAGCACCGAGATATATAGCACTGACACCAGCACCGAGATAGAGGGCACTGACACCAGCACTGAGTTAGAGAGCACTGACACCACACCAGCACCATAATAGAGAGCACTGAGACCACGCCAGCACCGAGATAGAGAGCACTGACACCACACCAACACCATGATAGAGAGCACTGACACCAGCACCGAGTTAGAGAGCACTGACACCACACCAGCACCGTGATAGAGAGCACTGAGACCACACCAGCACCGAGATAGAGAGCACTCACACCGCACCAGCACCGAGATAGAGATCACTCACACCAGCACCGAGTTAGAGAGCACTGACACCACACCAGCACCGTGATAGAGAGCACTGCGACCACACCAGCACCGAGATAGAGAGCACTGACACCAGCACCGAGATAGAGAGCACTGACACAAGCACCAAGTTAGAAAGCACTGACACCACACCAGCACCGTGATAGAGAACACTGAGACCACACCAGCGCCGAGATAGAGAGCCCTGACACCACACTAGCACCGTGATAGAGAGCACTGAGACCACACCAGCACCGAGATAGAGATCACTGACACCACACCAGCACCATGATAGAGAGCACTGACACAAGCAACGAGATAGAGATCACTGACACCAGCACCAAGATAGAGAGTACTGACACCAGCACCAAGATAGAGAGCACTGACACCAGCACCAAGTTAGAAAGCACTGACACCACACCAGCACCGTGATAGAGAGCACAGACCACACCAGCGCCGATATAGGGAGCACTGACACCACACCAGCACCGTGATAGAGAGCACTGAGACCACACCAGCACCGAGATAGAGAGCACTGACACCACACCAGCACCATGATAGAGAGCACTGACACCAGCACCGAGATAGAGAGCACTGGCACCAGCACCGAGATAGATAGCACTGACACCAGTACCGAGATAGAGAGCACTGACACCAGCACTGAGTTAGAGAGCACTGACACCACACCAGCACCATAATAGAGAGCACTGAGACCACACCAGCACCGAGATAGAGAGCACTGACACCACACCAGCACCGTGATAGAGAGCACTGACACCAGCACCGAGTTAGAGAGCACTGATACCACACCAGCACCGTGATAGAGAGCACTGCGACCACACCAGCACCGAGATAGAGAGCACTGACACCAGCACCGAGATAGAGAGCACTGACACCAGCACCGAGTTAGAGAGCACTGACACCAGCACCAAGTTAGAAAGCACTGACACCACACCAGCACCGTGATAGAGAGCACTGACACCAGCACCGAGTTAGAGAACACTGACACCACACCAGCACCATAATAGAGAGCAATGAGACCACACCAGCACCGAGATAAAGAGCACTGACACCACACCAGCACTGTGATAGAGAGCACTGCGACCACACCAGCACCGAGATAGAGAGCACTGACACCACACCAGCACCATGATAGAGAGCACTGACACCAGCACTGAGATAGAGAGCACTGACACCAGCACCGAGATATATAGCACTGACACCAGCACCGAGATAGAGGGCACTGACACCAGCACTGAGTTAGAGAGCACTGACACCACACCAGCACCATAATAGAGAGCACTGAGACCACGCCAGCACCGAGATAGAGAGCACTGACACCACACCAACACCATGATAGAGAGCACTGACACCAGCACCGAGTTAGAGAGCACTGACACCACACCAGCACCGTGATAGAGAGCACTGAGACCACACCAGCACCGAGATAGAGAGCACTCACACCGCACCAGCACCGAGATAGAGATCACTCACACCAGCACCGAGTTAGAGAGCACTGACACCACACCAGCACCGTGATAGAGAGCACTGCGACCACACCAGCACCGAGATAGAGAGCACTCACACCAGCACCGAGATAGAGAGCACTGACACAAGCACCAAGTTAGAAAGCACTGACACCACACCAGCACCGTGATAGAGAACACTGAGACCACACCAGCGCCGAGATAGAGAGCCCTGACACCACACTAGCACTGTGATAGAGAGCACTGAGACCACACCAGCACCGAGATAGAGATCACTGACACCACACCAGCACCATGATAGAGAGCACTGACACAAGCAACGAGATAGAGATCACTGACACCAGCACCAAGATAGAGAGTACTGACACCAGCACCAAGTTAGAAAGCACTGACACCACACCAGCACCGTGATAGAGAGCACAGACCACACCAGCGCCGATATAGGGAGCACTGACACCACACCAGCACCGTGATAGAGAGCACTGAGACCACACCAGCACCGAGATAGAGAGCACTGACACCACACCAGCACCATGATAGAGAGCACTGACACCAGCACCGAGATAGAGAGCACTGGCACCAGCACCGAGATAGATAGCACTGACACCAGTACCGAGATAGAGAGCACTGACACCAGCACTGAGTTAGAGAGCACTGACACCACACCAGCACCATAATAGAGAGCACTGAGACCACACCAGCACCGAGATAGAGAGCACTGACACCACACCAGCACCGTGATAGAGAGCACTGACACCAGCACCGAGTTAGAGAGCACTGATACCACACCAGCACCGTGATAGAGAGCACTGCGACCACACCAGCACCGAGATAGAGAGCACTGACACCAGCACCGAGATAGAGAGCACTGACACCAGCACCGAGTTAGAGAGCACTGACACCAGCACCAAGTTAGAAAGCACTGACACCACACCAGCACCGTGATAGAGAGCACTGAGACCACACCAGCGCTGAGATAGAGAGCACTGAAACCACACCAGCATCGTGATAGAGAGCACTGACACCAGCACTGATATAGAGAGCACTGACACCACACCAGCACCGTGATAGAGAGCACTGATACCAGCACCGTGATAGAGAGCACTGACACCAGCACCGTGATAGAGAGCACTGACACCAGCACTGTGATAGAGAGCACTGACACCAGCACTGTGATATAGATCACTGACACCAGCACAGAGATAGAGAGCACTGAGACCACACCAGCACTGAGATTGAGAGCACTGACACCACACCAGCACCAAGATGGAGAGAGAGCACTGACACCAGCACTGAGATAGAGAGCACTGACAGCAGCACTGATACCAGCAACTCGCTGCGGGACCCAAAAATATGACACCGCTCAACCTCTTCAAACAGGAGGGTATGGGCATATAGTATGGTGTGCTTTTTTTGTACAAGGAAGTGAGCCAAAGGTAGAAAATAGGTCCGTGTGTTTGATTAAATAAATTGTTTAAAGAGTTATGCATATACATGGTCTACTGGTCACATGTGTTGAATTTCTCTGAGATCCATGCCTCATTCATTTTTATTGATGTCAGGTAGTCAATAAGTTCGTGAGCTAGGCTAGTGCGCTTATCGGTCACGATCCCCCCTGCTGCACTGATCGTCCTTTCGGACAGGACACTGGATGAGGGGCAAGCCAACAGTTCGACTGCAAATTGGGCAAGCTCTGGCCAGAGGTCAATCCTGCCCACCCAGTAGTCCAGGGGTTCATCACTCCTCAGAGCGTCCACATCGGCCGTTAGCCTGATGTAGTCGGACACCTGTCAGTCTAGGCGTTATCTGATGCTGGATCCAGATGACATCTGTCGATGGGTCAGCTGAAAGAATGACCTCATATCAGAAGCCACCAACACATATTCAAACCGCCCTCTTCTTGCAGGCGCTGTTGGATTGGTACCCACAACTCTTTCTCTGGGAGTGGGAATTGCTCCTCTGCCAGCGCACGCAAAAGCAGAATGCAGCAGTTGTCGAAGCAAGGTCTGTAAGTGATCCATTCTGACAGCCCTCTGTAACGGTGGTAACATTTCCGCCAATTTGGGTTTGTACCGGGGGTCTAAGTACGTTGCCACCCAGTACTGGTCCTTGACCCTTATGTTTTTTATACTGGGGTCCCTGTTAAAACACTGGAGCATGAAGGCCCCCATTTGCACTAAACTGGAACCGTTGTGGTGGCCTGGCTCCTTCTCATCATCCAGGATAATGTCGTCCTCCTCGTTCTCCTCTCCCCATCCATGCACAACAACAGGGATCCCAGAAAGGTTTAAAGCATGCTCTTCTTGCTCCTCCTATCCACCCGGCACATCCTCTTCTGACTCCTCTTCAGACTCCTGTTGTTGACTTGTCTCAGATAGAGTAGCCCCCCCTGGGAATTCATCCAGCATTGTGACGTCCTCATCTTCCTGCTCCTGCTCCTCCACGGCTTGATCAATGACACGACCCAATGCACGCTCCATAAAGAAGGCATAAGGTACCATGTCCCTGATGGTGCCATGGCTGCGACTGACCAGTTTGGTGATCTCATCAAATAGCCGCAGAAGTCTACATGCGTCGCGCATGTGCAGCCACTGACGCAGTGAAAAAAAACCAAGCTCCCCAGAACCTGTTCTGCCGCAGAGTTCATACAGGTAGTCGTTAACTGCATGTTTCTGCTGGAGCAGCCTATCAAGCATATAGAAGGTTGAGTTCCATTGCGTCGGGCAATCGCAAATAAGACGTCAGACCGGCAGATTGTGTCGCCGCTGAATGTCAGCAAGGCGAGCCATGGCCGTGTAAGATCTTCTGAAATGGGCAGAGATTTTCCTTGCCTGCCACAAGATGTCCTGGACCCCAGGGTATTTGACAACTAATCGCTGCACAACAAAGTTTAAGACGTGTGCCATGCATGGCATGTGCGTAATTTTGCCCTGTTACAATGCTCTAAGCAGATTGGCACCATTGTCCCACACCACTTTACCAACTGTCAAATTGAGCGGTGTTAGCCACTGATCTGCCTATGAATGCAAAGCTGAAAGGAGTGCAGGGTCAGTGTGGCTCTTGGCTTCCAGCACAACAGACGCAGCACAACATGGCAACGTCTCACCTGGCATGTCGAATAGGTTCTGGGGAGCTTGGGCCACGCAGCGGAAGAGACACTAGCAGCGGAAAAGGAGGAGTCAGCCAAGGAGGAGAGGGAGGAGGATGGAGTAGGAGGAGGGGAAGAAGAGCCAGGCCTGCATGCAAACCATGGCGGTAAAACTAAATCTACACGGGTGCCACGGGTTACATGCTTGACGGCCGTCAGAAGGTTTACCTAGTGGGCAGTAAAAGTTATATACCTTCCCTGTCCATGTTTGCTAGACCACGTGTCTGTGGTCAGATGTATCTTGGCACCGACACTGTGTGCCAGAGATACATTCACTTGCTGCTGAACATGGCCATATAGCTCTGGGATGCCCTTCTGTGAGAAATACTTCCTTCCTGGGACCTTCCATTGTGGTGTTCCAATGGCCACAAATTTTCGAAAGGCCTCCGAGTCCACCAGTTTATATGGCAGTAGTTGGCGGGCTATCAGTTCTGACAAGCAAGCCATCAACCATTGGGCAAGAGGGTTATCCGGCATCATCATTTTTTTTTTGCTTGAACATTTGGCCCACGGAAGTCTGCCTTTTTCCAGAAAAACGTGAGGATGGCATGATGGAAGGTGGAGTGGAGGACAATTGTGAGGAGAGAGGAGAAGGAGAAGTAGAAGACGAGGCTGGACAGTGAGAGCCTGGAGTGTGGCTTTGTGGGTTCCGTTGCTCCCACTGGGCTCGGTGATGGCAGCTCATGTGCCTTCTTAAGGCGGTCGTCCCTAGGTGAGTGTTGGGCTTACCGCGACTTATGCGTTGACTGCAAAGATTGCAGATGGCAACACTATTGTCAGCAGCAGACACGTTAAAAAAAGCCCTCACTGCGGAGCCATGTGCCGGCGTCCTGGGAGTGCCAGATGTGACCGAACAGGAATGGGGCAGGGTTAAGGGGGATGTGGTGTGCTGAAACATGTAACATGTTACACCCTAAATCTGCATGTAACATGGTTCAAAGCTGAACCTATTCTTTAATTGTTGGGTTTGTAAGCATACAAATCAGAAAAGTGGGAGAGAAGCCAAAAGATCTCATCTTCCTACATGGGTCAGTGACTCAGAGTAGGGAGGTAGTGAAGCCATCACATCAGCATGCCAGCCAGACAACTTGTATTTGCAGAAATAGCAGGACTGCACTGTCCAACTATGGGCAGTGAGGTTAAAGAGTTCAATTGGCACATACACCCATGCTAAGAGTGGGAATTTCTTCTTAGCCCAAACAGGGTTTGAGCAATGAGCAAGAAGGGACCCTGCTTCTCCTTCCCATCAGCTTCAAATGCTAAATCAAATATCCCTTGAACCTGGAAGGTAAATAATATTTAAAATAGACTTAAAAGTGGTTGTAATCAGTGTTTTCTTTTACAGAATTATATTACCCATGTGCACATTGAACTGACTAGGGATCTCGGGGAACACTAAAACCAGTTCACCATAGAAGGAGCACCTTTCCAGCAACTCTGTCACGACACAGATTGTACTGCAGTGCCTATTGCCTTTCAGAACCTTTTTTTTCCCCGGGAATTTCTCTCAAAACATTCCTGTTGTGTTGTGCTGCATTTGTTAAAATTGATATTAACTGTATTAATTACTGCATTTACAGTGAAAAATGCAGCCATTTGGCATCTAAACCTGTACGGTTTAGGAGATATTCCCCTCGGTATATTCCCCTCGGTATGCGCCGCTGACTGCAGCGGCGCATGCGCACAAGGGGGTTCTCTCCGCGAAAATCCGGCAGCGCTCGTCCGGCCGGATTTAAATCTCCCGCGCGCATGCGCGGGAGTGACGATATCGCGGCTCCGGCCACTCACAGCGCCAGAGCCGCGATACCCGGAAGAGACGCCGAGGGAGCATGTCGGCTTCCTCGGCGTGGATCGGGCGAGATGTCGGGGCCTCGTTCTAAGGTAAGTATTTCATAATGAGCTAGTATGCGGTGCATACTAGCTCATTATGCCTTTTGCTTTGCAGGTTTTAAAAAAAAAATAAAAAAAATGCGGGTTTACTACCGCTTTAAGAACGAAAAACAATGCAAGCACCTCTGAGTGTAGACTGTTAGGTGTGTATTTAAAAAAATCACATAGTAACTTACATTTGGAATTACAATGAAGGGTACATCTGTTCACACCTGTGACATCATCCCGGCCAGCCTTGCTGTCCAAGTAGCATTCCAAGCCTCCCCTTCAGCTCTCCCCCACTACACTATCATCTTGCTGGCCAGGAGAGACTACAGAGTGGAGGAGAGACTACAGAGCGGCCGAGACAACTTCCCTTTGTTTGACCAGCATGATGGTATGACCAGCATGACCGCAGCATTTTATGAACAGATGTACCCTTCATTGTAATCTTAAATGTAAGTTACTATGTGATTTTTTTAAATACACACCTAAAAGTCTACATCAGAGGCACCTGCATTATTTTTCTTTCTTGCATATCTTGGAGACCGCTTCTGCGTCCCTGCAAAAGGCTGGCCCTGAACCAGTGGACTTTTTTTCTATACCAGGCCATCAGGACTTTCAGTATCATAGGATCTGTCTCAGAATCAGTGCCACATGTATAACCATTTATAATAATGTCCCTATATGTATATAACTATATGTAAATAATGTAATATCTTTTATGAAGAGATTTTAATGTTTCTAACATCTGATCAGCCAATATGAAAAACAAAACTTTCATTATTTTTATTGTAAAACCTCTATTTTATCCAGACAACGAATTATATTGTATATAGAGTTTAAATAGCAGTGAATAGACCAATAGAAAGCCCGAATTTCCTCAATATTTTTTGGCCATTAGCAGACTCTTGGTATTTATTTCTTTAGGAAAACTGATTAACTGCATTCCCAAGGCTAACATTTTAATTAAATATTCTTAAACATGCAATGATGGTTATGAAATGCTTTTCAAGTCATACTCATAATGATGATAAATTGGATTATTAACACAAATCATCTTTATCATAACAGTTTGGGAAGGAACTTCAAACTCACATTTTTATTATTCTGTATTTCATTTTTATGGAGCCTTTGACATTTGCTTAAAAGTGCTCTGCAAGACAACAGACCTTTGTTAACTCCATGCATTCAGGTGAAATAAAATGGGAGGACAGTATTACTCTACTGATATGATATCCCATTACTGACCTCAATTCCCTGATGAAAAAGAACATTTGTCAGTACACAGATAGCTCAGAGGCAGCTGCAGGTTAACTTTGCTGCTTAATTTATCTAACTGCCAGATTTTAACTAAGCTTCAGACATATGACCTGTACTGTCAGAATTTGATATTCACACATATTTTTTTTGTTATATATGGTAGATGTGATAGACACAATATGAAAAATGAAAATGATATGTTACTGTAACCATTTGTTGCTCTGTTTTGATTTGCCACAGGGAAGAATGCATAGCCTATTATTTAATTACTGAACATAAGAAGACAACTCCTATGAGGTTTAAAGATCATTGTTTTTCATGTACTCTACATACTGCATCAATAACTAATATGCTTGTCTGTTATAATGTATCCTCTGCAGTATGAAGATGCTATGTCTATTTATAGATGCAAAACTGTTACACATTCCTTTTGCAGAAAAATAATTGCCTGGTTTATGCCAATCACTTCTACTTTATTGCGAATGCAAAAAAGGTGTGATCAATCAATTGCAATTTACCATTTCAGCAACTTTTTCAGTTTTAGTAATTTGTAATGGTTTTCATGTTGCCCCAGATATAAAATTAGCAATTAATGGGGGTATTTCATTTAAATGTATTTTTTAAGCAACTAATGTAAGTATGCAAAACAGTAGCAATATCAGATTCCTGTTATCTCCCATATTTCAGTTCTCAGACTAGGAGAACCAGCACTAGGAGCCAATCTGAGCCTGCATTAGTGAACCTATTCTGATAGTAAACATGCCAAATCTGCGGCAATTGCACTGTCCTACCTGCACAGATGTCTCTGAAATCACTCCCGAAGATGGGACTGGCATGCGAGAATGAAACTGTGCGTGTTCAGCTGAACTCGCACAATTTTATTCGCGCAATCAGTGTAAACTAGGGCTTCATTTTACAGCCAGCTGAGGGTCTGTCCAAGTCTTTCTGTAGTAATATAATCCATTGAGACTCCCCTAGGTCTGTTCCAAACTGTCTGGCACTACACTGGAGTTCTCAATAATTTTTTCCTTCTTCATAAAACTGAATGCTGATGAACTGTTAATTTGCACTTTGTTGATCACAACTTCTGAATTCACAATAAAAGTAGAATTGATTGTCTGTCCTTCCATTCTCAGTAGCAGAGTGTGTCTGTAAATAGCACTTACCTTTTATCTGACTTAGCAGTGTAGTGTCCCTGGAAATATCATTCCCTCTTTCCTGACATATACATGCACCTCTCTCTCCCTCATATATATTATGTGCTAATGTTGCTATGTTTCTAAACAATGAGTGTTTAAATGTATCTATAATGTATCAATCTATGGGTAGTCAGTGTGCCATTCATCTAAATATGTTTGGTGGGGGGTAATTTGGGGATTGAAGGGATACACCTGTGTAGGTTCTGCTGTGTGTAGGGAGATAAAGTGGACTAGGGTTGGATTCACACTTTCCCCGTATTCAATTTGCATGACAGGAGAGTGTGAACGGCTTCCAATGGAGCCGGTTCACACATCTCCGGGGCGGCCACAGAGCACACAGCAGAAGGGTCCTGTGCGTCTTTGGCTCTGCTTTAGGTCCAAATTCAGGCAAAAATTCTGACCTAATTCAGACCTAAAAATGTGAACGAAGATGCACCGGACCCCATGCTATGCTCAGCACCACACAAAGTGTGAACCCGGACTAAGAGAAATAGTGTTACACATTCAGCTTGATGAACAACATGGTTATGTTCAAAACTATGGAAAAATAAAGAAAGGCTGCACACCAACAAAAATGATCCAACATAATTTTATTCTTCCAACATGAGTCACACACAACATCCACCAAGACCTGGTTTGAAGAAGCACTAATGTCAGAGTGAAACGCGTCATGTCCTGGGTCCTGAGTTTTGGTCTTGGTGGCTGTCGTGTGTGACTCATGTTGGAAGAATAAAATTATGTTGGATCATTTTTGTTGGTGTGCAGCCTTTCTTTATTTTTCCATAGTTTTGAACATAACCATGTTGTTCATCAAGCTGAATGTGTAACACTATTTCTCTTAGTCCGGGTTCACACTTTGTGTGGTGCTGAGCATAGCATGGCGTCCGGTGCATCTTCGTTCACATTTTTAGGTCTGAATTAGGTCAGAATTTTTGCCTGAATTTGCCTTTCCTTCTTTTTCCATTGTTAACGGTGGCGAGCCATGGCTAGCACCCAGCGGATTACATTTATTTCCTCTCTTTTGATTTTTCCTATGTTCAAAACCATCCAGTTGATATATATATATATATATATATATATATATATATATATATATATATATATATATATATATATATACATACACACATTTTTTTTATTTTTAATATATATATATATATATATATATATATATATATATATATATATATATATATATATATATATATATTTACACACACATCTACATATACCACTGACCAATCCGTCCCAATCCCAACAACAGAAGTATTATGTCTCTGGAAATATCTCACTTTGTCTTAACTAAGTTCTCCCAGGGATGCTTTGTTGTTATCTCTCCCAGACTTCCTCTTGTTGTTGTTGAAGAGAACCCACACCAGAATTACTTATTCAATTAAACTGAAATTCAAGGTACTGCTATGCTGTTATCGATCAATACATACACATCCCTGTTGTCATTTATACCGATTTAACCACTTGCCACCTATGCCAATTCTGACATTTCTCTCCAGCATGCAAAAATCATAATTTTTTTGATCGAAAATTACATAGAACCCCCAAATATTATTTTTTTTTAGCAAAGACTGTAGAGGATACAGTGGCGGTTGTTGCAACTTTTTATCTCACACGGTAATTGCACAGCAATTTTTCAAACACTTTTTTTTGGGGGAAAGAAACTGTTTTGTGCTTTAAAAAAAAACCAGTAAGATTAGCCCAATGTTTTTACATATTGTGAAAGATGAAGTTACATCGAGTAAATAGATACCTAACATGTCACGCTTAAAAACTGCACATGCTTGTGGAAAGCCACCAAAGTTCGGTACTTAAAAATCCCCTTTTGTTTACTTTACTGATGTTTTGAGTTACAGAGGAGGTCTACGGACAAAATTTTTGCTTTCGCTCCAACGTTCACATCGATAGTTCACATGTATGGTTTGAATACCGTTTTCATATGTGGGCGGGACTTACGTTATGTTTAGTTACATTTGTTGATCCTTTTGTTTATTTGTATTCGAATCGATTCAAATTCTCTGAATAGTTTTCGAATTGACATAATTTTCAAATTCCAAAAGTTTTCGAATTCCAAAAATCTTTCAGTTTTCCAATTTCCAAAGGGAATAAAAAAGAAACGTAGATAAAGGAATAGAATAGAAAAAATAGAATAGAAAAGAATATAACAGAAAATATAAAAACATAGAATATAATAGGATAAAAATAATAGAATAAAGTAAAAAGAATATAACCATCTTCTGAAATTAAAATAGAAAAGAATAGAATACAAAAGAATATAATAAAAAAATTTAATATAATAGAAAGAATATAACCATCTTCCTATTCTGAGCTGTACTTTTCTATTCTATTAAAATTGAAATTGATTCTATTGTAATTTTGGGAAATGGTTATATTCTTTCTATTCCATTGTTTTTTTTTATTCAATTTTTTCTATTTGTTTAAACTATTCTATTTATTTTATTTTATTCAAAATTCTATTTTCAGAAGATGGTTATATTCTTTCTATTTTATTCTATTATTTTTTTATTTTATTCTTTTATATTCTATTATATTTCTATTCTATTCCTTTATTTTCTATTCTATTTATTGTCTTTGGAATTTGGAAAACAAATTGAAAACTTTTTGAATTCGATTTTGAAAACTATTTGAATTAGAAAACTTTTTGAAATGTATTGAAAAACTATTCAAATCAATTCAAATTTGAATTTTGTCCAAATTTTTTTAGTTATTTCAGATTTTTCCAATCACTTGCCTACCAGGTCCTATAGATATACGGTGGCAATGTGGCTTGGTCCCGCGAATCGCCGTACCTGTACGGCAGCTCCTTTAAGTGCCATAGCACCTGGGGACCCTATGCGCATGGCCAGTGGGCACCGGCCACCCGTGATTGTGGGTACGAGAGTCAGAACAGGGATTTGTGTGTAAACATACAAATCTTACACACAAATCCTCCTCCTGACAGGAGAAAAGAGACAGATCTGCTGTTCGGAGTAATTATGAACAGCGATATGTCTCCTCCCCCAGTCAGTTCGATCCCCCCAGTTAGAGACAATCCCTAGGGAACATACTTAACCCCTTGATCGCCCCCTAGTGTTAACCACTTCCCTACCAGTGACATTTATACAGTAATTGATGCATATTTATAGCACTGATCGCTGTATAAATGTCAAGGGTCCCAAAAAAAGTGTCAAAAGTGTCTGATCTGTCTGCCTCAATGTCAGTCATGCTAAAAATCACAGATTACCCCCATTACTAGTAAAAAAAAAAAAAAAAGCCATACGCATTCCATAAATCGATATGCTATTTTATAGACACTATAACTTTTGCACAAACCAATAAATATATGCTTATTGCTTTTTTTTACCAAAAAATGTGCAGAATATATATTGGCCTAAACTGATGAAGAAATTTGTTTTTAAAAGGTTTTTGGGGATATTTATTATAGCAAAATGTTTTCAAAATTGTCTGTCTTTTTTTGATTATAGCGCAAAAAATAAAAACCGCAGAGGTGATCAAATACCACCAAAAAAGCTCTATTTGTGGGAAAAAATGGATGTAAATTTTGTTTGGGTACAGCGTTGCATGACAGCATAATTGTCAGTTAAAGCGACGCAATGCTGTATCACAAAAAATGACCTGGTCATTAAGGGGGCAAATCCTTCCGGAGCTGAAGTAAATTCGGTACTATTGTAATTCGAAAATTTGGATACATTTGAATGTCTGAAAACTGAAAATGTGTTTGTAAATTTCAATTCGGAACAAAACAAACTGCACATGTCTATCCAGCAAAGGGAAAGCTGCAGAACTGTACCAAACACTAAGGGAAGTATATATTCACAAATACATGCCTAATAAATGCAGAAATGATATGACTTAACATTACAAACACCTAAAAGTTATATCTAAAACACCATTGAACTAAAGAATACATGCATCTATTCAAATTCCCCTTCTATAAAGTTTATATATAACACTACTGATATCTTATGCAATGTGTCAAAGTTCTTTAAATAACTATCTTTACCAACTACAATAACAATAAATCTGACTGGTTATTGATTATTAATTTTTTTTTAAAAGAGAAGGACAACAGCTCCTTGAGATCTAACAAAACTGCCTCTTAATGACCATGGTTCTGATGATGTTTCAGTGCCCAGAGGACTCTTAAAGTGCTTGCTATGCTCATTTCCATATCCAGAGGGTTGTAGAATCTAAAGGTATCTTATCATTCTGAATGGTCTCTGCCATACTGCTGGTGTGCGGATAGGAATCTGCATCAACAATATGGTACACAAGTCATGTTTTAATTGCTGGCCTATTTAACAATAATTAAGCCAAAAGTAGCAGGAAATATCTCTTGGGGTCTATAGTTTTAACTCTAAACAACAGGGTGACCAAACAACCATTAAGTATCTAATACTACACAAGTCTGCTTCAATTATATATTTCTTTTTTTCCCCAATGGAGATAATTATGTTGCTTTGGGCCCCATCTTGCTATCAAGCGAATGTACATCAAAGACTTGTCTACTTCCTGTGAAGTCATTTAGGAGTGCTGTTAGCATACAGTATTAGGACATACCATAAAATGTAGTACATTTAATACATTTATATTAAAAAGACTTCTGTGTTTTTCTGTTTTTGACAAAATATGTGAGTTATATATAGCTGATGGTCAGCAAGTCTTGTACGCCTACACTTGAAATGCCACCACTGTGCCTCAAGAAAATAAAACAAAGTGACCTGCTGCCACTTTAATGATGTAAAATGTGAACCGTATTTTTAACCCCTATCTAGACTTGATAGTGAAAAATAAGTGGAGCTAGATTACACACATGTGTATTAAACTGCAATAGTATAAGAAATGTGAACCTAAAAATAGATAAAAATAACTTCATAAACAATACAGTTTAAAGTATCGCTGTAAATAAAAAAAGTGTAATATTGTAAAACCAGTTTAATAAAACACTAAGTGAAAAACTTCAACCATTACACTCACATCACAGCAAAAAGCTCTTGATTAAAATGTCTGTAGAGAAAAGCCTCATACACACGATCGGACTTTGTACAAACTTTCTGTGGACTTTTGTACAAACGGTGTTGGCCGTAAGGTTAATATCTAACAGGGCACCTTGGAGACACCAATTTCTAAGTTCATCTTCTTTTCTTGTTAAGCCTTAAATTCCTAAAGGCCTCCCCCTTGTTTTTCGTTTCATCTATTTCTTTTATTTATATTATACAGAGTTTTGGAAATGTTACTTTCCTCTACAAGTCCACTTTGAACTCTATTGGTTGTAAAGGGTTTAATTTTGGATAGAGGTGTAAAAATTAATGATATATCAAGGATGTGGGGGGAGGGGCACTACCCTGCGATGCAGAGTGATCCCATAGGGGTGCGCGGGGGGGGGGCTACCATTATCATTACGGGACACTCAGTTGAGAACGCTTTTGTGATACAAGAATACTAACCTAATGTTGAAACTACTGTAATTGCTAATGCCATATACACTGTTAAACTCAATCTATGAGTGTAAAGTAACAATGTTATAATGTTTACTTGATGTGTATCTTGATGTTTCTATAATTACTAAAAATGATTGAAACTAAAATAAAATACAGGTTTACTTTCAATGATTTATGGCCATTTGATTTCAATAGACAAAAACTTTAAGTAGAAAGTAAGAAGTAAATAGAAAAATTCTGTGTTAAAGATATGCCAAGGCAGCTAGCAATATGACTATATATCAAACCCATTCTGAAAAACAAATGTTAATGTACAGCGCTTAATACAACAAAAAATACTATAAATCAGCTTATGTACATATAAAAAAAAACATAGGACCATAATATCTGTATTACTGAATGAATGAATAAAGTCCCAGAGAAAAGATGTAAAAGTGTAAGGATAGAATTGTGTCTTCCAGATTCCATGAGAAAACTTCCACTGTAACCTGCAGCACACCGTCACTTGTGCTCAGTGCCAATACCATACGGTCCACACTCACCAGATCGAATGCTGTCTTAAAGCAGAAAGTGGTGCATCAAAAACAGAGGATGCTTCAATCTGTCATGCACGAGCATCCAGCTGCTAGGATAACCCAAGATGTCTGGTGATACCAATGTCTATCACAAGAGGGCATAACACTGTGCATACATAGGCTTGTAAAAGTAGCAGTGACATCATAACTGTGCTGTATATGGTCTGTGCAGAGAGTGGAGCTGTAGGAGGGATTCAGCAGGCTCTACCCACTACATGCTGCCTATGAAAAACTACAGGAAGACAGAGACAAGACCAGTCACCCAAAGAAAATATGCACATCCTTCTAACATTAGTATTGCAGATATGATTGGTCCTAACCGGGGCGGCCCGTGCACTGTGGGTGCACGGGCACTGCCACCCATCCATGCGCCCGGCCCATTACAGGACGCCGGACGCATGGATTCCTATGGCGGGGGTGGTATATCTTAAAGCACCTGATTAGAGCCAGAGGCACTAATAGGCTTCAAAATAGGGTGGGCTCGGGTGCATAGAGTGCTCCCTGATCCCACCCAATTGTGTGACAATAGCGAATTAGTGTTTGCACTACTCTTCCTCCCAGCCAATCAGGAGACAGGACGTCAGACCTGCTTCCTGATTAGCCAAAGCACCAGGTCACCCTATTGGATGCCTGGTGCTTAGGAAGAGGACTGAGGAGACTCGTTCTCGAGCGTAGGTCGCCGCTGATCTGAGAGGTAAGTCTCCTCAGCTGAGACAGCTGCACCCCCCACCCCCCTCAGGTGCCAGAGTCACGATCTGTGCACGCGGGGGTGTGGGGGGTTTCGGTGGGCATAGCAGCTGCATTTGGTGGGCACAGGTGGCTGAGTTTGATGGGCACAGGTGGCTGTGTTTGAAGGGCCCAAGTGGCTGCATTTGATGGGCACAGGTATTTGCATTTGATGGGCACAAGTGGCTGCATTTGATGGTCACTGGTGGCTGCATTTGGTAGGCATAAGTAGCTGCTTTTTATGGGCACAGGTGGCTGTGTTTTATGGGCACAGGTGGCTGCATTTGATGGGCACATGTGGCAGCGTTTGATGGGCACAAGTGGCTGCATTTGATGGGCACAATGGATGCGTTTGATGGGCACAATGGATGCGTTTGATGGGCACAATGACTGTGTTTGGGCACAAGTGGCTGCCCCACGGTGCCAGGGAGTTTGGAGATAAAGGGAAACATATTAGAGGTCAAAAACTGGTCAAAATCCACATAAGATATCTTAAAGTGGTTGTAACACACAAAAAAAGCTCCTGTTCCTTTAAAACATGATCTATGGCATGGGGGCTTAACCTGTGGCCCTCCAGCTAATACGGAACTCCAATTCCCATCATGCTTCTGCTTTTGGGAATCAAGATTGTATCCGTCATCGGTTTGCAATGCCTCAAAGAACTTATAGTTCCGCAACAGCTGGAGGGCCACAGGTTGAGCACTAATGATCTATGGCAGGGATCCTCAAACTATGGCCCTCCAGCTGTTGCAAAACTACACATCCCATGAGGCATTGAGCAACTCTGACATTCACAGACATGACTAGGCATGATGGGAATTGGAGTTTCCTGAACAACTGGAGGGCTGTAGTTTGAAGACCCATGATCTATGGCATAGTGTTTCTGCAGTGTAAATTTTTCCCATTATATGATGTAAAATATCTGGTTGATCCTGCCTGTTCCTGTGCCCCCATTTGTGTGCTGAGCATGACAACCATGACTGCCGATCCATGATACCTTAGGTTTCATGGATCGGTAGGTAGGTTTACGCACCTTTGTCATTCCGCTCTCAGCTGTGAGTCTCTCCTTCTCCCCCTCCCTCACTGCCTGTCAGCTTAGTAGGCTATGAGAGAGTCGATCTCCTCCTTTCCCTTCACCCTCCCTTCTGCTGCTACTTCTGTAAAGTAATGTATTAAAATCACTGGCATTCCCTCTGTTTTAAGCAGATATAAAGCACAGTGTGTCAATTTAAAAAAAGATATCATTTTAAACACCTTCTTGCACAGACGTGTGATCTCCCTCTGCTGACCGTCTGATGTCAGAGAGGAATCTCAGCCCCTCCTGCTGCTCTCCTTAGATCTGGGAAGAAGAGCAGAGGGGGATTACGTGACCGCACAGAGGAGCTGTGAAAGAAGGTATTTAGGATTATAAATTTTTTTTAATTGACACACTGTGCTTTATAGCTGCCTAAAACAGAGGCGATGCCAGTGACTTAAACAAGTGACTTAACAACTACTTTAAGAATTTGGTCAGATTAACCAATTGTGGAGCTTTCAAATTTAAGCTGAAAATGGGAACAAATCTACCATCTACCAAATCTACCATTCTAGGTCACCATGAGTTTTGTTGAGCATCCCCACTTATACTAAGGAGCTTTGTTAGGGGTTATATTTCTTCCAAAGCAAGGCAGTGTGCTGCTATATTGGTAAAAGGGCGATATTTGCAAATGTGTCAGGAAGGACTGGTTTTTGTTATGCAGCTGCCATTATGTGCTCCTTGAAGTGGAAAAATGGTTGTAAGCTATGGCATTCCAGTGAACTGTGTCTGGTAGAAAGTTAGGCTTTGGGATTCTGCGAGCTCTATCAATGCACAGTTCTAACGCACTCAGAGTTGCGATAAGAGCCTTCATAAGGGTTTGTAGGAAGCCTTGTAGTTCAGAGGCAGTCACTGACTCAAGGATACCATGGAATTTTATTACACTGTGAGCGGACTTCAATGTCAGCCAACTTGGCATGCAAATGTTGTAGTTTGGCTTCCTGGTCAGTATATGAGTCAACTATATCATTGTGAACCACATACAGTGGTGTGAAAAAGTGTTTGCCCCCTTCCTCATTTCCTGTTCCTTTGCATGTTTGTCACACTTAAGTGTTTCGGAACATCAAACCAATTTAAACAATAGTCAAGGACAATACAAGTAAACACAAAATGCAATTTGTAAATGAAGGTGTTTATTATTAAAGGTGAAAAAAAATCCAAACCATCATGGCCCTGTGTGAAAAAGTGATTGCCCCCCTTGTTAAAACATACTATAACTGTGGTTGTCCACACCTGAGTTTAATTTCTCTAGCCACACCCAGGCCTGATTATTGCCACACCTGTTCACAATCAAGGCATCACTTAAATAGGAGCTGCTTGACACAGTAAGGTCCACCAGAAGATCCTTAAAAGCTACACATCATGCCGAGACCCAAAGAAATTCAGGAACAATTGAAAAAGAAAGTAATTGAGATCTATCAGTCTGGAAAGGGTTATAAAGCCATTTCCAAAGCTTTGGGAATCCAGCGAACCACAGTGAGAGCCATTATCCACAAATGGCGAAGACATGGAACAGTGGTGAACCTTCCCAGGAGTGGCCGGCCGCCCAAAATTACCCCAAGAGCGCAGCGACGACTCATCCAAGAGGTCACAAAAGACCCCACAACAACGTGCAAGGAACTGCAGGCCTCACTTGCCTCAGTTAAGGTTAGCGTTCATGCCTCCACCATCAGGAAAAGACTGGGCAAAAATGGCCTGCATGACAGAGTTCCAAGGAGAAAACCACTGCTGAGCAAAAAGAACATCAAAGCTCGTCTCAATTTCTCCACAACACATCTTGATGATCCCCAAGACTTTTGGGACAACATTCTGTGGACCGATGAGACAAAAGTGGAACTCTTTGGAAGGTGTGTGTCCAAGTATATCTGGCGTAGAAGGAACACTGCATTTCATAAAAAGAACATTATACCAACAGTAAAATATGGTGGTGGTAGTGTGATGGTCTGGGGCTGTTTTGCTGCTTCAGGACCTGGAAGACTTGCCGTGATAAAAGGAACTATGAATTCTGCTGTCTACCAAGAGATCCTGAAGGAGAATGTCCGACCATCTGTTCGTGTACTCAAGCTGAAACGAACTTGGGTTCTGCAGCAGGACAATGATCCTAAACACACCAGCAAGTCCACCACCGAATGGCTGAAGAAAAACAAAATGAAGACTTTGGAGTGGCCTAGCCAAAGTCCTGACCTGAATCCTATTGAGATGTTGTGGTATGACCTTAAAAAGGCCGTTCATGCTCGAAAACCCTCTAATGTAACTGAATTAGGACAATTCTGCAAAGATGAGTGGGCCAAAATTCCTCCAGAACGCTGTAAAAGCCTCATTGCACGTTATCGCAAACGCTTGGTTGCAGTTGTTGCTGCTAAGGGTGGCCCAACCAGTTATTAGGTTTAGGGGGCAATCACTTTTTCACACAGGGCCATGATGGTTTGGATTTTTTTCACCTTTAATAATAAACACCTTAATTTACAAATTGCATTTTGTGTTTACTTGTGTTGTCCTTGACTATTGTTTAAATTGGTTTGATGTTCCGAAACACTTAAGTGTGACAAACATGCAAAGGAATAGGAAATGAGGAAGGGGGCAAACACTTTTTCACACCACTGTAGAGGTCCCTCAATATGGTGGATTTTCTCAGCATACAATTGGACTGAATTCAAAATTCAGGTTAGAAAGCATAGCAGACATATCATCTTGTAAAGCATGCCTGAGAGACAATAACATGATTTTCATAGTGCTCTCAGAGATGGGCTGATCTGCAACTGGGAATCTCTCTCTCGAAAGAAGAGTGAGGGCATTACAAGTGGGGAAGCAACAGTGTGCATCTGAGGATCATGCTGTGGCTGTGTGTCTCCCTCCCTGCTGCAATTCAGCTGGGCTGCAAGTAGTGAGCGCCGGCCCCTATAGTGTCCTCTCTAAAGCTCCATAATTCCATATTATACCTACCATGACAATCCCTAATAACCTCCTCCTCTGGAAATGAAAGGTTTTAGAAAGCAAACAGACACTTCTCAATTTTTCTTTTGTATCGTTAGTGAAATATTATTTGAATAATTTTTTTTTTTGTAAATATGCAGAGCTATTTTAAAGCCTGTATGCTGTGGAGGAAATGCTAGAACTAAATCCTGCTGTGTGAGACATGGTGAATTGTGTAAGGAATGCTGTGCACTTACCAACCTATGTGCATGAACTTGACACCATCTGAACACAGTATTGTCAACTCAGATGTCCCGTACAGGGACCTGCAAAAATCAGGAATGAAGATAAAAAAGGGAGAGAAAGTGATTTACAGTAGGCAAGGCTGAAAAAAAGAAAAACAAATGTCATAGCCAAATAATACAATGTAACTGAACACACCAAGAACTAGAGCAATTTTCAGTCAATAAACTGCAGTAAAACTGTTGCCCAGGGTAAATGATCACTCTGAATTTTGATTCAAATATTTCGAACCAAGTAGAGAGACCATGTGAGGTAACTTTTCATTTGTAGTTAAATAATGTAAAATCAATAAGCATAGCCCTAACAGAGCATATATGTCCTCAACCTCTGCAAGTGAGAGAAATGTACTAAATCAAGTCAATACATTTTGAAACAAAGTCCAAGAGGGACAACTAGCATAAATTTACCAACAGAGATTGGTCACATGACCGCAATAGTGTTAAACAAAAAGGACTGCAAGTACATAACATTGAGATATATAAAGATGAAGTTATTAAGTGGGCAATACTGATGGTCCACAAGTACCTGCCCTCCAACTGGTGCTAACCCCACCACGCTTATAGATATGTGAAAAACTAAAACTACAGCAGCCGCCTACAACTCAAACCTATATCTGAATTTATGCTTCTAATCACCATTAAATAAATAGCATAAATAGCGGTGCTCTAATAAACACTCCTGTGCTGTGTACACAGTGACCTCCTATTATCTAAATAATGTGCAACAAATGATAATATCATTCGCTAAATATCTAAAAAAAAAAAGTGTGACTCATACCATATTAAGTAATGGAATCAAACAGAAAGTATCAAAACACCACACACTCCCTGTGAAGAATGTGAGGAACAAAAATATATATATATATATATAATCATTCATTTGAGAAAGTGAACAAATAAATCACTAAATGAATAAATAAATAAATAAATAAGTGTCCATAAAGTCCATAAACAATCAAGTGATTCGATGAATGGTTTAGAATAGTAATGTAATCCTTGTGTCCACCACACCTCAGTGATTGTGATTCCACTTCCACTTAAGGACTTGCACTCACCGGCTATATTTGCCTCCCACTCTCGTGTTTGGCTTAATACACTTATAACCACTTTTATCAGGGCTTCAATTGGATCTCCAGTAGCAATTGTGATTAGTGCAGTCTTTTCCTCAAATATCAGTTAATGAATGAATGAATGAAATATTTGTATAGAGCACAATGCGAACTGAATTGCCTCTAGGTGCTGTGGCGAGCTTTGATCATCTGCTAAAAGAGGAAGGTCTTGAGTTTTTTTCTAAAAGCCAGGTGATTTTCTTCCAGGCGGATGTTGATTGGTAGAGCATTCCATAGCCGAGGCCCTTGGACAGCGAATCTCCGATCCCCCTTGGATTTATACCGGGCTTTGGGCATGAGGAGGAGGTTTTTGTTGGCTGATCGAAGACTGTGGTTTGGTGTGTAATGATTTATTTTCTCCATTAGGTATTGCGGAGCTTCTCTATGCACGCATTTGTGGGTGAGGCAAAGGGTCTTGAACGTGATCCGATTTTTTACAGTTAGCCAATGTAAGCTCCTCAGCGAAGGAGAGATGGATTCCCAGTTTTTTTTCCCTGTTATCAGCCTTGTCGCCGTGTTTTGGATCAGTTGTAATCGCGCAAGTTGATATTGTGGTAATCCTATGTAAAGCGAATTTGCGTAGTCCAGTCGTGAATTAATGATTGTTCAAACTACCACTGCTTTGTCATTCTTTGGGATAAAAGGGATGAGTCTGTGAAGCATGCGCAGCAGATGGTGAGATCCACTGACTACTGCTCCTATTTGCGCATCCATTGACATTTGTGCGTCTAAAATAACCCCGAGACTCTTTGCTTTGGTCTTTGGGGAGATAGTCTGCCCAAAGACGGTTGGTGGAGACCAGGAGGTTTTGGTTGCAGGCTTATGATTTGGGTGTAAGATAAGAAGCTCTGTCTTTGATTCGTTCAGCTGGAGGGAGTTAGTGGTCATCCAGTCCTCTATTGATTTGAGGCAGTTTTCAAGTTGTTGTTGGTGATCTTTTTTTCCATTGATCCGGAAATAAAGTTGCGTGTCGTCAGCGTAAGAGATGGAAGCAGAGATCTGAGCATCTGATGATTTGAAGGGGTGGGCGAATGTAAATGTTGAAGAGAACGGTTGATAAAGGAGAGCCTTGAGGGACTCCGCAGGTGGCTGCCCGAGTTTCGGAGGGGAATTTTCCTAGTTTCACTGTCTGTGACCGATTTCCTAGGAAGGGCGCGAACCATTGGAGATCTATGTCTTGGACTCCAGCTACTTATGTGAGGAGGACGAGTAGAGTATTGTGATCTACTGTATCAAACGCTGCACTTAGGTCTAGCAGTACGAGGAGACACGGCTCTCCGTCATCTGCTGCTTC
Organism: Lithobates pipiens; assembly: GCF_037356315.1. Lineage (NCBI taxonomy): Eukaryota > Metazoa > Chordata > Amphibia > Anura > Ranidae > Lithobates > Lithobates pipiens. The sequence continues at coordinate 353,701,566 of NW_027507718.1, read as the reverse complement.
GAGGGCGTAGTCCCAAATCTTGAGGAGAGCTGTTTCTGTTCCATGACCTGGGCAGAAGCCTGATTGCAGCGGGTCCAGGAGTTTGTGAGTATCCAGGTGGAGTTGTAGCTGATGTACTACAGCTTTTTCCATGATCTTAGAAATGATGTTGAGGCTTGTAATTGGCCTACAGTTGTTTGGATCCTGAGGGTCCAGGTTTGGTTTCTTGAGTAGAGGTTTGACGATGCCTTGTTTGAGGATGCTGGGAACAATCCCTTCATGGAATGATCGGTTTATGAGGTGGGTTATGGTTGGAGCCACGATGTCAGAGCATTCTTTCAGTAGTTTTGTGGGGAGGATGTCAATAGGTGAGGTACTGTCATGCAGTTTATTAATGATGTTTCTTGCGGTGTCTATGGTAATTGGGGATAGTGAAAATTTTGGCGGTTGTGGTATGTTTGTGCAGACATCCTCTTTATGTATTTGCTGGCTGAGGTCGGATGTTTTCTGCACATGTAAAAGAAAAGCGCTCCCAATAGTTTAATAAAGCACTACAAATTTATATAAAATCCAATAAACTCCACACAATTGCATGCTAAACAATACACGTCAAAAGCAAGCCAAGGTGAATGAACAGCAACCTTCATGCACTGGTAAAGTGTTTTATAGTGGTCACGGTGGACCCAGGATAGTATGCCAACTGGTAACGTCTCACCCACTTGTTCCATTCATCCACTGTTGAAAATGTAGCAAGTCAGATAACCGCACACTCTGTCCTCCGTAAACTCTCAGTACCTGCCAGTCAACCACCATAAGGATGATTGTGTTGCCCTGGGAGTTGGGTAATTTCACAATGAAATCCATAGACGGGGGGGTCCAGGGCCTCTCTCCATTGGGTATGGGTTGTAGGAGGCCCACTGGAAGGTGTTGTGGAGTCTTACTCTGAGCACACATGGAACAGGCACCTATAAAAGCCATTACATCAGCACATAGACTAGGCCACCAGAATTGTTGGGAAATGGCCCAAAAGAGTTGATTCTTCCCAGGGTGGCCAGTAGCCTTGGGAGAATGTTAAGTCTGGAGCTCGGCAGTACAGAGACTTTTTGGGACAGCAGCGGTAACAAGGTTTCTCATTCTCAGGAGGAGCAGGAACCTGAGCAGCAATAATTTTGTCACCTAAAGGAGAAGTGGGACTGACACGAACTGTAGTCAGAATAGCCAGAATACGATCAGGAGGAATCACAGATGCCATCTTGGAAGTGGAGGAAAATTGTCTTAACAAAGCGTCAGCTCTTACATTCTTAGTACTGGCTAAGAATGAGACAATGTAATTGAAACTTCACAAAAAAAGAGCTTCTGGGAGAGAGGCATTTGAGATTCTTATGGTCAGTAAGAATGAGAACAGGCACAGTGGTACCTTGGAGGAGATGTCTCTATTCTTTCAGGGCTAAAATGATCGCTAACAGCTCTCTGTCACCCATCTCGTAATTTTACTCCACAGGTGACAATTTCTTGGAAAAGTAGCCACAAGGATGCATAGCGCTCTCAGAGGTAGGACATTGAGACAGAAGGGTGCCAACTCCTGTCTCAAAAGCATCAACCTCAAGGATAAAAGATAACGCAGGAGCAGAAACAAAGGCAGCCTTGAGACTCTCAAAGGCTTTAATGGACTCCGGAGACCAACACTGTGGGTTACCGTCCTTTCTGGTCATATCAGCCAGGGGCTTGACCAGGGAAGAGAAGTTACGAATAAACTTCCAATAATAGTTGGCAAAGCCAAGAAAACACTGCAGAGGATGTAAACCCATGGGTCGGGGCCACTGTAGGACTGCTAAAAGTTTCTCTGGATCCATCGAAAAACCAGCAGTGGAAATGACATAGCCAAGGAATTTAACCTGTTCATGATGGAATTCTCACTTTTCCAATTTACAGAGTTTTTAGAGATCGTTCTCTCTTAGTTTCTGCAGCACACGACAGACATCTGTGTGGTGGCTCTCCAGGGACTTGGAAAATATGAGGATATAGTCGAGATCAACCACCACACATAACTGCAACAAATCTCTAAGGACATCGTTAATAAATTCCTGGAAAACTGCCAGGGCATTACAAAGGCCAAAAGGCATTACGAGGTACTCATAATGGTCTGTTCTGGTATTAAATGCAGTTTTCCACTTGTCACCCTCCTTAATCCTTACTAGATTGTATGCCCCACTCAAATCAAGCTTTGCAAAAACTGTTGCTCTCTTGAGGCAGTCAAATAACTCTGTAATCAACGGCGTCGGATAGGCATTCTTAATCGTGAAACAATTGAGACCCCTATAGTCAATACAAGTTCTCAGTTCACCACTTTTTTTCTTCACAAAGAAGAAACCAGCACCAACAGGAGACAAGGATTTGCGGATTAAACCTTGAAAAGGTGTGTCTGCAACATACTCCTCCATGGCCTTATCCTCCAAGACCAACAAAGGGTAAACCCAGCCACAAGGGGGTATGACACCAGGTTGAAGGTCAATTGAGCAACCATGCGACCGGTGTGGAGGCAAACTACCAGCTTAATCTTTGTCAAAGACATCGCTAAAATCACAGTACACCTCCAGCAGGGAGGAGAGAGAAGAAGGGCCCAGGACCTTGGCTACCTTCTGAAAGCATGTCTTACTGCATTGTGGAGACCAGGAGAGAACCTCAGCACGAAGCCAATCAAAAGAAGGTTTGTGCCTCTGTAATCAAAGATAACCAATAACCAGCAGAAACTTAGCTGAGGAAATAACTTGGAATTGGATTATCTCATGGTGAAGAGTCCCTACAGCCATGGAGAGCCTCAATGGAAGTGGAGTGTCACTCAGCTGGAGTGGAATCAAGTCCTTTGATACAAAGGCAGCATCAATGAACAGGCCTGCAGCCCCAGAGTCGATCAGAGCCTGTATCTCGATGGATGACTCAGCCCAAAAAAGTGTAACCAAAACCAGGGGTTTACCCTTCTGGATAACTGGGGACGAAACAATGCCACCTAAGGTCTGTCCGTGACAGGGCCTCAAGGCTCGGGTGTTCTCTGGACGGGTAGGACAAGACTTCAAAATGTGACCTACCTAATAAAGGCACAATCTCTCCCTTCTCCTAAGGGTTCTCTTATCTGCAGAGAGACGCGTGAAGCCCAAGTGCATGGGTTCATCTTCACTGCCAGGAGTCATGGGAGTTGAGGGAGGCAAGGGTGGGACTTTAAAGCTCGGAGATAAATATTTAGGAGGCTTAAAAGAGAGACTTTCTCTGAGCCTAGAGTCAATGAGGATGGCAAACGAGATCAACTTCTCCAGCTCAGTGGGAATATCTCGGCTGCTATTTCATGCTTGATGGTATTCGAGAGACCATGAGAAAAAGCAGCCATGAGGGCCTCATTTTTCCGAGCAACCTCTGCTGACAGAGTACGTAATTCAATGGAGTAATCGGCAACAATTCTCATACTCTGTTTGATGGACATGCGGTACTTGGCAGCAGAAGCGGAGCTTGAAGGAACGTCAAAAACACTTTTAAAAAAAGCTACAAACTCAAGAGAACTGAAGACAACAGGTTTTTGCGTCTCCCATAGAGGGTTTGCCCAGGCCAAGGCTCTCTCAGAAAGCAAAGATATAACGAAACCTACTTTTCTTCTGTCCGTGGGAAACGCCTGGGGCAGCATCTCAAAGTATATCTCAACCTGGTTAAGAAACCCGCTGCATTGTACTGGATCACCATCAAATCACTGGGGAAGCAGAGAGGAACCAGACATACCTCTTATAGAGGTAATACTCAAGGTGGATGCCTGTACAGAGACTAGAGAATTTTTCCTAAAAATTTAAAACATTTACTTGATTTTAACAAAGGTGTTGTAAATGATAACTCAAAGCGTTTTGGCCATACAAGAGTGATATTCTAGTTTGCTGAATAGGTCTTCTCAAACTCTAGGTCTTCTCAAACTCTTTTATAATAGGTCTGCTTTAATTCTGTTCCATTTACTGGTGCTTCTTTATGAAATCCCTAACAAACATGTAAAAATAGTTTTTATTTAGCAAGTAATGTTCTTGACCCCTGAAAGCAACAATTAATTATATCGCTATTGATAATGCATGCTGAGCATGGCTTTTTACACTTCACTAATACTATTGTTCACCCCAAAAAAGCACTTGATAATGGCTGTTGGAGAGCACATATTGCATTTCATGCATCTCTTATATTCCAGTGAATGATATTTGATTACACTGTGACATAAGCAAATGTTAGTTGAAAGCAAGTGTCTGTTGAATCCATTCTCTGATGTGGATGTAAAAATGCAACATTGATAAAGGATTTCAACTATAAAAACAGGAGAGAATAGATTTCTGTTTCACTTTTTTTCAGTTTTCCAATTTTGTATTATAAAATTACAGTTGACGTCAGATTGTTTTTTACGTACAGCAATAACAATAATAACAGTAATTACCTTTATGCAGTCTTTATAAATCAGCCCACAAATTAAAATGTCTGGTTATGATTTTGTTCTTGGTGCAAATAATAACTTAAAAAAAGCCCTACAACAGGAAAAGAGGTTAAAGTACCTTGAACATATATATTTGGACACTGGAAAAATGTTCACACTTTTGTCTCTGTTTTCCACCAGAATAAAATGAAAATTAAACAATCCAAATTAATTTAAATTGCAGTCTTTCAGCCTTAATTCAAGGCGTTGAATATAAATATCAAGTACAAATTTTAGGAACTGCAACCATTTTTATACACAGCCCCCCATTTGCAGGGGCTCAAATTTAATTGGACAAATTAATATAATCATAAATAAAATGTTAATTTTTAATATTTTGTTGCAAATCCTTTACTGGCAATGACTGTCTGAAGTCTCGAACACATGGACATTACCAAAGACTGGGCTTCCTCCTTTCTGATACTTCGCCAGGCTCTAACTGCAGCTGTCTTCACTTGTTCTTTGTTTGTTGGTCTTTTTGCCATTAGTTTTGCCTTCAGCAAGTGAAATGCATGCTCAATTGGGTTGAGATGAGGTGACTGACACGGCCATTGCAGAATATTCCACTTCTTTACCTTGAAGAGCTCCTGTGTTGCTTTTGCAGTGGGTTTTGAATCAATGTGCATCTGTACTATGAAGCACTGTCCAATAAACTTTGCTGCATTTGGCTGAATCTGGGCTGACAGTATATCTCTGAAGCCTGCAGAATTCATTGGGCTGCTTCTGTCTCCTGTCACCTCATCAATAAACACCAATGATCCAGAGCCACTGGAAGCCATGCATGCCCATGCCATCACACAGCCTTCACCACGTTTTACAGATGATGTTGTGTGCTTTGGATCATGAGCTGTTCCAAGCCTTCTCAACACTTTTTTCTTCCGATCATTCTGATACAGATTAATCTTAGTTTCATCCGTCCAAAGAATCCTTTTCCAGAACTGATCTTTTTTTTTAGATTTTTTTTGGCAAAGTCTAATCTGGCTTTTCTATTCTTTAGGCTTATGAATGATTTGCACCTTGTGGTGATCCCTTTGTATTTGCTCTTGTGAAGACTTCTCTTGATTGTAGACTTTGACAATGATATGCCCACCTCCTAGAGAGTGTCCCTCACTTGTCTTTACCATAGAGAGGATCCTGCAATCATCCACCAGTGTTGTCTTCCCTGTACATCCAGGCCTTTTTATGTTGCTGAGCTAACCAGTGCATTCTTCTTTCCTCAGAATGTACCACACTGTTGATTTGGCCACCCCTAATGTAGCTGATATCTCTTTGATGGATTTGTTTTTTTTAAGCTTTACAATGGCCTGTTTTACTTGCATGGACATCTCCTTTGGACGCATGATGTAGGTTCACAGCAATAGATTCCAAATGCAAATACCACACTTATAATCAACTCCAGACCTTTTACCTGCTTAATCGATGAAGAAATAAAGAAGTAGCCCACACCTGGCCATGAAACAGCTTTTGATTTAAATGCCCAATTACTTTTGGTCCCTTGAAAAAAAAGGAGGGTGGCTATTAATTTCTAAACCCTTCCTCCGATTTGTACATAAAACAAGAACAAATCCCCTGGTGGTAGACTTTTAAGGCACAGACGTTATAATGAAAATAATATAATTATTTGATATGAAAGAACAAAATATATATAAAAAAAATACATAAACAATATGTGAGAACAAAACAGTGTTGTCACCAAAAACATAACACCAATAATAGGCTAGTGGTTCTTGTATCCAACGCATTTTGGAGTGAAAGTATATTTCTCCTTTTCAGGGGTATGATTTGAGCAAGAACATTTGATATTATATGATGGGATGACAGATGTTGTAGATTAAAAATATAAAAATACACAGAAAAGTGCTTCCAAGTTGCTTGAGCCAGAGAATTCAACACAACAAAAAAGTGCCTCAAAAGCAAACCAGGAGGTTCCTTTCCTGAAAGGTGCTAGTCTAGCTCTCCCACACACACAGCACCGACCTGAGGGGAACAGGACTGAAGAGCCCACTGGTGCCAAAAGAAAAAACCCTGCAGCTGATACATGAGAGTACTTGATTGTATAGGGGGGGTATCTAATATTGTAGAGGGACCGAAGAAACCACAACTTATAAAGTGTGTGTCCGTCCACTCCAGCATCCAGCCCAAGACCTGATTCTTCCGATTTGTATGTACATACCCTCAAATTAAACCTGAGAATGTGCACATTCAGCCCATTACATACTGTAACTATAGCTATTTTGGTAAATACCTGAAAAAAAAAATTGTGCCTGTGTCCAAATATATATAAACCTAACTGTATATTTTATTAGTAAGAGGCCTTCAAAAAGTACAATCTGGTCCAGCATGAAAACTTTGCAAATCAACCGACTTCATGGAGTGACTAAAAAATATTTCACTCACATATTGAGTAGGAACAAACAAACAGTAAAGAGTATACACAGGACTGCCACAGTCAGTTCAGTGTTTGAGATAATGTCACAGAGCAGCTCCACATGATGCATTTCCCCTGAACAGCCGTGCTCAGAAAAAGAGCCTATTTGGGGGAAACGCGTAGTTTGGAGCTGCTCTGTGAGGCAACACACACGCGGCAGCGCTGTGTAAATGCTTTACTGTTTGTTTGTCCCTACTGCATATGTGAGTGCAATACTTTTTAAGTAAATTCATGTTTTAAGCTGTACTGCACTATGAGACTTCTTCTTTGTTTCTGTGTAGGCTAAGGAGCCAGATATCCTCTTTTGTTATCATACTGGAGCTGATTGATGGGACCCTCAGAATTATTCAAAGCGCTCTGTGATATTTTCTCTGGATAGAGGCTGTGCATGGGGGCATGGCACTTGAGCACTGGAAGCACTTATATTCATTTCAATGTCACTTAAAGCACCTTGAGTCACTGGTGGACTTTTGATATGAGTTTGGGATTTTTTGGCAGATATGTATTTACGTGTTGCTCTTATTCTTTATATGTATGTTTTTTGGTTTTGTTTCACTTGGTGAATGCATTTAAAGGACACACAAACAGATTATTTTTTGCCCGCCTAGCAACCGCCCACCATAAATTTACTGCGGCAGGGTAGCCTCTCTGCACCAGATCACGTACCTGGTACCTGGCAATCTGACGGTTCCAGATCTGGGGTGCACACGCGTGCTGTCGGCAACCCACTCCCGCTGTGATTGTCCAATCACAGCGGAAGCCAATCGTCAAGTTCAGTAAACATGATTTCCAGCGGGACCCACTGATCGTCCGTAAAGAGAGTCAGAACAGTGGTATGCCTATGTAAGCAAGGCAGACTGTCATTCTGTGAGAGAGGAATGTGCTGATCTTGTGTTCCTGCTAAGCAAGAACACGGAATTTTACATTCCCCCAGTCAAAGCACCCCTCACAGTCCTGCCAGTGTCATTAGTACAGTGACAGTGCTTATTTTTTAGCACTAATCACTGTATTGGTATCACTGGTCTACAAAAAGTATCAAAAGTGTCAGTTAAGTGTCCGATTTGTCCGCTGCAATATTGCAGTCCCACTATAAGTCGCTGATTGCCGCCATTACTAGTAAAAATGAAAGCTATATATATACCTTATTTGTAGATGCTGTAACTTTTGTGCAAACCAATCAATATACACGCATTGGGATTTTTTTTCAAAAAATATGTAGCAGAATACATATTGCCTAAATTGATGAAGGAACACTGATAATCAAAACACTGATGTAAATTACCTGTTCTTAAAGGATATGTAAAGGTTTGTTTAAAAACAAACAAACATGTCATACTTATCTCCTCTGTGTAGTTAGTTTTGCACAGCGTGGCCCTGATCCTCCTCTTCTGGGGTCCCTTAGCAGCGCTCCTGGCTCCTCCTCTTCTCGAGTGCCCTGTCCTGTGCCACTCTCCCTTGGGGCACTCATGAGGGCACGCTTGTGTCTCATTATTGGATTTGATTGACAGCAGCAGGAGCCAATGGCTGCGCTGATATCAATCTATCCAATCAACAGGAGCTGATGTGCTTGTCCCTGTCACTGGAAAGACTGGGTTCAATTAAGTAAAAGGGGGGGTCTGAGGGGCAGCGGCACCATAGGAGGTTTTTCACCTTAATTCATAGAATGCATTAAGGTAAAAAACCTCAAGGGTTTACACCCCCTCTAAAAGTGAGCATTTAATTATGCATTTAAGTTCACCTACTCCAGTTAGGGTTGCCACCTCATCCCCTTAACCCCAAACACATATGAATTACACAGGTTCTGAGGCTAATTTAATGCAGATTAGGCACCAAGTGAGTTTAATTACCACCTTAATCAGCCACAGAACCTATGTAATTAATATGTGTCTGGACCACCCACCATGGAAATACCTTGCCTTTAAATACTGGGGTATGGCAGCAGATAGCTGCCATAACTCTGGTATTTTTTTTAAACGGCAGGCAGTCCGCTTTAGCATAAAAGTGGTCTTAGTGGAAGATATGCCACAAGGTCACTTTTATTGATGGCGGGAGAGGTGCCCCCTCCCGCCACTTCCCGGTAGTCTCTGCTACTTACCGGAGACGTGGGTAGCAGCGGAAACCATCTGATCAGAGGAAGTCGAGTGAGGGCAAGTTGGCCTCCACTGGACTCTATGCCCTTAGAGGACTGGAGCGACGTCAAATTTCACTTCTGCCCTCTGGTATTAAAGGGACATTTTTTTTTGCTTTTAAGTTTTAATGTGAGATCTGAAGTCTTGACGGGTAGACAGAAGAGCTTCACTGGAAACTGGTGCAGTATATTTCACCAGTGCTCAGCATTGTACCTGTGCAGTTGCATATGTAAGTATGAACTGTGATGTCACCTAAACCAATTTTTGACAATTTGCTGCTGATGGTTAGGGATGAGCAGAACTGCCCCAAGTTCGGTTCGCATCAGAACATGCAAACAGGCAATACATTTGTTTGAACATCCGAACACCGTTAAAGTCTATGGGACTAGAACATGAAAAAGTGCTAATTTTAATCATGCCCCAGACGATGCCACATATGGCGAAACGTACGTAGGGTGGTCTTGACGTGCTTGACGCAAATCACGTGACATTTGGGCGTCGCTTTGCCGGCCGGCTTTTCTTAACGCTGATTTGACCTTTATGTTTGTGAGTATGTTTTTTATTATGGAATAAAAGATTTTGGTTTACGGTTTTACGCTATGGGAGTCTTTGCTTGCCTTTTATGAATGGTCCAACCACGTGAAAACGAGGTGATGTCCCTGTGTGATGACCCCTAAGATTTCTGATATCAAATGCCTTTCTGATTCTGGGATTTGGTAAGCGCGCATTTTTACCATTTATCAGCAAGGTGTTGGTGAAGGAAATTCTCTCTCTTGTACCCGCATAGGATTTCTTGAGAAGAAACACTTATGATTATTGGACTGTTATGCCCATGATTACATCTTGATGAAGAACTGTTTTCTTATATATAATTTTTGAGCACTTTATTCATAATATTTCTGATTGTTCACAAAAATTCTGTGCACTTTACCACTTATGCTCATTAGTACGTCTTTATGAGGAACTGTTGCTTATATATAATTTTTGAGCACTTTATATATATATTTTTTCTGTACACTTGATTATTGTATGAGTTATAGAGTACATTTTTATTATTCACTTATTTGTGTTTTTATATTATAATTTTTGACTAGTTATAGTGTATACATATTATTCTGTTATAGGTTTTAGATATTTTTTTTAGATTTTTGTAATTGTGAGCGCGGTTGAAATTCCTGACTTATATGCTTTATAGGTGTGTATCACATTGTATCAATCGCAGCCTTTAGATATTTAGACTGATTGTTGAGAGATTTCTTTAGCGCAGAATTTTTTTTCCCAAATTTTTGTACATGTATCAATATAATTATTTTATTGTTTTTAATGGCCGTTTTTCGGGAGCAGTGATTTTAATAATGCTTAAAGTGAAACAATAAAAGTGAAATATTACTGTCAATTTTGTACCTAGGGGTTGTGTATAGTATGCCTGTAAAGTAGCGCTTGTTTCCTATGCTTAGAACTGTCCCTGCACAAAGTGTAATTTCTGAAGGAAAAAACGTAATTTAAAAGCACTCGCGGCTATAATGAATTGTCGGCTCCCAGTTAAATGGTAGGGATTTCAAACAGGGGGGGAGCAGGGATCTGGGGATCCCCTTGTTAAAGGGGGCTTCCAGATTCTGATAAGCCCCCCGCCCACAGACCCCCACAACCACCAGGCAAGGGTTGTGGGGATGAGGCCCTTGTCTCCATCAACATGGGGAAATGGTGCTTTGAGGGGTCACAGACCCCCAAAGCATCCTCCTCATGTTTAGTGCATGGAGCCTGGTATGGTTCAGGAGGGGGGGCGCTCTCTCATCCCCCCATTTTTCTGCGGCCTGACAGCTTGCGTGCTCGGATAAAGGGTCTGGTATGGATTTTTGGTGGGAACTCCATGCCATTTTTAAAAACAAAATTGGTGTGGATTTCCCCTTAAAATCCATACCAGACCTCGGGGGTCTGGTATGGATATTTGGGGAACCCCACATCATTTTTTTTTATTTGACACAGGTTTCCCCTTAATATCCATACCAGACCTGAAGGGCCTTGTAATTGAATTTTGGGGACCCCCACACATTTTTTTTATCAATGACTTACAGTGACTGTTCTCTGTATTACCAGAAGCCGACAATTCATTATAGCTGCAAGTGCTTTTAAATTACTTTTTTTCCTTCAGAAATGACAGGGACAGTTCTAAGCATGGGAAACAAGAGCAACTTTACAGGCATACTATACACACCCCCTAGGTACGAAATGTAAAGGAATATTTCACTTATTATTGTTTCACTTTAAACATTATTATAATCACTGCTCCCAAAAAAAGTCAGTTTAAAAAAAAAATTGCATTGATACATGTCCCCTGGGGCAGGACCCAGGTCCCCAAACACTTATTATGACTATAAGCCTTTAAAATTAGCACTTTCGATTTCTCCCATAGACAACCCAAAGTGTTTGCTGTTCGACAAACAGGCGAACAGGCAGTGTTTGAGTCAAACTCATCCCTACTGATGGCAACACAGTAACAGTTCTGCAAAATAAAAGAGGACAGCAAAATAGACAAGCCAATACATCTACTGCTTGGATTGATTTTCATAGAATACATTATAATACTCAAATAGCAAATACACTATGGGGTATCTTTACTAAAACTGGGGAGTGCAAAACCTGGTGCAACTGTGCATAGTTCCATGGTTTTCCAAGTTAACAGCTGATCAGCTACCATGCACAGCTGCATCAGTTTTAATAAATATACCCCGTTTTTTCAAATAATCTAAAGCCCAATTGTTTTTGGCAAATAACCTTATATCAGAAACAATTGTCTTTCATAAAATACTGTTTTCACACTTTTTATATTTTTTTAGATCCCAATGCTGCTGTTCTCCAGTCTTTTTCATCAGCTTTCTGTTTACTTGCACTCATCCCACCCTCAGCTGCACATCCTTGTTATAGATCAGTTTCTTGATAGTGATGATGATGGACCATGCCTGGCATGGTTGCTTGTAGTCTCGGCCTGGGGTGCACGTGACAGGCAGACAACACAGGAGCAGCATATTTGGGAAACAGTTGTTTTCCTCATAACAGGAAATATCTGAACAAAGACATTCTTGGCAGGATTATCAAGCATAAAAACATTATTTCTACTGAAATCAATAGGTTTAAATTGACTGGAAACATTTTTGAAACACAAATAGCATGTAAAACGTATATGAAGTGAATGGGTTTAGATGTACTTTAAATGTAGTGGGTGTATACATTATATATATATATATATATATATATATATATATATATATATATATATATATATATATATATATATATATATATATATATATGTATATATATATATATATATGTATATATATATATATATATATATATATATATATATATATATATGTATATATATATATATATATATATACATGTATATATATATATATATATATATATATATATATATATATATATATATATATATATATATATATATATATATATATATATGTATATATATATATATATATATATATGTATATATATATATGTATATATATATATATATATATATATATATATATATATATATATATATATATATATATATATATATATATATATATATGTATATATGTATATATATATATATATATATATATATATATATATATATATATATATATATATATATATATATATATATATATATATATATATATATATATATATATATATATGTATATATATATATATATATATATATATATATATATATATATATATATATCTTTGAGACAAGAAATTACAAGAAATGTGGTATGCTTGGTTTAATTTACATCTTTTGTAATATCTGATTTTCAGCTATGTTAAAATTAACCTGGAAGACTATCTACCTTAAAATTTACAGCTTTTAATTAACAGGCTGAATCCAAACGAATATGCTAGATGGCAATTTGTTCAGATTAACGCAGGGACTTACGTGTGACCTTGCGGCACTGGAAACTTTCTAAAGGTACAGTAGGACGAGTGTATTTAGTATTGGATTTAGTATAGGCAGTTTCTACAAGGACTATCACCGCCTCTTAATTTTTTATTACCAGCCTTTCTCCAATGTTATTTCAAAGTCAGCATAGTTGAAAAGAGCAATTGCTACTACTGAGCAGAAAATACAGCTGCTTAATATTTTATAGCTTATCTTCCCATGCTTTACTGTACATTCTATGAAGAAATCCTTTGCAATCCTCGTCATTTTCTTCCGCTTGCATTTCTAAAGTTTATTAGAGCACATCGAATATGGCTAAAAAAGCACATTTGTAAGCTAATATGAAGTAGATGAAACATTGTACACTTAAAATATATTATCACTCCAGAGTTGAAAAAAATGCATAATCAGCTTTAAAAAGTTGCCACTCTGTGTAATTATAATGCCTAACTTGAATTTATAGGAGAATGTGTGTAAATGAAAAGCCTAATCTATTAGTGATTACTTTTTCCTGCCATATTTACATTGTTCAATTAAAAATAAGTATTTTCCATTTTTCACATAATCACACTATTTTGAGCAGGTTACTGTATGGTGACAGAACTCGTTTCAAGTGTTTTTGTTCTATTTTTTTATGCCCATATTTAACGGTTTTTAATTAAATAGAATGTTATCAAAATATTAGAATTTTTCTACAGTAATTCATGAAAACTGCAGCTGATTTTTTGAACCCAAAAAGAAAACATTTTATATAATGTAGCTTACCAGTCCTTAGATGTGGTGGCTGCTTTAGTTTTTTTCTTTATTTTCATCTGGTGTTTCTGACAGACACATGCTTTTAGTCCTTCAGCTCACTGACCCTACTGTATCAGGACAACAGAAACAAGATAGGACTATGGAACCCAAACCCTCTTGGGTGGCTCTGTTATCCTCAGCAATAGCCAAGAACAAGGCAATCGAGTACAGTCTAAGCAGAGCACATAGGAAGTTATCAACTTTCTGATAATTTTCAGATTTCTGCACAATCAACAGGTATTTTTCTGAACTTATCAAACAGATATATCAAAATGCTTTTAATACTATACAGGCATACCCCACGTTTAAGTACACAATGGGGTTTATTTACTAAAGCTGGAAAGTGCAAAATCAGGCTCACTTCTGCATAAAACCAATGAGCTTCTAACCCCAGCTTGTTCAATTAAGCTTTGGTAATAAAACCTGGAAGCTCATTGGTTTCTATGCAGAAGTGAGCCTGATTTCGCACTTTCCAGCTTTAGTAAATAAACCCCATTGCATACTTAAAAGTGGGCTATGCCTGTATTTAATCACTTGCCAACCACCCACAGTACATTTACCTCATTATTTTGACACTAAATACCATTGTCATGGCAGCAAGGTCATTTTTAGAGGTTGTGCCCCCGCCGGTCCTGGTTGTTTCCCTGCTTCCCAAAGAGAACGGTAATGGCAGAAATTATCCAATCTGCTGGAAGGATGGGCAGGAAGTCGAGTGAGTGCAAGATGGCCCCCACTCCACTCTATGCCCTTGGAGGACCAGAGTGATGTCTGACATCACTTCCATCTAAAGGTCTTAAAGGGACAATTTTTTTTTCTTTATTTACAAGGGATATTTACATTCCTTGTAATAGGAATAAAAGTGAAAAAAACGCTGCTGGGTCCCCTCTCTCCTTTCCCACCGGCTGCTCCAGAGGATCTGTCAGGATGGAGATTGGTAAGATATTGGTAAAAATTTACGGGGGGCGTGGCTTGCCTTGGGATGAAGATGGCTGCTTGACTCCTTAGCTCCGTCTAGCCTGTGGCCTGTAATCTGACTAACGGGGGATTGAACCAGCGCACTCCGCTCAAAACATGGGCACCTCTTCCCGGAGCCGTTCGACATCCCGCTCCCGCTCTCCGAGAGACCTTAGCACTCGCTCAGCTCCTACTATCCCGGAACTTTTCCGGACCCAAGGAGCAAACATGGCGCTGAACTCTCCCGCCAGTGGCCATGTCGGCATCACACTTACTCCAATGGACGCACCGCCAGCGCCAGGACCCGCTCACCCTCCGCTCCATCAACACCCCAGCCTACAAGACCTGAGAGCGGTAGCGGCAGATATAAAAGACACACTTACAGCAGCGATTTCCGACCTCCGCCGAGAACTCCATGATATATCAGGCCGCGTACACGCGGTGGAAACTCAGGCCTCACAACACCAACAGGCCATACACAGAACCGACCGTCGCGTTGATACCCATACCATGCAGCTCCGTGACCTTCAGCGCCACGTCGAGGACATTGATAATAGAGGCCGCAGGCATAACCTCAGGGTGCGCGGCCTACCTGAATCCATCGACCAAGAGCAGTTGATTCCGGCTGTGACTTCTGTCTTTAATCAACTCTTGGACAGGCCGCAACAGACTGCTATCGCTATGGAGCGTATACACAGGGCACTGAGGCCCAAAGGCAAAGAAGCAGACCCACCAAGGGATGTAATCTGTCACATCGATGAGTTTGCAATCAAAGAAGAGATCCTCAAAAAGGCCCGAGACCGACCAGGATTAACATATGAGGACAACCCTATTCATATCTTTCAAGACTTATCGGCGATTACATTGAGGCACAGACGAGATTTACGCCCGTTGTTAGATGTCTTGAAGAACAGGGACATACGGTACCGTTGGCGGTTCCCGTTCGCTCTACAAGCCACATACCTTGGCCGCACCGCCACCCTGAGGGTCCCGGAGGAGCTGGATTCGTTCTGCCGTGTGCTGGACATCCCATACATAGACCTCCCGAATTGGTATGCGGATTTCCAAATCCCGGTACGTAGCTACCCAGACCATGACCGCATGGACTTTCAAACCCCGAATCCACGGAGGCGCAGATCCCCTTCTCTAAGCAGGGCAGGAGGAGGTTCCAGCTTCAGACACCCACCAACGAGCCCCTCCGCAGCACCGCTGCCGAGAAAGGCACGAAGAGATCGTTAAGTTGGTCTACATGTCATACTCTGGAGCAACCCATGTCTAACATTGTTGATTCCCCAGTTACGGACTGTCATTAAACCACGAAAGTTCCAATTTAAAACTCTCGTATATACCCTCAGTTATACGCTAATTTCTATGTACATGGCTGTCTTTGATCCTATCTCAATGTTACTAACCAGTTTATTCCGCCACGCTACTCCCACTGAAAGACGCAAGCACGTCTCCTTGAACCTCTTTTCTCAACTGTAGACTGAGTTTCCTCGGATCAAGCTCGAACACGTCCCTCTTATTTTGAAAACTCGATCGGACGCTACGAAAGTCATACACCGTCGGTGCTGCATTCGGACAGCTTTCCACCGACTTGATCGGAAGGGTACACTTTTAGAACCTTAACCTGCGAACGTACTCACGTACGGATGTATGCATGGAACTTTACACCTCCGATCGAAGGATGTCGTTACGACCTGAACGTTAATCCGAACTTTTGCTCTCCATACCTTACATGGACGTCCGCACCCTTTCAGCGCGACCGACTTCAGTATCCGTGGAAACAGCAGGATCCATATCCGGCAACGTAAACTGCATCTAAGCTAGAAGATATACCGCAAGGGATAAGACTATACTCATGTCCTCGCACTGAAGGGCTCATTTCCAGAATTACGGTAACGCTTTTTAAATGGGGCTTCATCCTGCTTTATTGAGACTATTAACTCGGCCAGCATATGTAGTGCTGCCTGCGGGTTCTGCTGTGTCCATCCTCTATTAGCCACGCTAGAGAGGTACGAGGTAATGATATTTTTATTCTATCCCAGGGGGCTGGACACAACAGACCTCACGTAAGCCTGAGCTTAGTAGTTGCACAGGAGCAACAAGGGTGAAAGGCTCATTGCCACCCAATGACATCTCCGGGCTCCTCCATGCCGCTACAAGAGGGCCTTCCCTGAGGCGACAATATTTTTCATAATGATAGAGCTATCCTTTTCACTGTGATACTTGACGTCTGATCTTCCGTGTTTTCATATTTATGTCTTTCTTTAAACCGAGTTATTACTTCAAAGGCGAGGAGGATTATACGATAATATTAACGCACGAGAGTGAAACAGTCCTTTTGGGATTTTGGTATTGTTTGTTAATATTTTAGTTAGACATTGGTTCTGGTTTCTGTTTTACACCCCAATTTTCAAGCTTTTGCTTCACTAGGTAACTGATAACAAGTCCACGGGCCAGGTCTTTCACACATTGCTGTGATCTATGGCCTAGATAATCTATGTCACTAAAATCGCTCATAGCGACATGCACAAGAATCAAACAAACTGAGCGGGAGTAATCTATTTCACTGATAGCCCATTACTGTTTCAAGTCTAGGATTATATCCTATAACGACCTTAGGCATAAATAGCAAGGCTAGCAGAGGTTTGCATGACATCCCCCACACTTGTTGATGGTAATTTCTTTTACCAGCTGTGATCCCGGCCGCAGGCTAGACGGATTACAATTGATTTGGATACCGTACCGATTTAGGTATAAATCTCAGCTCTTTGGTACAGGACAACGGAGAAAGTTGACCTTTTGTCACAATACCAACTTTGATAGAATTTCAACTCTATAGGCACTCCATCTTCGTCCTGGGTCGAGTCAACCCCACTACAGTGGTACCTTTCAGGTATACAATAAAACTTACCCTACAACACCACTGACCCTATCTGGCGACTATACATACACAGTCCGGGTGTCCCTTTGAGGATTTCCAGGGACTTTACCACGCCAGTTATACAATAGTTGGGTAGACTCCGGTTACTCAACTTCTTCCCTCACCTCGAGTCGACTCGGATCTCACTGCATCCTCTCTCTCGACATAGACAGAGGAATATCTCAAAATGTCTTCTACCCTGAATCCAACAGTCCCCCTCACAGCTAAAATAATTTCACTTAATGTTAAAGGTCTGAACATCCCGGAGAAAAGGTCCAAACTCCTCCTCACTATGCACAGGGATAAAGCAGACATCATTTTTCTGCAAGAAACACATTTCAAGACGAACGCAACCCCAAAACTTCGGGATGATAGATACCCTACAGCCTTTCACGCTACTTCCCCTCTCACAAAGTCGAAAGGAGTCTCAATATTGTTTCACAAAAATAGCCCATTTCAACTCACTGATCAATTGATAGATGAAAACGGCAGGTTTATCTTCCTTAAAGGTCAATATGCTGGCACAACAGTTACCCTAGTCAACATATATGCCCCAAACACTCAACAGGTGGCTTTTTTCAAAAAGATAACGAACTTACTAATCTCCTTCCAGGAAGGAATTGTGATCCTGGGAGGAGACTTTAATGCCCCCCTCGTACCCATCCTTGACACATCCACCGGCACGTCCTCTCTTCCATATAGAGCCTTGAAGGCTATTAACTCATCCCTAACTACGATGTTGCTCCATGATACTTGGCGTACTTTAAACCCCGACTGTAGAGACTATACCTATTATTCAGCCCCCCACGACAGATACTCACGTATTGACTTTCTATTCCTAACACAAAAAGACTTACCGCTACTACGAAAAGCTTTCGAAGACCCAATGGTCATATCTGACCACCACCCAATTTCGATCACCCTACAATTCCCGATAGCCAAATCGCTGACTCCAATTTGGAGACTTGACTCATCCCTACTCACCGACACTTCCATTCAGGCAGAACTCAATACCCATTTGAAACATTTCTTTACTGAAAATAAAGCTGAAGACACTTCCCCTTTAAATAATTGGGCGGCACATAAGAGTGTAATTAGGGGAATAATGATTGCTCTTAAGGCCAAACGCAACCGCGAAAGAAAGAAGCTATATTTAGATCTTACCACTCAAATTAAGAGACTAGAAGCGGCCCACAAACATTCCCAAGCAGTAGCTACACTTACGGAACTTACGGAAGCTCGAGCAAAACTCCTAGAATTATTAGATACACAAACCAAACGCAAATATATTCTTTACAAGAAATCTTTTTACGAATATGGTAACAAAACTAGCAAGTTATTGGCCAGAGCACTTCAAATTAGAAGAGCCGCCACTACCATTCACTCTCTGACCGATGTCACTGGCAGAAAAATACACAAATCTGAAGAAATAGCTAATCAGTTCGTTAAGTACTATACAAAACTTTATAATCTAACCCCCTCGACACAGACGGTAGATCAATCGGCAATACGACAAGAAAAAATTAAAGAATTTTTGCTTCGCTACAGTCCCGACCCCGTCTCAGATGACACAGCTAGAGATTTAGACTCTCCCTTAACGTCAGAAGAAATCATTATAGCTCTCAAGCAGCTTAAACCAGGGAAGAGCCCAGGCCCTGACGGGCTGACAGTAGCCTATTATAAAACGTTTACAGACATCCTTTTACCACATTTTCTGAAGGCTTTCCGCTCACTTGCTGAGCCTACCCATCCCCCTGCTGAATTTTTACAAGCACATATAGCGGTTATACCGAAACCGGGAAAGGATCCCCTGACAGTAACGAACTATAGACCAATCTCTCTACTGAATGTAGACCTTAAATGGTACGCCAAAGCCTTAGCTAATAGACTTTTACCACTTCTACCCCAACTCATTAGTCCAGATCAAGTCGGATTTATTCCGGGAAGAGAAGCTAGGGATAACACCCTTAAAGCCATAAATGTAGGCCACTGGTTATCAATTTCAAAGACACCTGGGTTCATGCTATCACTGGATGCGGAGAAGGCGTTCGACAGAGTGGCCTGGGACTATATGTCTGAGGTACTGAAAGCTATACATATCCCGCCTCGCTTGTTGAATTCAATTCTAGCTCTTTACTCTGTTCCCACAGCAAAGGTTAGGGTAAATGGCCATCTGTCGGACGCCTTCTCCATATCGAATGGTACACGTCAGGGATGCCCTCTATCCCCCTTGATGTTTGTTTTAACGCTAGAACCCCTATTAAGACGGCTCAGAGCTAACCCAGACATTAGAGGAATCGACATTAAAAATCACACATACAAGGTCGCAGCGTTTGCGGACGATATTCTCCTCTTCCTCTCCGCCCCACTGACGTCCATCCCCAACTTGTTACAAGACTTCTCGGACTTTAAGATGCTTTCTAACTTACAGATCAACTTTGACAAATCTAGCGCCTTGAATATATCATTGCCTGACTCGTTGTGTTCGGTATGCCGTACTAACTTTTCGTTCAAATGGAAAGAAACTGCAATTACTTACTTGGGAATCCAACTCCCAGCCTCTCTATCAAACTTATACTCCTTAAATTATGCCCCGTTGATACAAAAGATTGGGGCCGATCTTCAGAAGTGGTCCCCGGAAAAATTTTCTTGGTTCGGTAGAATAGCAATAATCAAAATGAACATTCTCCCACGAATTTTATACCTACTGCAGACTATCCCTATAAAACTTCCTCCTACATTCTTCTCCACATATCGCAAAATATGTACACAATTTGTCTGGAACAAACGTCGTTCACGCCTAAATTTCTCCAAACTTACTTTACCTAAATTGAAGGGGGGTACAGGCCTCCCAGATATTTACAAATACCAGGTGGCTTGCCACCTTACCAGGATTATCGATTGGCATATACATGCCCCGTTCAAGGATTGGGTTCGTCTTGAACAGGCTATGTCCCCTAACCCATTAACTTCTCTCCCGTGGCTAGATCATACCTATCAAAAGCAAACATATAAGTCCCACCCTCTGATAGCTCCAACACTACACTCTTTCCATTGGGCGAACACTCACCACCACATCTCTTCCACAAAAGGTCCAATGACCCCCCTTCGCGGCAATCCAGATTTCCCACCTGGTAACCTCCCATCCTTCCCTACACTAAGGTGGCCATATAAGACGGTCAGAGCAACACATTTCTTCCGCGACAATGTTATCCTCTCAAGGGAGGATTTGGCATCTCTCGTAGAGCAAGAAACCTTTCCATTATGGGCATACCTACAGATCCACCATTTTCTACTTAATCATACAATCAGACCACAATGGTCCAGAGCTTTGACTACTTTTGAAGAATTATGCAATAAGGAAGAACCCCAACGCCACTTAATCTCGCACACATATTCACTGCTGTTTCAGGACAGCGCTAAGCACAACCTCCATATACAGCAAAAATGGTCTACTGACCTTCAAATGGAAGTTTCTGAAAGTGATTGGGATCGTATATATAGATGTGTCCATAAGGGTTCGGTTAATGCCAACACGCAAGAGACTGCCTTTAAAATAGCTTCCAGGTGGTACCTTACGCCACACAAACTTCACATAATGAACTCCTCCATCTCCCAGAAGTGTTGGAGATGCAACACGGATACTGGAACTTTTTTGCATATTTGGTGGTCATGCCCGGCCATACAAACATATTGGTCGGAAATACATAAAACAATAGAAGAAGTCACGACTTACCATTTAGAGTACACTCCGGCCCAATTCTTACTACATCACTCAGACCACTCACATAGTTCCTACCTTAAGTCTCTAGCCATGCACATGGTCAATGCTGCCAGAGCTTGCATTCCACGGAAGTGGCGCTCCCATGACACCCCCCTACTCAGGGATTGGCTTCAATGCATTAACAATGTAATGACTATGGAGGACCTAATACACCAGGCCAATGATACCCCTGCAAAGTTCACAACTACATGGGCCTGTTGGATTCACTTTCAGACCTCTGATAAGTACAAAAGTCTTATGCAGACCTGAGAGCCAGGAATGAGGCATGGACCTCTTTCATAGGAATTTAACCCCTGGAAATGAAATCATTTATTGTATCACAGCATATAACCTCTTAGACTCCCAGGATTCAGAAGTCTACAAAACCCCTTATATATCTTGCTACATACTCATGTTGATAGATTATACACACACTTTCCAATAGTTATTCACATAAATCGCTTTATTCCTCTGTCTATACTTTTAATGATTAATGTGCCTTGGCAGGGATGCCCAAACCACACAAAACATCCTCAGAGACTCGATTAAACACCTATGATCCACAGGTAGCAAGTTAGATACCTTATAAATGTCACACGATATATTTTCATTTGCTAGTGCACCCCTTTATTGTCACGCATAGCATACTGTTGTCTACTATTATATCTTGTCTCTCATTCAAGGCGCCTATGTTCGCCTATAAGTTGTAACAAATGCCATTGATTTTACACTGTTTGTACTTTCTGTATTGTGATTTGCATCTTCAATAAAATGTTTTTGAAAAAAAAAAAAATTTACTGGACCCTTCTTTCCTTGTCTGAATAGACAGTCAGTGATCTGTACTGATCACTGACTCTGTCCTTTCATAACTGAGGCATAGTAAACTGTGTTTACCATACTTCAGTTTATGAATGAACAGGAAGCTCTGTACAGGGCTATTTCTGTCTATTCATTCTTTGCAGCTGAGGCTGCAGAGATGGAGATTGAGGGCTGTGTGCTCAATCTCCTTTCTCTGTCTTAAAAGGTTAGCTGTCAAGGGTCTATTTAGACCTCTGATATCTCACCAAAGCCCCCAAATGGGGCTCCTAAAAAAATAGTAAAAAATTATAAAAAAATTGCAAAAAAAATAAATAAAAAATTGGTAAAAAAAAAAAACTATTGACACCAGTAACGGAACTACCAGGGTCGCAACAATTGCACTTGCAACTAGGCCCTGGCATTGAAGCCCCCCCCCCCCCCCCCCAAGCTAGGGGCTACTCAGTCTAAAATGTTACTAGTAATTAAAAAATAAAGGAAATATTTGAATCACCACATTTGAGGCTCCTTTTTGAAGTTACAGTACTTCTTCAGCTTCCAGTTCAGGTTGGCACACCAGCACTGTGATAGAGAGCGCTGAGACCACACTAGCACCGAGATAGAGAGCACTGACACCACACCAGCACCGTGATAGAGATCACTGACACCAGCACCGTGATAGAGAGCACTGAGACCACACCAGCACCGAGATAGAGAACACTGTGACCACACCAGCACCGAGATAGAGAGCACTGACACCACACCAGCACCATGATAGAGAGCACTAACTGACACCAACATCGTGATAGAGAGCACTGAGAATCGGAATTATTTTGTTACACCCAGATTGTCACAGTACTACTTACAGTGAGCCCACAGGCGAGCAGGTGACACGGGATCCCCCGGGGCGTGGAGTCTAAGGGCCAGACGGTATTCTGCCAGGGACCCCCTCACGAGGGTTTGGGCTTAGCTGCAGGCTGACCCGAGGTCATGACCCCCGGGTTCACCCTGCTCGCTAGGGATGTACCAGAAGACACTGTCAGACAAGGATAGATGGATAAAACAAAGGAGAGCCAGATAGCAAGCCAAGATCAGGGCGGGCTGCAGACAACATAATCAGAACAAGCCAAGTCGGTACACAAGAGATCAGTTCACGAGAGGTCAGGTTAGTGCAGGTTACACAAAGGGAGCTCAGAAACAAATGTTGCTCAAGCATCCAGAGCTGGTCTGAGAGGGATTTAAATATAAAAGCACACGAGGGGCTGGACAGGAAGTAGAAGGGAGGAATCATATATTAAAGAGGAAGTAAACCCTGATGGGTTTACTTCCTCTTTTTTTCCCTGCAAAGGTAAAGCATAATGGACTACTATGCATCGCATAGTAGCTCATTATGTGTCACTTACCTGACACAGGAGCCAGCGAAGTCGCCGCTGATCCCTGTAGTCCGCCGCATCCATGTTGCTTGTGGCGTCTCGCAGCTCCGACGAATCACAGCGGCGCAACCGCGATGACGTCACTCCCGCGCATGCGCACGGGAGTCGCACCTCGCAGCTCCGCCACTGTCATACGGCGAAGCCGCGATGACGTCACTCCCGCGCATGCGCACGGGAGTCGACAAATTTGGCAAATCCATTCTTGGATTTGCCGCATTTAGTGCGCATGCGCGCCGCTGTCTACGGCGCATGCGCCGTAGACAGCGGTGCCCATTTTCGGGCAAATATCTCCTAAACCATATAGGTTTAGGAGATATTGCTTGGACCTACAGGTAAGCCTTAATCTAGGCTTACCTATAGGTCCAAGTTGTTTGGAAGGGTTTACTTCCTCTTTAAGCAACAGGTGGAGCCGATGACACCCATAGCTGCAGAGTGCAGCAGAACTGAACACAAGCTAGTGGAACAACAGGTCCCAGCCGCTCTACAGCAGTAAAGGTGAGACCCAGATCAGCTCCGCAGCTGATTTGTGACAGTACCTCCTCTCTCACGTCTGGGGGCTGGCTTGGAGGGAAATTTCTGATGTAATCTAGTCACCAAACATGGGGCTGGGACATCGGTGGCAGGAACCCAAGACCTCTCCTCCAGAGCATAGCCCTTCCAATCAATCAGATAGAGTATCCATATGCAAAAAGCCACGCTAATACATGAAAATAAATTATTTTAAATATTAAAAAATAAATAAATAAACTTGTGCAATTTTCCAATCAAGAAATTAATCAAAGTTATAATCACCCACACCTTGATAGTGTTATAAATTATCAAATATAAACCCTGATTTCATACATATGATATAAAAAATATAAATCAATTTCCATATCTATCAACATACAAATTGATACCCAATATCATAAAGCATAATCCATAGTGAGAAGTTAAATCAACATAAAAAACTTCACCTAATAAATTACTTATAAATTATTAAATAAATATATTTGTGAAAATATTATAAACAAGTCCAAACGACTTAAAGTTCATATAAGGTGTCCAATCTCAGACTTTAAAAAGTGCATGTAAGAATTATCAGCAAAGTCTCTGTTGTAAATTCAACACACACCCTTTCGGAAAAAGTGCTGTGAAATGTAGCAAGTACTACCACCAATACACACTTTGGCCGCTTACCAGAACTCTAGGTCCCTGTTAAATGGGACCCAGAAGTGCAATGGTTATTGCCCAAGTTGTCACACAAGATGGCAGGAATGAGATCACTCACTTTCAGCTGCGGGTATCAGGCAACAATAAGCCATTTAGAATATATAAAAGAGGAACAAGGCATCGGCTCAAAGCTTTTTGGCAACTTGACGAAAAATAATGTTAAAGTTGAAGCGGGCGAAAAAGAGGACCCAGCGAGCGTTTCGCAGATTGTAAATACTGCAGATTTTTATTATCAGTATAGATGGTAATACAATGGGTTGAACCCTCTATAAGATGTCGCCATTCTTGAGGCGCTAGTTTAATAGTGAGCAGCTCATGGTCCCCAATGGTATAGTTCTACTCCGCATCAGAAAACTTGGAAAATAATACACAAGGAGTAGCTTGGAGTAGGGCGACACCGACTCCTACTGAAGAGGCGTCAACTTCCAAAGAAAAGGGTTTTGTAATGTCCGAACTTAGGAGAATTGGTGCGGAGAGGAAGGCTGCCTTGAGTTTGAGGAACGCATCAATGTCTTCAGGGGACCAGAACTGGGCATTGACACCCTTGCGGGAGAGAGATGCAATAGGGGCCACAAAGGTGGAGTAGTTACGAATAGATTGGCGATAGTAATTGGAGAAGCCCAAAAAGCATTGAGTGGCTATAAGACCAGAGGGATGAGGCCACTCAGAGATGGCCCGAAGTTTGGCTGGGTCCATGAGGAGGCCCTGTGATGAGATTATGTAGCTCAGAAATGGAACTTGTGTTTGTTCAAATAGACATTTCCCCAATTTTTCATATAGAAAATTGTCCCGTAGACTCTGTAGCACAGCTTTCACATGAAGACGATGGGTAGGTAAGTCTGGTGAGAAAATAAGAATATCATCCAGATATACAAAGACGATGGATAGGTAAGTCTGGTGAGAACATAAGAATATCATCCAGATATACAATCACACAGACATACAGAAGGTCGTGGAAGATCTCATTAACCAAATTTTGTAAGACTGGTGCATTGCATAAGCCAAAGGGCATCACAAGATATTCATAATGGCCATCCCTGGTGTTAAAAGCGGTCATCCATTTGTTTCCTTCCCGGATTTTTATTAAATTGTAGGTCCCTCTAAGATCCAGTTTGGTAAAAACACAAGAACCTCGCAGTCTGTTGGAGTTCCAAAATTAAAGTAAGAGGGTATCGGTTCTTCACGGTGATAGCGTTAAGGCCCCTGTAGTCTATGCATGGATGGAGTGAACCGCTTTTTTAGCTACAAAGAAAGACCCAGCTCCGGCAGGTGAGTTTGATTTCCTGATGAAACCATTTTACTGGTCTTCCCAAATATATTCAGACATGGCTTGTGTCTTGGGCATAGATAGAGGGTAGACTCGGCCTTAGGGAGGAGAGGTCCTAGCTCAATGGAGCAGTCATAGTCTCTGTGAGGAGAAAGGCGATCAGTGGACTTTTTGCAGAAAACATCTCGGAAAGACTGATATTGGGAAGGCAACATGGGAGTAGTGGAGGTCTCAGCCAAAGGAATGGAAGGAGGAAATACCCAAAGCCAATACTTGTCCAGAATTCCAGTCAAAATGCGGGGAGTGTTTCTGCAACCATGGAAGGCCCAGGATGATGGGACTGGAGGATTTAGGCAGAATTAGTAAAGAGATCTCCTCAGAATGCGAAACCTCAATGCGTAAGACAATAGGAGGGGTTTTAAACCAGATGTGGCTCGTAGGCAAGAAGCAGCCATCTACTGCAGTCACAGAAAGGGGTATAGCCAAGGCAACAAAGGCAATGCCCAACTCGGAAGCTAAAGATTGTTCAATTAAATTCCTGGCAGCACCAGAGTCCACATATGCAGAGAGTTGATAGCCATTTTTAGAAGGAAAGAGTAAAACAGGAAGAGTAAAACGAGGGAAGCAGACAAAATTAAAGGATTGGTTTTGATCACCTCCCTCTGAGTGACCTAGACCATGGAGTTTCCCAGACGGACTGGACAGGAGTTCAAAAGATGTCTTTTATCGCCAAAATAAAGGCGCAAGCCCAATCCCATGCATCAGGAACGTACCTCGGGAGTGTTCACCCAAGCTGCATAGGTTTTTCCAGCGTGTGAGAGGTTGAAGGCGGAGAGGGCTCCACAAGACTTTGGACTACTTGCAATGGATGGCCAGCAGGGGGATGACTGGATCTGGATTTCTCCAGGGCCCACTCTTGGAAGTGAATGTCTATTTGAATGCGATTAAATCATCCAATGTAGTAGGAATAGTGCGCCCAGCGAGTTCATCTTTGACACGCTCAGATAGGCCTTGCCAGAAGGTACCAGCGTACAGAATTGAACTGCGTATTGGCCAACTGTCATTCCTTGCTGACGAAGACGAAGGAGGGCCCCAGAAGCCGAAGATACTCAAATATTTTACGGAATGCATCCAAAAAGAGCTGGAGGTCGGAGGTGATAGAATCGTGTGATTCCTAGAGTGGGAAGGCCCAAGCTAGAGCATCACGGGAGAGGAGAGAGATTATATATGTGACTTTGTTGCGATCAGTTGGAAAATGGTGGCTGGAAGGTTCAAAGTGGATGGAAACTTAATAATGGAGCCCTGACAAGCCCCGACACCACGAGGTGGTGGTGGTAGATGCAGGCAGGGATTGCCAGGTGTAGCAGGTAACACGGCAGCAGCTGAAGCAGAAGCAGGAACGGGAGGAGCAGAAGTTGCAGTGAGTTGCAAACGATCCAGACGGGAGGCAAGATCCTGAAGAACCAGCATTATTTGCTCTTGATTTGCTTGCTGGGAGTTAAGTCTCTGAACTAGATGTTGCATTTGATCCTTGGTCAGTGGCCGATTCTCAGGGGCGCTCATGGCTTGAGCAAACTGTTGCGGTACTACTTACAGTGAGCCCACAGGCGAGCAGGATCCCCCGGGGCGTGGAGTCTAAGGGCCAGCTGGTATTCTGCCAGGGACCCCCTCATGAGGGTTTGGGCTTAGCTGCGTGCTGACCCCAGGTCACGACCCCTGGGTTCACCCTGCTCGCTAGCGATGTACCAGAAGACACTGTCAGACAAGGATGGATGGATAAAGCAAAGGAGATCCGGATAGCGAGCCAAGGTCAGGGCGTGCTGCAGACAACCTAATCAGAACAAGCCGAGTCGGTACACAAGAGGTCAGTTCACAAGAGGTCAGGTTAAGGCAGGTTACACAAAGGTTACACAAACGGAGATCAGAAACAAATGTTGCTCAAGCAACCAGAGCTGGTCTGAGAGGGATTTAAATAGAAAAGGGGGAGGGGCTTTACAGGAAGTAGCAGGAAGAAATCATATATTAACCACTTACAGACCGGACCATTTTGCTGGTCAAAGACCAGACCACTTTTTGCGATTCGGCACTGCGTCGCTTTAACTGACAATTGCGCGGTCGTGCGATGTGGCTCCCAAACAAAATTGACGTCCTTTTTTTCCCACAAATAGAGCTTTATTTTGGTGGTATTTGATCACCCCTGCGGTTTTTATTTTTTGCGCTATAAACAAAAATAGAGCGACAATTTTGAAAAAAACGCATTATTTTTTACTTTTTGTTATAATAAATATCCCCCAAAAATATATAAAAAAACATTTTTTTCCCTCAGTTTAGGCCGATACGTATTCTTCTACATATTTTTGGAAAAAAAAAACGCAATAAGCGATTATTGATTGGTTTGCGCAAAAGTTATAGCGTTTACAAAATAGGGATAGTTTTATAGCATTTTTATTAATCATTTTTTATTATTATTTTTTTTACTAGTAATGGCGGCGATCAGCGATTTTTATTATGACTGCGACATTGTGGGGGACCCATCGGACATTTTTGATACATTTTTGGGACCGTTGTCATTTATACAGTAATCACTGCTATATAAATTCAGTGATTCCTGTGTAAATGACACTGGCAGTGAAGGGGTTAACCAGTGGGTGGCAGTGTAGGGGTTAAGTGTTCCTAGGGGTGTGTTACTAACTGTGGGGGGGTTGGGCTTTCATTTAGTGAACACTGATCTTTGCTCCAATCACATGGAGCAGAGATCAGCGTCACTAGTTGCTAGGCAGAATGGAGAAATGCTGTTTACACAGCATTTCCTCCATTCAGACATCCCGTGAGACGATCGCGGGGATGCCCGCGGTGATCGAGTCCACGGGTCCCGCGACTGGACTCACGGGGGTCCCTACCAGCGTGGGAGCGCGCCACCGGTGGCTCGCTCCCGATGGCAGGGTGGCATTGAATATTGGACGTACCTGTACGCCAATATGCCTGCCCATGCCATTCTGTCGACGTACATCATCGTGCGTTGGTCGGGAACCGGTTAAGCAATAGGTGGAGCCGGTGACACCCATAGCTGCAGAGTGCAGCAGAGCTGAACACAAGCTAGTGGGACAACAGGTGCCAGCCGGCCTACAGCAGTAAAGGTGAGATAGAGATCAGCTCCGCAGCTGATCTGTGACACATATCTCCAACTCCCTCCACAAATTATGAAAAGCACATCCTCATACCCCCCGAATCACATCTTATGAACAATGGTGTGGCCAGGCTGATGAGCAGAAGGGGGTAATCACGGTAATCACGGCACTATCCTCCACTCGATCCAAAACTTTCTTTATGCTGGCATTGGAGGAGGATCTTTCCCAACAATGGAAATTAAGGACTTGGAATTTCCAGGCATACAAAGGTATTCTCAATTCTAGCCTTGCAGAAGCTAGCTTAAAAGTAATCTCCCAATGGTATTCAGTCCCCACGAGGCTGGCCAAGCTATACCTAGCAACTTCCCCCCTGTGTTTTCGGGGATGTAACCTTAGAGGAGACATGTTACATGTGTGGTGGCGTTGCCCCAGAATACATAGTTGGAACAAAGATTTTCTCCTGGATATGCAAAATTACCAGGGCCCCCATTCCAACTTCTCCCCTGATTGCCCTCCTTAACTTTCCGGTGAGTGCAGTGTCCAGGAATACACAATGCCTGATTTTCTTTATCCTTTTAGGAGCCAAACTAACTTTAGCTAAAGCTTGGAAAAAGTCAGTTGTATCTTCCCTACTAGCAAAGAAAAAGATTTCTTGGATTATGATGCAAGAGAAAATAGCAAGTGTACTCCTGGACCGCACGGAAAAGTTTGAACAGGTTTGGGAGCCCTGGGCCACCTTCATTAAAGTCTCATTACACC
Organism: Lithobates pipiens; assembly: GCF_037356315.1. Classification (NCBI taxonomy): domain Eukaryota; kingdom Metazoa; phylum Chordata; class Amphibia; order Anura; family Ranidae; genus Lithobates; species Lithobates pipiens. The sequence continues at coordinate 353,671,551 of NW_027507718.1, read as the reverse complement.
CCGTCTCCACTCCGCCCACTCTCTCTCCCGATCTTCCCTAGTCAATCTCTTCCTCTATCACCTCCAATATTTTCTCTCCTTTCTTCTCCTTCTTTCCTCTTCTTTCTATCTCTTCTCTTCGAGGGTTGTGGTCTCAGGCCCACACCCTCACTGACCCAGCCAATCCTGAGGTTAGGTCAACTAGCAATAATTACCATGTTACTTCCCGTTATGTTGTTTTCTTGATTGGTAATTCGACAGGTACCACTTCTGACCTATCCATCTAATTGGAGCTCTGTGCCTTAACTGGTCCTCTGAGCCCTTTCTTTGTGTCGTTTTTTTTTTTTATTAAGATTTTGCATGGTCTACCTTAAACAAGATTACACCTCAGAGCCTTGAACTAGGGGGCTAAGAGCTCCAGCCACAGCATGATCCCTTTTGAGGTGGCGGGAAGGCTCTGTGGGACCTCCGATCCAGACTCTTTCTTCACAGTTTTAAAGGTTGTATGGCTCTTAGTTTCTGTACTACAGGCTACATATTGATCATGGCATATATATGTTGCCTTCATTGCATATCATTGAATCATATTGTATTTTTTACCTGTTGGATTGCTCCCTTTTCTTTAGTCATGTTGGCTTTCACAGGACAAATGGTCCTTCTCTTGTCTATGTAATGTGTATGCTTTCTTAAAACTAATAAACATGTATTGCGAGTAAAAAGACTGTGTATGTATACAGTGGTGTGAAAAAGTGTTTGCCCCCCTTCCTCATTTCCTGTTCCTTTGCATGTTTGTCACACTTAAGTGTTTCGGAACATCAAACCAATTTAAACAATAGTCAAGGACAACACAAGTAAACACAAAATGCAATTTGTAAATGAAGGTGTTTATTATTAAAGGTGAAAAAAAATCCAAACCATCATGGCCCTGTGTGAAAAAGTGATTGCCCCCTAAACCTAATAACTGGTTGGGCCACCCTTAGCAGCAACAACTGCAACCAAGCGTTTGCGATAACGTGCAATGAGGCTTTTACAGCGTCCTGGAGGAATTTTGGCCCACTCATCTTTGCAGAATTGTCCTAATTCAGTTACATTAGAGGGTTTTCGAGCATGAACGGCCTTTTTAAGGTCATACCACAACATCTCAATAGAATTCAGGTCAGGACTTTGGCTAGGCCACTCCAAAGTCTTCATTTTGTTTTTCTTCAGCCATTCGGTGGTGGACTTGCTGGTGTGTTTAGGATCATTGTCCTGCTGCAGAACCCAAGTTTGTTTCAGCTTGAGTACACGAACAGATGGTCGGACATTCTCCTTCAGGATCTCTTGGTAGACAGCAGAATTCATAGTTCCTTTTATCACAGCAAGTCTTCCAGGTCCTGAAGCAGCAAAACAGCCCCAGACCATCACACTACCACCACCATATTTTACTGTTGGTATAATGTTCTTTTTATGAAATGCAGTGTTCCTTCTACGCCAGATATACTTGGACACACACCTTCCAAAGAGTTCCACTTTTGTCTCATCGGTCCAGAGAATGTTGTCCCAAAAGTCTTGGGGATCATCAAGATGTGTTGCGGAGAAATTGAGACGAGCTTTGATGTTCTTTTTGCTCAGTAGTGGTTTTCTCCTTGGAACTCTGCCATGCAGGCCATTTTTGCCCAGTCTTTCCCTGATGGTGGAGGCATGAATGCTGACCTTAACTGAGGCAAGTGAGGCCTGCAGTTCCTTGGATGTTGTTGTGGGGTCTTTTGTGACCTCTTGGATGAGTCGTCGCTGCGCTCTTGGGGTAATTTTGGGCGGCCGGCCACTCCTGGGAAGGTTCACCACTGTTCCGTGTCTTCGCCATTTGTGGATAATGGCTCTCACTGTGGTTCGCTGGGTTCCCAAAGCTTTGGAAATGGCTTTATAACCCTTTCCAGGCTGATAGATCTCAATTACTTTCTTTCTCAATTGTTCCTGAATTTCTTTGGGTCTCGGCATGATGTGTAGCTTTTAAGGATCTTCTGGTGGACCTTACTGTGTCAAGCCGCTCCTATTTAAGTGATGCCTTGATTGTGAACAGGTGTGGCAATAATCAGGCCTGGGTGTGGCTAGAGAAATTGAACTCAGGTGTGGACAACCACAGTTATAGTATGTTTTAACAAGGGGGGCAATCACTTTTTCACACAGGGCCATGATGGTTTGGATTTTTTTTCACCTTTTAATAATAAACACCTTCATTTACAAATTGCATTTTGTGTTTACTTGTGTTGTCCTTGACTATTGTTTAAATTGGTTTGATGTTCCGAAACACTTAAGTGTGACAAACATGCAAAGGAACAGGAAATGAGGAAGGGGGCAAACACTTTTTCACACCACTGTATATCTATATCAATATATATATATATATATATATATATATATATATATATATATATATATATATATATATATATATATATATATATATATATATATATATATATATATATATATATATATATATATATATATATATATATGCAGTATGTCACAAAACTGAGTACACCCCTTACATTTTTGTAAATATTTTATTTAAAAAGAAATTACACATTGCTACAATGTAAAGTAGTGTGTGTACAGCTTGTTTAACAGTGTAAATTTGCTGTCCCCTCAAAATAACGCAACACAGCCATTAATGTCTAAACCGCTGGCAACAAAAGTGAGTACACCCCTAAGTAGAAATGTCCAAATTGGGCTCAAAGTGTCAATATTTTATGTGGCCATAATTATTTTCAAGCACTTCCTTAACCCTCCTGGGCATGGAGTTCACCAGAGCTTCACAGGTTGCCACTGGAGTCCTCTTCCACTCCTCCACGACGACATCACAGAGTTGGTGGATGTTAGAGACCTTAAACTCTTCCACCTTCCATTTAAGGATGCCCCACAGATGCTCAATAGGGTTTAGGTCTGGAGACATGTTTGGCCAGTCCATCACCAGACATGCTTGGCCAGTCCATCTGCCTTTAGCAAGCCAGTGGTGGTCTTGGAGGTGTGTTTAGGGTCGTTATGTTGGAAAACTGCCCTGCGGCCCAGTCTCTGAAGGGAGGGGATCATGCTCTACTTCAGTATTTCACAGTACATGTTAGCATCCATGGCTCCCTCAATCCTGGTTGGTTTCTATGCAGAGTTGCACCAGATTTTGCACTCTCCAGTTTTAATAAATCAACCCCACAGTAATATGTATGTGATTCTAAAAGGATTTTGAAGATCAAGGGGAGGTTGAGCATATATCCATTTGTAGCGGTGCCCCCATGGGATCGCTGAGTGTAGTAGTTCCACCTGTCACCCTGTTTAGCCCAGCATTCACTTCCAGTCACTCATTACTGAACAATGAACAGTCCATCAGCTTGTTTTTGTGGTGTTATTGAGGGATTTAACTTGGATTGGGTAAAGGGGTAAAGGGAACATGGGATGGCAAGATAATTGACTTTAAATGAATGAAATATATTTGGAATCTGTATTTTCAGTCTCTAAAGCTTCATACACCTTCAGTACATCACTTATGAGTAATCTTTGCTTCCTCCACTGAACAATGCTTGATTCCTGGTACAACTAGCACATGGCTAGGCCCACTCTGAATAAGGCCCAACAGTTCTGGATTCATCATTTGCTGGTATAGGTCTGCAGTCCCCTTTGGTGTAGCAAGCAATAGCAACTGAAAAGAGTCTTTTGTGCTAGCCGTGTTATAGGTGGACTACTGATCCCAGTCAGTCCTGTGCAGACTCTGACAACCCTCCTTGCTTCAGTAGCCTTTCTCTGAGCCTAGCAACATCACAGTCTCTCCCTCTGGTTCTACATTCACTCCTGGCATGTCTCCCAGATCTTCTCACTGTGCCTGTCCCTCACTGACTCCAGATGGATCCCTCCTGATGACTTGCCCGGCAATGTTCCCTGCTGTCCTTTCTCCTGCTCCTTTTCAGGGAACCCCTCATTTGAGTTGTATGGAGGGGTTCCTTTCCAGCTCTCCAAGCCCTGGCCCAAGGTCACCCCCAGAAAGGGGGCTCCCTCCAAGGCCACAACAGCCTAACACTCCATCGCTCAGTTCTTCCACCTGAAAACTCCTCCCCAGCAGGCTGACCATGAGTATAAATAAGAGGCCTGCCCCCTGCCAATCCTAGCTGGGGATTGGTCAGGGCTCCCAGATACACCTTATGTCACTCTAATCCTCTTTCCCCGCCTCAGATCAAAAACAACCAGGCCTAGCTTTTAGCTATGCCTTCCTAAATTTACCTGGACTGGCTGAAACAAAAAAACTACCTCTAGCAACCTACCTAAGGTAGAGGGTGATACACATGTTTTTTGGTTTTGTGGTACTTAGGGTCCGTTTTGTGGAGGGCTCCCTTACTTAGTTTGGTTGTTGCACATCTGGTAGGATTTGGTAAAAATATATTTTCCAATTGCAAAATGGAACTGTGCTAAACACCAACCTAAATTGTGAAAAGCAATAAATGAAACAATGAAAATAATAACTAAATCCCCAAATAAAACATAGAAATTACGTCCTTAATATTTAACATGAATAAATGTTACATCACTCGTGTAAGAAAAAAGTTAAAGAGGTGCATATCACTTTAAAAGAGTCCTCCTCGTGATGGTGATATCTCACATTGCGACGAAAAGTGTTTAACGCTTGTGGCTAATACCCAGCAAGGGCCTTTATCCTTAAAGAGGGCGAATCAGATGACAATTCACATCGAATGAGACCCCAGAAAGGGTACCCCAGAAAGAGAAATGCTTGCCAAAGTGTAAAACCAAATGTGACTTTATTGTAAAAATAGTAATGTGCGTACATCAAAGAATAATTTAAGAGCTTAAATTCAAAAAGCAGCGCAATGACATCAGCAGACCCCTCCTCCCGAAGCATTTTGTCACAATCTGACGTCATCCTGGTGCACAGGGAGGGTGCTGACTCACCGATATATATATATATATATATATATATATATATATATATATATATTAAATACATTGGGAACCGCACCTTGATCTGAGCCTTGGGTGGTCAGCCCAAATATCCACCATATTTGAAAAGGGAATTTGATTTAACAGAGTAGATCCATAACTGAACTTAAAAGCTTAAAAACAATATGCAGCTACTACAAATCTTAGTTAAGCGATAAGAATAGTGACCCATTATCTATTCAAATATAATTAGCACCGAATAGTAACAAAAGGAGAATAGCGTACCAGAAAGGGGTCTTAATTTGATAATTAATAGAGCGGTCCCTAATGGTCACAATAAAAGTAATATACCGTTCAAAAATACTTAAAGTGAAACAATAAAAATGAAATATTCCTTTAAATTTCATGTCTGGGGGTGTCTATACTATGCCTGTAAAGTGGCACATTTTTCCTGTGTTTAGAACAGTACCACAGCAAAATGAAATTTCTAAAGGAAAAATTGCGGCTGTAATGAATTGCCGGGTCTTGGAAATATGGATAAAACTCATTACAAAAAGGGCATGCCCCCCCCCCCCCCCCAGTCTATTACGAGGCCCTTTGGGTCTGATATAAATATTAAGGGGAACCCCCGGACCATGGACCAAAATTAAAAAAAAAAGTTGTGTGAGGGTCCCCCCAAAATCCATACCAGGCCCTTTAGGTCTGATATGGATCTTAAGGGGACGCCTGCACCAAATAAAAATAAAAAAATGGAGTATGGCCCCCCCATCCATATTCGACCCTTATCCAAGCACGCAACCTGGCAGCCCGCTCGAGGGAAGAGAAAGCCCCCCCCTCCTGAACCGTATCAGGCCATGTGCCCTCAACATGGGGAGGGTGCTTTGGTTGGCCGGTGGTTGTGGGGGTCTGCCTGTGGGGGGCTTATTGGAATCTGGAAGCCCACTTTAAGAAGGGGACCCCCATATCCCGCCCCCATGTGAATTGGTAACGGTGTACATTGTACCCCTACCATTTCCCCAAAAAATTGTAAAAAAGACAAGAGACAGCTTGGGACAAGTCATTTATTAAAAAAGTAAAAATGTCCAGTGATGTAAATTCACACCGCCCGACGGACCGAAAATAAAAAATAAAAAGCTGCAACAGTTCAGCCTCCGATTGACCCTGTGTCTGGGTGACAGCTGTTATATAGATGTTATATATCATCCAGTGATGTAAATGGGTGACCCCGCCCCCCCTGATGCCACGCGGAGAAGAAGCGCAACTCGGCGGGAGCCTCCCATGAAGGCAGAATTGTTTTTTGGTCCATCGGGCGGTATGAATTTACATTGCTGGACATTTTTATTTTTTGACCCTTTGTCTGGGTGACAGCTGTTATATAGCTGAGGACGGGGCCACCCGGTGATGTAAACGGGTGACCCCGCGCCCCCTGATGCCACGGGCCGAAGAAGCGTCACTCGGCGGGAGCCTCCCATGGAGGCGGAATTGTTGTTTTTTTGGTCCATCCATTTTTTGGTGTACCCCAATGTACCTCATTACCAATTCACATAGTGAGCAGGATCTGGGGGTCCCCTTGTTAAAGGGGGCTTCCAGATTCTGATAAGCCCCCCGCCCACATACCCCCACAACCACTGGGCAAGGGTTGTGGGGATGAGGCCCTTGTCCCCCCCCCCCTTTTGCTGCAGCCTGCCAGGTTGCATGCTCGGATAAGGGTCTGGTATGGGTTTTGGGGGGATCCCTATGCCATTTTTTTATTTTGGTGCAAGGTTCCCCTTAAAATTTATACCACGAGACTGTATATATATTAATACACCGCCTGAAGTGTATTAGAAACAGTACACCACAAAATGCACTGAAGTTATATAGTTACATAGTTACATAGTAGGTGAGGTTAAAAAAAAAGACAGAAGTCCAACATTAGTGATGGACGAACTTCCGACGGGACGTTTCGCGAACGCGAAATGCGAACGGACCCAAACGTTCGCGAAACCGAACGTTCGCCGCGGGCCCCATTGACTTCAATGGGAGGCGAACTTTGCAAACCTTCATGTCGAATTTGCGGCCACGTGGTAATTATTAGGGGGTAAAACGTAGTCCCACCATCTGGACAATGACATAATACATGTATGAGGTGAATTTGGGATCGATAACTACAAGCATTTTTATTTTATTTGGGAAATTGTTCTAACAATTCAGGACTATGGAGCTAATGAAGGCAATGGAGGAGAGGGAAGGTCAGGGACCAGGGTAGGCAAAGAAGAGGGTGCAGGAGATGATCACCAGCAGCGTGACATACCGGAATGACACATGCACCGTGATAGAGGCATCTGACAGCAGCACCGTAATACAGAGCACTGACAGCAGCACCGTGACATACAGCGCTGACAGCAGCACCGTGACATACAGCGCTGACAGCAGCACCGTGACATACAGCGCTGACAGCAGCACCGTGACATACAGCGCTGACAGCAGCACCGTGACATACAGCGCTGACAGCAGCACCGTGACATACAGCGCTGACAGCAGCACCGTGACATACAGCGCTGACAGCAGCACCGTGACATACAGCGCTGACAGCAGCACCGTGACATACAGCGCTGACAGCAGCACCGTGACATACAGCGCTGACAGCAGCACCGTGACATACAGCGCTGACAGCAGCACCGTGACATACAGCACTGACAGCAGCACCGTAAGCAGCCCCAGGAGGAAGTCAGCACAGCACAGGGATGGTGTGATCCCCTCATAATAAGAACCCCCAGGAGGAAGTCAGCACAGCACAGGGATAGTGTGATCCCTTCATAATAAGAACCCCCAGGAGGAAGTCAGCACAGCACAGGGATATCATAAGCAGCCCCAGTAGAAATATGACACCGCTCAACCTCTTCAAAGAGGAGGGTAGGGGCATATAGTACGGTGTGCTTTTTTGGGTCAAGGAAGTGAGCCAAATGAATTAAGAAGGTCTGTGTGCTTGATTAAAAAAATAGTTTATAGACATATACATGGTCTACTGGTCACATGTGTTGAATTCCTCCGAGATCCATGCCTCATTCATTTTTAGAAATGTGAGGTAGTTAACACTGTGGTGAGCTAGGCGAGTACGCTTATCGGTCACAATCCCCCCTGCTGCGCTGAACGTCCTTTCGGACAGGACACTGGATGAGGGGCAAGCCAACAGTTCGATTGCAAATTGGGCAAGCTCTGGCCAGAGGTCAAGCCTGCCCACCCAGTAGTCTAGGGGTTCATCACTCCTCAGAGCGTCCACATCGGCCGTTAACCCAATGTAGTCGGACACCTGACGGTCTAGGCGTTCCCTGATGCTGGATCCGGATGACACCTGTCGATGGGTCGGCTGAAAGAATGACCTCATATCCGAAGTCACCAACACATCTTCAAACCGGCCTCTTCTTGCAGGCGCTGTTGGATTGGTACCCGCAAATCCTTCTCTGGGAGTGGGAATTGCTCCTCTGCCAGCGCACGCAAAAGCAGAATGCAGCATTTCTCGAAGCAAGGCCTGGAAGTGCTGCATTCTGACAGCCCTCTGCGACGGCGGTAACATTTCCGCCATTTTGTGTTTGTACCGGGGGTCTAAGTACGTTGCCACCCAGTACTGGTCCTTGACCCTCATGCTTTTTATACGGGGGTCCCTATTAAAACACTGGAGCATGAAGGCCCCCATTTGCACTAAAGTGGAAGCGGTGTGGTGGCCTGGCTCCTGCTCATCATCCAGGATAATGTCGTCCTCTTCATTCTCCTCTCCCCATCCTCGCACAACAGGGATCCCAGAAAGGTTTAAAGCATGCTCTTCTTGCTCCTGCTCATCCGCCCCGGCACCATCCTCCTCTGACTCCTCATCAGACTCCTGTTGTTGACTTGTCTCAGATAGAGTAGCCCCCCCTGGGAATTCATCCAGCATTGCGACTTCCTCATCTTCCCGCTCCTGCTCCTCCACAGCCTGATCAATGACACGACGCAATGCACGCTCCAGAAAGAAGGCATAAGGTACCATGTCACTGATGGCGCCATGGCTGCGACTGACCAGTTTGGTGATCTCCTCAAATGGCCGCAGAAGTCTGCATGTGTCGCGCATGAGCAGCCACTGGCGCGGTGAAAAAAAACCCAGCTCCCCAGAACCGTTTCTTTCGCAGAGTTCATACAGGTAGACGTTAACTGCACGTTTCTGCTGGAGCAGCCTATCAAGCATATAGAAGGTTGAGTTCCATCGCGTCGGGCAATCGCAAATAAGACGTCTGACCGGCAGATGGTGTCGCCGCTGAATGTCAGCAAGGCGAGCCATGGCCGTGTAAGATCTTCTGAAATGGGCCGAGATTTTCCTTGCCTGCCGCAAGATGTCCTGGACCCCAGGGTATTTGACAAGGAATCGCTGCACGACCAAGTTTAAGACGTGTGCCATGCACGGCACGTGCGTGATTTTGCCCTGTTTCAATGCGCTAAGCAGATTGGCACCGTTGTCACACACCACTTTACCAACTGTCAAATTGAGCGGTGTTAGCCACTCATCTGCCTGTGAACGCAAAGCTGAAAGGAGTGCCGGGCCAGTGTGGCTCTTTGCTTCCAGGCACAACAGACGCAGCACGGCATGGCAACGTCTCACCTGGCATGTGGAATAGGTTCTGGGGAGCTTGGGCGGTGCAGTGGAAGAGACGCTAGCAGCGGAAAAGGAGGAGGCAGCTGAGGAGGAGAGGGAGGAGGATGGAGTAGGAGGAGGAGAAGAAGAGTCAGGCCTGCATGCAATCCGTGGCGGTAAAACCAAATCTACACGGGTGCCACGGGTTACATGCTTGACGGCCGTCAGAAGGTTCACCCAGTGGGCAGTAAAACTGATATACCTTCCCTGCCCGTGTTTGCTAGACCACGTGTCTGTGGTCAGATGTATCTTGGCACCGACACTGTGTGCCAGAGATACATTCACTTGCCGCTGAACATGGCCATATAGCTCTGGGATGCCCTTCTCTGAGAAATACTTCCTTCCTGGGACCTTCCATTGTGGTGTTCCAATGGCCACAAATTTGCGAAAGGCCTCCGAGTCCACCAGTTTATATGGCAGTAGTTGGCGGGCTATGAGTTCTGACAAGCCAGCCGCCAACCGTTGGGCAAGAGGGTTATCCGGCGTCATCATTTTTTTACGCTCAAACATTAGGCCCACGGAAGCCTGCCTTTTTGCAGAAAAATGTGAGCTTGGCGTGATGGAAGGTGGAGTGGAGGACAATTGTGAGGAGAGAGGAGAAGGAGAAGTAGAAGACGAGGCTGGACGGTGAGAGCCTGCAGTGTGGCTTTGTGTGTTCCGTTGCTCCCACTGGGCTCGGTGATGGCTGCTCATGTGCCTTCTTAAGGCGGTCGTCCCTAGGTGAGTATTGGGCTTACCGCGACTAACGCGTTGACTGCAAAGATTGCAGATGGCAACGCTATTGTCAGCAGCGGACACGTTAAAAAAAGCCCACACTGCGGAGCCATGTGCCGGTGTCCTGGGAGCGCCAGATGTGACCGTACATGGTCGATGACTCGCTCCTGATACATTTGCAGTCTGCTTTGTCCCTGCTGTGCAATGTAAGTCATTGCTGCTTCTCCTCCCTATCTGCTGGTCCATATCTCCCTCTGAACTCCCCTCCTCTTCCTCTCTTGTGGGCACCCACGTGACATCACTAGACACGTCATCATCAACGTCACCTTCCCCACCGCTATAAGTAGAGATCTCGGAGTAGGCAGCAACACCGGGGACCAACCTCCTCCTTGGGCTGATCTGGGTACTGGCGTCAGACTGCTGAGTAGCGCTTGTTGCTACCTCCTCTTCCTGATCCAATACCAAGAGTGGCTGCGCATCAGAAATGTCCTCTTGATATGGATCGGAAAATAATTCCAGTGACTCAAGCGGAAGGTATGTGGTGGTGGTGGTGGTGGTCGTGTTGTTGGTGGTAGTGTCTTTGGGGGTGCACATAGCAGAGAGTGAAGAAGAGGGTGCAGATCGAGAGGATGAGGAGGGTGCAGAAGAGTAAGGCTGAGCGAGCCACTCAACCAAGTCTGGTGCATCCTTTAAAGTAATTGAACGCACCTTCTGCAACTTCCCACTTTGGCTCAAGCCTGTTGCTCCTGCCCTACCCCTACCACCCCTGCGGAAGGGCCTGCCTCTTCCTCTGCCTGTCATTTTTTAAATGACCCTGTGACAAAACTCTTAGTCCCTATACCGATGAAGGACTGCTGCAGTATAGGGCAGCGGTCAGCAGTGGTGCACGTCAACCCTATCTATTGTGGACCGATAGCGGTCCTTACAGAACAGCAGACTGTACCGCACTCAAGCCTATGTACCGTAGCACCCTATACCAAGTTACCAGTCCTTATAAGAACTTTTGTGGAACAAGCAGGTTGTGTGTTAGTGATTAGCAGACTGTACGTCAGTCCCTATACCGCTGAAGGACTGCTGCAGTATAGGTGAGCGGTCAGCAGTGGTGCACGTCAACCCTATCTATTGTGGACCTATAGCGGTCCTTACAGAACAGCAGACTGTACCGCACTCAAGCCTATGTACCGTAGCACCCTATACCAAGTTACCAGTCCTTATAAGAACTTTTGTGGACCAAGCAGGTTGTGTATTAGTGTTTAGCAGACTGTACGTCAGTCCCTATACCGCTGAAGGACTGCTGCAGTATAGGGCAGCGGTCAGCAGTGGTGCACGTCAACCCTATCTATTGTGGACCGATAGCGGTCCTTACAGAACAGCAGACTGTACCGCACTCAAGCCTATGTACCGTAGCACCCTATACCAAGTTACCAGTCCTTATAAGAACTTTTGTGGAACAAGCAGGTTGTGTGTTAGTGATTAGCAGACTGTACGTCAGTCCCTATACCGCTGAAGGACTGCTGCAGTATAGGGCAGTGGTCAGCAGTGGTGCACGTCAACCCTATCTATTGTGGACCGATAGCGGTCCTTACAGAACAGCAGACTGTACCGCACTCAAGCCTATGTACCGTAGCACCCTATACCAAGTTACCAGTCCTTATAAGAACTTTTGTGGAACAAGCAGGTTGTGTGTTAGTGATTAGCAGACTGTACGTCAGTCCCTATACCGCTGAAGGACTGCTGCAGTATAGGTGAGCGGTCAGCAGTGGTGCACGTCAACCCTATCTATTGTGGACCTATAGCGGTCCTTACAGAACAGCAGACTGTACCGCACTCAAGCCTATGTACCGTAGCACCCTATACCAAGTTACCAGTCCTTATAAGAACTTTTGTGGACCAAGCAGGTTGTGTATTAGTGTTTAGCAGACTGTACGTCAGTCCCTATACCGCTGAAGGACTGCTGCAGTATAGGGCAGCGGTCAGCAGTGGTGCACGTCAACCCTATCTATTGTGGACCGATAGCGGTCCTTACAGAACAGCAGACTGTACCGCACTCAAGCCTATGTACCGTAGCACCCTATACCAAGTTACCAGTCCTTATAAGAACTTTTGTGGAACAAGCAGGTTGTGTGTTAGTGATTAGCAGACTGTACGTCAGTCCCTATACCGCTGAAGGACTGCTGCAGTATAGGGCAGCGGTCAGCAGTGGTGCACGTCAACCCTATCTATTGTGGACCGATAGCGGTCCTTACAGAACAGCAGACTGTACCGCACTCAAGCCTATGTACCGTAGCACCCTATACCAAGTTACCAGTCCTTATAAGAACTTTTGTGGACCAAGCAGGTTGTGTATTAGTGTTTAGCAGACTGTACGTCAGTCCCTATACCGCTGAAGGACTGCTGCAGTATAGGGCAGCGGTCAGCAGTGGTGCACGTCAACCCTATCTATTGTGGACCGATAGCGGTCCTTACAGAACAGCAGACTGTACCGCACTCAAGCCTATGTACCGTAGCACCCTATACCAAGTTACCAGTCCTTATAAGAACTTTTGTGGAACAAGCAGGTTGTGTGTTAGTGATTAGCAGACTGTACGTCAGTCCCTATACCGCTGAAGGACTGCTGCAGTATAGGGCAGCGGTCAGCAGTGGTGCACGTCAACCCTATCTATTGTGGACCGATAGCGGTCCTTACAGAACAGCAGACTGTACCGCACTCAAGCCTATGTACCGTAGCACCCTATACCAAGTTACCAGTCCTTATAAGAACTTTTGTGGACCAAGCAGGTTGTGTATTAGTGTTTAGCAGACTGTACGTCAGTCCCTATACCGCTGAAGGACTGCTGCAGTATAGGGCAGCGGTCAGCAGTGGTGCACGTCAACCCTATCTATTGTGGACCGATAGCGGTCCTTACAGAACAGCAGACTGTACCGCACTCAAGCCTATGTACCGTAGCACCCTATACCAAGTTACCAGTCCTTATAAGAACTTTTGTGGAACAAGCAGGTTGTGTGTTAGTGATTAGCAGACTGTACGTCAGTCCCTATACCGCTGAAGGACTGCTGCAGTATAGGTGAGCGGTCAGCAGTGGTGCACGTCAACCCTATCTATTGTGGACCGATAGCGGTCCTTACAGAACAGCAGACTGTACCGCACTCAAGCCTATGTACCGTAGCACCCTATACCAAGTTACCAGTCCTTATAAGAACTTTTGTGGACCAAGCAGGTTGTGTATTAGTGTTTAGCAGACTGTACGTCAGTCCCTATACCGCTGAAGGACTGCTGCAGTATAGGGCAGCGGTCAGCAGTGGTGCACGTCAACCCTATCTATTGTGGACCGATAGCGGTCCTTACAGAACAGCAGACTGTACCGCACTCAAGCCTATGTACCGTAGCACCCTATACCAAGTTACCAGTCCTTATAAGAACTTTTGTGGAACAAGCAGGTTGTGTGTTAGTGATTAGCAGACTGTACGTCAGTCCCTATACCGCTGAAGGACTGCTGCAGTATAGGTGAGCGGTCAGCAGTGGTGCACGTCAACCCTATCTATTGTGGACCTATAGCGGTCCTTACAGAACAGCAGACTGTACCGCACTCAAGCCTATGTACCGTAGCACCCTATACCAAGTTACCAGTCCTTATAAGAACTTTTGTGGACCAAGCAGGTTGTGTATTAGTGTTTAGCAGACTGTACGTCAGTCCCTATACCGCTGAAGGACTGCTGCAGTATAGGGCAGCGGTCAGCAGTGGTGCACGTCAACCCTATCTATTGTGGACCGATAGCGGTCCTTACAGAACAGCAGACTGTACCGCACTCAAGCCTATGTACCGTAGCACCCTATACCAAGTTACCAGTCCTTATAAGAACTTTTGTGGAACAAGCAGGTTGTGTGTTAGTGATTAGCAGACTGTACGTCAGTCCCTATACCGCTGAAGGACTGCTGCAGTATAGGGCAGCGGTCAGCAGTGGTGCACGTCAACCCTATCTATTGTGGACCGATAGCGGTCCTTACAGAACAGCAGACTGTACCGCACTCAAGCCTATGTACCGTAGCACCCTATACCAAGTTACCAGTCCTTATAAGAACTTTTGTGGACCAAGCAGGTTGTGTATTAGTGTTTAGCAGACTGTACGTCAGTCCCTATACCGCTGAAGGACTGCTGCAGTATAGGGCAGCGGTCAGCAGTGGTGCACGTCAACCCTATCTATTGTGGACCGATAGCGGTCCTTACAGAACAGCAGACTGTACCGCACTCAAGCCTATGTACCGTAGCACCCTATACCAAGTTACCAGTCCTTATAAGAACTTTTGTGGAACAAGCAGGTTGTGTGTTAGTGATTAGCAGACTGTACGTCAGTCCCTATACCGCTGAAGGACTGCTGCAGTATAGGTGAGCGGTCAGCAGTGGTGCACGTCAACCCTATCTATTGTGGACCGATAGCGGTCCTTACAGAACAGCAGACTGTACCGCACTCAAGCCTATGTACCGTAGCACCCTATACCAAGTTACCAGTCCTTATAAGAACTTTTGTGGACCAAGCAGGTTGTGTATTAGTGTTTAGCAGACTGTACGTCAGTCCCTATACCGCTGAAGGACTGCTGCAGTATAGGGCAGCGGTCAGCAGTGGTGCACGTCAACCCTATCTATTGTGGACCGATAGCGGTCCTTACAGAACAGCAGACTGTACCGCACTCAAGCCTATGTACCGTAGCACCCTATACCAAGTTACCAGTCCTTATAAGAACTTTTGTGGAACAAGCAGGTTGTGTGTTAGTGATTAGCAGACTGTACGTCAGTCCCTATACCGCTGAAGGACTGCTGCAGTATAGGTGAGCGGTCAGCAGTGGTGCACGTCAACCCTATCTATTGTGGACCGATAGCGGTCCTTACAGAACAGCAGACTGTACCGCACTCAAGCCTATGTACCGTAGCACCCTATACCAAGTTACCAGTCCTTATAAGAACTTTTGTGGACCAAGCAGGTTGTGTATTAGTGTTTAGCAGACTGTACGTCAGTCCCTATACCGCTGAAGGACTGCTGCAGTATAGGGCAGCGGTCAGCAGTGGTGCACGTCAACCCTATCTATTGTGGACCGATAGCGGTCCTTACAGAACAGCAGACTGTACCGCACTCAAGCCTATGTACCGTAGCACCCTATACCAAGTTACCAGTCCTTATAAGAACTTTTGTGGAACAAGCAGGTTGTGTGTTAGTGATTAGCAGACTGTACGTCAGTCCCTATACCGCTGAAGGACTGCTGCAGTATAGGTGAGCGGTCAGCAGTGGTGCACGTCAACCCTATCTATTGTGGACCGATAGCGGTCCTTACAGAACAGCAGACTGTACCGCACTCAAGCCTATGTACCGTAGCACCCTATACCAAGTTACCAGTCCTTATAAGAACTTTTGTGGACCAAGCAGGTTGTGTATTAGTGTTTAGCAGACTGTACGTCAGTCCCTATACCGCTGAAGGACTGCTGCAGTATAGGGCAGCGGTCAGCAGTGGTGCACGTCAACCCTATCTATTGTGGACCGATAGCGGTCCTTACAGAACAGCAGACTGTACCGCACTCAAGCCTATGTACCGTAGCACCCTATACCAAGTTACCAGTCCTTATAAGAACTTTTGTGGAACAAGCAGGTTGTGTGTTAGTGATTAGCAGACTGTACGTCAGTCCCTATACCGCTGAAGGACTGCTGCAGTATAGGGCAGCGGTCAGCAGTGGTGCACGTCAACCCTATCTATTGTGGACCGATAGCGGTCCTTACAGAACAGCAGACTGTACCGCACTCAAGCCTATGTACCGTAGCACCCTATACCAAGTTACCAGTCCTTATAAGAACTTTTGTGGAACAAGCAGGTTGTGTGTTAGTGATTAGCAGACTGTACGTCAGTCCCTATACCGCTGAAGGACTGCTGCAGTATAGGTGAGCGGTCAGCAGTGGTGCACGTCAACCCTATCTATTGTGGACCGATAGCGGTCCTTACAGAACAGCAGACTGTACCGCACTCAAGCCTATGTACCGTAGCACCCTATACCAAGTTACCAGTCCTTATAAGAACTTTTGTGGAACAAGTGAGTTGTGAATGTTTAGCAGACTGCAGCAGAAGGGCAGCAGTCAAGTATAATATCCTTTCTATATTTGGAAGAAAGAATATTATACATGTACAAGCCTATTACTGTACCACTGATACCAGTCCTGAAAAGAACCTTTGTGGAACTAATAATAACAGCAAGTCTTTAAAATTACCCTCACTGCCTGACAACACTGCTTCCTTCCTGTCCCTATACAAATTGGCAAAAAAAGAGAACGATTAGTGGTTACTGGAACAGCTCTTTTGTGGACCTTGATAGTAACAGCTAATGATGATGATGATGATGATGATGATGAAAGACTAATCTGGCTGTCCCTGTAGCATACACCGTCCTTTCCCTTTCTCTAAACTAACAAAAGACACTCAGGCTGCTGCAAGAATCAGCAGCACAGCAAACCTATCAACACCTAACACCTATACCAGTCCTGAAAAGAACTTTTGTGTACCAAATAGCTAGTGGTTTATCTCTCCCTACTCCACACAGGAACCTGTCCCTATCGTAACAGAAGAAAGAATGTAAAATGGCCACCGGATCGGGTGTATTTATAGGTTAGGGGGAATGTACAAGTGTCCATGTGCTGTCATGTCTCAATTGGCTGTCCTGTATCACATGATAAACGTGTCACCAAAGGTTAAAGTTCTTGTATACATTAAACACGTAAGTCCGCCGCGGCGAACGACGGAAAAAGGCGTTCGAACGTGCGGACCGCGAATGTCGGAAATTCGCCGCGAAACGACCGCCGGGTGAACCGTTCGGCCATCACTATCCAACATGTCTAACCTATGTGAGTGATTATATGTCAGTATTACATCGTATATCCCTGTATGTTGCGGTCATTCAGGTGCTTATCTAATAATTTTTTGAAAGTAATCGATGCTGCCCGCTGAGACCACCGCTCTTACAGTAAAGAACTCTCTACGTAGTTTAAGGTAAATCTCTTTTTTTCTAATTTTAATGAGTGGCCATGAGTCTTGTTAAACTCCCTTTACTAAAAAGGCCCTTCTTTGTACTCGCTACATTTCCAGTACATACTTCCTGGGGACTGGTGGCAAAACTCAAAACTGTAGATATATGCTACTATATATATATATATATATATATATATATATATATATATATATATATAAATAAAATACACTGCCTAAAGTGTATTAGAAACACTAAAACAACAAAATGCACTGTAGATATAGGTTACACTGGATGCAGAATATATATATATATATATATATATATATATATATATATATATTTTTTTTTTTTTTTTTTTTCTGGCCAGCCTCACGTCAGCACACAATGGGTTAACCCCTTCCTCCGGTGTCTCAGTACCACCTTCTCTTAGCTGATAAAAGGGAGCCCCTCCTCCCCTGCCCTTGTTCCTTTTTTTGGTCGGACCCCAGGGCACCATACTCGTGGATTAGACTACACCCCCTACCGAACCTACCCACCCAGGTTCAAGCCTCTCCTGGGATCGGAAGGTCCAGAACAATAAAGGTAGTTCCTTTTATCACACTGGACTTCTATGTGCAAGAGCAATGCGGGCATACTAAGGATTAAAGAGCTTACCATTTTAGGCTGTGGTGTTGCTGTAGTATTGTGCTTTCCTTTCCTGCTTCCTAGGAGCTGCACTCCCCTGTGTTTTCTGTCAGTCGGTGATGACCTCACAGTGGGGCGGGGCTGTGGGGCTATAAAGCCTGGAGAGCCAGAAGCTCCAGTGCTGTTTGCCACAGCTAGTGAGGGAAGTGTACTAGTGAGTTTTCCTTCCCAGAGGGGGAGGAGTAGCTGGGCTGTGTCGGTGTTTACTGAGCCATGATCACAAAATGCATTACACCATGTGTTTAAAGCTTTTCAGATACCCTACAAATCTGCTGCCACCCTGAATGACTCCATATTCAGTATTAAAGTAAAGTTATTTCCTTTAAAGAGCCAGTAAAAAATAAAAAAATAAAAAGCGATAGAATTGGAACTTCTTCTTTCTTATTTCTATATCCTGTGATTTGTTGCTGTAGTATGAGCTCACCACAGCCCCAAAGTGCATGAAGATCATCGGAAAGGTAGGAGGAGTCTACGGGGGCCACAAAACAAAAGAGTGTAACACCAGCCTAATAAGGTGTTTTGTCTTTATAGGAGCAGAAGTCCTAAAAAAAGACAGTCACGGAAGGAAATGTCCCGCCACCGCTCAAAATCTCTGCATGCATCTGGGTCACGCACAGGGCGTAGACTCCAAGCAACGGGTGGTCCAAGCCGCAAAAATGCTCAGACAGCTAGTATGGCAGAACCAAGTGCAACAAGAGGCCATCCCGCCGAAGGCCTCTGCCTTCTGCCCCTGAAAAGCTCTTGTGTGCAGAATGCTTAAGAGATGTAGCCACAGATAGAGAAACAGAGGCACATGGATAGAGGACTATATTCAGGAGGCGGTGACGGAGAGTATGCAAGCGGTCACAGGTGTAAGTTCCTCCGGGACTAAGCCTAGAGCCAAGAACGCATCTAAGCAGAAGCGAGACGCATCACCAGGGCTTGAAATATCTTCAGGAGATTCTTCAGACTCTAATGAGCCGTTGGAATATTTGTTCAACTTCCAACTCATAGACCCTTACATTGTAGCAGCGAAGGAGGCCATAGACTGGGAACAAGACACTCAGCCTCTGGAAAAAAATGAAAAGATATTTCCCTAACTTTAAAAGGCAAGGGGCAACCTTCCCGTTCATGATGGAGATCCGCAAATTATACGATGAGGAATGGGGAAAGCCGGAAAGCAAGGCGAACATACAAAATCGATTTTTAAGAGTATACCCATTTAACACCCCAGATGCTGCCTTTTGGGAGTCACTTACAGGGGTAGATGCGGCCTTGCAGCGCCTAGCAAGGCAGGTGTCCCTGCCATTGCAGGATTCTACAACCTTCAGAGACCCGATCTATTTAACTGCTAGACCAGCTTGTCGCCCGACCATAGCCCTAACTTCGATCTCCAGGGCTCTGAAGGGCTGGGTCACAAATGTGGAGATGGCCCTGAAGTCTGAAGTAGAGATGGCCAGAATCATTTCAGCAATGGAGGAACTTTATCTCTCAGCCGCCTTTTTGACAGAAGCCTCTATAGACCTAGTAAAACTGTTTGCAAGAATTATGATGTTTTCAGTAATGGTGAAAAGGGCCCTATGGTTAAGCCATTGGGTGGCAGACAGTAACTCAAAACAGGCACTTTGTAACATTCCATACAAGGGCAAGATGCTTTTCGGGGACACCCTGGAGGAATCTATTAAACGAGCTACTGGAGGGAAGTCGTGTCTGCTACCACAGAGACCCAAAAGGAGACAGCAACCCGCTCGGTCAGGCCAATCAGAGTTCAGAAGGGCGCAGGAGGCCAGGTCATATAGACCAGGCCGACAATATACAAGGCCCCAATGGAGAGGCTAACAAAGCTCCTTTCTTCGGAACGTGAAGGCTAAGACCGCTCAGAACTCTAAGAAACCGGAGAAGTCCTTTTGACGGGTTGACCGCCCATCACCCCCAGGTGGGTGCCAGGTTGGCATCCTTTTGGAAGGTATGGGTGGAGAAGATCAAGGACCAATGGGTCCAAAAAACAGTCAAGCGAGGGTACAAGATAATGTTTTGAGAAAAACCACTGGACATCTTTGTCCAGACAGAATGGCCACAAGATCAGAAGAACCAAAGGTGCTTGCAAGAATATGTG
Organism: Lithobates pipiens; assembly: GCF_037356315.1. Taxonomy (NCBI): domain Eukaryota; kingdom Metazoa; phylum Chordata; class Amphibia; order Anura; family Ranidae; genus Lithobates; species Lithobates pipiens. The sequence goes on along the minus strand of NW_027507718.1, from coordinate 353,651,510 downwards.
ACCGAATTACTTCAGAAAGAAATCTTGCCGGTTCCCCTAAAGCAGCAGGGAACAGGTGTTTACTCCCCAATTTTTCTGGTGCCCAAAGCGTCTGAAGATCTCAGAACGGTCTTATACTTAAGATCTCTAAACCACTACATCGATCCCAAGACATTCAAGATGGAATCAATATTTACAATTATATCAATTCTGCAACCAGGGGACTGGCTAATATCATTCAATTTAGCAGATGCCTACCTTCATGTCCCAATCAACAGGCATCACCAAAGATACCTGAGATTCATGGTAGGGGAAGATCATTTCCAGTTCAAATGTTTTCCCTTTGCAGATTTACTGGAAGTACTCTGGGCTTCATATGCTGGACTTGATTTAAATATTACTCATTTTACATGTTTGGACTCTGGTTGTTGACAATTACTGTGATTAGAGTGGTTTAACAAACAGAATTGGACTGTATCTTGAGGACAATAGGAGAATATAGTGTTCCGAGTATACAGTAAAGCGCTGTTAGTGCTTGATATATAAGGTCAATCACATAATGTTACATTGTTGCTTTGATATATAACAGCTGCTAATACTAGAGGAGAGATAATATCTCATAGGATCTAATCTTAATAATTCACTGACATACATGAGCGCTGGAGTCAGGTGTATGCACAATAGTATATAGAGTACATATCCCTGATATTGATTAGCATGTATCTATAAAAGTCAGAATAAAGTAAGAATTGCTGCAAAGTCAGGGCCTCAGAAAGTATGGATCAACATAACAGCCAGGAAATACCACACCTATGAACCTATGATTCCCATTAAATCTATGTTAAAACCCATGTGTACAATTCAATAAATAATAATTCCAGTTGTACAAGTGTGGGTATCTGTACCAGATACAAGTTTCCTGGATCAACAAAGAAATTACATTGGAGTCTGGTTGTAGCTCACTATTGCTCCTCAAAGTTTTCGTTAATGATCTACATTATTTCTGATATCACTTAAAGGGGTTGTAAACTCTCCATGTTTTTTGCATAGGATGCATTAAGGTGAAAAAACTCCCACTGCTGTTAATCAAATCCAATGACGTGGGTGCCGAGGGGCGGTGATGCGAATGCTGGACTCAGGGCCAAGCCCACACGGGGACCCCCACGGAGAGAGCTTCTCCTAAGTGGTTTCCTGATGTGGGGAGGACCCGCGAGCACCATTGGGGGACCACAGAAGATGAGGATTGGGGCCACTGTGCAAAACAACCTGCACAATGGAGGTAAGTATGATATGTGTGTTATTAAAAAAAAAAAAAAAACAAGAGTTTAGTAACCCTCTAAATAATATGCTACCCCAATATTTCATATTCCACAATATTTCATATTCATGTGTCTATTGTACCATGTACTTGTAGTAAATTGTATCCTTTCTCTTTGTATTTCATCCTTTGTGCAAAATATCTGCTGATCCCTGCTAGGCCACACCAAAACCAAAATTTTGGTTTGTTTGAACCATTTGGAGGTGGACTTGCTGTTGTGTTTCACATCATTGTCCTGCTGCATAACCCAAGTGCACTTGAGCTTCAGGTCACAAACTAATGGCTGGACATTCTTCTTTAGGATTTTCTGGTAGAGCTCAGAATTCATAGTTCCATTAACTGTCTCTATTACTTTCTTGAAATTCGGGGGAGTAGTGCTCATCCAGTGTCGTAAAATCACTAGTCTCGTGCCCAGGAGGATGTGAGTAATTACTGTTCTAACCCTGAGTGTTATGTTTTCTATGCCAAGTGATAAGAGTGCCAAGGGTGCGTTTGGAGTGATAGAAGTCCCAACTAATGTAGAGATAAGGGTAAAAATTCCGACCCAAAGTCGGTGAAGCCCAGAGCATCCCCACAGGACATGGCACAATGTGCCTACATTGGCACATTTCCTCCAGCACATGGGAGAGTTTTGGGGGTTGAATTTGGACAGTCTTTGTGGAGTTAGGTACCACCGTAGAGTTATCTTGTGGGTGATTTCCCAAAGATTAGCACTTTTGGTCTCGTTAAGATTGGTTTGTAAGGCTTTCCACCACTGGACTTCAGTAGACCCCGTGTCCAGATCCTGCTCCCATACCCTGATGTTGTTCGATTTTTGAAATGTGGTTTTAGAGTGGATAAGGGAGTAGAATAGTGATATCCCTTTGACGTTAGTAGTCGCATTTGTAAGGTAAAGTGTTACCCTCCATGGCAGTGAAGTGTTGTGAATGGGTTTTTTTTGGTGTAAATGAGCTATCTGGAGGTATCTGTAATAGTCACTATCCTCTAAGCTGTATTCCAACTGAAGCCACCTAAAGGTTTTAGGAGAGGGGCTTATCGTCAGGTCATTTACTGTGCTTATGCCTTTGGTCCTCCAATGTGCTATGTTTAAATCTGGCATGAGGAGTGATAGACTAGCAAGTGGTAGGTGCATGTTTTTTAGTGGATAGTCAAAAAATTCCAGAAACACAAAAATGTTCCAGGTGTGGAGAGTGGCCCTGATAGTTGGTGAGAGGTGTGACGGGGCCCGTGGGGAGTATCTGCTGGTGAGAAGTAGGTCAACCAAGCTGTGTCCTGAGATTTGTGACTGCTCTAGTTCTAACCATCTGGGTCCCTGCGAGTGGGAGAACCATGTCCTGGTTTGTGCAAGGAGAGCGGCTGAGTAATAGTCTTTCAGCAGCACATGCCCTATATAAATACAGAAAAAAACCAGAGCAGTGCAACCCCTTTACAAAAAGCTGCTGAACACCAAGGATCAATTACCAAATCCCAAAATACAATATATCAAACAGATGGTACAGCGCTCTAACTAAAATAAAATGATTACTAACATATTAAAATTAATTAAAAGTCCAAAATAGCTTTTGTGTCAAAAATCCACGTGAGGAATCTTCAGTGGTATACAGTCAGATCATGCATAAAGTGACTTAGTGCCAAGGGGGGGGGACCACCACCAATGGTAAAATTGGCTGCTCACCTCATTGTATGGACCCTTTAAATTACAGAGGGTCACATGCACTTAATATCAACGAATGCTTATCAACTCATCCAATCGCTGTACTTCTCTCAGTCAATATCCGACTGGTTCACAATTTCAAAAACACAGCTTTCTCCCATTCAGAGTCAAATCAACTGACATGTTTGTGGAGTACCCACCCTGGATCGGTATATGGCAGTATTCACATTTCCTCAGACTGTTTAGACAATGATAGTTTCCCCATATCACAAGTGGATGAAACATGTCGGTGTGTGTGCCTACACGTGCCCTCTGCCGATAGCCAACCTGGGCTTTTCATCACTCTTTAGCCCTCCTCCTATCTCTGCAAACTGGAAATCCACAACCAAATACTGGAAGTAAATGGTCAGGTGGCCCAATGCTGGTTTTGAGTGGATAACATCCTGTGTGTGTCACCAGGACTAGGAATAAAGAGATTTGCATCCTGCACACCTGTGGACCCCTGCAAAGGACTCTGGATTCCCCACCTTGTTGCTGCAATTGAGGACCAATCCAATATAGTCTAAACAGTCTGAGGTAATATGAATACTGCCATAAACTGATCCAGTGTGGGTACTCCACGAATGTGTCAGTTGATTTGACTCTGAATGGGAGAAAGCTGTGTTTTCGATTGTGAACCAATCAGATATTGCCTGAGAGGAGTACAGCGATTGGACGAGTTGATAAGCATTCGTTAAAATTAAGTGCATGTGGCCCTCTGTAATTTAAAGAGTCCATACGATGAGGTGAGCAGCCAATTTTACCATTGGTGGTGGTCCTCCCCTTGGCACTAAGTCACTTTATGCATGATCTGACTGTATACCACTGAAAGCTATTTAGGACTTTTAATTAATTTTAATATGTTAGCACATGCCCTATACCTCCTGCAGTTTTAGCTTTTATCAGATTTTTAAAGGCGCATATCGCCCTTTTACCTTGCCAGAGGTATTTGTTTAGAGTGGATTGGGCTTTGGTAAAAAAGGAATTGTTGACCGGGATAGGTAAGGATCTATATAAATACAGCAGTTGTGGAAGCACCAGCATTTTAAACGCCGCTAAACGGCCAGTCCATGACATTTCTATTTTGGATAGCTCTTACAGTTTGTTGTGCATTAGGGTAAGGAATGGGGGGTAATTAGCTGCATACAGATCATCAGTATGAGATGTGAGAATGATCCCCAAGTACTGCAACTCATCTTGTTTCCATACATATGGATATTTAGCGCTTAGTCTTGCTTGTGTGGTTATGTCTACTCCAATGCCCATTATATAAGACTTACTTTCATTGACTTTATAATAAGAATGCCTATTGAACATTTCTAGGGTCTTATGAACCGAAGCCAGGGAAGATTCCCCATCTGTTAAGATCATAATAATATCGTCTGTGAATAGACTAATAGTGTGGGTGTGATTGGCCATGGGGAAGCCTGTGATTTTACGGTGTGTGCAGATATAAACAGCTAAAGGTTCCATTAAGAGATTAAAGATTAGGGGTGACAAAGGGCATCCTTGCCTAGTGCCATTTGTTATAGCAAAAGGTTTAGAGAGGACTCCCGATGTGAGAACTTGTGCTGAGGGTTTAGAGTATAGGGCTAATATAGCCTGCAATATAGTTCCTGAGAAGCCAAATTTCTGCAGGACCAAGGTAAGATACTGCCAATGTATATAGTCAAAGGCCTTCTCTGCATCTAAGGCCAACAGCAGAGAAGGCCTTTTGTGTACTCTAGCTAAGTGTATGATATTCGTCAGTCTGCGTGTAGCATCAGACGTCTGGCGTCCCTTGGTAAACTCCCTTTGGTCTGGATGTATGAGGAGAGGCAGTATATCAACTAGGTGGGAAGCTATGACTTTGGCATATATCTTCAAATCTATATTGAGTAGGAATATAGGCCTAAAGTTGGGGGGTGTATTAGGTTCCCTCCCCGGCTTCGGCAGTGCCACAACTACAGCATTCAGCATCTCAGGAGGGAAGGAGGTCGAGGCAGCAGCAGAATTAAATATCCGTTCCAAATATGGGTTTAGTATTCGTGAGAATGTTTTATAATAGCCACCAAAAAACCCATCTGGCCCAGGGGATCTATTGGTGGGTAAAGAATCAATTGCTGTTTGGATCTCACTGGCATTGAGTGGCTGGTTTAAGGACTGCAGTTGGTCCTGTGTTAAGTTGGGCATGTTCAGTTTCGCTAGAAACCTATTGATTTCAACTGTGTCCAGTTGGGCGGTGTTTGGATCAGTTTGTAAATTGTAAAGGGAGCCATAAAATTGACTAAAGGCATCTGCCATATCCTGAGGGTGATACAATTTGTTTTTAGTGATAGGGTGCAGTATATACGGGATTTTAGTTTTTTGTCTGAGGCTAGCCTTATTACCTGTGGCATAATACGTCATTTTAAGTTTTTGGGCTGATTTGTCAAAGTTTCAGTTCATATCTCAGGTGGGAAATTTGGGTGGAAAGTGTGGTAGAGGGTTTACGTTTGTTCTCAGTTTCTAATAGAAATATTTTATCAGTCAGATCTTTTAGTTTTTTGCGCTGCTACCTCTTAGTCCTCTCCCCCAGCTGGATTAGAATGCCTCTGATAAACGCCTTATGGGCATTCCATAAAACAAAATTATCTTGTACAGAGGGTTCATTGAGAGCAAAGAATTCTTTCAACTGTGTTTCAATTGTTAGCTTAGAGTCCAACTTTTGTAAAAGAAAAGAGTTAATCCGCCATAAAGGCGGTGGGGCACTGGTCCCTGCGTCATCGATGCATGGTCTGACCATGTGATAGCATTGATGTCTGCAGATGACACATTGACCAGGGTGCTCTGGTCCACCAGAAAGAGATCGATACGGGAGTATGCTCTATGCTGTGAGGAAAAGAATGTAAAGTCTCATTCCCCTGTATGCAGGCACCTCCAAGCATCAAATAGGCCCTGTTCATGGAGTGAAGGTAGGAGAGAAGGCCCCGTTCGTCTGGCTCCTGATGTGGAGTCTGCAACAGGGTCAGGGATGGCGTTAAAGTCCCCACATACTATTAGTCTGCCTTTTTGGTGTTTCCTAGTGATCTTCATCAATTTGTGAAAAAAACGGATCTGATGCTTATTTGGTGAGTAGGCATTAACAATAGTGTATGTGGCAGAGTCAACATCACAGACCAGAATAATGTACTGGCCGTTGATATCTGAGACCAGCTGAGTCTTTCACTGCAATGAGTGCTCCCTTAGTTTTGTTGAGAGCATTTGCAGTGTATTTATGTGAGAAGTTCCTATGAAAGCAAGCCGGAGGGGCTGATGCTGAAAAGTGCGTTTCCTGGGTGCATACTATCTCAGCCTTAGTGGAGAGAGCTTCAGACCACAGGGATCTCCTTTTTGCTGGGTGGTTAAGGCCCTGTGAGTTAATTGATAACATCTTCAGGCCCATGTGTGGGAGAAAAGTAAGCTGAGTGTTGAGTGTAACAAATTACCATTTCTGAGGTAATGGCACCATCTTGTGGATTTTTGCAGAATGACACTTGTTGGTAGAAATGCGCTGTGAAAGGATTTCGAACGTACTCACTGTTTGGGGCTGTGAATGCCAGTGTTCCGGTGGACCAAAAGGAGCGTATGCCAGTTGAAGTGTCCCAATTTCCTGAGTGGACTCCGTTCATTGTAGAAAAGGAGAAGCGAAACAGGAACAAAAAAAAGAAAAAGAAAAACAAAACAATGTCATACCTATAATAGAACAACATGTAGGGACCAGTGCCAACCGGGCAAAGGGTCCTGATACCCGTACGCAGCATGGTGCTGCTCAGAAGGGTGGGGGTAAAGTTCAGGCCTATTTAGTTCCCTTGAGCTCACCCAGTGACAACATAGAAATGTTGGTGATGTTACCCATCGTCTATGCGTGCGTCTTGGCGTTCCTATTGGTAACTCTCCGCCAGTCAGGAACAAATGGACGTTTTGGGTTGGGAGCGCTGCGTTCAGTCGTCTGTTCTGGTAGGATCTTCCACTCTTCCAGAAGAGAGAGGCCTTTCTCCAGAGAATCTATTATGAAGGTGCGGTCGTCCCTAACCACTGATAATTTGGTGGGATATCTCCATCTGTAAGTGATCTGGTTGTTTCTAAGCACCTTGGTGATGGTATTTAAATTCCCTCTCTTTTGGAGGGTATACTGGGACAGATCAGCGTAGAATTGCAGTTTTTGATACTGTGCGGGGATCAACTCTCCTTTACGCATAACTATCATCAGCTGTTCCTTTGCGTGGTAAAAGTGGAGGCACAGTATGACATCTCTGGGGACTTGGTCTGAAAGGAAGCATGGCTTGGGGAGGCGGTGTATTCTGTCAATAGTTAGATCAAGGTCAGAGAGACTGGGGACAAGAGCTCTAAACAGGGAAGCAGCATATGAGCGCAGCTCAGATTGCTGGATCGACTCTGGGATCCCCCTGATCTTTAAGTTCTTCCTCCTGTTCCGATCTTTGATGTCTGCGAGCTTTGCCTTAATCCAACCTGTGTCCCCTTCCCTTTCCTCGTGTGAGTCCACCAGGTCATTAATAGTATCAGCAAAATCACCCATCTTGTGCTCAATATGATCAACACGTGCCATCACTGCCTGTATGTCCTGATTAAACTTGTGCATGCATTTAGCCATATCAGATTGCAGCAAACTTCTCAAAGACAGAAGCATGTCTTTTAGGACAGTATCAACTACAGGCTGATGCATAGTTGGGAAGGATTCTATTGAGTCAGGCAACTCATAAGTCTCATTCCCAGAGTCAGTGGCACGGTTGGTCGGAGTGCATCCCTCTCCATCCAGTCTGAATCTGGCCTTAGCGGGGCTCCCAGAAATAGGGGATGGTGAGTAGTGCTGAGTGCTAACAGGAGAGTAGTTATTACTGTGTCCTGAGTCTGTTTTGGGAGAAGTGCTGGCCATTTTGTCAGTGGGGGAAGACGATGGTCGGTGGCCATCTTGCCTACCATGCTGTTGCTTGTGCGGATAGAAGTCCATCAGACGCTGAGGCTTGACCCCAATTGTTTCAAAAAGAGTACCTATCACTACCTATTGCTATCATAGGGGATATTTACATCCCTTGAGATAACAATAAAAATGATAAAAAAAATGAAATGAACAGTTTAAAAATATAATAAAAAATCAAAATAAATAAAAATAAAAAAAGCACAAGCATCAGTCTGGTGCCATATGTAAACAGCAATTGTACCATGCATGTGAGGTATCACTGCGGAGGTCAGATCGAGTGCAGTAATTTTAGCAGTAGACCTCCTCTGTAAATCTAAAATAGTAACCTGTAAAGTCTTATAAAAATGAATGTAGTTTGTCACCGCTTCATGTTTGTACACAATTTTAAAGCATGTCGTATTTGGTATTCTTGTACTGGGCATAACATCATCTTTTTTATTTCATCAAACATTTGGGCAATATAGTGTGTTTTAGTGCATTAAAATGTTAAAAGTGTGTTTTTTCCAAAAAACGAAAATAGTTTTTGAAAAATCGCTGTGCAAATACTGTGTGAAAAAAAAATTGCAACACCCACCATTTTAATCTGTAGGGCCTTTGGTTTAAAAAAATATATAATGTTTGGGGGTTCAAAGTAATTTTCTTGCAAAAAAATAATATTTTTTTCATGTAAAGTGGTTAGAAGAGTGGGTGATGTGCGACATAAGCTTCTAAATGTTGTGCATAAAATGCCAGGGCAGTTCAAATGACCCTTTTTTGGAAGTAGACACCCCAAGCTATTTGCTGATAGGCATGTTGAGTCCATGGAATATTTTATATTTTGCCACAAGTTTCGGGAAAATTATACTTTTTTTTTTTTTGCACAAAGTTGTCACTAAATAATATATTGTTCAGACATGGCATGGTCATATGTGGAATTACACCCCAAAACACATTCTGCTGCTTCTCCTGAGTACGGGATACCTCATGTGTGAGGCTTTTTGAGAGCCTATCCTCATACAGGCCCCCGAAAACCAATCAACGCCTTCAGGATTGCTAAGGATGTAAATTTTTTATCTCACTCCTAACTACCTATCACAGTTATGAAGGCCATAAAATGCCAACATAGCACAACCCCCCCCCCCCCCCCCCAAATGACCCCATTTTGGAAACACAGGAAAGAAACTACAAAATACTAACCAGTAAGGATGAGCCGAACACCTCCCTGTTCGGTTCGCACCAGAACCTGCGAACAGACCTAAACTTCGTGTGAACTTTAGAACCCTATTAAAGTCTATGGGACTCGAACGTTCAAAATCGAAAGTGCTAATTTTAAAGGCTAATATGCAAGTTACTGTCCTAAAAAGTGTTTGGGGACCTGGGTCCTGCCCCAGGGGACATGGATCAATGCAAAAAAAAAAGATTTAAAAGCGGCCGTTCTTTCAGGAGCAGTGATTTTAATAATGATTAAAGTGAAACAATAAAAGTGTAATATTCCTTTAAATTTCATACCTGGGGGGTGTCTATAGTATGCCTGTGAAGGGGCACATGTTTCCCGTACTTAGAACTGTCCCTGCACAAAGTGTCATTTCTGCAGGAAAAAAAATATTTTAAAATCACTTGCGGCTATAATGAATTGTCGGCTCCCATAATACAGAGAACACTCAGTGTTCTCTGTATTACGGGAGCCGACAATTCATTCATTGATTTAAAAAAAAAGCGTGGGGTTCCCCTAAATTCAATTACCAGGCCCTTCAGGTCTGTTATGGATCTTAAGGGGAACCCCGCGTCAAATTTAAAAAAAATTGACGTGCGGGTCCCCCTAAAAATCCATACCAGACCCTTTATCCGAGCACGCAACCTGGCAGGCCGCAGGAAAAGAGGAGGGGACGAGAGAGCGCCCCCCCCTCCTGAACCATACCAGGCCACATGCCCTCAACATTGGGAAGATGCTTTGGGGGTCTGTGACCCCCCAAAGCACCATGTTCCCATGTTGATAGGGACAAGGGCCTCATCCCCACAACCATGGCCGGTGGTTGTGGGGGTCTGCTGGCGGGGGGCTTATCAGAATCTGGAAGCCCCCTTTAACAAGGGGACCCCCAGATCCTGCCCCCCCTGTTTGAAATGGTAAGGGGGTACAAAAGTACCCCTACCATTTCACAAGGAAAGTGTAAAAAATGGTTAAATAAGACAAACACACTTTAAAAAAATTCCTTTATTAAAAAAAAAAAAAGATTCCAGTGGTGGTAATCCACTCTTGCTATCCAACGATGGATGATCATCTCTCCGGGGTCCAGCGATGGCTGATCTGATCCAGCGACGCGTGATTTTCAGTCCAGCACGGTCCATCCATGCATCCATCTTCTGTCTCCACTGAGAAGACACTGTGGGGATCCCAGCGCCTGACATTTCTTATATTAGGAGGGTGGGGCCACCCGTCACCTGACCCCGCCCCCTCTGACACTAGTGAGGGAAGCCAGGGGTTCCCCAATGATGTATAGGTGACCCCGCCCCCCTCTGATGTAACTGAAAACTCAAACTCGAAGCTCATCCTTACTAACCAGATGGTATTGCTGCCCAACTTTATAAAAAAAAAATCAACCCTGCTAAATCATATTTATGTTGTAGATGTGGTGCGTCAAGAGGTACATTTACATGTTTAGTGGTTGTGCTCATCAATAAAACCATTTTGGTTGACCATATTCCAGCTTAGTCATTTTCCTTTGATCACGGTCAAGGTTTGGCCGGAGACCCCAGAAGTAGCCCTCTTATCCATGATCCCAGGATCATGCCAATCTTTTAAGATGGGAATAGCAGAGGAGCACTAATCCCCAGATATTGGAAATCCTCCGCAATACCATCAATCCAGGAACGGGTAGTGGAAATTAATAACTTCATGTCAGACTTTACGTACCTGACTGATGATCCCGAGATAGCAGGGGAAGGCCTCCCTTATGTGTCTGGTTCACGGCCCCTGGTAGTATGGACAGGAGGCACGGGAATGCAGACTGGTATGAGAGCATGGGGGGTTTGTTGCAGGAGAAGAGGCCCAAGGGCTAGATGCAGATGGGTCTGTGGTCTCCAGGCAGCTGGACGCTGGCAGCAGATGCAGAGCAAGAGCTGGTGAGGCAAGTCCAGGCACAGGCACGGTCGGCAACAGACAGGTGGTGCAGTACAAGGGATCAGGCATGTTCAAAGTCCGAGTCACAGGCAGGGTAAGCAACAGGCGGGCAGCGCTGTACAGTGGAGCAGGCAGGTTCAAGGTCACAGACAGGCAGAGGTCAAAGGCAGGCAGAAAACAGGACAATCCAAAGGTCAAGCCGGGTAGTCAGGAGATCAGGAGCTTCAAAGCAAGGTAACCTGTACTAGGGCACATGGAGCTGCAGATTGGACAGCACCAAGCACACTGCGGGGAACACCTAAATAGGCCAGAGGATGCCACCCTGACTTTACATTTTTTCTTTTCTTTTTTTTTTCATCATAAGTTTCTTTGAGAGTGGGAAAAAGTGGACTCCAATGTAACTATGCTGACCTCAAGAGATGGGACCCCCTTGCCCTATCTTGGTTCAGCCGCTGTAATGTATTGAAGATGAACGCAATGCCACGGCTCCTATATTTGCTACAAGCCTTACCTATCAAATTACCCCAGACTTTCTTTCATGCGGTTCCTTCAACATTTATCAAATTCCTCTGGTGTGGCAAACTTCCATGTATTGGTAGAGCGATGCTGCTAAGGCCGAAGTTGAGGGGGGGCATTGGCTTCCCTGACCCTGCTCTTTACTACACAGCGACACACATGACACGTGTGGTTGATTGGTTCCGTCACAGGGAATTTAAACTCTGGGTCACATTAGAGCAGGAGATGGCACAGGCCCCATTGGCTGGTCTGCCCTGGGAGGGTAAGCGGTTAGAACCTTTATGCTATAAACATGTCATGGCTTTGGTTTATGTTCTTTAGTCATCATGAGATAAGAGGATGTGATATAAAGCATATAGACATATTACTTATTTGTGCCATGTAAATGTTTTTATTATTGAGAGTGGGCCACACTCCCCTCCCTCTCTCTCTGGTGGTATTTTTTCTGTTTCCTTTGTTTTTCTTTTCTTGTATAATTCCCAATAAAAATTCATTATACACAAGATTAAAAAAAAATGGTGATCTCTAAATCTGGTGCAGATGTGCATAGTAACCAATCGCTTTTCATTTCAGCTTGTTCAACTAAGCTTTGACAATAAAACATAAGCTGATTGGTTACTATGCACATCTGCACCATATTCAGGGCTGTCTTTAATATTGATTGGACCCTGGGCAAAACTTTTCTTGGGGCCTCCCATGCAGTTTCGCTCTCCACCTGCTCTGAGACATACAATAAATAGCAGCTAGACTCAAAATCAGTTTACTGAATCAGATCATGCAGCTATTGCGATTGATTGCCAAAGGTTACAGTGTATCATTACCGCTCACTGATTAGTTGCTAAAGGTTACAGCACATGATTTCTGCTTGTTGATTGTCTGCTAGAGATTACTGTGGATATGACCTCAGGGGGGCAAGATATACATATCAATGCCGCTGGCCGCCGCTATTTACATATGAATGGCGGTAATTTACATGTAAACACAGGGTCATATGTACACAACAAAAGGGCAGAGCTGGGCAGCATTAGTAACATCACTTCACACTGAGATATTGGGACACAGCACGGGACTCAAACCTCAAGGGAAGAGGGAATTTAAACCAGGATAGTTGGAAAGTATGAGGCAGCTGCTTTGGGCCCCACAACAATGACAGAGCCCAGGGCAGCTGCCCCTTTTGCCCTGCCTTAAAAATGGCCCTGACCATATTCTGTGTGTGCCAGTTATACTAAATCTCCCCCACTGTGTTTGTGGTTCTCACTGGGCTGATTGCAGCAAGCATCCTGGACCCATTTACAGTTCCAACACCCATGTGTGGTAGTCTTTTCTTGACTAGAGGCAAGAAACAATCCTGAATGGAATTAAACAATAAGACTGGAATTAATTGGAAAGAAGTTATTAGTGCATTGGTGCATTCTCTGCCTTATAGTTTTGCTTTTAGATAATATTATCTTTTCATTCTAAATAATCATAAAGACCGTTTTTCACTTAGAGCTGCAAATGGTTGTAGTGCCCTTAATGGATTTATTAATAGAGCCATATATTATCCTTTGATTAATGCTCTCTGGCAAGCACTCTTTTTAATTTTGTATGTGTACCCCCATTTTAGCGTAATAAAGGTTTTACATAAAAACTCTGCTTTTATGCATCATCCATTTTTTTGTGTTACTTGTGTGACTATTGCAGGTCATTAAGTTGAATATGACATCTTTCTGTCTGTTCTGGGCCAAGACCAATAGATATAAACATAAAAGTGAATTCAATGAAGAAACACATACAATAAACCAGAGAATATAAAGTCCAGTCTTTATTGACAGTTATTGCATGTCAGTATGGTTGAGACTAAGAATTAGGGATCCTGCTTCAATTATATACAGCTCAATTGATTTCTCAATAAATTATACTGCAAGAGCAGTTTGCAATGAACACATGATCAATATACAAGTTGGTTGTTTATTGTAATTTCAATACTCATAAGGAAATCTCCAAATATATCACCATTATCTGCCAGATAATTATATCGCCAGCGTGCAGTAAAGATTAATTCAAGAAGATTTTGAGCATCTGAATGCATCACGGTTTATAAATGAAAAAAAATTTTTTTGATTGCTGTAATACACAAGGATGCATTTTTATACAGCACTAAAGTACAAATAATTCTTGTCTGTACACAAATGCTCAGCCAATGTCTGCTTATAAAATATATTTTAATTTAATTGATTTAATTAGAAGGGGTAAGCTAATGCAAAAGTCTTTTAAGAGATTCTCACATGCATTAATTTGTAGTATTAACATTAACTGCGAAAACAATCCCAAACAAGACTATAGATCTAATTTTGAAGAAATGTGTTTTTATGTAAATTGAAAATACTTTGTTTCTAATCTGCATTTGTAATTACTTCCACGTAGGGATGTTTGTGGATTAGTACAAAACTGAATTATTACATTAATGAGACCATCACTTTTTTTTGTTCTTTTAATTGCCTTAACGCACAAAAATATTGTACCGTTAGTGAATAAGGTAATTACATAGCATCTGCAAGAGTAGCAAAGACTCTCTGAGGATATTCATAAAGGATGTTATGGAAACCCTTTAGAATTGTGTAGGTGCTTGTGTCGAATTGATGTTTTGTCAGACAGGTTTATGAATTGGTCAGTGCCGGGCACTGAGGTCATTGTGTCCATACTGAGCACTTTTTCCTCAGGGTACCCCCTCCTTCCCTGACCACTGTGCTTACCCCACTGACAGGCACATAACTGAGGTTTTAGTAGGATAAGGCAGAGCCTAATGGGTAATGAGAGACTAGTACCCTATCAGTTTCCACCTGGTTGTTGATTGATGGCAGTCCAATAGAGGCTTTTGAATCTACTTACTGCCATGCTCTGTCAATCAAAGATAAAACAGACCTGATAGGGAACTAGTCTTTCAGTTCCCATCACACTCCTCTCACCCTTTGACTCCAGTAATTTCTTCATCATTATCCCTTGCTCATTTGTTTACCTTTAGCTTTGGATGGGGGGGTCAACAGCTTAATGGAGCCAAGATACAGTACTGTGCTGGAAGCTGTCACTTTCATGATTCGACTCTGAGTATTGGGGAACCTCTCTATACCATCTTGGAGTTGATTTTAATTCCTGATTTTAATTTTAATTCCTCTCTATACCATCTTGGAGTTGATTTTAATTTCTGACAGTGTCTGAATTTGCAAACTGATGATAATTCTTTAAGAAACTGATACTGCAATATTGACAGGTTATTAACCAGTTCCTTACCAGCTATTGCAAATAGATGGCTACAGTGCGGCCATCTAGTGCTGGGAGGGCACCCATGGACATCCTCCTAGAACTATGCCCCCCCATGCACCCGCTGGTACACACATTCAGCATGCTCTGTGATCATTGTGTCCTTCTGACATGGCTGATCACAGATCGGGATAAAGGGCCAATCGCGAAGGCCCTTTCCCATGTGATCAGTTATCTCCAATCACAGCTGATCACATGTAAACGCACTTGCCAATTATTGGCATTCTTCTCCTCAGACTCTGTGACATTGTGAGGAGAGGAGATGATCAGTATAGCCCCAACAGTGCCAATCAGTGCACATCAGAGCTGCCTATCAGTCTCCATCAGTGCCACCTATCAGTACTGCCTATCAATGGCAACTATCAGTGCCTCCTCATCAGTGCCACCTATCAGTGTCCATCAGTGCCCATCAGTACCACATATCAGTGCAGCCTCATCAGTACCCATCAATGTAGCCTCATCAGCGCACATGAGTGAAGAAGAAGATTTTTTTTTGCTACATTTTTGAAACAGAAACAGACAAAAACATATATTTTTTTAAATTTTCTCTCTTTTTTTATTTGTTTAGCAAAAAATAAAAAACAAATGTTGATTAAATACCACCAAAAAGAAAGCTCTATCTGTTGATTGATAAAAATTTCATACGGGGGGCGTGGCTTGGCGCGCGGCACGGATGGCAGCACACTAGGTGAGCTCCGACAGACAAGCGGCCCAACGGCCTGAAAACCCACCGCACAGCCATCAATGCTGGGTAAAAAACACTGCAGAGCAGCACCCTCTTGCCCCCGACGTGGCCAGACCCCCGCGGCAGCAAGAAACATCTTGGAGCTGTTTAAACACGGCTCGGCCATCAGGAGCAACGCGGCCGAATCCAAGATGGCGCTGACACCCCGCCATGAGGTGGAACAAAGCGGAGACTCGGACTCAGCCCCGGAGGCCCCAGGTAGGGGGAAAACTAAGTCAAACCAGCCCCTAACATATGCAGATATGTCCTGCTTTACAGCGGACATTAAATCTACCTTCTCAGCCGCAATCACCGACCTGAAAACTAACCTGGTGGTTCTTACTGAAAAGCTGGCAGCCACAGAGCATGCAGGCAAGCAGAGGAACAAGGCCCTCCATAGACTGGTTGAAGTGGCAGCGGCACATGCACAACATTTTATTGAAATGAACAGACACTTGGAAGATCTCGGTAACAGAGGCAGAAGGAACAACATAAGGGTAAGGGGTATACCCGAATCTGTGGACACTGACCAAATAGCCCCCACACTACAAAGAGTGTTCAATAGTCTCCTAGATAGACAAGAGGACACAGTGATAGAATTTGTCCGGGCGCACAGGGCCCTCAGACCAAGGGGTTTGGACAATGCACCAACCAGGGATGTGATTTGTTGTCTTCAAAATTTCCAGCTAAAGGAGACCATAATGCGCAGGGCACGCAGAAATGACAGGATTGTCTTTAATGGGGAGACCATCATGCTGTTCCAGGACTTATTACAGATCACTCTCAGGAATCGCAGAGCCTTACGCCCACTGCTTGAGCGATCTCCACTGGATCTGCCGGACTTTTGCGCAAATTTGGGCTTAGAGCTTGTGGAGTTGCCGAGTTGCCGAGATGCAGAGTTTGCCCTTCCCCCTAAATGCAAAAGCCAAGCTCGCTCACCGTTCTCTACCCCGGAGAAGCTCAGCAACAAGAAATTGAAATATGGCAAAGCTGGAGGCTCGAAAAAAGTTTGCACACCAAACCTGAGAGGTACTCTAGAGAGGGATAGGTCTGTTGACTAAAGCTCGCCGAGCACCCTGCAACACCGCCTCCAGCATTTGAAACTTTTAACAAGCGTGGAAAGTTGACCGGTCACTGCTATCTGGCATTGTGTGAGCCCCTCTCTTCATTAAATTGATTGCCCCACAGCGGCGACCAGCGGACTTCACACCCTTTTACCTCTTTCCAGAGGTCACCCAGCCTAACACTGCGTTCCCTCAGACGGCTCCAGTGGCCTTCACTCTTACACGAAGCGGAAACCTGCACCTACCCATCTGCACAAGTAGCATTGACTCTACACCCTGATCCGGCAAGCTGGATGGTTCTCCACAGGACTGAGACGGGTCGCTATATAGAGGGTTACCGCTTACACTTCAGTAAAAACATCATAAGTACACTATACTGATGCAGTCTATTGCTTAGCCTTTCAACACTACATGGTCTATCTGGGATGTGGTTGGGAAGGCATTTGCAGGTGCCAGGGATGCTGGAAGGGAGGGAGCGCCGCCACGACGCTTGGAAGGCGGTGGTTACAGCAGGGTTTAACATGTTTATGATGTTCATTAAGTTCACTATGTTTGCAGTGTTACATATGTTCTACAAAAAAGGTGGAGGTCGAGATCGGGCGCCTCACTGTGGTGGGGCGTGGGATCTCGCTCTCTTAGGGTTTATTAATGCACATGTTTAATAAGTATTCTGTACTTGGGGCGTGTGTCCAGTGGAGATGTCTTTCAATAGCAACAGATTTATTCACAGGACTTAGGATTTTCTATTGGTCTCATTACAAGTATCGAGTTGCCATCTCCCTCTATCCCCCACAAGGTACCCTGGTCCTTCCAAGGTCACCACATTGCTTCTAGATAGGGAACTATCTAGTGATAATACTATTTTTCTCTTTACTCTTGCCTTAGATCTCTAATCCCTTAGGGGCTTTGGGTCAACCTCTTGGTTAGATAGCTTAAGATTGTCTTCTATTTTGTTCGCATTTTAACACTACCCTCTGGTACCTCTACTTCTCTTTTTCTTTTTTTGCACAGAGTCTTCCGAAACCTCAAGCCTCCTGAGCGTGCACCATGCCTATGCTTCCCTGGGTAAGGAACCCACTGTGATCTCACACAATGTAAGGGGACTGAATATCCCTGAAAAACGCACCACGCTATTACGAGAAATCAGGAAGGGTAAGCCCCATTTTGTGTTAGTGCAAGAGGCACACTTTAAAACCCATAGTATGCCTAGACTCACTGACTCGACCTACACTAGGGCTTTCCACTCCACGAACAACCTAGCTAAGTCCAAAGGGGTCTCAATTCTAATCCATAAAAACGTACCTTTCGAACTGGTGGAACAATTGGTTGACACGGAAGGACGATATATATTCCTTAAAGGGAAGTATGACGGAGTACCTATTACTATAGCGAATGTATACTTTCCCAATAAGGCTCATTTGACGTTTAGCAAGCACTTAGTCCACCAATTATTGGGCTTCGCAGCAGGCTGGCTGGTTCTGGGCGGAGATTTCAATATACCATTGAGTCCTCTATTGGACACTTCCACGGGCAAAACCAGTGTGAGATATAAAACCCTCCAACATATCAAAAAACTCTTACAATCCCTGCAACTGGTAGACACATGGAGATTTCGTAATCTGAACGGTCGCGATTATACATTCTATTCCATCCCACACAAAAAGCACATTCGATTAGACTATCTTTTTGTATCTCAGAATGACCTAGCCAAATTGACTGATGCCCGCATTGGCCTGCAAACGATCTCAGACCATGCGCCAATCGCTCTTAACCTGAACATGACAAGTTCTCCCCCAAAGGCTCCATCCTGGAGACTGAATTCCTCCTTACTTACTGACCAGACGTTACTGCCTAAATTAAAAGAATGCATCAGGGATTTCTTTGCGCACAACACCCCAGATGTAGACCCCCTGACTATCTGGGAAGCTCATAAGTGTACGCTGAGAGGAGAGTTGATGAAAATGGGTGCCCAACGTAAAAGGCAGGAGAAACAAGAAATATTAGCACTGACGAACCGCATTGACAAACTAGAGACGCTCCACAAACAGTCTCTTCAATAGACTCAGCCAAGGAATTGCCGGACTTGCGGAAAGCACTCCAGCAGATTTTTGAAGCTAAGTCTAAACGCTTCTTATTCTTTAGGAAAATAATTTATTATGAGTCAGGGAACAAAACAGGTAGGACGTTAGCCAGAGCTCTCAAAGAGCAGAACTATAGCAATACCATACTAGGTATCACACAGTCAAATGGCTCTTTGGACATCACTACAGAAGCCATAGCAGGCCATTTTCATACCTACTACTCCAATCTTTATAACCTTCCACAACAACATAGACAACCGGATATGGTAGGCGACAGAACCCAGATCATTAAAGACTTTCATACTAAGAGTGGTCTCCCCTCCCTTGATAACTTAGAAACTAATTCCTTAGAACAACCGATAGGAGTGCAGGAGATTAGACAGGCCATCAACGCACTGAAACTGGGCAAAAGCCCGGGACCGGACGGTTACACTGCGATCTATTACAAGACTTTTCTTGACCTTTTGGAAGGCCCCCTGGGGAGGGCCTTGAACTCCTTGCCCCAGTCCAAAGAAACGTCACCAGACTGGCTCGCGGCCTTTATAACGGTCTTGCGGAAGCAAGGGAAGGACCCCTCGGACTGTGCGAGCTACCAGCCAATCTCGCTTTAAAACCTAGATTTGAAAATTTTCGCTAAAATTCTGGCCGACAGACTAAAACCATATCTGAAAAAACTCCAGATACACTATAAATGGCCTCCCCTCTAGTATATCATCACAGCGCTCAAAAACCCCCCTCTCTCCCTAGCTGCCACTTAAATAATTAAATATATATCTCAGAAGGTGAAAAAAAAAGGAAAATTGCCCAAAACACTACAAAAATCACCTTGTGGCGCTACAAACAAAACACTGCTAAATATCAGTGTACTACAATGTCCAAAACTAGACTACGTGAAAATTATAAACGCATGTGCATAAATACAATACAATAAACATTAAAGTAAATTGTGATTAAATAGCAATCAAAAATCGCATATACCTGACTGATTAGTGGAAAGTCTATTTGAAGTGCCTGCTTTTAATTTGATCCATGTAACTCTGAGATATTAACCCACTACCCTCTGCCGCGGAGTCTGTCACAAGAGTTGGCTGGAGAAACAGTTATCATCTGTATTCACTATAAGCGATTTTTGCCCGACACGAGAGTGCTGGGCAATACTGTTGGTGAGTGTTCTAAACGAGGGGGGCACGAACACCTAGGGTGCGGTGGAGGCTTTGCGTTTTATGGACACTCTGCTATAGAACTTTCACTGGAGAAGGAGTTTTTGAACTAATGCTATCATCATTATTTTATTAGACATTGAGTGTGTCTGATTAAGTATCGTAGTTTTGAGACCAAATTTCTTTGGACTGCACATCGTTATTAGAGCACCATTTGTAGCAGAAAATATCTTTTTATTTATTTGCTCTATTTATGTTTTGTCACTTATTCACTTTATTATGTGATTTTTTGATTCTTATCACTTATATGCGATTTTTGATTGCTATTTAATCACAATTTACTTTAATGTTTATTGTATTGTATTTATGCACATGCGTTTATAATTTTCACGTAGTCTAGTTTTGGACATTGTAGTACACTGATATTTAGCAGTGTTTTGTTTGTAGCGCCACAAGGTGATTTTTGTAGTGTTTTGGGCAATTTTCCTTTTTTTTTCACCTTCTGAGATATATAAAACCATATCTGGCTAAATTGATACGCCAGGAACAGGTGGGCTTTATGCCGGGGCGGGAAGCCAAGGATAATGTTATCAAGTCCTTGCTGCTGATTCACGTGGCGGAACAGGGCGCTGTCGAGGGCCTTCTCCTGTCTACGGATGCGGAGAAGGACTTTGACAGGGTGGCGTGGGACTACATGATGGCTGCGTGCAGACATGTGGGTCTGGGCACAAACCTGCTGGCTTGGATCTCGGCTCTTTACCGGAATCCCACGGCACAACTGAAAATAAATGGCACACTCTCCGAGAGGGTCTGCATTACTAATGGCGCGAGGCAGGGGTGTCCTTTGTCTCCACTATTATTTATCTTGACCCTGGAACCGTTTATCAGGTTGATCAATTTGGCTCCCTCCATAGGTGGTTTTTGGGTGGCGGGCAGGGAGTTCAAGGTTGCAGCCTATGCAGACGACTTGATTTTTTTCCTGACCTCCCCACACACTTCTCTTCCTAACCTGATGAACGCCTTTAAACAATACGGATACATATCTAACCTAAAAATAAATTATACGAAATCCGAGGCCATGAATGTGACATTACCGACCCAAGCTTTTAACCTGACGAAAGCCAACTCCCCCTTCAGATGGGAAACCCATTCCCTGAATTACTTGGGAATTAGATTGACTCCACGGGTCTCTCAGGTCTACGAGCAAAACTTTGCACCCATGCCCAAGTCCATTGAACAAGACCTTACAAGATGGCATACGGGAAACTTCTCGTGGTTCGGCCGTGCAGCGATCGTTAAAATGACCATTCTCCCCAGGCTTCTTTACTTAATCCACACACTTCCCATTAAGATTCCGAGACGAATGTTTCATGCCCTCCGCTCAATGATCATGAAGTTCATCTGGGCGCATAAAAAACCAAGAATTAAGTATCTTTTAAAACGCAGGTCAAAAGAACATGGGGGAATGGGAATACCAGACTTCCGCAATTATTATGTGGCCTCACATGTAGCGAAGATCATAGATTGGCACTGCCATGGTGACACTAAAGATTGGGTTGCTTTGGAGATGTCAATCAATTCAATCCCACTGACTTTCGCCCCCTGGATTCCCTGGGCGGTATATCCGGATGACCTGAAGCCTCACCCGCTAAGCGAGACGACGCTTAAACTGATACAAGGCCTTCCTAAAAAGACCGAAATTACATCAGACAGAGGACCCCTGACCCCACTTCAGGACAACCCAGACTTTATACCGGGGCTAGGCAACTCACAGCTTAAGATTACCAACGGGGATAGACCCTTATTAGCCAGGGACTGTTATACACACACCGAGTTGAAAGATCTTCCCAAGATGAAAGGGGAAATCGGGCTGCCCGAACTGACATTCTGGGCAGCCCAAGTGCGGAGCTATCTCCAAAAACACAGGAAGCTGGGTAAATTTTTTGGGGCCTGACAGGCTTTGAGTCGGTGTGTCTCTCTGGTACACAAATAAGCAAGGCTACCTCAATAGCCTATGAGTGGTTGCAGGAAGCTAAACAACCAACAGGTGACGGACTCAGGAGGCGGTGGTCGGAGGATTTACAGGTAACAATCAAAAATTTCATACAGGTTCATACAGGACAGCACTTAAAGCTGAAAACTGACCTGGGCAGGAAGGGGGTGAAAGTACACAGTATTGAAGTGGTTAAAGTGGTACTATTCAGGCCAGTTTTAAAAATGCATCTCTCTTTGTTTGTGTACCTGAGGCATGCCTGAGATCATCCCTGCTAAAAAGAATGCTGCATCAACTTTAAGGCCTAATGACTATTCCTTGAGCCTTAACCACTAGCTGATCAGGCCACTTTTGACATTTTCACAAATGTATATATTCAGGGACTCGGCCACGTCTACATGTCATATTGAGGAACAGTGACTGTTGAGTACTTCCTGGTAAAAGATTGCTCTGTGTGGGAAACATATCTGCAGCACCATGTATGAATGGGCCCTAAATAAGATCGAAGGATCAGGGAAATGCGGTAAGGTCAGTTTTTGGTGAGGCACTGGCTAGTATCTGAGCCAGATGCACACAGGTTAAATATACTACACATGTTAGAACAAGAGCAAAAATTCTAGCACTAGACCTCCTCTGTAACCTGTAAACAATTTTAAAGCGTCGCCTATGGAGATATTTAAGTACTGTTTGCGCAATTTTAAAGCATGACATGTTAGGTATCTATTTACTCAGTGTAATGTCATCATTCATAGTATACAAAAACAGGCTAACTTTAGTGTGTTTGTTTCAGGAATAAAAAAAAAAAATTCTTTCCAAAAAAAAAAAAAAACGCATTTGAAAAATTGCTTCACAAATATTGTGTAACATAAAAAATTGCAACGGCCCCCATTTTATTCCCTAGGGTGTCTGATAAAGCAATATATATATAATGTTTTGGGGTTCTGATAAAATTTTTACATGAAAGAGAAAAGCATCAGAATTGCCCTGGGTGGCAAGGGGTTAATTACCATAAGTAATGTACAAATAATTATCATGTATTGTTTTTAAGGTAATTTAGTATATTTTCAAGATCTGTACTCAAGCAGGTGGCTTAATGGACAAATTACTGAAATTTGAAGTTATAACTTCCAACTAGTAATTTCACAGTAAATAGATACATATTAAATTATAACATAATTTAGCTTGATTAAAACAGTACATTTTCAGCAGCAGAAGTTTTTCATTCTCCCTCTTAACTATGTGAGGAAAACATGGGATTATGGGTAAATCTTTTTTTTCTTCTAGAGGGTTGGGCTAGAAGGGAGTATGCGTCTTTTAGACACATGCCCCCTTCTATGACACTGTAGTGAGAGGACAGCCTTCACTGCAGCATCTTTATTGGACAGCTGGAGCCAATGGTACCTTACCACTGGTCCAAGGCGCCAAGCTGTCCATTGAGCTCAGTGCCTCTGACAAGAAGTGGGAGGCACTGTGAGCTCATCCTCTTAATCTGCTGCAAACAGAGTGTGCCAGCTTGTATTTAAATTGGCTGCTCTGTATGAAGCTTCTGACAGGCTGCAAAAGGAGCCCCGTATCTCCAGAACCATAGGTCCCAGGAGCCCCAACTTTGACCAGTGGTGGGTTAGGACTTTGGTTACCTACCGCCCAAATGTGGAGTCTCTGTGATCCCAGGTCACAGAACTATGACCCTCAGAGTTCGATTTTTTATTTTTTTTATGTTCATGGCAGGTGTCTCACCTTTCTCCCCTGACTGCACATTCCTGCTAAGGATGCACTTCACTGCCCTTTTATGATCGCCATCATTATTACGATAACCTTCTAGATTATAATCTCTAACGAGCAGGGTCTTCTGATGCCTCCTGTATTGATTTGTATTCTAAGTGTACTATCTGCCCTCATGTTGTAAAGTGTTGCACAAACTGTTGGCGCTATATAAATCCTGTATTATAATAATAATAATAACAATAATAATAATAATAACCACACAATGCAGAAGCTGTGGTTCAGTGCATTTGCTCTGTGTGGTTATCTTAATGATAACGATTATCAGATTTGGCTGCTGTATAAATCAAGCATAAGCTACAGGGGCATGGTATTGATTAAGGGGGTGTGTTTTAATGACTGTACCTTTATGAAGAAAAATAATTCACTCCAGAGATGGTCCCCACTTTCCTCACACTGTAACAGCCTGTAGTGTGCTTTGCTGCCGGCCCCTCTCTGTGTATTGATGGCTGCTGCCAATTTCCCCTTAGCTTGACTAATAAAAAGAAGCTGTTGACTGACTGTTGTGCCCTGTGACTGATATCATTCTGCCAGAGCCGGAACCATAATATGATTTTTGGGAAATGAGGTGCCAGATGGTGTGAATCTGAGTGCAGACCTTGAAAACAAAATAGTCCCTCCATGCTACAATCTCCTGGGCCCCTCTAAATGAATTTATTGGGTCCAGGATAAAATTTTGACCCCCTGGGAGTCGCTGGGAACCAGAGAAAGCATAAATAAAGTGCCTATACCTGCATTTGGATATTGCCTTGTCAAACTCACAGCTGCTTTAACAGGGGGGCCCAGGGCCCCTGCAGGATGCCCAGTGATACCCCTTATCAGCGGCCCTGAGGCAGACATACTTGAACTACTCAGTGTTACTGAAACTGGTGCAAATGAATTAGGCACAGGTAGTTTATTAAAACTACAGCCAAAAAAGTGACATACAACATGCTGTATTGAATCCACCTGTATGAGACTATGTATAATGTGTGGAAAATTGGAAAATAATAAATAAAATCTGGACTTATAGCTCTACCTACTTCCTACCGGACAATTAATACTGTTTACTCAAGATGATGCATATACGGTGCATATACGGTGACTTGGACATGCCAAATGCCGTTACTATGTGATAAATAACAATCAAAGAAAATGACCCCAAATGGTCTAATAATCTTAAATTCTATGTATTACCAGGACACAATTGAAGCTAGAGAAAATCTCTGTTTAGCATATTAATGTTTGATACACCTCAAGTATGAGTTTGTCCTCAAATCAAATGAAAGGAAGGATTCTGTTTATTGTCAGATTTCCATGCAATTCCATAATGCCACAATACCATACATATGATGGCTGGGAGGTTCACCATGTATCCAATATGTTGCCCCTCTTGTGGCTATTTTTGTTGATTAGGATTAGGAGGAGACCTGGTTGTTCTCATGAATTATCCAGAAAACAATGTCCATTCACATATAATAGCAATGTAGATGAGAGCCTCACTCAACTTCTCTCGCACTTCATACAGAACTGAAGCCACAAAGACAAAATATATGGTAGACAGCAAAATGTCCACCAAGTATCCAAAAGTTTCCCCAATGAGGCTGTTTTGTTAATCAATGAGACATCATCCATACAAATTGCCCCTGTGGTCCAGAGGAGGTGATCGAGCTGTTATTGTAAATTGATCTGAAGGTAATGTCCTTTCATGTGCAATGACAATATAGTTGACAGCCACATTCAACTAGATATGTGAATTTCGCTTTGTTCCGAATCAAAATCCTGACAAATTTTTCATTACAATAGTAACTAATTTAAACAAATCTGAAATAACGATTTGAAAAAAAAAAAAACAGACAAAATTCTAATCTAATTTGAAAATAAGATTGAATTTAAAAAGAATTTACAAACAAATTCAAATCAAATTTGAAAAGAATTTGGAAACAAATTTGAATCGAATTCTGAAAAAATAGTAATCCATTTTCTAAAAAATAATACAGTAAAATATGATAATAAGAATATAAAGTAATAAAGCAATATAATAAAAAATAAAGAATAGTAAAGAATAGAATTTAATAGAATGTAATAAAATAAAATAGAACATGACTGTCTTCCAAAATTTGAATTTCGAATAGTATAAATTTGAATTGGGAAATAATTCAAAACAATGTAAACTAAAATAATAGAATATAATAGAAAAACAATAGAACAGAATAAAATATAATATATATTATATGTTATTCTATTCTGTTCTATTGTTTTTCTATTATATTCTTTTCTATTTTCTATTTTCTGCTCATATTTTCTATTCTAATTCAAAATCAATCTGTGCAATCCGAATTTTGTATAGAATGAAATTGAATCTGAATAGAAAAGATTAGAATAGAAAATAGAAAAGAGTAGAATAGAAAATAGAAGAGTAGAATAGAAAAACAATAGAATAGAATAAAATATAATATATGTTCTATTATTCTAGTCTATTCTTTTCTATTCTAATCTTTTCTGTTCAATTTCAATCTATATGAAATTCGAATTTTGGAAAATGGATATATATAGTTTAGTTTTTCAAATGCAGTCGATTTTTTTTTCGAATTTAAGTGACGTTTTTCAAATGCAGTCAAATTTTTTTCTAATTCAAATATGAAACAAAAGGAATCCCGCAAACAAATGTAACAAATTTAACTAAACTAACTTAGTGAAATAACAAATTGAAACAAAACCCATTTTTTTCACCCTGCACATGTCTACATTCAACTTCCCTTGCATTTTGGGCAGCGTTTAAGCCCCCAAAGGGGAATGCATGGTACACAAATCAACAGTTCATACATCTACTGTATACGCTGCTACATATTGACCATTTGCATTGAAGCTTCCATCTTGCACATACAAATTATAAAGTATGCTTATCAGTCTCCCATTAATGGCTCAGCATTCCAGGTAGTGGTAGGTCAAAATGGCCTACAACACCGCCTTAGACCACTTAGGCAAAACACTTATTTTAATTTTGGATAGAGTGAAGAGGGGGAGTAGAACACCTGTCAGATTTGTATTGCTATCGTGCCTCCATTAGGGAGAGCTGATGGAAAGTATTACTCCACTCCCAGTGCTTTGCAAATTATATAGTCCACACAATGTAGTCCCTCAATGGGATTTAATTCCACCCATGATATTATCCTTCACCAAAAAAACAAACACAAATTCTGCTAGTATTTTAACGCCCAATCCCAGTGCTGCAAATCCAATTCTCCTCTATAGTAGTGAACCACCAACACAGTGAATATAGGGTGAACCCATAGCCGTTTCATAGATCTATATGGTATAATAGGTCTAAGAACGCTGAATCCAGAAAAATTTATAAACACAAGCGACCAGTCCTGGGTTTAGTTTGAATGGTTGCTATGGATTCTACATTTCAAACTTTACTGACTGCATTCTTTTTTTTTATTTTGCATTTAACCGGGGGTGGAATGAAAAAAGATGACTTGATTCCCCCATTCACATCAAAGTGGATGGGGGGAATCCTTCTCGCTGTGGTATTGTATTCTGACAGCGAGGATATTCCCCTGCCACTAGAATACAATGAATAGTATTGTTCTCTATAGCCAAAGGAATTAATCATTCAGGGAAAAACAGACAGGCTGATAGTACACAAGTTGTGTGTGCAGACATGGATCAAAATCCAGCTGGTACCTGCTGAACTAACTGAATTTTGATCTGTGTATGACCAGTTTAACCACTTAATGGCCAGGCCATTTTTTGTGATATGGCACTGCGCTGCTTTAACTGACACTTGCATGGTCGTGTGGCGTTGTACCCAAACAAAATCTATGTCCTTTTTTTCCCACAAATTGAGCTTTATTTTGGTGGTATTTGATCACCTCTGCGTTTTTTATTTTTTGTGATATAAACGGAAAAAGAGTGCCAATTTAAAAAAATATATATATTTAACTTTTTGCTATAATAAATATCCCCAAAAAATAAAAAATAAAAAGGTCTTCAACAGTTTAGGCCAATATGTATTCTTCAATATTTATATTCTATATTTTTTGAAAAAAATCGCAATAAGCATATATTGTTTGGTTTGCACAAAACATCTACAAAATAGGCGATAGATTTATGCAATTTTTATTATTTATTTATGTTTTACTAGCAATGGCAGAGATCTGCAAGTTTTAGCAGGACTGCGACATTGCGGCAGACTTTTTTGGGACAAGTGACATTTATACAGTGATCAGAGCTAAAAATAGCCACTGATTATTGTGTAAATGTCATTGGCGGGGAAGGGGTTAACACTAGGGAGCAATCAAGGGGTAAAGTGTTCCCTAGGGAGATTTTTCTAACTGTGTGGGCAGTGTAGTGCCTGGAGGAGGAGAGAGATCGCTGATCCTGATCACTATGAACAGCAGATCTCTCTCTACTCCCCTGTCAGAATGGGGATCTGTGTGTTTACACACACAGATCCCCATTCTCACTCTCTGTGGACCGATCACGGGTGGCCAGCAGACAGTGCGGCCACCGGCCACATGCATCGGCTCTGGCATCGCTCCCCCTATCGCACTTAAAGCACCCAATGTACACCTACCTCCGTTCACGCAGCCGTGCCAACCTGCCTCAGTATAATGACTGCGGCTGGTCAGCTATCAGTTAAGTTCACTGATGTTATGGAGATTACAACAATTAAATTAGAATCCAATTGGTTGCTTTGACATTTTTTGTAATGTAATTACCTCACAAGACTTTTTCAAAGCAAGAACAAAATGCCATATTTTCGGTTTGGAGACATCTAGCTTGATAAATATCATTGGTGTCTCATGGGAAAGCAGTATTTGTCTTAATTTTTTTTTGCATTGAAAATTGTTCTCAGATACTCAAACATGTTAAGTTGACATAATAGCTTGATGTCACAAAGTTATGTTAAAGGGTGGAACAGTACACCATAGGTATCTATGTAGGAATATGACTGAATTAATATCACTATTTCTTACAAGATCTACAGTATGGTGGGTAAGAAAACCTTGTGGAAGTGTGACACTTCTCACAAACATCCAAAGACAAACTACAGCAGACACTGCAAACGTATGTGCTCAGTGGGAGCTATCAATTAAGTATGCTAAATATGTCAAATCACACCTATTTTCTAGTTAGCTAGCTGCCATAACCCCAGTATTTTTTTGTACTGCGGTCGATTATGCATCTAATAAAAGGTCCTGGTGGAGGATTTGTCACAAGATCACTTTTATAGGTAGTGGTGCTGCTTCCCAGTCATCTCCAGGTTTACTGGACCAGTCAGTTAGCCCAGAACCGATCCCATGTGTCGGGTGACTAGGCAGGAAGCCGAGTGAGGGCAAGGTAGGCTTTATGCCCTTGGAATACCAGATCGCTGTCCGGCATCACTTCCAGCCTTAAAGGGATGATTTTTATTCTCCTCTTAAAGCCAAAGTGGCTTTTTTTTTCTTTAAAATGTAAATGTGAGATCTGAGGTCTTTTTGACACCAGATATCTCAATAAAGAGGCCATGCCTTGCTTATTTATATTACAAGGGATGTTTACATTCCTTGTAATAGGAATAAAAGTGATCAAAAAATAATAATTAAAGGGACAGTGCAAAAATCAAAAAGTAAAAGATTTTTTTTTAAAGTGCCCCGTCACTCTGAGCTCACGCACAGAAGCGAACACATAAGTTGAGCCCACATATGCAAATGGCGTTCAAACCACACATGTGAGGTATTGTTAGAGTGAGAGCAATAATTCTTAGACTAGACCACCTCTAACTCTAAACAGGTAACCTGTAAACATTTTAAACATTTTAAAGCATAACATGTTAGGTATCTATTTACTCAGCGCAACAACATCTTTCACATAAAAAAAAAATGGTTTATAAGACTGCTGCGCAGATACAGTGTGACATAAAATATTGCAATGATTTCCATTTTATTCTCTAGGGTCTCTGCTGCAAAAATGATATAATGTTTGGGGAGTTTTAAGTAATTTTCTAGCAAACAATACTAATTAAAACTTGTAAGCAAAAAGTTCAAGAAAAAGTCAACAATGTAAATTCATTGTGTATTATATTGTCTAGCGATCCACGTCCTGGCCAGTCATGGTAAATAATGTCAAATGACCCACTGACAGGTCACAATGACTGCTCACACCAAATGGCAAATTTTGCCTGAGAGCTAAATATAAACAAAGGGACAAGGATGGTGGCTAACTGCACTGACCAAATATGGGCATGGCTATACAGTATATGGTCAATAATATCATTCACCAAACCCCATCCCTCTGCCACTCCCCTTTGTCTACAAGTCAGCTACCAACTGCAATCTGTTTGGCGTGAACAGTCGTCAGAATTGGAGAATGTGGGACTAGAAAGTAGTCATGGGGAGCAGGACTTCAATATGGAATAATAAGAGAAATGAAAACTAGATTCTTGAGGAAGGGGAGAAATAAGGCATTGGGACTGGAATGTCGAAGATGGAGGTCAAGCAATGGGGCATAATATTGAAGGGGTCAGTAGGATCAGGCTGTGATCAGTTGCAGACGTTGCTACACAGCTCAACAAATGATAATAAGCAAGCAGATACTTCATGATTACAGTATGCCTCTTTAATTCTGCATACATAATACCACATGCTGTGATAATGATTAGCATTGCCGCAGGGAACTATGCATGCACACTTGTGCACATCCTAGTAGAGAAGAGCTATGGGTTCAGACTGAATTTCACATGTTTAAACTAAGTAGGGTGTTTGGCTGAGTTCAAATTCTGACTGCAGCAGAATGGAAAATATTCAGTAATATCACTGCTGCAGCCAAATGTGACAGCTTCTCTCTCAAACTGGTTGTTAGGAAGCCATTGGCTACTGGCATTCTAACAACCAGTGATGTATCCCCACCAGGTCCGCCTGGCCATTCAGCTGTTGCCAACTGACAGCAGAATGCAAACAAGGGGTAGGCAAAACAGCTGACCCTTCAGGTCTAGTATAATTTTCAAGAGGGAACCCCATTCAAAAATAACATGAAATAAAGTGTGAGACTCCCCTCAAAATCTATACCAGGTCCTTATACGAGTATGCAGTATGGTTGGCTAGGAAGGGAGGGAGGGGGGGGGGGGGTGAGTGTGAAACTACTGAACTATCTATCTGTACAGGACACATAGAATGTGTCCTGGAGAGCAGGTATGTTTCCTTGATATTTGAGTTGTGCTCCCTATGAGAGGGATGGTTTTGGAGACTTTGGAGTTCTCACCCATGCAGGAGGAGGTGTTCTGTGGGAGTTTGGATGGAGAGAGAAAACTGATTTCCAGTACTCTCTGGATTCATAAGTCTGTATTGGGGACCCAGAATTTCAAACCTCTAAACCCTAAATACAAGGACTCCGGTCCTGAAGAGGTTAAGCCCCAGACAAGGGGGGCTTGAAAGGTAGCATGATAGAATGTGTCAGCGAGGCAGTGTTGGTTAGCTAACAAGCAAGAAGTAAGAGTGGAAGCTTTGGGTATTGAGAAAGCTGTTGCTGAACCCCTGTGGCCTATCCAGCACTCTGAAATACAGAGGAACCCTAACCCCAGTGTGGGACCAAGAGAGTCAGTGAGCCAGTTGTATGGTTCTTTTTTCTGCTAGAACTGTTTGCTTGACTTTGTGCTGAAGGAAGCTATTTATGTTACCTGTTTTGATCAGATCTTGATGACTAAACACTGTCAATTATAGTGGCCCCACAGCTGAATGTAGGCAAAGGGGTGGAGCATCCCAAATGAATGAGTAGTACTCACACTGATTCATAGTACCTAGTAGATGTATTTAAGTGTACATACTGTAGATGTACATAGATGACATACTACCTCTACTAATTCACAAGCTGTGACCTTAAAATACACCTAAACATTTTACAAGTCCATTATTTAAAAAATTAAATTCCCAAAAAAGTTTTGGTTGTGTTAATAATACAGCCAGTGATATAGATCTATGTCAATCATGATGCCAGATGACCAACAACCCGCCAGAATAAAAAATAAAAAAAAAACACTGTTGTAGCAACACCTCTATTATACATGATATTCAGCTACCACTGATGTATGTAAATGTTCCTGCATTCATCCGAAAACCCAAACAGGCAAAGTTCAGCCTGAACTTGAGATCAGACTGAACCTTCGGCCAATCCTTACTCCTTTTTAAAATGGCCTTATTTTTAAGTAAAATTGTAAGCTCCTTAATGACAGGTATTAGTGTCAATGTTTAATATGTAATGTGCTTTCTTAATTGTCAGTGCTATATAACTAACTGTAATAAATACATATTTAGAATAGTTTTGCTCAGATATGATGTATAGAACAGATTCATTGGTTTGATTTTTTTTTTCCAAGGCACTACAATAGTTAGACACAGTCAATAGTCATCAAAGGAAGAAGCAGAGCCTGTATGAACACATATGGCTGCCTAATATACATACAAATGCACATAACATAAAAATTGCACATAAAATAAAATTGCACATAAAAATATAGTTTTTAAAAAATGTAACTCAGTGATAAGATTATAAAGCTGATCTTTTATTTCTAAAGAAACCATTGAAAAGGATTAAGCTGTTCTTTAAGCCACTGGATCATTATTATAGATAACTGGCATTTTAAAATGGCAGCTTCCATATTAGAGGTTTCTTTAAATTATTGACACATAATTTTTTTTTAGCATTTTTAAATATGCTTTAGTTATGTCTTAAGGATAGTTTTGAAAAGCTCAGATATGCTGCATTTACAATAAATGAATGAGTAAAAAAAGGATGGTATGTAGTATGCTTATTTCTACTTGCAATAATGGATATATTTTTAAACCTGTTCTTTTCTGCCTTGCATATACACAGCCTAACTATAAATGGACAACAAGTCTTTGCTGACTTTTTTCCTTCTGGCATGTTTGGCTCTATTCCTAGAGACAGAAGGGATCCAGAAAAATGGAAGAAATGAAAAATGTTCTTCTTGCTGTCATACATACTTGAATTTATTTTCATGAGTCTTATAGATTTGTAGGTGCCATCTAGCTTGATATGTATGAATTCTGAGTGCATCTACCAAAAGCACGTATAGAATGTGTTGTGCATATTTATAGAAAATTCCAGTCAACTGCATTATTAACCACCTCAATCCAGTGCACTTACACCCCTTTCCTGACCAGACCAATTTTCAGCTTTCAGCGCACTCACAGTTTGAATGACAATTACTGTAACATGCAACACTGTACCCATATGAAACTTGCGTCCTTTTTTCCACACAAATCAAGCTTTCTTTTAGTGGTATTTAATCACTAGTGGGTTTTTTTTATTTTTTGTGCTATAAATAAAATAAAACGTAAATTTTGTGAAAAAAATGCCTTTTTCTATGTTTCTGTCATAAATTTTTGCTAATTAGTAATTTTTCTTCATACATTTTGGCCAAAATGTATACTGCTACATATCTTTGGTAAAAATAACCCACATTAGTATATATTATTTGGTCTTTGTGAAAGTTATAGAGTCTACAAACTATGGTGCCAATCGCTGAAAATTGATCACATCTGATCAGCCCTTCAGTACATCAGGTGTATCTCATTTCTTGAGACACTAACAAGTCAGGAAAGTGCAAATACCCCCCAAATGACCCCTTTTTACAAAGTAGACATTCCAATGTATTAAGTAAGTAGCATGGTGAGTTTTTTTAAGTTGTCATTTTTTCCCACAATTCTTTGCAAAATGACGATTTTTTTTTATCATTATTATTTTTACAAAATTGTCATATTATCAGGTTATTTCTCACACACAGCATATCCATACAACAAATTACACCCCAAAATACATTCTGCTACTCTTCCCGAGTACGGCGATACCACATGTGTGAGACTTTTACACAGCCTGGCCACATACAGAGCACCAACATTGATGTAGTACCTTCAGACGTTCTACGAGCAAAAATTACGCATCTCATTTCTCAACCACCTATTACACTTTTGAAGGCCCTGGAGTACCAGGACAATGAAATTTTCCCATAAATTGACCCCATTGGACCGTGACAGGTACTCGGGTACTCTGATGGACTGTGACAGGTACCCGTGTACTCTGATGGACCGTGACAGGTACTCGGGTACTCTGATGGACCATGACAGGTATTCGGGTACTCTGATGGGCCGTGATGGGTACTCGGGTACTCTGATGGGCTGTGACAGATACTCGGGTACTCTGATGGGCTGGGACAGGTACTCGGGTACTCTGATGGGTTGTGACAGGTACTCAAATACTCTGATGGACTGTGACAGGTACTCTGATGGACTGTGATTG
The DNA here is from genome assembly GCF_037356315.1 of Lithobates pipiens. Classification (NCBI taxonomy): domain Eukaryota; kingdom Metazoa; phylum Chordata; class Amphibia; order Anura; family Ranidae; genus Lithobates; species Lithobates pipiens. The sequence continues at coordinate 353,617,583 of NW_027507718.1, read as the reverse complement.
AAAGGTACTATGAGGGGTGGTGACAGGTCCTCTTTATTGGAGGGGCAATCAGTGTGATTGGTGTACACTGTAGGCGGTAACGAGATGTTACCGCAATCTCCTCCTCACACACGATCAGTGTGTGAGGAGGAGAACCCGGTAACATCTCGTTACCATGGTTTGTTTTCATTTTAGTGATCGGCTGTGAAAGGATCACAGCCGGCCAATGGCTATTTACCAGCGTCGGTGGCGAGCAGTGTTCCCGGGGAACACGCCACCACCGACGTGCACGCGCAGCGCGCTCGCGATCGTGCGCATGCGCCATGCACAGTGGGGGTGTGACCATCTGTGATCGGCCGTGACTTTATCACGGCCGATCACGTGGTAAACAGCCATAACCAATGGCTGTTCACCCCCTTCTGTGGCGAGCGGTGTCTCTGTGACACGCTGCCACTGAAGAAACAAGGATGCGCTCGCACGATCACGCACATTCCCTGTTTAAATGGGAGGCCGTCATATGACGGCCTCCCATCACAATAGGCCGTCATTTGACTGCCTATATATTTATATATACACATAAATATGACAGGGGGACATGGTTACGGAGTTGGGGGGTCTGAACGAGGCATAAGGAAGTTAAAAATCTTCCTCTTTCCTCCTCAGATCCCCAGATTCTCTCTTCACTCCCCAATTCACCACCTCTGAGTTGGTGAATCAGGGAGGGTGAATTCTGACTCAGATCGCCAGTGAAGCACTGAGAATGCAGCTTCATAAACTGGCATTTACTGTGTCAGTCTATGAGAATTCTCAGTGTGCAGAGATAATCAGTTGGAGAACATGTTCAAACACTTCTCCCCCAAATATCTCTGGTTCATAAACTGTTTATGGGCTGTGATCAGCGGTGATCCTCGGGATCACCGCTGATCACTGCTTCATAAACAGACACCAGAGTGGCCCTGAACCTCATATTCTGGGGTCCCACGGTGGCGCTGGTGGCTCCTCCCTGCAACGAGTGTCCACGTAGGAAAAGTGCCTTGGTGGACGCCCATGTGGGCACGCTTCTGAGTCCCAAATCTGTGTCCATTCACACAGAATGCAGGACTCGCCCCCCCCCCCCGGGCGCCACGTCATTGGATTTGAGCGGGAGCCAATGGCTGCACTGCTATCAATCTATCCAATCGGGACATGAGACATCACCTACAGATGGTGTGCTCGTTCCCGGACAGAGGATGATAGTGTCCAGGTAAGTAAAACTGGAGGGGGGGGGGGGGGGGTAGAATGCATAGAATGCTTTATAAATATAAGAATGCATAGAATGCATTAAGGTGAAAAACCATGAGTGTTTAAAACCCCTTTAAGCCCTGTACACATGATGAGAATAGCAGACGAGTGATCGTCCATTTTTTATTTTTTTGCATGCCAGTCTCATATTAAAAATGAAGAGTTTACTGAACTTACAAAAATTCTCATATAACAGTATACAATTTCAGATGTGTTGTAATGTATTCTTTAGTTTCCAAGCGTAGTCCTGTTCTTCCGATTTTTTTTGCGGATGAAAACTGTACTAATCAAAAGAAAATTCTACAATATATTATTGTATGAGAAAACCATGTATGTTTGTCACTTCAGATAATTTTGAATGAACTGTCATAATTGGCTCTCATGACAGATTATCTCACGATCAGATTATCGTATGTTCGCTTCAAAAACTGTATTTTTCGTCTTATTTTCTGATCATGTGTACACGGCTTAAGGATTTATGTTTTAATGTATACAGTATGCTAACCCTTATGCCGCGTACACATGATCAGAATTACGGCGAGCAAAAGATCAATGAGAGCTTTCCATCTGAAAATGCGACCGTGTGATGCTCCATCAGAATTTAGCTGGCCGAATTCCCGCCAGCAAAATTTTGAGAGCATGTTCTCAATTTTCCTGACGGAAATACCAATCGTGTGTATGCAATTCCGACACGCAAAAACGTGCGCATGCTCAGATTCAACTACGAGATGGACGCTATTGGCTACTGGGTATTGAACTTCCTTTTTCTAGTCCCATCCTACGTGTTGTACGTCTCTGCGTTCTTGACGGTCGGAATTTGGTGTGACCATGTGTATGTAAGACAGCTTGACCGAAATCCCGTCGTAATTCCGTCGGGAAAACCATCAGAGTCCTTCAAAGATGTGCACAAGCATTCATTTGACATGTATGAACATTATGTAGAAAGAGATTTTGCTAAATGTAATTGAACATATGAACATTTTTTAACATGTTAAACATTATATATTGTATAGCTTTAACAAAATGAACATTGTAAACAATATCATTTGTATTTATTAAGACTATCTTTTTTTTAGAATAATGCAACCTGTATTGTGTATTTGAAATGTCAAATTTAGTCTTTGGATGGAAGTAATTTTTTTCCCTCAAATGCCTTTATAGAGGTAAGACAAGGGTTACATGTGATCTTATTGTTAGCAAGACATGTTACCCCTTGTTGGCAGGTACAGCGACTGAAATCAATATTGTATTGCAAATAAAACAACTCACAGAAATGAGTAAAATTGCTTACTGAAAACCCAATACAATTCTCAAGTTTAATAGAAGTTAGAATAAATCTGTGCTTAGAGAAATACATAATATATCACTCCTAAGGATGAACTGTGTGATTTTTTTTAATAAAATGAATTAACCACATCAGCCCCGGAAGGATTTACCCCCTTCCTGACAAGGCCATTTTTTGCAATACGGCATTGTGTTGCTTTAATTGACAATTGTGCGGTCGTGCAACATTGCACCCAAACAAAATCTCTGTCATTTTTTCCCCACAAATAGAGCTTTCTTTTGGTGGTATTTTATCACCTCTGCGGTTTTTATTTTTTGCGTTATAAACAAAAGAACAGTGACAATTTTGAAAAAAAAAACACAATATTTTTTACTTTGTGCTATAATAAATATTCCCAAATTAAAAATAAATAAATAATTTCTTCCATCAGTTTAGGCCGATATGTATTCTTCTACAAATTTTTGGCAAAAAATTGCAATAAGCGCATATTGATTGGTTTGCACGAAAGTTATAGCATCTACAAAATAGGGGATAGATTTATGCTATTTCTATTATTTAATTTTTTACTAGTAATGGCGGTGATCTGCAAATTTTATTGGGACTGCGACATTGCGGCGGACACTTTGACACATTTTTGGGACCATTGACATTTCTACAACGATCAGTGTACTGATTAATGTATAAATGTCACTGTCAGGGAAGGGGTTAACACTAGGGGTTAAATGTGTTTCCTAGGGAGTGATTCTAATGCCACGTACACAAAATCAGACAATCCGCCGGACTTTGCAGCAGAGGTCCCCCGAACTTTCCAAACGAGCGGACCTGCCCACACACGACCGGACTTTTCCGGCGGGCAATTCACCAGACTTTTGGCGGAGGTCCACCGGACTTTTTAAATGAAAGGACTTGCCCACACCATACTTTATTAGACAGCTCCGGGGGTCTTCTTCCATCTTCGGGGGTCTTCTCGCCGGGCTCCTCCACTGTCTTCTGTTCTTTTGCCGCTCTTTTGCTAGCGGAGGAGCCCGGCTTTCTTCTTCGTTGTCGCTGCCTTCCGGGGGTCTTCTTCCGACTTCAGGGGTCTTGTCCCGCTCTTCGCTTCTTCTGCCGGGCTTCCACTATCTTCTTACAGCTCTTTTACTAGCGTTGGCCCGGTCTTGTCGCTGTCGTCACCTTCTTCTTCTTCTTTCTTCTTCTTCTTTCTTCTGATGTTGACACAACGCTCTCTCCAGCCGTAATGGCAGGGACGCGTTGTGCAGTGACTTATATTGGCATAAGGGGCGGGGCCACCGGGTGATGTCACATGGTGACCCCCTCCCCTTATGATGTCACAGTTCTAGCATCCTCCAGGATTGCGGCCAGAGAGAGCGTTGTGTCAGTATCGGAAGGAAGAAGAAGAGAAGAAGAAGAAGAGAAGAAGAAGGAAGAAGAAGAAGAAGAAAAAGGCGGTGACAGCTACAAGACCGGGCCAACGCTAGTAAAAGAGCTGTAAGAAGATAGCAGAGGCCCAGCAGAAGAAGTGAAGAGCGGGACAAGACCCCCGAAGTCAGAAGACCCCCGAAGTCAGAATAAGACCCCGGACGGTGGCGATGAAGAAGAAGAAAGCCGGGCTCCTCCGCTAGCAAAAGAGCGGCAAATGAGCAGAAGATATTGGAGCAGACCGGCGAGAAGATCCCCGAAGACGGAAGAAGACCCCGGAGCTGTCTAATAAAGTACTTTAAAAACCTGTGTTGTATTTTTTTATTAATACTTTTTTCCCCCAGGTGAATAGGTAGGGGTACATCGTACCCCATACTCATTCACATAGGGTGGGGGGCCAGAATCTGGGGGCCCCCTTATTAAAGGGGGGTCCCGGATTCCGATAAGCCCCCCAGCCGCAGACCCTAACAACCAACGGCCAGGGTTGTCGGGAAGAGGCCCTTGTCTTCATCAACATGGGGATAAGGTGCTTTAGGGTGGGGGGGCTGCAAAAGCACCCCTTCCCCAAAGCACCCCCCCATGTTGAGGGCACACGGCCTAGTATGGTTCAGGAGGGGGGTGTTCGCTCATCCCCACCCCCTTTCCTGACCGGCCGGGCTGTGTGCTTGGATAAGGGTCTGGTATGGACTTTGGCGGGACCCCCACGCCGTTATTTCGGCATAGAGGTTCCCCTTTAAGTCCATACCAGGTGACGGGGCTTGCGAGGTATCAATCTCGCCGATGGAGGCGGCGACATTGGCTTCCTTTGCTAGTCCTGTCTACCTGGAGTCACGTTCAAAATGAACGGACTTTACTCCATGTGTGGGCAAGTCCGTTCATTTCAAAAGTCCAGCAAACTAGCACACAGATGGGCGGATTGTCCACGGGAAGAAAAAGTCTGCCGGAGCCCACACACAGGCGGATTGCCTGGCAGACTCTGGTCTGCCGGATAATCCGATCGTGTGTATGCAGCATAACTGTGAAGGGATGTAACTGACTGGGGGAGGAGACCGATTATTCCTAAACATTAGGAACAAAAGATTGCTCTCCTCACCCCTGACAGAATGTGGATTTGTGTGTTTACACACACAAATCCCCATTTTTGCTCTGTCAGGACCGATTGCAGGTGCCTGGCTTACATCATGGCTGTTGGGTATGTGCATCGGCTCCTTAGGGATGCGGCGCGTGAGCGCACCCCCTATACTTAAAGCTTGTATGGCGGTTTGCGCAGGAGTGCCATTCTGCCATTGTCATTTGACGGGGCAGTTGGCATGTGGTTAAAATACAAAATTACTGAATCGACCATCAATTAAATTTCACCATAACGGTAACTCTCATGTCACATACACACGACGGACTTTACGGCAGACTAGGTCCGATGGAATCAGTCCGTCGGACAATCCGATCATGTGTGGGCTAATCAGATCATTTTGCATTTAAAAAAATCAGACGGACCTAGAAATAGAACATGTTTCAAATCTGTCCGACAAACTCAATTCTTATCAGGAAAACCATTCGTCTGTATACTGGTCCGACGGACCAAATACGACGCAAGGGAAGCTATTGGCTACTGGGCGGCTATTGAACTTCCTTTTTTAGTCCCGTCTTACGTCATCACATTCAAAACGAACAGACAGAGTCCGTTCATGTGTGGCCAAGTCTGTTCATTAGGAAAGTCTGTTGGAACTCTGCCGAAAGTCCGTCGGGAAGACCATCAGACCTAGTCTGCCAGAAAGTCCGGTCGTATGTACATGGCATCAGTTTCACTCATAAGTAAACTTTGGTTGAAAAAAATTGTGCATTATTTGTATTTACAGGGTGTTTTTCTGGTATGAAAAAATAGGTCATGTAGTTTCTGGTATAGTTCAGTTTATTTCACATATTGTTCCATATATTTTTTTTGTTGTGTGTCTTTCATTGCTACTTGTGTAGTGTCCTTTTTAAATATTTTATTTAACATATTTAGCTGTTTCCTCTTTCCTGACAGACTCCATGGCAGCCAATGTGTGGGTTTATTCCTGCCTCCATTACCCTATCGGATGATACTCCCATAAATCTTTGCTCCCTGCCAGAGGCTGTGTTCTTTTTTTGTCCTCCTCCGAAGGACCTAGCATGTGTCTTTCTACCCTGAAGATTTGCGTTTTCTCCTGCGATGCGGACCGGCCAAGCAACTTGGAGTCGCATGTTTCCAATAAGCTCTAGCTACTAGCAGAGTATGGAAGGGGCATATGAAAGAGGCGCTGAAGAGGTGTATTCCTGATCACTGACAGGTTAAACCGCATTCTGATAGTTAGCCTAGCTACTAGCAGGTGACTATCGCCCCCCAAAAGTCTGGCATGTATATTTGTGGCTTACCTTCGGCTGGTTACCGTGTGTGGGAGTGGTGATTTCTGATGTTTGTCCATGGCAGCCGTTCTCTGTTGTCTATTTGTTTGTCTTGTTTTTTCCTGTGCCCCTGTGTCCCCCACACACCATTTGAATGGTGTGTCTGGCTAGCAGGGCGGCTAGTTTCCTTGTGTTCCAGCCACTGAGCTACTTCCTCATTCGCCGCATGGTTGTTCTGCGCATGCGCGAGCCCGGCGCGAGAACGAGGCTTGGTTCGCGCACGCGCGTAGTGGTTTTCGTACATGCGCACTAGCATTGTGATTGTCGCAATTGATGACGTCACTAAGGCGGCAGTTTTAAAAGGGGAAAACAGCTTACAAGCCTCTGGGATGCTTGTAAAACCTGCAGCGTCATTCCTGGGTCCTGATTCCTTCAGCAAAAGGTATGAGTCTGTGGGGAAAGTTATGCTACCTATTTTTCCTAGCTGTTCACTGTGTTTAATTGGGGCTGTTCTTATTTCAGCCCTGATAGACCCTTCCAGAATTCTGGATTTGTCACCGCCTGCCAGTGGCCAGCCCTCTCGTAGCAGGTATTTGGTTGGGGGGATTCCCTTGGAATGCCTGCTGGGGGGGGATAGTGGAACATCACTGTATGTTGTTCCGCTAACACAGTCGGTTCTTTTCTTTCCAGCCCCTCTAGGTCTACCCAACACCGGAGTTCTCACAGAGGAAGTGATTCGTCAATATCCCATCGACGGCATTCCTCTTCCAGATCCAGACACCATGGTTCTCCTGTGAGAACTAGTCACCGTAGCCGGGAATCATCCTGTCCTTCCACGGCTTGCTCCAGTCATGCAGCAGAAGGATTATGTTGGGGGTGTAGGACACATGTCCCTGCAGACAAGTCCCTTTGTGATGCCTGCTATGTTAAGGCAACTGGCAAAAGGGTGACTCTGACCATCAACTGAAATCTCTGGTTGAGAAAATGGTCAAGGACAGTCTAAAGAAGTTGGAGGCCCCCCATTTGTCTCCCGTAGAGTCTCCAAGTTCTCCAGGGAGGGATGTTCAGGCTCAGGACACTTGGGATTCCTTTTTGCCTAGCCATCCGTCCGCTGTCCTCTCAGATAGTGAATCTGAGGAAGATGAGGCTGGTTCCGGTTTTGATTTTTCTCTGTTCCCTCCTTTGGTCAAAGCCATCAAGGAAACATTGAATTGGGAAGAGCCAGTAGAATCTCCGGCAAAACAGAGACATTTTTTTAAACAACTAAAGAAGGAGCGTATTAGCTTCCATTTTCTTTCAGAATTGGGGGAAGTGATCACGGATGAGTGGGGTAAAGTAGAGAAGAAGAACTCTCTCCTGTCCAAAATTCAGAGGCTTTACCCCTTCAAGGAGGAAGAAGTAAAGCAATTGGAATCTTCCCCTCTGGTGGATGCGGCAGTAATGAGATTGGTCAGACATGTGACCCTTCCTCTGGAGGATACAGTCTCTTTCAAGGACGCTCTGGATAGGAGGATAGATTCTGACCTGAAGCGGGTCTATCTTATGGCAGGCATGGCCTGTAAACCAGCCTTGGCCTTGGCTGCCTTGTCTAGAGCAATGGAGGTCTGGTCTGACAATGCTGATGAGACGCTCAGAAACGTCTTGGAAGATCTTGCCAAGAGTTCACCCATCCAGGAACTGAGGCTGGCTTCGGCTTTCTTGGGGGAGGCCTCGATTGACATTATTCGGCTGGTGGCTCGAGTTATGCTTTCCTCCGTGACTGCCAAGCGTGCCCTGTGACTCCATCCTTGGCTAGCCGATCCTGCTTCAAAGCAGGTCTGGTGCCAAATTCCCTTTGACGGTTCGTCTCTTTTCGGCAATAAACTAGATAACTCGGGCCACTGGGGGTAAGTCAGGGTTTTTTTCCTCAAGACAGGCATCTGCAGCGCCAAAGAAGATTGTTTCCAAGGAAGCAGAATCAAGACCATGCCAGGGAGGCACGCAGTTATAGGCCTGGATGGGAATTTCCCAGATCCTGGAGGTCCAGACAATCATCTCTCAAGAAGACCGCGAAGAGCAGTTCGACGGGGGAGAAGGAACCAAACAAATCCTTTTGAGATCGGGCCCGCCCAGACGGCCCAGGTAGAAGCCCGTTTGCTCCATTTTCGGCACGTCTGGGCGGCCTCGATCCAGGATTTTTGGACCGTCAAGATGGTCTCTTCTGGACACATTTGGACATTCAGCAGTGTCCCCAAGCTCAGGTGTGTCCCCACGTCCATTCCGGTGTCAGAAAGAAAAAGGCAAATACTTTCAGCCTACGTAAGATCTTTGTTGGATCAAGGCACCACTATTCCCATTCTGTCGACCAACGTGGTATGGGAATGTATTCCCCTCTTTTCTTGGTCCAGAAGAAGAGCGGTGCATGGAGACCCATAATAGATTTGACGCATCTAAATCGCTTCATAAAAAAGGAGAGGTTCAAGATGGAGACCCTGTCCATGATCCAACAGTCAGTGCAGCCATTGGACTGGCTTGTCTCAATAGATCTCAAAGACGCCTATTTTCACGTCCCTGTGGCAACAGATTTCCAACAATTTCTTCGGTTCTCCATAGACCAAGCCTTCCCTTCGGTCTGTCGATTTCTCCACGCACCTTCTCGAAGGTCCTGCTGGCAATCGTGGCATTATTAAGAATCAGAAAAATCCGTATTCATCACTACCTGGACGATCTGCTCCTTCTGGCTCAGGACAGAGATTGTCTCTTGGAACATACGAATCAGACCATTTCAACCCTCAAGGAATTCAGGGGGCTCCTGAATTTGGAAAAAAGCCAGTTAGAGCCTGCGCAGTCTCTCTTGTTCCTCAGAGCACTTTCGACACAGTGAGAGGCACCATCGCTCTGACCGAAGAGAAGGTCTCAATAGTTCGAGACAGGGTTCGCCTGGCTCTCTCTTCTTCTCATCTCAGCGCTCTTCATTGTCTAAGGATCATAGGCACCATGGTGTCCACTATACCGAAGTGGGCATAATGGAGGATGCACCCCTTTCAGATGGGTTTCCTTCACCAGTGGTCAGGAGAAAAAATCCAGTCTATCTGTATCACTCAGGTCATGAGGGGTTCCCTCCTCTGGTGGCTTCGTCGAATGAACCTGCTAAATTGCCATTCCATTCTTCCAATCAAGTGTATCACAGTAACGTCAGATGCCAGCAACAGAGGTTGGGGGGCTCATTGTCTGACGGAGGTGGCTCAGGGCATTTGGGAGTTCCCCTCTCGGGGAATAGTGTCAAATGTTCTGGAGTTACGTGCAGCCTTTCTAGCATTACTGGCCTTTCCACATCTGATAGTGGGAACATCTGTAGTCCCCAGGCTGGAAAATACGACAGCGGTAGCCTATATAAGGAAGCAAGGGGGCACCAGAAGTCGATCTCTGCTGCTGGAGGTGGAACCAATCATGCGTTGGGCCCAGAAGAATCTGGCCAACTTAACGGCAGCCTATGTGCCTGGAGTTCTCAATGTCAAAGCGGACAAACCTTGGGGATTTCTCCAGAAGTGGATCTCTTCACCTCCTAATACAAACAGGAAGCTAACGAGGTACTATTTGAGGTTCAGGGATCCACGAGCCTACGGGATAGACGCTCTAAAAGAGCATTGGTGGTTCCACAGGGCATATGCCTTCCTTCCAATTCTGATCATCTTTCAGTTCCTGAGCAGACTCAGATGGGAAGAGGTGGAGATAATAGCCATAATTCCTCACTGGCCCAACAGGCCTTGGTTCCCCCTTCTATCCCTTCTCAGCTTCCAAGATCCAGTCCCTATTCCGTCCAGACGGGACCTGCTCTCCCAAGGAATGACTCTCCACCCGTGTCCAGCTCACCTACAGTTGAGGGCCTGGTTCTTGAGAGGGGAAGGTTGGAAGCACTAGGATGTCCCAAGGAAGCTATTCCCACTCTCTTAAGTGCTAGAAGACAGAGCACTATTAAAGTGTATGAGCGGATTTGGGCTAAGTTTGCGTCCCATATGTCTTCCAGAACTAATTCATGCGGCTCGCCTGCAGTTCAAGACGTTTTGAGTTTTCTACAATCAGGCCTGGATTTGCCCCTGTCAGTTAGTTTCTTTCATGTTCAAGTGTCCGCTATCTCCGCCTTCACGGGAGTGTCGTGGGCCAAACATACCCTTATTCAGCAATTCTTTAAGGAGCAGTGAGACTGAGACCCCAGAGGAAACCCAGGTTCCCTAAATGGGACCTGCCACTAGTTTTGGACTTTTTTCCCATCTTGATAAATCTCTTTCCATCAGAGAGCTCACCATGAAAATTGCCTGTTTGGTGGCTGTCACCTCGGCGAAGAGGGTATCGGAAATTCAGGTTCTAGGAGCCAAAGAACCTTTATTAACCTCTTTCCCGGACAGGGTGGTCCTGGTTCCAATGTTGGGGTCAAACCCTAAGGTCACCTCTATTTTTCATGAGAATTAGGAGATCTCACTCCCCACCTCCAGGTCCACTGGATCCTCAGATGTTCATCCTCTCCATGTTGGTGGCTCCTTAAAGCAATACCTGGAAGTTACAGCTCCATTTCGTCAGTCGGATTATCTGTTTGTTCTGTTCTATGGGAAGAACAAGGGCTTCCGTCCATCAGTTAGATCAATTGCTACATGGATAGTTCAAGCAATTCAGTGGGCATATAGAGAGAAGGGCTTGGCTCCTCCTCAGGCAGTAACGGCACATTCAACCAGAAGTCTTTCAACCTCGTGGGCGGCCATCGCCATGTGGCTCCTGATGTAATCTGCAGGGCAGCATCTTGGTCGTCGATCCACACCTTCATGACTCATTATTGTGTTGAGCCGGCGGCTCTATCTTCAGTTGATTTTGGTGTTAAAGTTTTGTCGGTTGATAGTGTCAAATAAATATTTGTTTATTCAGCATTTTTTCCCACCCGGGTGTGTATGGCGAGTTAATTCCCACGCGTTGGCTGCCATGGAGTCTGTCAGGAAAACAGAAAATTTCTGTCAAAATACTTACCGTAATTTTCCTTTCCTGATGGACTCCATGGCAGCAGGAGTTCCCTCCCAAATGGCTGGAGTAGGATAGTTACCGAACACGGCCTCTGGCAGGGAGCAAAGATTTATGGGAGTATCGTCCTATAGGGTAATGGAGGCGGGACTAAACTCACACGTTGGCTGCCATGGAGTCCATCAGGAAAGGAAAATTACGGTAAGTATTTTGACAGAAATTTTCAGTTTTATGTGAACAAAAATAATGTGGAACAATTAGACTAACAAGGAGCCATTTTCCAATACTGGAGCAGGTCAAGGATAAGTGAAAGGGGGTTTGCTAATTCTAATGATCCATTTAACACTCATTGTACCCCTGCAACCCACTAAAACATCTTAATGTCTCCTTTTCCATTGACCTCAATATATTTAACAAAATTTTACTAAAATATGATTTTCACTGACATTTCTGTGAAAAAAATGTTGGTCATCTTCAATGTGCATTAAAAATGCTAGTTTCCTTAGGGTTTAATAATTTCAGAGTCACTGATCTGGAACAAATTTGCAGCAACTGAAGTCCTATATGAGTGAAGTCAGAACGCCTGATCAGTATACTTTGTCTCAGTAAGAGTTGGCTTTGGAAGCATTTAGTTGTCATGACAGCCAGACAGCCAGCTTTTTCAAGAGGAGAGAGCAGCAACAATATCTTACATATTTACTCAGTACAAGATTAAGACATGGTCTATTGTTTTTGGCTGAAGGTGACCATAACAGCACCTAGACAATCAGTAAAGCTCAAAATGCTGAAAAACTAGAAGGAAATATCTAAGCAATACCTGTTTTACTGCACTCTTATTCTGCACTTTGTGAATTAAAAGCTGCAATCTGCAGCTTGTCAGCTGCTGATTACAGCTATTTTACTCAAAAGTGTCTGAGGAACACTTCTTGTACAAGTTCATGGTTGCTGAAGTGACCATGAGCTTATAGCAGAAAAGAGAATCCCATATTTATAAGGCTTACTGAACTTGCCAGCTGGACGCAGTCATGTTCCAATGTAACTGTCCAAGGCATCACAAGGGTTAAAGCACTGGGTTATATGCCTACAAAGATCTCATATCTTTTACTTAACAGTTGTTTATTACTATGTTGAATTCCTTCTTTAACCACTTCAGCCCAGAAAATTTGGCTGCTGAATGACCAGGTCATTTAACTGACAATTGCGCAGTCATGCAACGCTGCATCCAAATAGACATCCTATTTTTATCACAAATAGAGCTTTCTTTTGGTGATATTTAATCGCCTCTGCGGTTTTTATTTTTTGCGCTATAAACAAGAAAATAGAAACAATTTTGAAAAAATACAATATTTTGTACTTTTTTGCTATAATAAATATCCCAATTTTTTTAAAAAAAAAGTTAATTTCTTCTCAGTTTAGGCCAATATGTATTCTTCTACAAACGAAATTGTTGGTAAAAAAATCGCAATAAGCATATATTGATTCATTTGCGCAAAAGTTATAGCGTCTACAAAATAGGGAATAGATTTATAGCATTTTATTATTATTATTATTTTTTTACTAGTAATGGCCACGATTGGCGATTTTTATCGGGACTGCGACATTATGGTGGACACATGTTCCCTGTGTGTGTTTCTAACTGTAGGGGGAGGGGACTGACCTAGAGGAAATGACAGATTGTGGTTCCTAGCTATTAGGAACTCACGATCTGTCACTCCTCACAGAACAGGGATTTGTGTGTTTACACACACACACACACGTCTCTGTTCTGTCTCTCATGCCCGCGAACGCTCGTGGCGGTCGGTCATTGCGACCGTTGGCCACGAGCATTGGCACCCCTACAGTGCAGCAGCGTGCGTGCCTGCTATCCCGGTCTCGGGAGCTGACATATAGCTACGACGTTTCACAGGATCATGCCAACCTGCTCCAGTAAAATGATGGCGGCTGGTCAGCAAGCGGTTAACCACTTGCCTACTGAGCACTTTTACCCCCTTCCGGCCCAGGCCAATTTTCAGCTTTCAGTGCTGTCACATGTTGAATGATAATTGCACGGCCATGCAACACTGTAACCAAATTAAATTTTATATAATTTTTGTTCACACAAATAGAGCTTTCTTTTGTTGATATTTATTCACTGCTAGGGTTTTTATTTTTTGCAAAAAAAAAAAAATGGGAAAAAAAGACCAAAAATGTTGAAAAAAAAATGTCTTAGTTTGTCAGAAAATTTGGTAAATAAGTATTTTTTCTCCTTTACTGATGAGTGCTGATAGGCTTCACTGATGGGCACTGATAGGCTGCACTGATAGGCGCTGATAGGCTGCACTTATGGGCACTGATAGGCTGCACTAATGGTCACTGATGAGGTTGCACTGAGGGGCATTGATGAGGAGACACCAATATGCAGAATTGATGGGCACTGATAGGTGTCACTGATATGTGCAGCACTCATAGGTGGCACTAATGGCACTGATAGGTGGTACTTATGGGCAATGATAGATGGATAGACACTGATGGACACTGAAAGACAGCACTGATTGCCATTACTAATGGGCACAGATTGGCCTCACCGATAGGCACAAATTGACATCACTTATGGGCACAGGCTGGTGTCACTGATAGGTACAGGTTGGCATCATAGATGGGCACAGAGTGGCATCATTGATGGGCACTGCTGGGGCTGCACTGTAATCAGGGCACTGATGATCAGTGTCCTGATTACCTATACAGGTCTCCCCTGTGAGTAGATGCCACTAATTAGGTCTCCTCTCCTCACACTCTGTCAGTGTGAGGCGAGGAGAGCCAAACGGCATCTCCTTGTTTAAATGTGATCAGCTGAGATTGGACACAGCTGATCACATGGGTAAAAATCTACGGCTCTTTACTGAGAATGGGGTCACGCTGTGTCCTAGGGATACAGCGTGCCTGTGATCGCCGCACTGTATGCCCCCGCAGGCACACAATCGCGGCAAGACCTGGTCACGTCATATGATGGCCCAGAACAAGAGAGCTTCCCATCCACCATCATTTGCCTATACGAAAAGCAGGAGACGGTTAAACAGAATTTGCTCTAATAGGGACATCCATGGTGTTACAGTGCAGGTCAATTTACAAAGTTCCTGCTTTTGCAGATGATATTTTACTGTTTCTATCATATCCACATATCTCCTTATGTAACCTTCTTTGTGAACTGGAACAGTTTAGAATTCTCTCTAATCTTAAGATAAATTATGCCAAATCTCATGCTTTAAATAATACTCTTCGGAGGGAAGAAGTTGAGGTGTAAATCTAACTTTCTGTTTACCTGGTGCCGAGACACTTTACTTTATCTAGGCATTCAAATACCCCATACCCTGTCGGATCTCTACCACAGGAATCACCTGACTATTCTTGAGGGCATGTGCAAGGACATGCATTCCTGGAACACAATCAGTGTTGGTTTGGCAGGGCTGCTCTCATCAAAATGCCGCTTTTACCTTGCATTTTATACATCATGCAAATAGTAACCATTCAGGTACCTCTTTCCTTTTGTCTCAACTTTCAAGCGAGCCTGTTCTCAATTTATCTGGAGACAAATCCTCTCTGGATAAAATTCTCCCGCTTAATTTTATCCAGGCACCAGGAGTGCATAGGCTTTCCGGATCTGTTTGGTTACTATATGGCTTGTTTACTTGTGCATTTGGTAGACTGGAACGTTCGTAGGTCCATTAAGGACTGGGTCAGTCTTAAGCATGCACAGGTCTCTCTGTCACTACTTCTCCTGCCATTTTCTTAAACCACAAGAGGTACCTTTTGGAAGCCAAATAATTTCCCCCAGGTATGTCCAGCACCTTCTTGCAACAGTGCTGGCCCCTCAGTGAAGTATTGGCTATGCACTTTTTCAGAAGGGGGGCCCTCATGACTAGGGATACCTTTAATACCCTGATGAAACCTTGTGAACTCCCAAAGTGGACTTATCTCAAAATGTGCTGCTTTTTGACCAGGCCCTACGTCTCTTTGGTTGAGACCTTTAACAGATTTAGAGGCCATATGCTCTTGTATATGTCCTCAGACATGTGATATCTACACTTGATGCAATAGGGTTGATCTACTAGAGGCAAATAGACTGTGCACTTTGAAAAGGGCAGTTGTTCCAGAGCTTAATAAATAAGGTAAAGCTTCACTTTACAAAGAATATCCAATCACGTGCAAGTAAAATAGAAAAAGCAGCATATTTGCTTGCACATGATTGGATGATGGAAGTCCGCATAGCTTCTGCTCATTTACTAAGCTCTGTAGCAACTGCACTATGCAAAGTGCACAGTCTGTTTGCCTTTAGTAAATCAACCCCAATATTTCTTGACACTTCTTCTGCTTTCACGTCTTCAGCTTGCAAGGCTTGCAAGGCTTGGACATGAGAATTGAACCAAATTTTCACTAATGTTGAATGGGAAAATGTGTAATCTTACCCATAAGGGCTCACTTAACATAGCTATACTAGAGAATGGTTATAAAGTTGGGGCCGCACGCCATACATGCTTCATAAGTTTTATCCCTCAGCTTCTAACCTCTGCTGGGGTTGTAATCAGGACATGGGTACGATGCTCCATATTTGGTGAACATGTCCTAATTTACTTCCCGAAGAGAACAAAATATTACAGCGCACACATGCAAAAATTACATTTAACTCCTGCAAGGCTATTTAAAACACCTGAACATCTTCAAAAAATATGGGGATTACGTATGAGCTCGATGTTCAGGTCGATGATGAGTTTGTCTCGAACATCGGGTGTTCACCCGTTTGCCAAAGAACGAACATTATGAGACTTTTGTGGGAAATTTGAGCTACTACGGAATGCCCCATAATGTACTGTGAGATTGCAGTGCATTGCTGTATGATGATTGGCCAAAGCATGCACCTGACCTGCATACTTTGGCCAATCCCAGTGCCCTCTGCTAAGAGAGCCATAATTGGCCAAAGGCAGGGTGCTTTTGGCCAATTATGGCTCAGGGGTCTAAGTCCATGCCCCACACTATATAAGGCTGCCTACATGGCAGCCCTGTGTAGTGTTGTTGGCATGGATGGAGAGATAGTGTGATTTAGATTAAGCAGGCAGGTTATTCGGTTAGTAGCAGTGTATTTTATATATATATAGATATATATATATATATCTATATATATATCTATATATATATATATATATATATATATTTATGGTTGAAAACCTATGGCCGATACGGATATGAACAAATAGACTTACCATAAGATTAACAACATGAAATGGACCTGAAGTGTGCCCTGGTCTGATGGTCGGTATACCAAAATAAGGGGGCATACCCTTAGATTAGGAATTAATATTTTGTTAAGAGAAATGAATTTGAGAAATGCCCTGAAAAGGGGATGGGAGGGTGGGTACCGCGCACCGGAAACCGACAAAGACCACAGGCGAGCGGGCTGGTTAAATACCCCCCGGGCTCCTCCCATAAATTCAGGCCACCATACTGGCCTTCCTACTTATGGTCGAAGCCCTATGGCCGATACGGATATGAACAAATAGACTTACCATAAGATTAACAACATGAAATGGACCTGAAGTGTGCCCTGGTCTGATGGTCGGTATACCAAAATAAGGGGGCAAAAACATTCAGGTAGGGGTGTAGTTTTATTAGTTTTAGCTTAATTAGTTGAGCAAGTTTGGTGAATGCTTGTGCCATTTCCACCCGAGGATTGGGGATGTACCGGGCGAGGTAGGCAGGGTTCCAACTGCTTAGTCTCTCAATGACGTGACTTGAGACCCATGCCAACATGCTGCCAAAGGTGCTCAAATACTAAAGAGTGACCACGGTATGGACCGGGGTCGAGGTGTAGGCTACATAGAAGAACCCCATGTGTTTGGCAGGTACATAAGTGTTAGCACGAAAAGGCAATAGAGGACTAGAGTTTACGCGTTCCGATAGGAGTGACAGTAGGTAGTCGAGTATGGTTACTCGACACCAAGCACTGCTTGCTCTATAGAAATGGACGTCTATCCTGGAGCCAGATTGCTGGGTTTTAGACACTGCAAGGTGGAGGATGAAATGTTGTTGGTAGCGAGCCAAGTGACGACTACGCAGAACTCGGCCTGCGGGATTGCTGAAGGCCTGGAATGAACATACAATGGACATTAAACTGGTGCCGCCAAGATAACTGCAGCACTCTGCGCAGGAAGGACATAATCGAGGGCGGTCCAGACCTGGCTTCATCAACAAGATCAACCTAGCCCAGTTGTCGGTGGTAAAAGCCACGGCCTGTCCTGTCCTGACATGACCCCAGAGTCGAGAGGCTGTCATGACCGGGTATAGCTTGAAGAGGGAGGAAGTCCAGGTAAACCCAGGGTTTAGGAGTATCCCTGATGCCATGGTTCTGTAAACCAGTGGTGGCCAAAAAATTGCAGCGAAGCCTGTGGAGGCTGCGGCATCTGTCACTACCAGGGGTGACAGAGGCATCGTAGATGGTATAAACATTGCTATACCAATCCATGCAGTAAGGAACCTTCCGACATTGATAGGTCTGCTATTGCCACGGCCTCTAAATTAAGGATCTGAGAGGGGTCCTGTGTCCGTGAGAGGAAGACCCTTAGGTGTGACAAAGATCGACCCTGGGGAATGGCCCGTATTGCAGATTTTTAGCACTCGTCAGGTGGTGTCTGTGTAGAACCTGGCTGCCAGTGCTACTAACGATAAATTGGCTAGGCCGTGGAAAACCACAAAGGGCCAGGTAGATGGCCTTGGATGACTAGACTGGGGAATGTGCGAGGATTTTATATGTCCCTAAAGATGGCAGTTGTGATGGGCGAGCGTGTGCCGTTGGCTATGGGCTGATGCCTCTGGATGCCTCGTAGTGGGGATCTTACTGTATGGGCCATAAAGACAGATGGCTCTCTGGGTCTTGTAAGGATAAAAAAATGCTGAACGCTGGCTAGGTATAGCCTGACCGTGTTACAAGAAGAAGCCAGTTGCGTGTGTCAACACGATCCTGGTGCAGGACGGAAGTTGAACTTAACTGTCCTAAGGGAGAGATGACAGACAGGAAAGATGTTATGCCAAGATGCGTGCTTGCAACGATTGCAAGATGTTATGCTAGGATGCGTGCCTGCAACGATTGCAAGGAGTTACACCAGGATGCATGCTTGCCATGTTTGTAAGGAGTTATGCCAGGATGCGTGCCTGCAACGATTGCAAGGAGTTATGCCAAGATGCGTGCCTGCAACGATTGTAAGGAGTTATGCCAGGATGTGTGCTTGCAACGATTGTAAGGAGTTATGCCAGGATGCATGCTTGCAATGATTGCAAGGAGTTTATGGTAGGATACATGGGTGGCCAGGTCGAAAAAGACAGAAGTCCATCCAGTCCAACCACTAATCAAATAAATAAAGTATCGCACAACCCAACAAACCCAATTCTACACCCACAGCTGATCCAGAGGAAGGCAAAAACCCCAGCAGAGCACAGTCCAATTTGCTACAGCAGGGAAAAAATTCCTTCCTGATCCCCCGAGAGGCAATCGGATTTTTTCCTGTATCAACTTAACCTATAAATATAAGTACCCCGTTATATTATGTACATTTAGGAAAGTATCCAGGCTTTTTCCTAAAGCAATCTATTGAGCTAGCCAGAACTGCCTGCTAGCAATGATTGTAATAAGTTTGTGCCTGGACATCTGCTTGCAACGATTGGAAGAGGTCTATGCTCGAATGCGTGCTTGCAATGATTGCAAGAGGTCTATGCTTGAATGCGTGCTTGCAACGATTGCAAGAAGTCTATGCTTGAATGCGTGCTTGCAACGATTGCAAGAAGTCTATGCTTGAATGCGTGCTTGCAACGACTGCAAGAAGTCTATGCTTGAATGCGTGCTTGCAACGATTGCAAGAAGTCTATGCTTGGATGCGTGCTTGCAACGATTGCAAGAAGTCTATGCTTGGATGCGTGCTTGCAACGATTGCAAGAAGTCT
Source organism: Lithobates pipiens (assembly GCF_037356315.1). Lineage (NCBI taxonomy): Eukaryota > Metazoa > Chordata > Amphibia > Anura > Ranidae > Lithobates > Lithobates pipiens. Next base: position 353,598,305 of record NW_027507718.1, on the reverse strand, counting down.
ACGCTTGGATGCGTGTTTGCAACAATTGCAAGAAGTCTACGCTTGAATGCGTATTTGCAATGATTGCAAGAAGTCTATGCTTGGATGCGTGCTTGCAACGATTGCAAGAAGTCTACGCTTGGATGCGTGTTTGCAACGATTGCAAGAAGTCTACGCTTGGATGCGTGTTTGCAACGATTGCAAGAAGTCTATGCTTGAATGCGTACTTGCAACAACTGCAAGATGTCCGCGTCTGCGACTGATGATGAACCGGACTCTGGAGTATGCACTGAAATGAGGCTAAAACACTGGGGCACACCGTAACGAATCGGTGCATCACGTAGCAACTGGATTCGAAACGGAGCGTGGTACGTGGCGGTGAAATTATTTTGATTGCCATGACAGAGGCACGAATCGATCATGCCGCTGTTGCGACTGACCGTTATTCGTGCATGCTCTGGAACAAGTGCTGAAATGTGACTGAAATACCTGGGGAGCGCCGAGACGAATCAGCGCACCGATGTGACTGGATTCGTATCAGAGCGTGATACGTGACAATGAAATGATTTCCCATGACAGAGACATGAATCAGAGAACCAAAACCTGCAACCGACAATGAATCCTGACTCTGGAGCATGTACTGAAATGAGGCCGTAAACAACTGGGGCACATCGGAACGAATCGGTGCATCACGGATGCGACTAGATTCGAATCGGAGCGCGGTGAGTGACAGTGAAATGAGTGTCAAAGTTCGCCATGACAGAGGCCCTAATCGGTCGTGCCGTAATTGCGACTGACCACGAACGGGACTCTGGAGCATGTACTGAAATGAGGCCGAAAAATACCTGGGGCACGCCGGAACTAATTGGTGCATCGTAGATGCGACTGGATTCGTATTGGAACGTGATACGTGAAATGATGTCCCATGACAGAGGCATGAGTCGGTGACTCAACAAATGGGACTCTGGAGCATGTATTGAAATGAGGCCGAAAAAACAATTGGGGCGCACCGGGACGAATCGGTGCATTGTGGATGCGACTGGATTCGAATCGGAGCGCGGTAGGTGAGAGTGAAATGATTTGAAATGATCCGACATAGTTTGAAATGGTTCGACCTTGACATGGCACTGACCAGTGCCCATCAACTCCACGATAAACATTGATTAATCTGTGGTGCATAAAATAGTGAGACACGCCTAAACGAAGCTGTGTCTTTGCGTTGGTGTGAGCTACACAAAACAAAGAAATGTTTGGTATGATAACGTAACGAGTAGTAGACAGACGTCGCGGCTGTGTGTAGGGTTTTACGAATGACTCGTAAGTTTGATATCGAGGTTTAGTGACAAGACATTTACAATGTATAAAATGACAAGTCAACCGAAAAAACCCTACCTGCGACAGCCGAATCGACGCGTTGGTACGTAAATTTGCGAACGGGAACGAGGACCTCGAACAACTACGAAGCGGTAACTTCACGGACGCTAACAAGTTTCGAAGAGTCGGCCTAGTGACGTTGTGCCGTGCACCGGAAACCGACAAAGACCACAAGCGAGCGGGCTGGTTAAATACCCCCCGGGCTCCTCCCAACAATTCAGGCCACCATACTGGCCTTCCTATATATATATATATATATATATATATATATATATATATATATATACAGTCAGTCTAGTGTGTGTATGTGTATATATATATATATATATATACTCTGCAGCATCCAGTCAGTATAGCCTAGATCTACAGTCTACAGTGCATTCCGTGGTGTACTATATCTAATCTACTTCAGGTAGTGTATTTGATATAGTTATATAGTTACATAGTTAGTAAGGTAGAATAAAGACACCAGTCCAACTGAGTGAGTGTGGGTGCATGTCTACAATTATCCCTATTTATTTAAGGTGCCCATATAGCACCGTCAATTTACGCAGTGCTCCATGCATACATTGCACATTCACATTGGTCCCTACCCTCAAGGAGCCTACAATCCAAGGTCCCCAACTCACATTCATATACTAGGGCCAGTTTTTGGACAGAAGCCAATTAGCCTACCAGCATGTCTTTGGTGTGTGGAAGGAAACCAGAGTACCCGAAGGAAACCCACACAGGCACAGGGAGAACATGCAAAACTCTAGGCAGGTAGTGTCATGGTTGGGATTCAAACCAGCAACCCTTTTTACTGCTAGGTGAGAGTGCTACCCACTATACCACTGTGCCACCCAAAAGAAAATACACAATACAGTGCAGCCGTAGTGCAGTTGCTTCTACTTTTCTGGTGGTGTACACAGTACACAATAAAGTGCAGCCGTAGTGCAGTTGCTACTACTTTTCTGGTGGTGTAAACATTACACAATACAGGGCAGCCATAGTGCATTTGCTACTACTTTTCTGGTGGTGTACACAGTACACAATACAGTGCAACCGTAGTACAGTTGCTACTTCTTTTTTGGTGGTGTACACATTACACAATACAGTGCAACCATAGTGAAGTTGTTACTACACTTCTGGTGGTGTACACAGTACACAATACAGCGCAGCCGTAGGGCAGTTGCTACTACTTTTCTGGTGGTGTACACAGTACACAATACAGTGCAACCGTAATGCAGTTGCTACTACTTTTCTGGTGGTGTACACAATACAGTGCAGCCGTAGTGCAGTTGCTACTACACTTCTGGTGGTGTACACAGTACATAATACAGCGCAACCCTAGTGCAGTTGCTACTACTTTTCTGGTGATGTACACAGTACACAATACAGTGCAGCCATAGTGCAGTTACTACTACACTTCTGGTGGTGTACATATTACACAATACAGTGCAACCGTAGTGCAGTTGCTACTACTTTTCTGGTGGTGTACACATTACACAAAACAGTGCAGCCATAGTGCAGTTGCTACTACTTTTCTGTAGTAGCAACTGACCCTTATCTGAGCACGCAACCTGGCAGGCTGCAGGAAAAGAGGGGGGGGGGGCGAGAGAGTGCCCCCTTCCTGAACCGTACCAGGCCACATGCCCTTAACATGGGGAGGGTGCTTTGGGTGCTTTGGGGCATACCACAGACACCCCCCAGGTATGAAATGTAAAGGAATATTTCACTTTTATTGTTTCACTTTAAGCATTATTAAAATCACTGCTCCTGAAAAAAACAGCAATTTTTAAAACTTTTGCATTGATACATGTACCCTGAGGCAGGGCCCAGGTCCCCAAACACTTTTTATGACAATAACTTGCATATAAGCCTTTAAAATTAGCACTTTTGATTTCTCCCATAGACTTTTAAAGGGTGTTCCACGGCTTTTGAATTTTCTGCAAACACCCCAAATTGTTCGCTATTCGGCGAACACCTGATATTCGAGTCAAACATTGGGCTCATCCCTAGTCGTAATGATACACTGTGGTACCAGGTTTTTCTTCTCATTACTCTTGCATTACATATGTATAGTTACGGAACCCCTGTGCCTGACAGATGGCTAGTTCTGTGGTCCTATGTAACCTTGGATGGACACTGTGTGTTTTTTTTACTTTGTATGATTTTTGTTATAATTGGTGCCTATTATTTGTAACTTGCGCAACTCTTCAATAAAATATTTATAGAAAAAAAGAAAGAGATGTGGCAGGCTTTAGCATGGAAAAAAAAGGAAAGCATATTATTTCAGAGACAATAACAATAAATATTTGTGCAGATTTACATGGTTTCCGTTTAAGAGTGAGCAATGTGGCTAAAATATACAGTAAACATTAGTATGTATTACTTTAGAAATGCCAGCACATTTCTACAGTTAATGCAAAGTATTCAAACAGCTATATTAGATTTACAAAGAGAGATAAGGCAGGTTTTTAGAAAAGTGAAAATGAGTGTGTATCATTTAAGAGGCAATAGTTGCAAATACTGTACATTCGACACACAGTATATAAGAAGCTTTATGAGGACACAGGAGAGATGCAGCAGGTTTAATAATAAAATTAGAGAATAAAAATTGGAGTACATTATTTCAGAGACAATAGCTACAGATATACTAACTGTATTATATTACAACTTTTATCAATTTCATATATCATGTTAATCATGTATCAATAATTTGTATGTATTTGATTGTTTATTTTTTATTTTTTTCTGTCACAATTCATCAATTTATTACTTGCTATTAAATGTTTTATTATTATTATTATTATTATATATATTGATTCTTTATGACTACCTTCTGCATCATAAATGCTTTACCGTTATTATTATTATTATTATTATTATTATTAATAATATGAATTACCCCTAAGGGATTGTGACATTCAACTTATTCATGTTCATTTTATACATTATTACACACATCAACATGCCTCACGTAAAGCCCAAACCCCACTTCTCTTTGTTTTAGCTACAGATATAGTATTGTTTCTGGAGCGTATATAAGCAGCTTTATTAGGCTGCAATTTAAGAGGGAAACATAAGTAAGGTTTTATCAACATATCAATTTTGAGCATATTATTATAAAGACAATACACATTTTTTTAAGATGCTGCCAATTATGTTATCAGTTTTATGAGGCCTCTTATTAAGAGGGTGAGACAAAGCAGGTTTTATCATTGTCATTGTGTATTTATATATCTCCACCAGCACCCCGACCATCCTCTTCCTCCTACTCCTCCCCTGCCTCTTGTTGCCTCTACTCCACATGGATAGACTCAGAAGGCAGAGGATCAAGATGACACTGAGACAACAGGAAGTCCTTCCCTTCTTCCTGGTGCTGTGCCATATGTGCCCAGTCTATTACACCATACGTGTATGCTAGAGCAGGAGCAACAAAAGAATTGTGTCACCAATCCCTGCCTGGCAACAAAAGAATTGTGTCACCAATCCCTGCCTGGTCACAAATCTGATCCAATCTGGTTTCCTCTTGGAATGTGCCCTGCGTGTGCCCAGGTCCCTGCTTCCTGTCCTCAAACCATACTTACATAGATACTTGTGGCTGGCCCACTGCTTCTGGTGCAGCCACTGGATCATGACCAACATTGAGTTACAGTGCATTTATGTACCCCATATCAAGCAGCTGACAGATAGCTAGTGTAGTGTATGAACACCTAAGATTTCTGCTTTCCTTTGGCCAGCTGCTGGATATCCAGAAATCCACTTATACTTAACTAGGAACTTAGGACATATGCCAGGGAAAGTATGTGTTTGAACTTTCACTGTTGAAGGACAGAGAGCAGGATAGTGCCATTGTCACACATGACCTTGCCTGGCAGAAGATAACATGGGGCCAGCCCCCTCTCGACTTGCCCCTGAAAAGCTAGACCCCCAGCATGCCAGCTGCAAAAAAAGCATGGCAGAATTATGTCTGAAGCCTTGCAAAGGCTCAGGGGTGTTTCAGGGGGGCTAGTTTTTGAGGAGTCAAGTATTATGCACAATGTCACATCCTTCCCAGTTACCAGAAATTTTATCCAGGGGGTCATAAAGGAGATGTAAATTCCCTACCAATGCTTTGTGGGCCAAGTGTCTGAAGTCACGCTGAGCCTGTCACTGACTCTGTGGTGCAGTGAAATTTCCTAGCACATGCTGGTGAAGTAAAGGGATGGCCGTTTAGACAAAAAAATGTAACTTGTTACCTTCCAATGTGGTGTAGCACAGGCCATGAACTCGTGAAAGGGGGGTGACTCCACCAGCTGAAATTAGAGCACATGTACAGTCAGAAGTTTTGCCAAAATGCCATTCATGGGAGTGTTTCTGGCTCTGTTTAAAATTCCTACCTCTCTTACTATCTAGACTGACATCTGCTTCCAAGAGCATTTAATACCAGGGATGGCACTTGCGAATATCTGGTGATGCCTCTCTAATAGGGATGAGCTGAACACCCCCCCGGTTCGGTTCGCACCAGGACTTGCGAACTGACCTAAAATTCGTGCAAACTTTAGAACCCCATTGAAGTCTATGGGACTCGAACATTCAAAATAAAAAGTGCTAATTTTAATGGCTAATATGCAAGATATTGTCCTAAAAAGGGTTTGGGGACCTGGCTCCTGCCCCAGGGGACATGGGTCAATGCCTAAAATGTTTTTAAAAACAACCATTTTTTGGGGAGCACTGATTTTAATGACTATTAAAGTGAAAAAAAGTGAAATATTCCTTTAAATAACGTGCCTGGGGGGTGTGTATAGTATGTATGTGAAGTGGCACGTGTTTCCCGTGTTTAGAACAGTCCCTGCACAAAATGACATTTAATGGAAAAAAAGTCATTTAAATATAATATCTGGTTCCGGCAATATGGATGAAAATCATTGAGAAAAATGGCATAGGTAGCCTCCCTGACCATTACCAGCCCCTTTGGGTCTTGTATGGATATTAAGGGGAACCCCGTACCCATATTAAAAAAAGGAAAGGCGTGGGGCCCCCAGGCCCTATATACTCAGAATAGCAGTATACAGGCGGTGCAAACAAGACAGGGACTGTGTAGGTTTGTTGTGTTAAGTAAAATATGTTTGTAATTTTGAACTGATGCATTTTTAAAGTGTAGCTCCAGTCAAAAAATCTTTTTAGAAAACATAGGGAACGGTTATCCCCCCTGTATCATTTTTTTGGTTGTCCGTCTTTTTTCATCTCACTTCCTGTTGTCTCCTTCCATTTGCAAGTAGGAGATGTTTGTAAGTTGGATGTTTGAAAGTAGGGGCCTGCCCTATATGCTCTGTAGAAATTTGCGCCTAAGGTGTTGGTGTTGCCACAACACTGTAAGCCCTCAAAGTGACTCTTGGTAGGCGCTGGAGAGCCCTGCTGTGAACAATTATATCAAGAATTGTAATTACATGCCATTGTTGAACAGTGGTAGAAAAATGGGGCCTTTGGTGGTTGTGGTAGTGGTGCTGCTGCCACAACACTGTAAGTCCTCACAGTTACTCTCAGTGGACGCAGGAATGTGCCCTGCTGTGAAATATTATATCAAGAATTGTAATTACATGCCCCTGTTAAACAGGGGCTGAAAAATTGGGCCTTTATGCCGCGTACACACGATCAGATTGTCCGGCGTACTTAGTCCGCCGGAACACATTTCAGCGGACAATTTGATCGCGTGTGGGCTTCAGCAGACTTTTTCAGCGTGAAGTCCGGCGGACTAAGAAAGTATTTTTGCACTCCAATCTTCCCGCCGGACTTGGGTTTCAGCGGACAATACGTTCGTCAGTATGCTAGTACGGCGGACTAAGAATGACGCATGCTCAGAAGCAAGTACGAAAAAGAAAGCTATTGGCTACTGGCTATTGAACTTCCTTTTTCTAGTCCCGTCGTACGTGCTGTACGTCATCGCACAAGCGAACGTCGGACTTTCTGTGTGTCCGTGTGTGGCCAAGTCCGTTTGGTAGAAAGTCCTCCAGACTATCCGCCGGATTGTATGTCGGACTAAGTACGCCAGACAATTCGATCGTGTGTACGTGGCATTAGGCACTGCTTGCTGGTGCTACAACACTGCAACCTCTCCCAGATACTCTAGTTTGTAGTGCAGGGATGAGCCCTGCTGCAAAGCATTGCATCAAAAATTGTATTACAAGCCCCTGTTAAACAGTGGCTGAATAATTGGGCCTATACACTGCAACCTCTCCCAGATATTCTAGTTGGAGAGCAGGAATGAGCCCTGCTGAAAAGCATTGCATCAAAAATTGTAATTACATGCCCCTGTTAAACAGGGGCTGAAAAATTGGGCCTTAGGCACTGGTGCTGGTGCCACAACACTGCAACCTATTCCATATACTCTATTTGTAGTGCAGGAATGAGCCCTGCTGCAAAGCATTGCATCAGAAATTGTAATTACACGCCCCTGTTAAAAAGGGGCTGAAAAATTGGGCTGGTGGCATCACCCAGAACCAAAAATGTTCTTCCAAGATATCAGCGGAGGAGGAAGAGGATAGACAGTCAACATAACAGGACAGTCATTCAGCGTCAGCATAGGCAGTCTTGAAGGGATGTGATATTTTAAAAAAAATTATTCGGTTACATCAGCTTCAGGTGCTTGGTAGCTGGTGGTGATCCAAGACTGATTTATCTTTATGAAGGTCAGTCGATCAACCGAGTCGGTGGACAGCCGCATCCTGTGATCGGTTACAAAGCCACCAGCAGCACTGAAGGTGCGTTCCGAAAGAACGCTGGATGCAGGACAGGCCAGTAGCTCAACTGCATACTGTGCAAGCCCTGGCCAGTGATCCATCCTCAAGACCCAGTAAGCCAGAGGATTTTCAGTGGGAAAGGTGTCCAAGCCTGACCTTGCCCCTAGGTATTCCTGCACCAAGTAAATCAGACGTTGGCGATGGTTGCTGCAACCGAACATACCTTGGGGCTGCGGACTAAAAAATTGTCTGAACGCATCGGTCAGATGCCCACCTTCTCCACTGCTCCTTCTGACCGATGCCTCAGCAACATGTTGTCCAGGACCAGGAGTTTGTAACCTCCCAGTCTCTGGGAACGCGTTGCACAGACCTTTCTGCAAGTCTCATCCTCTTCTCACTCTGCAACGGCAAGATAAGGTCCGCCACCTTACCCTTGTACTGTGGATCAAGGAGAGTGGTCAGCCAGTAATGGTCCCTCTCCTTGATCCGAAGAATACCAGGGTCCTTCCGCAGGCTTTGCAGAATCAGGGAGGCCATGCACCATAGGTTAGCTGAGGCATTCGGTCCGGAGTCCTCTGGGTCACTAAGGACAACATGATCCGCAGCTACCTCCTCCCAGCCACGTCCAAGGGTTTCTTGGGACTGTAAATCATCCCTACAAGACTGCTGCTGCTGATGCTGAGTGCCAGGCTCCACCTCCATGCTGACACAATCATCCTCCTCCTCCTCCTCCTCTTCCTGTGTGATGGGTGGGACAGCAGGAACACTGTCTGGATAAAGGGGGCCTTGAGAGGCAAGGAAGTCCTCCTCTTCCTGCCTCTGTTCTGCCTCAAGTGCCCTGTCCATTATTCCACACAGCGTATGCTCCAACAGGTGGACAAGAGGTACAGTGTCACTGATGCATGCACTGTCACTGCTCACCATCCTTGTGGCCTCCTCAAATGGTGACAGGACAGTGCATGCATCCCTGATCATGCCCCACTGGCGTGGTGAGAAAAAACTGAGCTCCCCTGACCCTGTTCTGGTGCCGTAGTCACACAGGTACTCATTGATGGCCCTCTGCTGCGTGTGCAGCTGCTACAGCACGGCCAATGTTGAGTTCCACCTGGTGGGCATGTCACATATAACGCAGTTCTTGGGCAGGTTCAACTCCTTTTGGAGCTCAGCCAGCCGAGCACAGGCATTAAATGATCTTCGGAAATGCACACAGACTTTCCTGGCCTGCTTCAGGACATCCTGTAAGCCCGGGTACCTGCCCAAGAACCGCTGCACCACCAGGTTAAGGACGTGAGCCACACAGGGCACATGGGTCAATTGTCCCTGTCAGAGGGCGGAGAGGAGGTTGGTGCTATTGTCGCAAACCACCAATCCTGGCTTAAGCTGGCGTGGCGTCAACCAGCTCTCGGCCTGCCCCTGCAGAGCTGACAAAACATCCGCCCCAGTGTGGCTCCTGTCCCCCAAACAAACCAGCGCAAGCACGGCATGGCATCATTTTGCCTGCGTACTTGCGTAGCCCCTAGAACGCCTACGGAGCACCGCTGGTTCTGAGGACAGAGCACTGGAAGAGGCCATGGAGGAAGAAGAAGAGGAGGGGGTGGAGGAGAGAGGTGTGTCACAACCAGTAGTAGCATTTTGGAGGCGTGGTGGCGGAACAGCCTCCAACACTACTGCACCTTGTCCTGCATCCTTCCCAGCTGCCAGAAGAGTGACCCAATGGGTCGTAAAAGACAGGTAACTTGCCTGTCCATGCCTGCTGGACCATGAGTCAGCGGTAATTTGCACCTTACCACTGACCGCCCTGTCCAGCAAGGCAAGGACATTGCCTTCCACATGCTGGTAGAGAGCCAGAATCGCCTTCCGTGAGAAAAAGTGGCGTTTGGGGACCTGCCACTGAGGAACCGCACATTGCACAAACTTACGGAAGAGGGCAGAGTCTACCAACTAAAAAGGTAGCAGTTGAAGTGCTAGCAATTTAGCCAAGCTAGCATTTAACCGCTGGGCATGTGGATGGCTGAGAATTAACTTCTTTATACGGTCCTGCAGCTGGGGCAGGGAAATTTGCCTGCTACAATCGGACGTGGGTGTACTGCTAGCAGAGTGCCCGGAAGCACTTGGCTGTGACACACCTAATTCTACACCTTCATTCCTTTCAGTGCAGGTTTCAGAGAGGACCAAAGGTCTAGTGGGGTTGGAGATCCTATTGACATAATGTATTGTAAATGGCCAAATAAAGGCAAAACAAGTCAGAGTATAGCTTGTTATCTTCTATTCAGTTACCCACTATATTGTGTACAAAGTGAGACAAAATATCAACCTAGAGTTTATTATATCACAGTCAAGTGCCAGAAATATTGTGCAGGCATGCAGCACACCACATAAGTGTTTTTTACTAGGCCACAATTCAAGATGGAGAAACTAGTCAGGTTGTATTCTCCTAAAATATACATTAGCGTGTGTTTTTTTTTTAGCGTCATAGAAAAACTGAAATGGTTACCTGGACAGTAAGCACTTCTTTTTTGCTAAGTCAGAGGGAGATTGGCCAGACCAGATCATATATCTAAACAACTGTAAATATGAGTTGCAGACTTCTGGAAGCCTTTTTGCTTCTCCACTATTCCAGAGAGAGAAAGCAGGCAGATTACATGCAAAAAAGAAAATCTAGAGCTGTTTTTTTAAGTTTGAAGACTGAAAAAAATCAACAGTCTTGAAGGACTCTTTTGAAGTATTTATCAGATTTTTGGAATGAGAGGGAGAAATCAGATCACTCCTTGAATTGTTGACAGTTTTCCAGCACAGTTATTAAGCTTGTGTGGACAGGCCACAATTTGGGAGCAATTGAAGATCCGAGTAATGCAAATGACCATAAGGCTCGGTTCACACAGGGGCGACTAGGGGCGACACGACTTTGGGAAGGCAACTTGGAGACGACTTGTGAATGATTGACAGCGCGACTTGGCACTACTTAACAGCGCGACTTGTAAGTCGCCCCAGGCCAGGCGACTTTTGCCGTGGCCAATCAGAGAATGAGCTCTGAAGGGGGAACTCCACGCCAAATTTCTGAAAAAAAATTGGTGTGGGTTCCCCCTACGAGAGCATACCAGGCCCTTAGGTCTGGTATGGATTCCAAGGGGAACCCCCTTACGCCGAAAAAACGGCGTGGGGGTCCCCCCCAGATCCACACCAGACCCTTATCCTTAATAAGGGGGCCCCCGGATACCGGCCCCCCACCCTATGTGAATGAGTATGGGGTACAATGTACCCCTACCCATTCACCTGTAAAATAAAAGTACAAAAAAAAACACAACACACGAGATAAAATACTTTATTGCACAGCTCCGGGGGTCTTCCGTCTTCGGGGGTCTTCTCGCCGGACTCCTCCGCTATCTTCTTCTAGCTCTTTTGCTAGCGGAGGAGTCCGGCTTTCTTCCTCGCCGCCGGCCTCTTCTTCCGACTTCGGGGGTCTTGTCCCCCTCTTCGGTTCTTCTGCTGGGCCACCGCGCCTTCTTATAGCTCTTTTACAGGCGGTGGCCTGGTCTTCTGTCGCTGCCGCCGTCGCCGCCTTCCGTTCTTCTTCTCCAGGAGATGTTGACTCGATGCTCTCTCCGGCCGCAATGCCAGGGAAGCGCTGAACGGAAGGTGGCGACGGCGGCGACAGAAAACTGGGCCACCGCCTGTAAAAGAGCTATAAGAAGGCGCGGTGGCCCGGCAGAAGAACCGAAGAGGGGGACAAGACCCCCGAAGTCGGAAGAAGAGGCCGGCGGCGAGGAAGAAAGCCGGGCTCCTCCGCTAGCAAAAGAGCTACAAGAAGATAGCGGAGGAGTCTGGCGAGAAGACCCCCGAAGACGGAAGACCCCCGGAGCTGTGCAATAAAATATTTTAACCCTGTGTTGTGTTTTTTTTGTACTTTTTTTCCACAGGTGAATGGGTAGGGGTACATTGTACCCCATACTCATTCACATAGGGTGGGGGGCCGGTATCCGGGGCCCCTCTTATTAAAGGGGGCTCCCGGATTTCTGATAAGCCCCCCGCCCGCAGACCCCGACAACCAACGGCCAGGGTTGTCAGGAAGAGGCCCTTTTCCTCATCAACATGGGGACAAGGTGCTTTGGGGTGGGGGGGCAGCACGCCCCCCCCTCCCCCAAGGCACCCCCCCATGTTGAGGGCACGCGGCCTGGTACGGCTCAGGAGGGGGGGGCGCCCGCTCGTCCCCACCCCCTTTCCTGGCCGGCTGGGTAGCGTGCTCGGATAAGGGTCTGGTGTGGATCTGGGGGGGACCCCCACGCCGTTTTTTCGGCGTAGGGGGGTTCCCCTTGGAATCCATACCAGACCTAAGGGCCTGGTATGCTCTCGTAGGGGGAACCCACACCAATTTTTTTTCAGAAATTTGGCGTGGAGTTCCCCTTCAGAGCTAGTAATTCTGTCAAAGTCGCCCCTGTATAGACAGAGATCCGACTTGGAGGCGACCTCCATTGAAATCAATTGGTACAAGTCGCCTACAAGTCGGATTGAAGTAGTACAGGAACTTCTTTTGAAGTCGGAGGCGACTTCAGTCGCGTGCATTAAGACGGCTCTCATTCACTTACATTGATTTTTAAATGTTGTCCGACCTGAGGCGACCAGGGGCGACCTCAAGTCGGATCGCAGTCGCCCCTGTGTGAACCGAGCCTAAATGGTCATGTTGATATATGGTCAATGACATTATCCAGGAAACCCTGCTCCTTTGCTGCAGTGGCGAGGACTGGGAGATGTCATTTGCTGGGAGCTTGAAAGTGTTGGTTAACAGCAAGTTTTTTTCTTTCATTTTTTTTCTTTCATCTGCATCCCTGGGCACCATGGTTAATGGTGGATTTACATTGTGGGACTTTTTTTTATTTTTATTTTTTTAAATAAAGGACTTGTAAAAATGTGTGTGTGTTTTTATTTATTTTTTGTGAAGAGTAAAGGTACTATACACCCCTTACACATTCACATAATCTGGGCCCCCTTATTTCTCAAAGGGGCTTTCAGGTTCCAATAAGCCCCCACCTGCAGACTCCCACAACCACCAAGCCAGAGTTTTGAGACCCTTGTCCTAATCAAAATGAACTAGGTGCTTTGCAGGGAGTCCCCTCCTGGCAAGATATTTCCCACCCTGTTCATTAATAAATAAAATTGTTGGGACTTTGTATGAGACAATAACTGCTACAGAGTTTGTATGTCTCCATTCCTAAATCATAGAAAATCAGTTCTGCCATGGATTTTGGGGTGGCGCACTTTTTTTTACTATTTTTGTGTAGTCTTCCCCCTTAAGACAATGGCATAAGTCCACACCAAACAATATAACATTTGGATGGCCCCCATAGCATTTTTCCCCACTGCATTATCCCCAATGAACAGGAAAAAAGTTTAGAAGGGGTAGTAATACCACTGCTAAATGTTTCACTTCACACTGCAGCATGAGGTTTGCTTACGGTAGCTAAACTCCCATTTGTACAGTCTTTCACACAGGAATATCCATAAACTGTTCAAGTGCTCAAGTCTTCATATTATTTCTCATGCTAGTTAAATTCTTAGCCTATATTGTTAGGCTATTTTCTTTATTGGTTAACATTCTAACTATGCCTAAATGTTGTTTAGGCTTTTTAAATCTTAAGAATGAATGTTAGAGAATGCTATATTCGACCTGCAAAAGGGGCAACAAATAGAAACAGGCATTACACACACATTACAAAATGTGGGTATTATTTGTTACAAAAATAAAATAAAGTGTTGTGCTGTTATACAAATGGTGCAATAATCGTAGCGAATAGTGCTATTTAATAAATTGAAAGTCCAAAATAGTTAATTGTTTAGTTTAATGTCCAGAAACAAAAAAAATCCATAAACAGAAGTATTCTCTGATTCGTATTAGGTGCAACACCCAGTGCTCCTCATAGGAAATCAGGACAAATATATATACTCTTATCAGATCATAAGATCTATCAAGGTCTGTATTCATGTCAGGGAGCTTTACCCCTCACACTAGGTATAAGCCACCTCTGCTTTTCAGCCACCTTGTGGATACCAGTGATTGAAGTCACCACAAACAGATATCCTTAAAGTGGTTGTAAACTCTTACAACCAACTTTGACCTACAGGTAAGCCTAGATTAAGGCTTACCTGTAGGTCCAAGAAATATCTCCTAAACCTATACGGTTTAGGAGATATTTACCCAAAGACAGCCACCGCTGTCTACGGCGCATGCGCAAGTGTCGGCTCCCGTGCGCATGCGCGGGAGTGACACCATCGCTTCTCCGGCGAATCACAGTGCTGGAGCAGCGAGACCCGGAAGTCACTCCGGGATCCATGGCAGCAGAGGACATGAAGACGGAGGACCGCTTCTGGGGCTTCGTTCTCAGGTAAGTTATTCATAATGAGCTAGTATGCTATGCATACTAGCTCATTATGCCTTTGCCTTACAGGGTGTGTTTTTTTTTTTTTTAGCCTTTACTTCCTCTTTAAGAAAACTTGGGATTCGGTCATACAGTATACCTATGAGAAGAGAAAAACGGATTGAGCAGCATCCAATAAAAGCATAGGAGTTTAATAAAAGAATCTACTTATAGCAGCAAAGTTAAAACAGGCATTGGAAAAGCAAACATTTGTCCCACAGCTTCCATGGGCATCACAACGTCACTGCTATTCCCTTGCTTTGCCTGACATATGTTTCATCTGAATAGACATCTTCTGTGAGGCAGCAGGGGCCCCTAATGGTATCCACAACGCTCACTCTAAAGCTCTAAAAAAGGGATTGTTGTACCCTTCCCCCATGAACAGGATTCACGAGTACTGATCCTCCCTCCGTCCAACTCCCTCCCAATGTCCGAGAATCGGGTTGGATCTGAGCCAAGGAGCAATGAAGGAGTTTCCAATGATCCTTCAAAAAAGTGTAGGGACTTCAGAGGGGGTAACTGCATTTTACAAGTTCATAAGGGGGGGAGAGATGTGGTGGGGAGATAGTCAACATAGGTCTGTCCGTCTCATCCACAGGGATGATAGAACTATGGAAGGAAAAACCACAAAGTTAAGTTAGATTTACCAAAGTGAAGGGTGTGTTGTGGACCTGGGGTGGTAAGTGCATGGATCCAATCCTGGGGTGTCAGCAGGCTATAAGAACAGTAAAAGGATGAGGGCTCGGTGGGCCAGATTCTTTGGACCTTTTTGGCTGTTTTTGCCAGGCTGGGAGCAGTGGACTCAGTGGTGAGGGGCGTTTCATGGATGGGGTGCCTCTGATGGCAGAGGTTGTGTGATCTCTTGTATGATGATCCCTAAGCAAGTCAGCAGATGTTCCCCTTCCCCAAAGGTAGAGAAGCCACAGAGATTATTCTGATAAGAGAAATTCAGGCACAGGGGGAAGGCCCATCTGTACGTGATATCTCTTTGCATAAGAGCCTGAAAACAGAGGTTTCAGGGTGCGCCGTTTCTGGACTGTATACAGTAACAGGTCAGCAAAGATCTGGACTGATTGATCCTGCAGTAAGATCATCTTCGTTGCCCTGGAGGCTTTCGTAACTCCTTCTTTTACTGCATAAAAATGGGGAGTTACAACTATGTCTCTGGGCAGACCATCTTTGCATGGCAGTTGCAGGGCCCTGTGTGCTCTTTCCAGTTCTGTGCTCTGGGATGTCAGGTAACAAGTCCTTAAGCAGGGTCCTGACTGGTGTGGGAAAATCTTTAACTGTTTCCAGGAACCCCCAAATTCTAAAATTATACCTTCTTGACCTATTCTTGAGGTCATCTATTTTGTATAAGGCCCTCTCCAACTGATCCTGGAGGTCCTGGATCCAGCCAGTGTTCTGGTTAATCCTGCCTGCTGCCTAGTCTGATTTCTTTTCAATTACCTCAATCCTTGCTCCCAACTGTTACAAGTCAGCATGTATGGATGAGGTAATCTGGGCTGGTGTTTGAGCTAAGATTTTTGATAGCATAGTGGAGAATAAGGATGAGCTTCGTGTTCGAGTCGAACATATGTTCGACTCGAACATTGGCTGTTCGTCCGTTCGGCGAAGTCCAAACATTTTGGTCCGTTCGCGCCAAATTCGTGTGGTGCTCACGGCCCACAATGCACTGCGATGGCGCAGTGCATTGCTGGCTCATGATTGGCCAAGCATGCACTGTGACCCCGCATGCTTGGCCAATCGCAGCGCCAGCAGCGAGGAGAGCCATGATTGGCCACAGGCAGGATGCCTGTGGCCAATCATAGCTCAGGCTGTGTAGTGCACGCCCCACACTATATAAGGCCGCCAGCGCGGCGGCCTTGTGTAGTGTGTTGGCGTCTGAAGCAGTGGGTGTTCTGTGTACCTTCAACACAGTACACACCGATCGTTTTCGGACGATTTTCGATCTTGCTGTTGTGTAGTGGTTATTGTCTGCGTGCCCTGACCGCAGTATACACCGCTATATTCACCTTACCTATATAGCTAGTGATCTATCTTTTATAATAGAGCTTGCAGTCAGTAGTGTTAGGAGATAGTGCGTGCTGTCTGCGTGCTCTGTACCCAGTACATACCGCTATATCCACCTACATAGCTGTTCTCTATTTGAGCCCACTTGCCATCTGCAGGAGTTATTGGAAGTTGTGTGTGCTTCCAGCACAGCACAGTATACATCTGTATATACCCCTTTATCTCTGGTGTTCTATAATAAAGGCATCTGCAGGAGTTAGTGGGTGTTCTGTGTACCTTCAACACAGTACACACCGATCGTTTTCGGACGATTTTTGATCTTCCTGTTGTGTAGTGGTTGTTGTCTGCGTGCCCTGACCGCAGTATACACCGCTATATTCACCTCACCTATATAGCTAGTGATCTATCTTTTATAATAGAGCTTGCAGACAGTAGTGTTAGGAGATAGTGTCTGCTGTCTGCGTGCTCTGTATCCAGTACATACCGCTATATCCACCTACATAGCTCTTCTCTATTTGAGACCACTTGCCATCTGCAGGAGTTATTGGAAGTTGTGTGTGCCTCCAGCACAGCACAGTATACATCTGTATATACCCCTTTATCTCTGGTGTTCTATAATAAAGGCATCTGCAGGAGTTAGTGGGTGTTGTGTGCCTCTAGCACAATATACACTACCCAACTGCTTTTTTACCCAACTCCCTTCAGGCCATTACCATGTCTGGAAGGCCAGCAAGGAGAGGCAGACAGGCGCGAGCCGATAAAAGAGGGAAAGCAGGCTCTGTGTCTAGAGACAACAGTGCTGGTCGTGGACGCGGTGCATTGTCATCAGCACGTGGCCATGGGACACGCTTGTCCTTCTTTTTGGCAGCTGGACATGTTGAACCGCAACATACCAACGACTTGGTAGAGTGGATGACCAAGCCCTCTTCATCCTCCTCATCCTCTCTCACCCAGTCTCAGGGTACTAGCAAAGCAGCTGCCAACGCATCGTCTTCCCTCCTCTCAATGTCATCATCAGTGACTCCTTCCCTAGACCCACCACGTCCTCCTGAGGAGTCTCCTGAACTCTTTGAGCACAGTGTTGGGTACATGCTCCAAGAGGATGCCCAGTGTTTTGTGGGCTCTGATGATGACACTCAGCTAGAGGAAGGCAGTAGCGTGAGCGCAGAGAGAGGGGATGCTCAAGAAGGACAGCAATCTGGCAGTCATGTTCCACAAGCTGCAGCATACTGCCAGGTTTGCTACAGCGATGAAGAGGGAGGGGATGATGAGGGCACTGACTCCACATGGGTGCCTGGAAGGAGAGAGGAGGAGGAGGAGGAGGAGGAGGAGGCACATGTCCAACGAGGCAGGATGCCCTCCGGGGGCCAGCTTAGGGGCAGCACACCGACTGAATCACACCGCAGAGCTCCGCCTGTGCAGAGCGCTGCCTCTGCGCGTTATTCTAAAAGTTCTTTGGTGTGGGCCTTTTTTGAGATGAGTGCATCAGATCGCACCGCTGCTATTTGCAACATATGTCTCAAGCGTATCTCACGTGGCCAAAACATCAGCCGCTTGGGCACCACATGCTTGACCAGACATATGTTGACCTGCCATGCAGCTCGTTGGCAAGCGTACCTCAAAGACCCACACCAAAGAACAAAGCGGACCTCTCCTTGCTCCTCATCAGCTGGCATCTCCAAACCCACTAGACCTTCAGTCCTCTCTGAAACCTGCTCTGAGAGGAATGAAGGTGTAGAATTAGGTGTGTCACAGCCAAGTGCTTCCGGGAACTCTGCTAGCGGTACGCCCACGTCCGATTATAGCAGGCAAATGTCCCTGCCCCAGCTGCTGGACCGGCAAAAGAAGTTCACTCCCAGCCATCCACATGCCCAGCGGTTGAATGCTAGCTTGGCTAAATTGCTAGCACTTCAACTGCTGCCTTTTCAGTTGGTAGACTCGGCCCCCTTCCGTGAGTTTGTACAATGTGCGGTTCCTCAGTGGCAGGTCCCCAAAGGCCACTTTTTCTCACGGAAGGCGATTCCGGCTCTCTACCGGCATGTGGAAGGCAATGTCCTTGCCTCGCTGGACAGGGGGGTCAGTGGTAAGGTGCATATTACCGCTGACTCATGGTCCAGCAGGCATGGACAGGGACGTTACCTGTCTTTCACGGCCCATTGGGTCACTCTTCTGGCAGCTGGGAAGGATGCAGGACAAGGTGCAGTAGTGTTGGAGGTTGTTCCGCCACCACGCCTCCAAAATGCTACTATTGGTTGTGACACACCTCTCTCCTCCACCCCCTCCTCTTCTTCTTCCTCCATGGCCTCTTCCAGTGCTCTGTCCTCAGAACCAGCGGTGCTCCGTAGGCGTTCCAGGGGCTACGCAAGTATGCAGGCAAAACGATGCCATGCCGTGCTTGCGCTGGTTTGTTTGGGGGACAGGAGCCACACTGGGGCAGATGTTTTGTCAGCTCTGCAGGGGCAGGCCGAGAGCTGGTTGACGCCACGCCAGCTTAAGCCAGGAATGGTGGTTTGTGACAATGGCACCAACCTCCTCTCCGCCCTCCGACAGGGACAACTGACCCATGTGCCCTGTGTAGCTCACGTCCTTAACCTGGTGGTGCAGCGGTTCTTGGGCAGGTACCCCGGCTTACAGGATGTCCTGAAGCAGGCCAGGAAAGTCTGTGTGCATTTCCGCCGATCATTTAATGCCTGTGCTCGGCTGGCTGAGCTCCAAAAGGAGTTGAACCTGCCCAAGAACCGCCTTATATGTGACATGCCCACCAGATGGAACTCAACATTGGCCATGCTGCAGCGGCTGCACACGCAGCAGAGGGCCATCAATGAGTACCTGTGCGACTACGGCACCAGGACAGGGTCAGGGGAGCTTGGTTTTTTCTCACCACGCCAGTGGGGCATGATCAGGGATGCATGCACTGTCCTGTCACCGTTTAAGGAGGCCACAAGGATGGTGAGCAGTGACAGTGCATGCATCAGTGACACTGTACCTCTTGTCCACCTCTTGGAGCATACGCTGCGTGGAATAATGGACAGGGCACTTGAGGCAGAACAGAGGCAGGAAGAGGAGGACTTCCTTGCCTCTCAAGGCCCCCTTTATCCAGACAGTGTTCCTGCTGTGCCACCCATCACACAGGAAGAGGATGAGGAGGAGGAAGAGGAGGAGGAGGATGATTGTGTCAGCATGGAGGTGGAGGCTGGCACTCAGCATCAGCAGCAGCAGCAGCAGTCTTGTAGGGATGATTTACAGTCCCAAGAAACACGTGGACTTGTACGTGGCTGGGAGGAGGTAGCTGCGGATCATGTTGTCCTTAGTGACCCAGAGGACTCCGGACCGAATGCCTCAGCTAACCTATGCTGCATGGCCTCCCTGATCCTGCAAAGCCTGCGGAAGGATCCTCGTATTCTTCGGATCAAGGAGAGGGACCATTACTGGCTGGCCACTCTCCTTGATCCACGGTACAAGGGTAAGGTTGCCGACCTTATCTTGCCATCGCAGAGGGAGCAGAGGATGAGACATCTCCGGGAGGCCTTGCAGAAAGGTCTGTGCAATGCGTTCCCAGAGACTGGGAGGTTACAAACTCCTGGTCCTGGACAACGTGTTGCTGAGGCATCGGTCAGAAGGAGCGGTGGAGAAGGTGGCCATCTGACTGATGCTTTAAGACAATTTTTTAGTCCGCAGCCCCAAGGTATGATCGGTTCCAGCACCCATCGCCAGCGTCTGATTTACATGGTGCAGGAATACCTAGGGGCAAGGTCAGACTTGGACACCTTTCCCACCAAAAATCCTCTGGCTTACTGGGTCTTGAGGATGGATCACTGGCCAGAGCTTGCACAGTATGCAATTGAGCTACTGGCCTGTCCTGCATCCAGCGTTCTTTCAGAACGCACCTTAAGTGCTGCTGGTGGCTTTGTTACCGATCACAGGGTGCGCCTGTCCACCGAATCAGTTGATCGACTGACCTTCATCAAGATGAATCAGTCTTGGATCACCCACAGCTACCAAGCACCTGAAGCTGATGTAACAGAATAATTTTTTTTTAAATATCACATCCCTTCAAGACTGCCTATGCTGATGCTGAGTGACTGTCCTGTTATGTTGATTGTCTATCCTCTTCCTCCTCCGCTGATATGTTGGAAGAACATTTCTGGTTCTGGTTGATGCCATCAGCCCAATTTTTCTGCCCCTGTTTAACAGGGGCGTTTAATTACAATTTTTGATGCAATGCTTTTCAGCAGGGCTAATTCCTGCAATAAAACTAGAGTATATGGCAGAGGTTGCAGTGTGGTGGCACCAGCACCAGTGCCTAAGGCCCAATTTTTCTGCACCTGTTTAACAGGGGCGTTTAAGTACAATTGTTGATGCAATGCTTTGCAGCAGGGCTAATTCCTGCAATAAAACTAGAGTATATGGGAGAGGTTGCAGTGTGGTGGCACCAGCAGCAGTGCCTAAGGCCAATTTTTTCTGCCCCTGTCTAACAGGGACATGTAATTACAATTCTTGATATAATATTTCACAGGAGGGCCCCTTCCTGTGCCCACCCAGAGTAACGGTGAGGACTTATAGTGTTGTGGCACCAGCACCACAACCACCAAAGGTCAATTTTTCTACCACTGTTCAACAATGGCATGTAATTACAATTCTTGATATAATCTTTCACAGCAGGGCGCTCCAGTGCCCACCAAGAGTCACTTTGAGAGCTTACAATGTTGTGGCAAAACCAACACCTTGTTCTGCCATTTCTGCAGAGCATATAGGGCAGGCCCCTACTTTCAAACATCCAATTTACAAACATCTCCTACTTGCAAATGGAAGGAGACAACAGCAAGTGAGATGAAAAAAGATGGACGACAAAACAAATTATACAGCGGTGATAACCCTTCCCTATGTTTTCCAAAAAGCTTAAAAAATTGTTTTTTTGACTGGAGCTACACTTTAAAAATGTACCAGTTGAAAATTACAAACAGATTCAACTTAACACAACAAACCTACACAGTCCCTGTCTTGTTTGCACCGCCTGTATACTGCTGTTCTGAGTATATAGGGCCTGGGGGCCACACGCATTTCCTTTTTTTAATATGGGTACGGGGTTCCCCTTAATATGCGTACAAGACCTAAAGGGGCTGGTAATGGGCAGGGAGGGCTACCCATGCCATTTTTCTCAATGATTTTCAACCATATTGCAGGAACCAGATATAACATTAAAACCGCAAGCAGTTTTAAATGGTGTTATTTCCGTTTAATGTCATTTTGTGCAGGGACTTTTCTAAACACGGGAAACACGTGGCACTTCACAGGCATACTACAGACACCCCCCAGGCGCCATATTTAAAGGAATATTTCACTTTTTTTTTCACTTTAATCGTCATTAAAATCAGTGCTCCCGCCAAAACGACCATTTTTAAAAACATTTTAGGCATTGACCCATGTCCCCTGGGGCAGGAGCCAGGTCCCCAAACCCTTTTTAGGACAGTATCTTGCATATTAGCCGTTAAAATTAGCACTTTTCATTTCGAACGTTCGAGTCCCATAGACTTCAATGGGGTTCTAAAGTTCGTTCGAATTTGGGGTCCGTTCGAAAGTTCTGGTGCGAACCGAACCGGGGGGTGTTCGGCTCATCCCTAGTGGAGAAGGCAGATATCAGGGATGACAGGTCTACTGGGGAGTGAGGTGACAGTTGTGGGCCAGTTGTATAATTGTCTGGAGAAGTGAGGAAGTCTCTCATGGGGGTCCTGTGTAAATCTCCCAGGGTTCTATCTATAAGTGACTCTGTGGAAGTCGGGGAAAGTGAGGTCAGGAACGTGTTACTCAGTGTCCCCAGTCCTGGTCCTTGCTCCACAGTTGGTGCTATACCTGCGTCCTGGTCTGCTATGGATTCCTCTTCTTCCTTCTGTGAAGGACCTAGTGGAGGCGGCGAGGCCACCATTTTGGGTGATCCGTGCGGCTGTGAGGAGCCTTCCAGCTGATAGGAGAGGCTCCTCCTCGCCGCCCCTGCTGACATCTGGCATCCGGTGGGTCTTTGCTATGTCCCAGGTCAGCTGGTGGCAAAACCGGTTTAGGGCACTCTGTCGGCTATGGCTGGGATCTTGTGGCCAGAATGGCACGGAGCTCTGAGGCTATACGGCCATCTTGGAGAGCCCCGCACATGCGCCAGATTTTCTACTCTATTCTTTTCTTATGTATTCAAATTCAAATGTATTCTGTTTGAAATTAGAATTTCAGAATATGTTTATATTCTTTTTTTTTTTATTATTATATTCTATTCATTTATATTCTATTATATTATATTTTGTTCTTTTTTTTTCTATTCTATTTTGTTCTATTTTACTCTATTATATTTTATTCTTTTATTTTCTGTTATTTTTTTATTGTATTACTTTATTTTCTATTACATTTTTTTGTCTTTGGAAACTTTTAGAATTCGATTTGCAAACTATTCAAATTTGAAAACTATTTAAAAACAATTCAAAAACTATTAGAATCGATTCAAATTCAATTATTTTTTGTTATTTCAGATTTGTTTAAATTCTGTACTATTGTAATTTGGAGATTCAGATTTCAATTCGGAACAAAGCAAACTGCATATGTCTAGGAGTAAGACCAGGCAGTTATGTAAGGAATCACTGTGGGGCCACAATATTTTAAATGGGGTGAATTTTAAAACTCTCAACTATGTAACAGCATAAGGAAGCATAGGGATTGATTTACTAAAACTGGAGAGTGCAAAATCTGGTGCAGCTGTGCATAGTAGCCAATGATGTACTTCATCTTAATTCCACTAAAAGTTCATGGTCATTGCAGTATTTACCAAGCCCCCCAAAAAATTTAACAATTTTTGCACCCGTAAAAAAAGCTTTGTTTAAAATTAGGTTTTGGGTAATAATGGAGACAAAGCACAAAAATATCCTTGTAGCAGAGGGGATCATAATGTAGAAGAGTAATGCTGCAACCTTTAAGGTCCAAATAAAATATAGTACATTGCTACCTGTGCCAAGACCATAGCCAGGCAAGCAGTTAGAACAACATCCAAGTACAAAAAGGCCAACAACTAGGTGTGCAAAGCAGATAAATTCTACTTTGTTGCGCATCCATTTAAAGTGAAAAGGGATCCAAAACACAAAAGATGCTGTGTTTCTTCCCTTATGAGCCTTAGTTGTAGCAAACTAAACACAGACAACAACATAGTAAATACCCTCTCTCCAGGTTCATAAGGAGGGCAGGGCCAGAATTAACCCTTTCAATGATATTATATATGATATTATAAAGGATCCAGGGAGAGCAAAAACATTACAGTAATCATTGCAACAAGCATCATTACAACAAGCAAAAAGTAAACAAAACTGCACACAGCTGCACCATATTCTCAAAAGTGGAACACAGCAATTGAGATAGGCAAGTCCAGGGAGGGAGAACAACAATGAAAATATAATAACTACAACATGAACTAGAGGGAGATAAATATGTAGATCCAAATCCCAACTGAGATTTAACCTCTGTGGGATTTTAGTCTGCAATCTAAATATCCACATTGCTTCCTTCTCTAACAATTTATGATGATGATCTCCAATCTCCCTAACCCCCCCCCCCCCCCCCCCAATAGGAGGTATCTTCCTCTTTAAAATGCCTAGAAGCATTTGAAATAACCTTAACATTTGGGTTACTGGTGTAAGAGAAAAATGTTCCCTGATTTGCGTTAACGGCCAGGTTTTACAGCTGACATACTGTAAGTGGCATGATATACAAACGATCAAATATACAACTAATTAGTTTCACAATTGATATAATGCTTGATCCTCAACTGCTCACCAGAAGCCTAAGGCCGCGTACACACGGGCGGATTGTCTGCCCAACTAAGTTCGTCAGACAATCCGACAGACAGTCCGTTCAACTTTTGAATGAACGGACTTGACCACACACGATGAACAGACAGTCCGCTGAAAGCTTGCGCGATGATGTGTACAGCACGTACGACGGGACTAGAAATACAACGTCCAATACACTGCAATGCAACCTTCGGCGTGTAAATCCTTTCTGAGCATGCGCCATACTTAGTCCGTCCAACTTGCCTACACACAAGCGGACTGTCCGCTGAAACCAAGTTTGGACGGACAAAATTACGGAAATTCCAAAGACTTAGTCCGTCAGACTGTCCGCTGAAAAAGTCCACTGAAGCCCACACACGAGCGGATTGTCCGCTGAAACACGTTTCAGCGGACTAAGTTGGGCAGACAATCCGCCCGTGTGTACGCGGCATTAGAATCAAACAGTCCACAGGATAAAAGAGCCAGATAGGACAACCAGGTTGGTTGGATCTGTTTAGAGGCACTAAAAAGGCTAGGGGAAAGGAAAGTTTCTAGAGTGGGTGGGCAACAGCTGGAAATTCAGTACCCTTTCTGAAAAACTCAAAATAGCTGGTTATTTGAATACAATATTGGAAGGTTCTTCTTTATGAATTTTATGATACAATGGAATTTATTAGAAAGGGTGGTCTCAAAATCGACCACCCAATCACCAATTCCATAAGTAGAAAACGAACAAAAATATCGCGCTTGGGGCAAAACCTAAGAGCTGCAACTAAAAACCATCAAATATCAAATTATGGATCAGATCAAAAAAGTTATACATAAAGTTGTGCTAAATATGCGTGAAATCTATAGTGAAAAAAGTAATAAAACTCAGTATAGATTATATAGAAAAAGCAAATCAATCAAAAAAACACTATATAAGAAATTCAATTAAAAAAAAGAAGTCCTTATAAACAAGAAATCCTGGTTCTAACTAAAGAATAATGAACAGGGAAATCAGTCCTTTTCAAAAGTTTGATGAGACCTTCCTGGTTTTGCCAATATTGCTTCCAGACCGTTGATTGGGAGTCCACCCATTGCGGTAAGAGTCAAACTTTTTTCCGGTCTGGAAGCGATATTGGCAATCACCAATTCCACCTCATTCTTATTTCTATTTTTATTTTTGTCACTCATAAGAAGATCCTCCCTATTTTTGTTACTAGCTATCTTTCTCCCTCTCTATACTCTCTATACTCCATTGTGGAATCCCTCTCTAACAAATGAGCTCTAATGATATCACATTCCGTATGGAATGCCACCTCTGTTGAACAATTTGTGCAGGTTCATGTTAACTCTCCAACTGGTATTGATCTGACGGTGTAGGATGGATGACAGCTAGTGGCACTGGTGAACAGAGGCATTACTTAAGCAGGACTTATGATAAGTCTGGGATGTTATCTCTCTGGTGTCCACAGTTCCCTGAAATGTAAAGTCCAAAAAGTCAATTACAGAACGATATCCGCTAATAAAATTAAATATTATATTTTTTGTCAGTTACATAGAACAAACTGTCACCTCAACCTGCATACTAAGATGCTTGACTCTGTTTACTGGGGTGCAGTTTAGAATTAAGAATTATATCAATTGTGGAACTAGTTATATTGTATATTTAAATGTTTGTATTCCATGCCACTTACAGTATGTTGGCTGTACCACCATTAAGAACTTGAATAGGGGAATATTTTTTTTACTGCAGTAACCCAGATGTTACATTTATTTCAAATGTTTCTAGGCCTTTTAAAGAGGAACGTGTAGGGGATACCTCCTCTTTGAGATTTTGTGGAATTGAGCGAGTGGTCCCAGTCCCCAGAGGGGAGATCCTCATAGTAAACTGTTGGCATGGGAGGCAATGTGGATACATTGATTGCATACAGGAGTTAAATCTCAGGTGGGAGTTGGATCTGCATCTTCATTTACTCCTTCTCATTAATGTTGTACCTATCACATTTTTGTTGTTGTTCTCTCTCCCTTGATTTGCCAATCCCACTTGTTGCATTCTATGTTTGAAATTATGGTTATTTGTGTAGCTTTGTTTATTTTTTGTTTGTTGTAATTATGTTTGTTGTAGTGATTAATTTAATATTGTAATCACCCTTTTCCTCTCCCTGGATACCTTATTGGAGGATAGTTAATATTGTGGAAGGAGTTGATTTTCACCCTTGTGAATACGGAGAGAGGTTTTTTTTAATGTGCTATTGTCTGTGTTTTTAGTTAGCTACTACTATCCGACTAAGGTCCATAAGGGCAGAAACTTATCAGAATCTTTTGTGTATTGGATCCCTTCTCATTTGTAATGGGTATGTAATAAAGAATATTTGTATCTACTTCACACACCTTGTTGCTGACCCTTTTCTACAGAGAACAGCATAAACCCTGGCCAAAATGGTATATCTTAAGCTAAAAGAATCTCTGCCCTAGTTTGCCTCCTGTCCCCTAGGCATACCAGCTGCAACACTGCCTGGCATCTTTTTGCCCTAGTCATTGAATAGCCTTTTGAACATTTGAGGGAATCTGATGGATCTGAACTTCCTTGATCAGTGCTATAGCAGGTGGCATGGGGTTGACAGAATCAGAGCAAGGGTTACCTTTACACTGTATGGACCCATACAGGCCCTATTCCCTCTGACACCCCATTATATACCAACATCCATATCACTGGAGGCTGAAATAATGTATAGTGGGGGTAGAAGTGGAAAGAGAGGAGCTAGATTGTAGGAAGGGTAGTGCTGCCCCTTTCCTGATGACTAGCATTCTGGTGCATTTTCCAATGAGCTGGTTGCTGAGGTCAGATATCTCTTCATACATGTGGGGACCAGATGTACAATGGTGGCGCCATGCTGGATACCCTGGAGGCAGATAAATACTGCAAATAACAATGATGCAGTCTGCTACACATGTGCTGAAATATCCCACAAATGTGAGCTCTCTGAGGTGGACTGGGGACAAAAGTGATCTGCAACCAACGTGCTTTGTCATTAAGTGGAACAGGTGGTTATTTATTATTTTCGTACAGGATTTATGTAGCGCCAACAGTTTCTTCAGTTAAAATACATCTCAATACAGGCGGAATCAGAGGGCCCTGCTTGTTAGAGCTTACAATCTAAGAGGGACGGTCAAGTGATACAAAAGATAATAGCTGTGGGGGATGAGCTGATGGAGGAAAAAAAGTATAGTTAGATGGGGCAGAATATACAGTACTTCTCTGAAGAGAAGAGTTTTTAGGGATTGTCTAAAGGAAAACAGATTAGGAGATAGTCGAAAAGATTGGGATATGGAATTCCATAGGATGGCAGAGGCTCCAGGAAAGTCCTAGAGCTGAGCATGGGAGGAGGTGACAAAGCAGCTAGAGTGCAGGAGGTTTTGGGAGGAATGAAGAGAGCAATTAGGTTGGTATTTTAGGACTAGGTTTATGATGTAGCTGGGGCCGAGTTGTGTATGGCTTTGTTAGTTGTTGTTAGTATTTTGATTTGAATTTGTTGGAAGCCAGTGGAAGTATTGACAGAGAGGAGTAGCTGATACTGAATAGCTGGTAAGGTGGATGAGTCTGACAGCAGCATTCATGATGGACTGAAGAGATATGTAAAAAAAAAACAAATCCAGACTGAAGAGAATCAAGAAAGTTATTTTCAGTGAGGTGGTCACTTAATCAGTTGAAGCCTAAACATTTGAGGAGTTTGGATAAAAAACGGAGCAAGGAGATAGGTAGGTTGTTAAGATTGGTGAGGTACAATGAGGGCTTTGTAGGTATGGGGGGTGACACATGTTTTAGAGAGTTGTGGAAGATGCTAGAACATAGGGAGACATTGAGGATGTGAGTTAAAAAGTGAAGGATAGAGCCAGAGGGTGACAGTAGCATTTTTGAGGGAACAGGGTCCAGGGGAAAGCGGTTAGGTGGATGTTAGAAAAAAGTTTAGCAGCCTTATCTATAGGTGAGATTGAATAAGAGAAGTAATGATTGTACTTGTGGATGTGGAGTGTGAAGTGGGGAAGGTATCTGTACAGCGGAGATCTCGCTTTATGAATTGTATTAATTTTATTTTAAATATGATTGTTGATCTTCAGGAAAGCAAGTGAGTGCATGGAGGACGAAGTAGAAAGTTAAAGGTAAAGAGTTGATGGGGACAGGATGATAAGTTGTTAATGAGGGTGATAAACTATGTCTGTTTGGCAGTAAGGAGACAGGAATTATATTTTCAGAGTGCATATTTATTTTGGTGGAAATCTTTCTGAGGCTTAGTCTTGCGTCACAGGTGCTGGTAAGTTATTTCAGACCTCCAGTGTCATCTGTTTGCTAAAGTTGTAGGTGTGGGACCTGATTCTAAGTGTGCTGAGGGGGGGCAGTGTATCCAGGAGGATGACAGTGAAGTTTTGTACACAGAAGTGGCTCATTTGGGGCAGGGCAGAGGTGAGATTTTATGATAGTGATGGTTAGTAGCAAAGTAGAGAATTAAAGGGTTAAGGTGATTAACGTTTCTATAGTTGATTAGGTGGTTGGAGGAGGTGGAGGAGAGAGAGAGTGAAACTAATAAGATGGTGATCAGAGAGAGGGAAAGGATTGTTGGAGAGGTTGCATGGAGTACATAGGTGGGAGATAACAAGGTCAAGGGTGTTGCCGTTAGAGTGAGTAGAAGCATGTATCCATTGCTTCAGGTCAAAAGAGGAGGTTAGACTGAGAAGTTTAGAAGTAGCAGGAGTGTTAGTATTCACAGAGATGTTGAAGTCATTGAGAACGATTGTGGGAATTTCAGAAGAGAGAAAGTAGTGTAGCCAGACAGAGAAGTCATCAAGAAAGACTCATACCTATTCCCTTCACTTTTCTGCAAGCTGCCCTGGATGATATCTCTCCCTCACATTTCTCCTGAGCTTTGTCCAGCACCTAGGTATGGTCAAAGACCACATCTTCCCCTCTCTCCTTATAACTTGAGCCAAATTGACAGTATGCTGCAGCTGAGGGAACACCTCTGCCAATTGGTTCTCCCTGCCTGGTTTCCCCTTCCTCTTAGCTTCCATTTCTCTACACCTCAACCGCAAAGACCATTATTTTCTGCACATCCTCTTGCAGAAACTGGCTCAAGCTGTGCTCAAATAGCTCTTTTGTAATGGTAGTAATTGAGAGTCCAAATTAGTGAACACATTCGAAGTATAAAGAAAAAGGATGATGAACATCCCCACTGGATAATAGGGATGGGCAGAACAGACCCCTGTTCGGTTGCCTCCAGAACTTTCGAACACCACGAAAGTTCGGACCCAAATAACGAACCCCATTAAAGTCAATGGGACCTGAACATCAAAAATCAAAAGTGCCCATTTTGAAGCTTATATGCAAGCAATTGGGCATACAATGGTTAAAGGGGTCCGTGTACTGCCCTGGGGGACATGTATCAATTAAAAAAAAAGTTTGTGAAAAACTTCATTTTTAAATGAGCAGTGATTTTTCTTTTAAAGTGAAAGCATACAAAAAAAAAAAAATCCTTCCAATATAGTCCCCGGGGGGTCCCCTTAGTCTACCTGTAAACTGCTGCAGCAATAATTTATAAAGCCAAAAAAAGACATTTTCTCTGCAAGCTGCCTTTTTATTTTGCTCAGCACAAGCTGGGGAGCCAGTGTGTGTATGATGAGGCCACAATGTAGTGCACTGCGAACAGGATTAGAGATTTTTTGGATACATTCTGGTGTCACTTTGACTTTGGATAGAAGTAACGGGTGATCTTTGGGTGTCCGTGGCGCCTTCACACTGTAACCCTATAGAGGTAATCTTGATGAAAGCAAGAATTGGCTTTGCTGTGAAAAATTGCAATGATATGCATCTGTCAAACAGGTGCTGAAAAATAGGTCTTTGGGTGTTAATTGTGCCCATGAAAACTATACCAAAAACATTCTTCCAGATGAAACAAACACCCTCAAAGCTAGGCAGCCTCGAAGTCCTGCAGAGATTCCACATACCAAAAAGACTTAATCAGTGACATCGGCATCAGGGGCTTCACAGCTGGTAATCCAGGGCTGATTCATTTTTATAAAAGTCAAATTGGTCCACGGAAAACATCGGACAGATGCATTCTATGATCAGTAACGAAACCTCCTGCAGCATTGAATGCCCGTTCTGAAAACATGCTGGATGCAGGGCAGCCCAACAACTCAAAAGCATACTGGGCAAGTTCTGCCCAGTGGTCTATTCTCTTGACCCAGTAAGTCAGTGGATCGTCAGCTGGAAAGCTCTCCATCTCTGTTTTGGCCCCAAGGTAATTGTCCACCATGTGATGCAGACGCTGCCGATGTGGATGTGGAAGCTAACAGCCCTGAGCAGCGAGGACCAAAAAAATTCCGAAATGCCTCACTTCGGCAGATGCCTTCTCCTCTCTTGTCCAACAGAAGACTCAAAACTGCATTTTCCATGACACTGTAACCCACTGGAGAAAAACAGGGAAAATGTTCAATAAAATCTTCTTTAACGTGTCCTCAAGAGATTTTATCTGCTGCACTCTCTGTGTGGATGGGATGAGTTCTGAGACCTCCCCCTTATAATGGTGGTCAAGGAGGGTTAAAAACAATGAAACTAGAAAATAATCAAACACCAAAAAACCTAATCAACCTATACCAATAGACGTAAAAACAATATTAAATTGACAGAAAAATGTGATTAGTGAATAGTATACATGAATACTAACGTATCGTCATAAAGTGAATAAAATGTATACTAGACCTAAAATGACATTAATGTGAATATTACAAAGAAAACCCCCACAATAATTAATGTAGATTGACACAAAAAAAGGGTTATAATGTGTGCTAGATTTAAACGAATAGTATTAAAATAATATTCAAAAAACCATAAAAAGTTCATATGTGATGAAAAAAATATTTTTATATAGTCCCAAGATTAATATTGGTTCTTCAAACTTGACATAAAGGTGCAAAAATATCCACAAATGCGTGTATATAAAAACAAAAAATTTTTCAAAACAATCCTCCACCAGTGAGAAGAGGGGCCGCTTACCAGAGCTTTAGATCCCAGTGTTAGTGAGATCAGTAAGGCAACAGCACAGAGGTTTCTGGGTGAACCGTCACAGGCATCCCACCATCTCCATCTCCAATATGAAGCCTCCAATCAAGAAACGAAGGTGTCGTAGATTGCTGACACCACGCTGTCTCTATCTCCAATACGAAGCCTCCAGTCCGGGAACGAAGGTATCGTGGATCATATAAAAAATCAAAGACACTCGCATAGCGTAAAACCACTTGGTTTAATAAAGTAAAGTTTAAAAGATTTACACTCACATGCGTAAAGAAAAAACGATCATATAAAAACGAGCCGGCCGGACTCGTGTGCCGCCCGCACTTCCTGGTTGGGCGTAGAACGCGGAGACGTCAGAACGCCTATCTCCCTACGCGCGTTTCGTCACGAACGGACGTGTTCACGGGACGCATCCCGTGAACACGTCCGTTCGTGACGAAACGCGCGTAGGGAGATAGGCGTTCTGACGTCTCCGCGTTCTACGCCCAACCAGGAAGTGCGGGCGGCACACGAGTCCGGCCGGCTCGTTTTTATATGATCGTTTTTTCTTTACGCATGTGAGTGTAAATCTTTTAAACTTTACTTTATTAAACCAAGTGGTTTTACGCTATGCGAGTGTCTTTGATTTTTTATATGATCCACGATACCTTCGTTCCCGGACTGGAGGCTTCGTATTGGAGATAGAGACAGCGTGGTGTCAGCAATCTACGACACCTTCGTTTCTTGATTGGAGGCTTCATATTGGAGATGGAGATGGTGGGATGCCTGTGACGGTTCACCCAGAAACCTCTGTGCTGTTGCCTTACTGATCTCACTAACACTGGGATCTAAAGCTCTGGTAAGCGGCCCCTCTTCTCACTGGTGGAGGATTGTTTTGAAAAATTTTTTGTTTTTATATACACGCATTTGTGGATATTTTTGCACCTTTATGTCAAGTTTGAAGAACCAATATTAATCTTGGGACTATATAAAAATATTTTTTTCATCACATATGAACTTTTTATGGTTTTTTGAATATTATTTTAATACTATTCGTTTAAATCTAGCACACATTATAACCCTTTTTTTGTGTCAATCTACATTAATTATTGTGGGGGTTTTCTTTGTAATATTCACATTAATGTCATTTTAGGTCTAGTATACATTTTATTCACTTTATGACGATACGTTAGTATTCATGTATACTATTCACTAATCACATTTTTCTGTCAATTTAATATTGTTTTTACGTCTATTGGTATAGGTTGATTAGGTTTTTTGGTGTTTGATTATTTTCTAGTTTCATTGTTTTTAGCGCAGCTCATTTTGTTCACCTATTTAGTTTGATATCGGAGTATTACGATTAGGGTTGCTGCTTATAGGTTGCTTTCTTTTGTTGTTCGAGTAGCGCGGTTTACCTTTTGTACCGGTCAAGGAGGGTTGCCAACCAATAATCATCCTCCTTTATGCCACATATTCTTGGGACCTTTCACAGGTTTTGAAGCATGAGGTTGTCCATGCGCCAAGGCTTGAGAAGCAGACTCCTCAAGGTCACTCAGGATGACAGCATCTGGAACTTCCTCTTCCCAGCCACATACTACTCCCAAGGGTCCTGGGGTTGGAAAGCCATCGCTTATAGATTGACGCATGTCTTCCTCTTATTCAAAGCCTATGAAAGTGGCACAATCCTCCTCCTCATCCTCCTCCCCTCTCTCCTCCTGTGTGTTCATGACATAGGAATGATGGTGTCTGGCTAAAGTGGGCCTTGAGTGGAAAGGATGTCCTCCTCTTCTTACTGCTTCTCTGTCTCCAGTGCCCTGTCCATAATGCCATGCAGAGTCTGCTCCAGCAGGAAAAAAACAGGGATTTCGTCACTGATGCATGCCCTGTCACGGCTCACCGGGGCCGGTACAAGGCAGGGGCGGAGGGGACAAGTGCTCTGGGTGGTATAATATGCTGGAGGGAGGGGGCGCAGGTGAAGTGTGGCAGTGTGCTTCAAAACTGTGTGTGTGTGACTATACACACTAGTCACCGATGCCACTAATAGCTATAATCATGGCTGATCCCAGGCAGGTGCCACGAGCAAGGGCAGAGGGGGAGGGACCACGAAGCCCAGTTGCCCCGGAACCTCTTCTTGTCTGCAAATGATAGCAGCAGCGAGCAGGTGCAAGAAGGAGAAACTGTGCTGCGCCCCTCCTCCCCCCTCGAGCCGCCGCCGTCAAGAGAGGGCTCTGTCTCCAGCCCATTCCCCCTTCCTCTTTCGGTCAGCAGCGGGGAGAGCGCCTGTGTCTCTGTGAAGAGAGAGCAGCAACACGATCTTCTCTCCCCTTCTGCTGCTGTACTCTGGAGCGGTGCTCTCTCCTTCCTATTGGGCAGAAGAGAAGGATCATGGGATATGTAGTGCCGAGGACTGGCCCAATGCATTCCTAAGAGGGAAACTGCAGTCCCCAGCATGCCGAACTGAAAACTGAAGGGGAGAGAAAGAGAGCCAGGCTATGGATGGCAAGTGACATGTGGTGGTAAGTGACACATGGCATCTGGCAGGAGATGATGGTGGTAAGTGACATGTGGCATCTGGCAGGAAGTGACAGTGGTAAGTGACATGTGGCATCTGGCAGGAGGTGACAGTGGTAAGTGACACGTGGCATCTGGTAGGAGGTGACAGTGATAAGTGACATGTGGCATCTGGCAAGAGGTGACAGAGGTAAGTGACACGTGGCATCTGGCAGGAGGTAACAGTGCTAAGTGACATGTGGCATCTGGTAGGAGGTGACAGTGGTGACACATGGCATCTGGCAGGAGGTGATGGTGGTGGTAAGTGACACATGACATCTAGCAGGAGATGATGGTGGTGACACATGTCATCTGGCAGGAGGTGACAGGGGTGGTAAGTGACACATGGCATCTGACAGGAGATGATGGTGGTAAGTAACACGTGGCATCTGTTAAGAGGCGACAGTGGTAAGTGACACGTAACATCTGGCAAAAGGTGATGGTGCTGACATCTGGCAGGAGGTGACAGTGGTAAGTGACATGTAGCAGCTGGCAGGAAGTGACATTAGTAAGTGACACATGGCATCTGGCAGGAGGTGACAGTGGTAAACGAGACATAACCTCTGGTAGCAGGTGACAGTGCTAAATGACATGTGGCATCTGGCAGCAGGTGATGATGGCAAGTGGCACTCGGCATCTGGCAGCAGAAGACGATAATAAGTGACATGTTGCATCTGGCAGCAGCTAACGGTGACGAATGACACTTGGCATCTAGCAGCAGGTGACGGTGGCAAGTGAAACTTGGTATCTAGCAGCAGGTGATGGTGGCAAGTGAAATGGGGCATGTGGCAGCAGGTGACAGTGGTAAGTGACATGTTGCATCTGGCAGCAGGGGAAGGTGGCAAATGACACATGGCATCTCGCAGCAGGTGATGGTGGTAAGTGGCATGAGCCCTGTGCTGATAATCAATGCAGGACTGTTTACAAAGGGAATGGTGTCTTTTTTTTCTTACACGGGGGGGGGGGGTGCAGTTTATCATCTTTGCCCTGGGCACCAAATGATCTTGTCCCAGCACTGCAGCTCACCATCCTTGTGGCCTCCTCAAATGGTGACAATACAGTGCACTCATCCTTAATGATCAGCCATTGGCGTGGGGAAAAAAAGCTGAGGCGACCTGAGCCTGTCGTTGTGCTGTACTAGCACAGGTACTCATTGAAAGTCCTCTGCTGCATGTATAGCCACTGCAGCATTCCCAAAGTTGAGTTCCACCTGGTTAGCATGTCACAAATCAGTCTGTTTAAGGCAGGTGGAATTCCCGCTGAATTTCATCCAACCGAGCACTGGCTGTGTATGACCACCTGAAATGGCTACAGACTCTTCTGTCCTACTTTAGTACATCTTGCAACCCTGAGTACGTACTTAGGAAATGCTGCACCACCAAATTGAGGACATGTGCCAGACATGGCACATGTGTCAACTTTCCCTGTCTAAGGGCGGACAGGAGGTTTGAGCCATTATCGGACACTTCCATTCCTGGCTCCAGCTGGCATGCTGTGAACCACCTCTGGGCCTGTCCCTGCAGAGCTGCAAGAATCTCTGCTCCAGTATGGTTCCTGTCCCCTAAACACACCAGCTGAAGCACTGCATAGCACCCTTTAGCCTAACTCTGGGAATAGCCCTTTGAACACTTAAGGGTACCTGATGTTCATAGGATAATTTTGCAGAGGAGGGCATGGAGGTGGAGGAGGAAAAGGAGGGGGTAGCGCGCACAGGTCCGGCATTATCACCACCAGCTGTATGGAAATGTGGGGCACAACAAGCTGCAGCACTGAGCCCTGTCCTGCATCCTTTTGAGATGCAAGCAGCGTTACCCAGTATGCTGTGAACAAAATATATCGTCCCTGCCCATGCTTACTGGACCACGTTTCAGTAGTAAGGTGGATCTTACAGCTGACTGCCATGCCCAACGATGCCAGAACATTCCTTTCCACATGATGAAAGAGAGATGGAATGGTCTTATGTGAAAAATAGTTGTGACTGCGAACCTGCCATTGTGGTACAGCCCATTGTGCGAATTTATGGAAGGGGGCAGAATCCACCAGGCTGAAAAGCAGAAGTTGGAGAGCCAACAGCTTTGACAAGCTTGCATTCAGACGCTGGGCATGTGGGTGGCAGGGACTGTATTTTTTTCTGATGCAGGGGCAGAGAGATATGCCGGCTACAGTCTACAGCTGGTGGTGTGCTGCTGGCAGATGTGCTGCTAGGACTTGGGACACCCTGTGCTATACCATTATCCCTGTCAGTGGAGGCTGCTGAGAGGCAATGACTCGGTATCACAGGGGTAGACTGAAGTGGGTAAGGAGGAGGAGGGACAGATTTGTGACCCTTTTGTTTGCCTTTTATTTGCTCTAGCCCACGGGCTGAGTGGTTGGATGTTAAATGCCTTGTTAAGCATGTGGTACCCAAATGGTTGGTGTTTTTGCCACTTTTGATGTACCTGAGACAGTTTACAGATAGCAACAGTGCGATCTGCTGCACATGTGCTGAAAAAGGCCCAGACAGCTGAGTTTTGGGAAGTGGGCTGGGAGATAACAGATGTGATGGAAAAGGGTGGCTGCTCTCTACTCTTTCTTGATGTTGGCCTCCTTGAGGTTGTGCTACCTCACCTTCAGTTTCCTCTTCTGCTCTATCTGGCACCCAAGTCGTATCAGTGACATCATCATCATCTTCACCATCATCATTATCTTCATCATCATCATCATCATCATCATCTTCACCACCATCATCATCATAATCATCATCATCTTCACCACCATCATCATCATCATCTTCACCATCATCATCATCTTCACCACCATCATCATCATAATCTTCATCATCTTCACCACCATCATCATCATCATCATCTTCACCATCATCATCATTATCTTCACCATCATCATCATCATCCATCTCCTCCATCTTCATCATTACGCTGTGGCTTAGGGGAACATTATTTCCAATTTGATTACCAGTGTTCCTCCCTCTCTCTAGGCTCATGTTCCTGTCATCCTCAACCTCTGAACCAACATCTGAATCCAGTAATGGCTGGGCATTATCAAGGTGCAAGTGGCTGACGCTGTGGTCACATAACTCAACTGACTCCTCAATGGATGATGTTGGAGCTATGGTAGGAATAGATGTGGACAAGGAGGCAGGTTTATCCACTCTGGCAACTGCAGGGGACTGCACACTTGTCTCTGCTTGTGTAACAGAGGATGAGGAGGATGAGGAAGGTTTAGTAAGCCAGTCCACCACCTCTGCATGCTGTGGCTGGACAGCATGGGCAAACTCATTAAACAGAGGAAATGATGCCCTGCCTGAGGACTGCCTGTTGCTGGCCCACTTAATGAGCCAAGGGAACATCTGCCTTTCCTTGCTGTCCTCCCAAAGATTATTGGGAGGGAAGGGGTGGTGCTTATAAGCAAATGTAAAGAAGAAGTTGAAATCTGTACGTATATGTACTTTAATCAATGTAAAGTGGTGTTTGGTGCACTTTAATTTGAGTACTCACTCTACACAGACACACTCCACGGATACACTATAATATCATGCGCCAAGCATACAGTGACACACAGAACTATATGGTGTTAAACTGGCAGTAGCACACACAGAACTATATGGTGTTAAACTGGCAGGCACGCATAACGATATGGCTTAGAACTGGCAGTAACGCACACAGAACTATATGGCTATATGACATGGAATTGGCAGTAACACGCACAGAACTAAATGGATTTAAACTGGCAGTAATGCAAACAAAATTATATGGCATTAAACTGGCAGTAACACACACAGAACTAAATGGCTTTAAACTAGCAATGACGCATACAGAAGTAAATGGCTTTAAACTAGCAGTAACACACAAAACTATATGGCGTTAAACTGGCAATAACACACACAGAAGTAAATGGTATTAAACTGGCAGTAACGCAATCAAATAGACGGTGTTCAACCATCACTACACTGATGCTTCCTGAACTGTCCCTACTCTAGCTATACACTAATGTAAAGTTTACTGACACTGTCTCACTACACTACACTGAATCTATATGAGCTGTCCCTAATCTACACTAATGTATGCTGCTTCAGCCAATCAGGGCTTGCAAAGCCCTGTTCAGCGCCGCAATTCATTGTGGTCAGTTCAGGGGGGGGCCGTTTCAGGATCCAACAGGCCTGAAATGTTGGGGGGTTGAGTGTTTAAAACCTGTCTGGAGAGGTTCCAATATTATCAGGGATCTGTCAAAAGGAGAAACTCTTTGGATAATTCTCACAGACAGGCTCTCACCCAAAGGGCTATACATAGAGTTGGATATCAACTGCTTTATTAGTGACTCATAAACGAGTACTGGCATAACATAGCTTGTTAATATAAAGAATTTCTATTGTGTATGTACGATGGTCAGTCTATGTGACACATCCTTGATATAGATTGACACCATTACTTCTATAATAATTATGTCCTAAGGGAAGATGTTTAGTTTTGGAATTTTCGGGAGATATACCTATTGGGTTTCTTCTGGGCGTTCATTACAAAACATCGTTTTAAATCATATGAATTAATTCTTAATAGATTTTATTTTTAAAACTTTTTTTATCATTTTAAATTTCTTCAACTTTTCTGAGTGCATATACCTATATGTTTTATCTAAAGTATTTTAGCCGTTTTTCTTTCGGCTTGCTATTGATTTAGTAGCCTGATATTCCTAATTAGGCAAATATGCATATTTATTTGCTTATGCAGATTTCTTGATTTCTTGCATTTTCATATGGTTGTAATTAACAGAAGTGTATCGGGTATCCATGGCTTAGCTATTAATTCATGGGGCTTTCTTGCTTCCCCTCTGCTGCTGAACTATATTATGTTGTGTGCACAGGGGGAGGAGTGATTGGCACAAGATATGCTGATTGACTTAGCCGCGGATTCTATTTTATTTTAAACCGCATGGTGACATTGTGAGATCACGCCCTCAGCTGAAGTCGGAAGTGACGAAACACACTGCATGATAATCAGAAGTGACATTTACGTGTCACTGGGAACTATCAGAAAGGAATCGGCATGACTGTTCACTTGCTATAGACAGCTTCCACTACAGCAAGGACCGGTGACTACGCTACGATTTCCTTTTTGCTTTTTTACATTGCTCTATTGTTTTAACAAGCTAGTATGTATATTATGTAAGGGGGGCTATTGGCTACAATAAGCTTTTAAAAACAGGATTACGCTATGTGGCAATTATCATTTTTTAGATGATCCTGCTGCAACCCTCGGGCCTGCAGTGAGATACACCTCACAGGACTCCCAACGCCATCTTGTGGCCTACAGGACCCCCGGACGCCGCCACACTTCGCCGCGATCTGAGGATTGAGCGGCTGCTCTCCTCGGTTCTTCCGGCTGCCTTAATCTCCAGAAGACATGGGAGATCGAAGTGCCCGGGCTTGATTGACTGGGGCCCCCTCGGGTGTCCTCGGTGAGCCATGACCCGATGCCATCTTACAGACCTCCTCCAGCACAGTGAGTAGCAATACGAACGCTATCTCTCCCCAGTAGCTGATAACCTCAACAGCAGTTGCTCCCTGGGAGATCGTCAGGGTACAGACATTAAGAGCTGACTTCAGACCCAGATGGAGGGTCTGGGGCCTGTCCGGATCAGGGCTTGCCTGGGCGGGTGCTGTCGCTAGGAAAGGCTGTGGCTTTGGCCTTCCCACGGAGCTTGGTGTCCATCTTGCTGCTCCAAGAATACCCTAACCCATCCTGGTGTGCTCCCCTTGGGGTGCTGCTCCCTCCCCACCAGACCCGGTGCAACCCTAGGCCCATTACCCACCCCATGGAGCTGCCAAGGGGGGCAATTGACTGATAGACTTTACAATAAATAGAACGCCTGCCCTGGCCATTATGGAGGATGTTATTTGAATGAGCCTGGAGCTTTGGCTGCTCCCCAAGACCTCTGCAATGCTATTACTATATCATTAACCCTGGGGGTAAGCTTGATTGTCCACCATACCTCTTAGGCACCCCATGGGCAAAGTCGGCCAGCTGCAGAGATATTATAAACCTCTTAATGGACAGTGCAAGGGAGTAAATATGAAACGTTTCATTACCAGGTCACAATCTTTAGCCCCGACCTATCCTGCAGACCCATTCACCACAATGGACCCATCCCTGGGGACTGAAACTATTGTGAAATCACCACTAAATGCCACTCAAGGTCCAGATTCTGAACCTCTCTCGCCATATGAGATCCTTACTCCAGACATCTTAGACGCCAAGTTGGTTGCTAAATTACAACTTTTAATTCAACAAATCACCAACAATGTTTTGGCAGAGGTGAGCAAGCTGGCTGCGAATCTGAGAGGGGAAATGAACCACAGACACTCTCAAGAACAAATTTGATGTGATGGTTAAATATGTACAGGCTATTGAGGAGGAAAACCATAACCTACTCCTTTCAGGTCCCGAATTACAACTACAACAGGAGGACTTGGAGAAAAGGGAGAGATGGCAAAACTTGCGCTTCAGGGGTATCCCTGAGGCCGTAGTTGACCCTGATTTGTGCACCTATTTTCTGGGCCTTTTTAACACCCTGGCCCTCACGGTGGGGAACATAGACTGGTGCCTTGACAGGGCTCACCGATCCCTTGCCCCTAAACCCCCGGCTGGAGCCAGACCTAGAGATGTTATAGTGAGGTTTCACTTTTTTGAAAGCAAAGAGGCGCTAACCCTGGATGCACGCAATAAATCTCAAATTATTTACAAGGGGCAAAACTGAAAATCTTTAGCGATCTCTCCCCCATTACCCTTGCTAAAGGCAGGAACCTACGTCCATTTACCTCCCATCTACAACATCATAAGGTTCCATACTACTGGGGATTTCCTTTCCGTCTTGTTGTATCTAAAAACGGAGTCCAATACCGCATCCTCCATAAGTTGACTCACTGAGTCCACACACCACTTCATGAGGAAATGGACCCACGTATTAGGTAAATCTATAACGGTCCAAACATGGGATAAGATTTGGTCTTCTATTTTTAAATCCTCCTAATGTGTAACCCAAAAGGAAACATCTATAAAGATTCTTATGTTCTGGTACAAAACCCCCGATGTTCTACACAAATATGATTCCTCGGTTTCATCACGCTGTTGGCAGTGTGGAGTTGAAACGGGTTCTTTGTTTCATATCTTCTGGGAGTGCTCTCTGATTCAGCCCTTCTGACATCACCCGATGTGGGGCAACTAATCCAGAGGGTGGTAGATGTATCACTCCGGCTAGACCCCTTAAACTGCCTATTGAAGCTTCCTGTTAAGGGCCTAACCAAAAAAGTTAACCGGCTGATCTCTTACATCTTACTCGCAGCCAAAAGATTTATTCCACTGTGCTGGCTGTCCAACACATCTCCCCCATGCTCAGATTTTTACATTTGGTAGCTGAGATTCGGAGGATGGAATATCTAACAGCCTCTGTACACTATTCTATTCCCCAATTTGATAAAGTATGGGAACCATGAGATCAATGTCTTAACTTAATGTCTTAACTCAAAATTAAGTTTGTTTTTCCCTTTCCCTTTTTTTTTTTTTTTTGGTACGATAATTGGTGCCTATCTGATTACTTTGTTAGTTTACATATACCCTCCACAAAACTCCTTACTGCTTCATTATTGTACATGCTCTTGGATTCTGAATCTTACTATTCACATGTGAGTTGGTTATGTTATATAACTATTAATAAGCTGTGCAGATCACTCCTGTGCTCTGCACTATGGACATTGCTCACCTGTTCCCATCATTTCTATATTTACTATCGGTAGTCATTATACTTATACTATTGGTAAATAATGCATTGTACTTAAATTTTTGTATTTGGTTTTACTCTTATAACCCAATAAAAATTACAATTTTGAAAAGAAAGCTCTATTTGTGTGACGAAAATTATAAAAATAAAATTTGGGTACAGTGTTCCCTGACCGCGCAATTCTTATTGAAAGTGCATACGCGCTGAAAGCTAAAAATTGGCCTGGGAAGGAAGGGGTGAAAGTGCGCAGTATTGAAGTGGTTAAAGAAGTCACCTCACCGTTTTTTCTTATATGTGGAAACATATAAAAGCTTGTCACATGCGGATGAATTGACATGAGCGCTGGTATGGCACTTTAACCACTTAAGCCCCGACCATTTTGCTGGCTTAAGACCAGAGCACTTTTTGCGATTCGGCACTGCGTCGCTTTAAATGACAATTGTGCAGTTGTGCGACGTGGTTCCCAAACAAAATTGACGCCATTTTTTTCCGATAAATAGAGCTTTCTTTTGGTGGTATTTGATCACCTCTGTGGTTTCTATTTTTTGCTCTATAAACAAAAAAAGAGTGCCAATTTTGAAAAAAATGCATTATTTTTTACTTTTTGCTATAATAAAATCCCCAAAAAATATACACTATCGTTCAAAAGTTTGGGGTCACATTGAAATGTCCTTATTTTTGAAGGAAAAGCACTGTACTTTTCAATGAAGCTAACTTTAAACTAGTCCTAACTTTAAACAAATATACTCTATACATTGCTAATGTGGTAAATTACTATTCTAACTGCAAATGTCTAGTTTTTGGTGCAATATCTACATAGGTGTATAGAGGCCCATTTCCAGCAACTATCACTCCAGTGTTCTAATGGTACAATGTGTTTGCTCATTGGCTCAGAAGGCTAATTGATGATTAGCAAACCCTTGTGCAATCATGTTCACACATCTAAAAACAGTCTAGCTCCTTCCAGAAGCTACAAAACTGACCTTCCTGTGAGCAGATTGAGTTTCTGGAGCATCACATTTGTGGGGTCAATTAAACGCTCAAAATGGCCAGAAAAAGAGAACTTTGATCTGGAACTCGACAGTCTATTCTTGTTCTTAGAAATGAAGGCTATTCCATGCGAGAAATTGCAAAGAAATTGAAGATTTCCTACAACGGTGTGTACTACTCCCTTCAGAGGACAGCACAAACAGGCTCTAACCAGAGTAGAAAAAGAAGTGGGAGGCCGCGTTGCACAACTAAGCAAGAAGATAAGCACATTAGAGTCTCTAGTTTGAGAAACAGACGCCTCACAGGTCCCCAACTGGCATCTTCATTAAATAGTACCCGCAAAACACCAGTGTCAACATCTACAGTGAAGAGGCGGCTGCGGGATTTTGGGCTTCAGGGCAGAGTGGCAAAGAAAAAGCCATATCTGAGACTGGCCAATAAAAGAAAAAGATTAAGATGGGCAAAAGAACACAGACATTGGACAGAGGAAGACTGGAAAAAAGTGTTGTGGACGGATGAATCCAAGTTTGAGGTGTTTGGATCACAAAGAAGAACGTTTGTGAGACGCAGAACAAATGAAAAGATGCTGGAAGAATGCCTGACGCCATCTGTTAAGCATGGTGGAGGTAATGTGATGGTCTGGGGTTGCTTTGGTGCTGGTAAGGTGGGAGCTTTGTACAGGGTAAAAGGGATTCTGAATAAGGAAAGCTATCACTTCATTTTGCAACGCCATGTCATACCCAGTGGACAGCGCTTGATTGGAGCCAATTTCATCCTACAACAGGACAATGACCCTAAACACACCTCCAAATTGTGCAAGAACTATTTACAGCAGAAGCAGGCAGCTGGTATTCTATCGGTAATGGAGTGGTCAGCACAGTCACCAGATCGGAACCCCATTGAGCTGTTGTGGGAGCAGCTTGACCGTATGGTACGCCAGAAGTGCCCATCCAACCAATCCAACTTGTGGGAGCTGCTTCTAGAAGCGTGGGGTGCAATTTCTCCAGCTTACCTCAATAAATTAACAGCTAGAATGCCAAAGGTGTGCAATGCTGTAATTGCTGCAAAAGGAGGATTCTTTGACGAAAGCAAAGTTTGATGTAAAAACAATGTTATTTCAAATACAAATCATTATTTCTAACCTTGTCAATGTCTTGACTCTATTTTCTATTCATTTCACAACGTATGGTGGTGAATAAGTGTGACTTTTCATGGAAAACACAAAATTGTTTGGGTGACCCCAAACTTTTGAACGGTAGTGTATATAAAAAAAAACGTTTTTTTTCCTCAGTTTAGGCCAATACGTATTTGTCAACATATTTTTGTTAAAAAAATTGCAATAAGCGATTATTGATTGGTTGGCGCAAAAGTTATAGTGTTTACAAAATAGGGGATAGTTTTATGGCATTTTTATTAATACATTTTTTTTACTAGTAATGGCGGCGATCAGCGATTTTTATTGTGACTGCAACATTATGGCGGACACATCGGACATTTTTGACACATTTTTGGGATCATTGTCATTTATACAGCAATCAGTGCTATACAAATGCACTGATTTCTGTGTAAATGACACTGGCAGTGAAGGGGTTAACCAGGATGTGGCAGTGTAGGGGTTAAGTGTGTCCTAGGGGAGTGTTTCTAACTGTGGGGGCGTGGTTGTGATTTACAGATCAGTGTCACTTGTTGCTAGGCAGAACGGGGAGATGCTGTTTACATCGGCATCTCCATGTTCTTCCTCCCCGTGAGACGATCAAGGGTATCCCCACGGAGATCGAGTCTGCGGGAC
Source organism: Lithobates pipiens (assembly GCF_037356315.1). Lineage (NCBI taxonomy): Eukaryota > Metazoa > Chordata > Amphibia > Anura > Ranidae > Lithobates > Lithobates pipiens. Next base: position 353,553,891 of record NW_027507718.1, on the reverse strand, counting down.
CATCGGTCGGTCTCATGGGGTCCCGACTGGCATGCGCGTGCGCTGCTGGCGGCGCGCACACGATGGCACAGCTGCAATTTTAAAGTTATGTACCTGTATGCCCATTTGCCTGTCTGTGCCATTCTGCCGATGTACTTTGTCGTGCTCCGGTTGGAAAGCAGTTAAGGACATGAGATGTGTTGGACTTTTTAATGCCATTGTTTTCAACATCACAGTAGTTATTGACTTTCAACTGGAGCTGTTTATATTTATCTTGGAACTATTTCCAATATTCCCTACAGTTCTATCTTTACCAAGTTTGCTAGTGATGGGAGCATGTTTGTGTGAATGCGTGATAGGAGCAGCCGCTAGGCCTGCAAAAGAATCTGCAAATGAATCTGCTGCTGACACACACACACTCCAGCCCAAAAGGACTGTTGGGTCTACAGAAATCACAGTACATGCAGGTGGACTTACACACCACTCTTCCTAGCCACACATACTGCAAAAAAACAAAAAACAAAGTCCCATACACACGGGATCACGGATTCTGATAAGCCCGCCACCCGCAGACCCCGACAACCAATGGCCAGAGTTGTCGGGAAGAGGCCCTTGTCCTCATCAACATGGGGACAAGGTGCTTTGGGGTGGGGGGGCCACGTGGCCCCCCTTCCCTAAGGCACCCCCCCATGTTGAGGGCACGCAGCCTGGTACGGCTCAGGAGCAGGGGTGCTCGCTCGTCCCCCCCCTTTCCTGGCCGGCCGGGTAGCGTGCTCGGATAAGGGTCTTATATGGACCTGGGGGGACCCCCATGCTGTTTTTTCGGTGTAGGGATTCCCCTTTAAGTCCATACCAGGTGACGGGGCCAGCGACACCTCCTTCGCTGGTCCTGGCTACCTGGAGCCACGCTCAAAATGAGCGGACTTTCCTCTGTGTGTGTGGGCGAGTCCGTTCATTTCAAAAGTACGGTGGATAGTCCGGCACAAAAGTGCTGTGTGTGGGCAGGTAGCTCGTTCAGAAAGTCCGGTGGACAGTCTAGCGGTTTGTCCGCCAGACTAAGTCCGCCGGATAGTCTGATACGTGTGTACGCGGCATTAGCCTTTAAAATTAGCACTTTTGATTTTTCATGTTCATGTCCCATAGACTTTAGCAGTGTTCGCATGTTTGCACAAATTTTTTGGAAGTTCTGGTGCGAACCGAACCAGGGGGTGTTTGGCTCATCCCTCGTCAAAACCATCAGCCTGTACTGCAAATATAGATAGGTGGGATCCAGAGGTAAACAGAGAAGGGATTACAGTTTGGAGGGCGTGTGCAGGGGGATTGGGGTGCAAAGATGAACAGAGGCATCTGGAGTTAAGCAGAAATGAAGGGGTTTGGGGTACAGAATATAGTAGGGGCATTTATAATGCACAGGTCTACTGAGAAGAGGTGGATAAAGATACAGAGATTAGCAGAGAGGCAGGGAAGGGTCTGTCATAGTTAATACCCTTGTTACATGGTTGGTAAGTGTAATGCCGCGTACACGCGATCAGACTTTCCGACGGGAAATGTTCAATGTGAGCTTGTTGTCGGAAAGCAACTGTGTGTATGCTCCATTGAACATTTGCTTTCGAAATTTCTGCACACAAATGTTTGAGAGTAGGTCTCAAATTTTCCAACAACAAAACTTGTTGTCGGAAAGTCCAATCGCGTGTACACAAGTCCACGCATGCTCTCAAGCAGAAGCAGCTGCACTGGCTATTGGACTTCCTTTTTCTCGGCTCTTTGTACATGTTGTGTGTGACTGCGTTCTCACATTCGGAATTATGTGCCAACATTTGTGTGACCGTGTGTATGCAAGACAAGTTTGAGCCAACATACTTAGGAAAAAAATCCATGGTTTTGTTGTCGGAAAATCTGATCATGTGTAGGGGCATAAGGCTTCAGTAACATCATGCAGATGTGACAGAGCACGCACGTTCCCATGCATCACATGTAGGGGAGCTCCTCCCACTCTTACCGCAATGTGGCCCCACCCACAGTTTGCACCACATTACTACCCTTCTCTCTTCCATCCCCTCTCTCTCTCTTTCACCCCCTCTCTCACCCCCTTTGTCTCTTTCTTTCTATAATTCCCTCTCTCTCTCTCTCACCACCTCTCTCGCTTGCTCTCTCTCTTGTACTCTCACTCTCATCCTCCTCTATTTCCATAGAAAGACCCACCAAAATCTTCAGCACCAGGCCCATGATGCTCTTAATCCGGCCCTGGCATGGAGCACAATTATAACAGATCACGAAGACTAAAATAAATCTCTCAGCCATTGAAAACATGTTTGCATACAGAAAATAAAAAAAATATTCAGGGGGACAGTTGATAAAGAAAAAGAATGAATAAAAAAGAGGGAAGGAGTGCCACAGTCTCAAAAAAATTGAGTCCTAACTAAATCACTTCCCCCATTCATTAGTAATAGCTTTTAACTAGTATAGAAATGCTGGCACAAATTCCCTTTGTTCAGCTAGTTCATGAAGATGTGACAGAGCGCGCACTTTCCCATTGTGTGTAGGGGAGCTCCTCCCACTCTTATCACAATGTGGCCCCACCCACTGTTTGCGCGACATTACTACCCTACTAAGACTACCCAAAGGTACCCTCTCTCCAAACCCTTCTCTCTTCCATCCCCTCTCTCTCTCTTTCACCCCGTCTCTCACCCCCTTTGTCTCTTTCTTTTTCTCACCCCCTCTTTCTCTCTCTCTCACCCTTCTTTCTCTCTCTCTCTCACCCCCTGTCTCACTCGCTCTCTCTCTTGTGCTCTCACTCACATCCTCCTCTATTTCCATAGAAAGACCCACCAAAATCCTCAACACCAGGTCCATGATGATCCTAATCCAGCCCTGGCCTGGAGCACAATTATAACAGATCACAGAGACTAAAATAAATTTCTCAGCCATTGCAAACACTTTTGCATACAGATAAAGAAAAAAAATATTCAGGGGAACAGTTAATAAAGAAAAAGAAGGAATAAAAAACAGGGAATGGATGCCACAGTCTCAAAAAAATGGAGTCCTAACTAAATCACTTCTCCAATTCATTAGTAATAACTTTTAACTAGTATAGAAATCCTGACGCAAATTCCCTTTGTTCAGCTAGTTATGTTTTTGTAAATTGCACAATGAAGTAAGAATTGTATATCCTATAATACACCTCAGTAAAACAAGAACAACTTTTAAAGTAGGTCTTTTGCAAAAAAAACAAAAAACGCTTGAATACATGGTGATAGATAAAGTGATCACAAAGTACAGTTAGTGCCAGGGAAACCATTAATTAAATATAGAGACAAAGTTGGGACTTTGTGTGAGGCAAGTGGCTATCAAGTAAGGTAATACCTGTACAATTGGCTAAGCACTGTAATTTATTTGTCATAAAGATGGTATAAAGTTGCCCTCAGTATGACAAATAACTTACAATGCTTAGCCAATTGTACGTGTATTACCTTACTCGATAGCCACTTGCCTCACACAAAGTCTCAACTTCCTCTCTGTATTTAATTGAACCAAGGATGGAGGCACATAGTACACTATATGTGCCTCATGTAAAGTCCCAAACCTCCCCCCCTTTTTATACTAGTCATTAGGGATGGAGGCGCGTGGCCAGTCTATGTATATTTCTTGCAGAATAGTGGATTCACCAGTACCTGATGAAGTGTTTGAGTAACATGAAACGCATTGAGCATTGATAGGATGCACCATGTTTTATACTATCATTATTGCATATATTATTCAACCACTGCTATTTTATTAATTTTCATATGGAGTATTTACTCCTTACATTGGTTACTGGAATGTGCTGCTATTTTGCTTTTATGAGTATATAAGTATATATGAACTGTTTGGAATATGTGCTTACAATTTTAGTTTTATGTATTTATGAACTGTACCTTATCCATCGGTATGTATATATATATATATATATATATATATATATATATATATATATATAAATATATATATGTAAGAAGGCCAGTATGGTGGCCTGAATTTATGGGAGGAGCCCGGGGGGTATTTAACCAGCCCACTCGTCTGTGGTCTTTGTCGGTTTCCTGTGCGCAATACTACGTCACTAGGCCGACTGCTCGAGTTTCGTTGCCATTCGGATAACTTCTCTCTACTAGAAGTCTTGTGGTTTTCGTTCCCGTTCGTGTTTTGTACTGGCTCGACTGCCGCAGGTAAGGGTCTCGATTGACCTTCCTTTACTAGAAACATTTCTATTTTTTGAGTATCATTAAACCCTGAAATCTCGAGTCATTCGTTACGAAACCGGGTTGCTATCACTCAAAACGCACCATTTTCGCAGCGCCCTTCATTTCACGGGCCTCATTTCAGTAGAAATTGCTTGAACAAAAAACTGCACTATTTTCGTAACTTGTTATGTTGTCTGCCTTATCACCGTGTTCCACAGACAAATCGTTGCCATTCGCATCACACGGCACAACGATTCGTACCTCTGCCACAGCTGGCTCACGTAGGTCATTTCATCATTTCACTCATTTCTGTCACACACTGCGCTCCGAATCTAATCCAGTCGCATCCGCTAAATGCGCCGATTCGTTCCGGTGTGCCCCTAGTTGCCTCATTTCGGTACATGCTCCAGAGCCCACTCGTTGCTAAATCGATCCGGGTCTCTGTCATGGGAATCATTTCACTGTCACCTATTACGTTCCGAATCAAAACCAGTCGCATTCTCAACGCACAGGTTCGATCGACGTGTCCCAGTTGCGTTGGCCTCATTTCAGTACATGCTCTAGGGCCCGCTCGTTGACGGTTGCAGGCTGCTTCCTCTCCGATTCATAGCTCTATCATGGGAAAGATTTCATTGTCACGTAGTGCGTTCAGTTCGAATCCGGTTGCATCCCTGTGCATCGATTCGTCCGGACAGCCCCAGGTATTTTTTCAGCCTCATTTCAGTGCATGCTCCAGAGACCAATTCGGTTCCAGTCTCAGTTCGCGGCCGGCCGATCCAGGCATCTGTCATGACAGAAGTTGTTCATTTCATTTCACTGTCACGCTCCGCGCTCCGGTTCGAATCCAGTCGCACCTTCACATGCACCGATTCGTTCCGGTTCGCCCCAGGTTATTTTCCACATTTCAGTACATGCTCCAGAGTCCGCTTTGTTGTCAGTCGCACTTGCGACACGACCATTTCGTGCCTCTGTCATGGCAATCATACTTCATTTCACTGTCACTTACAGCGCTCCGACTCGAATCCAGTAGCATCCGTGATGCATCGATTCGGTTCGGCGTGCCCCAGATGGAACGGCCACATTTCACTTTCTCCACAGGTTGCCTTATTGTACGGTCACAATTACAGCACTTATTTGCGCTCCCGCATTGGACACAGGTCATCCCACACTTTATCCTTTACGCAAATGATACGTCGGATTGGGACAGCAAAAAAAAAAAAAGAAAATTATGAATAAATGGTGGTGATAATGAAAGGAATGATGACAAAACTGTCTACTCACCGGTGCACCTCGCTCGTATTAGCCAACCGTTTACGTCACTCTTCAGTTTACTTGTTAGGCTCCTCACCAGTTGTCATCTGTTATTTCTCTCTCCAGGTCAGTCAAGTTCAGTAGGTCCACCCTGCACCAGCTTGGACGTTATCTTCCCAGGTTAAAAAAAAAAAAAAAAAAAAGAGAGAGAGGGGAAGGCGTAAAAAATGCGACAGCAACCATGCTGGCATACATATATATATATGTGAAGGCACGTGACAATATATATGTATACGTATACACGTTCGCTCCTGCCTTGGCACTCAGCAACAGGTGGATTCGCTTGGTAAAATAGAGAAACAGTCTTGACTTATGTCACCCTCTATAGCTTCCGGTCGTCCATCCTTCATCCCCAGAGAGATAGGACATCACTCCCAGGGCACGATTCACCTGGAGCCATGTCCCAAGTCGGCAGCGAAGACCTTACCGCCCCCTTGTCTTCTCGCCCGCCTTCAGTGAGCGACAGCATACAGTCCTACAGGGGTTGGACTATCCCCAGGCTGACAGCAGAGCTGAGACGCAAGGGCGTTCCCTTCCCCGCTACCGCTAGGAAGGCAGAGCTTTTCAGGCTCCTCTCTACCCCGCCAGCTACAGCCGGGCCCAGTACCCCACCTCAGGATTCTCTCCAGTCAATCTCAGCGGCTATTTCTCAACTGCACTCAATGGTGTCGTCCTTAAACAACACGGTCACGGACGTCCAGACCAGAGTGACGCTTCTAGAGGCTCACCCAGCCACAACCACCCCTGTTCCAGTTTCAGTCCCGCCACCACTGCCGACAGGTAACACAGGGACATGTCCTGTTGTCCACCCAGCACATCTGGTGCCGGCCGGCATAAGGAAGGACATCTTGGATGGCAAGGATATCAACCTTGCCTCCCTGCTTATTTCAGTCCATGACCTTGCAGAAAACAAGGCCTACACATGGGGAGACGTCTCTGTAGTCCTCAAAGCCAAGGATCCCAGGCTGAACCGAAAACTCTCCATCCCAGAGTTTGCCCTAGCCTTTGGGATGCTTAGAGACGTCATTTGTTCAGCATCCCCCGCCAGCTGGACTTGTACCTCCACACAGTGGTGGACCTAGGTTACAAATACGGAGGCTTCGCCTTCTACGATTACCATCGTTCCTTCTCCGCCAAAGTAGCCGCTAAACTGGCACAGTTCCAATCACCCACGGACTGGAGCCTTATGGACACTGAATTGTTCTGCCGGCATTATGCCGGCCTTCGTTCACCTCTGTGTGCCATCTGCCAGTCCTCCACCCATACCGCCTCCTGGTGCGCCAACATCACGGCTAGCCGCCCAGTAGAGTTCCCCTCCACCTCCGGCACAGGCCAAGGCTCATCAGGCCCTACACCAAAGACTCAAGTGGACAAGTTTGGACGTTCGGTCCGAACCATGGGGGGTGCGGCCATTTGCAATAATTACAACTATGGCTCGTGTAATTTTAGCCAGTGCCGCCTATTGCACGTCTGTGTCATATGTCACAGAGCGCACCCCAGGAATCTGTGTGAGGTTAAAGCTCGCAAGGGCTCATGACTGAGCCGCATAGATGTCCTATGCTTGGGCTTCTACCTCACCATGCACCCCACTCCTTCACTAGCCACCTTCCTCATCGGTGGCTTCACAACAGGCTTCCATACCGGCCTCATCTCCCTGCCCCACACAACCTACGACTGCGGAAACCTCCGCTCAGCAGCTTCCGACGAGCAGGCCATTGACCAGTTGCTGCAAACCGAGGTGGAACGAGGCTTCGTCATAGGCCCCTTCACACAGCCCCCCTTCAATATGTGGAGAGTTAGCCCTATTGGGCTTGTCAAGGGCAAGTTTTCAAATAAAAATCGTTTGGTGTACGACCTGTCTGCGCCTTATTCTTCCCACATTCCCAGCCTAAATTCCCTGATTCCTTCAGAAGAATTTTCATTAAAATACGCCTCTGTGGACATGGTGATTCAGGCCATCCTTGAAGTAGGCACAGGTGCGTGGCTGTCCAAAGCCGACATATCCGATGCCTTTAAGCTGTTGCCTATTCACCCATCCCTCTGGTGCTGGCACGGCATTAAATGGAGAGACCAATATTATTTCGCCACTAAATTAACATTTGGCTCCAAGAGCAGCCCCTGGCTGTTCGACACGTTCGCACAGTCTCTTGCTTGGATCCTTCAGCACAAGGCCTGTTGTCAGCAAGTTATCCATTACCTGGATGACTTTCTATTGATTGAACAGCGGGGCATACCTTCAAGGGACCTTGGTAAATTAAGGACCGTCTTTGGGAATCTCAACGTCCCCATCGCCGAACATAAGGTTGACGGGCCCGCACAATTTATCACCTTCCTTGGAGTCAATCTCGACACCAGCGCCATGCAGGCCAGCCTGCCCTTCGACAAACTGACCCGCATCAGGGCAGTCCTCCACGAATTCACCTGCACCAGGGGATGTACAAAGAGGCAGCTACTGGCGCTATTAGGCATACTCAACTTTGCCATGCGAATAATTCCACAAGGTCGCTCCTTTATCTTGCGTCTGTTGGTCTGCCTTTCTCAGGCACAAGACCCGGATCAAGTCCTTAGCCTGGATATCGCAGCCATAGCAGACTTATCAATGTGGGACGAGTTCCTGTCCACCTGGAATGGTATCTCCCTGTTCATCCCGTCCATCTCACCTCTCTCGCCACAGGTAGTAACAGATGCCGCAGCCTCCACAGGATTTGCGGCTATTTTTGGCCACCATTGGTTCGCTGGACCCTGGCCTTCTCAAATACTCTTAATCCCTGGGTTTAGTCAGTCTTCATCCCTTTTTGAGCTCTACCCCATTGTAGCAGCCGCCCAGCTCTGGGGTCATACCTGGACAGGACAAACCGTAGGTTTTACCACCGATAACCAGGCCACAGCCGAAATTATCAACAAAGGCAGGTCTAAGTCTCTCTCCGTGATGTCCTTCCTTCGCAGGCTGGTGCAGCTGTCTCTGCGACATCAGTTTAATGTATACTGCACGTTTATCCCAGGAAAGTACAACCTTGCAGCTGACGCACTGTCTCGTTTTAATCTCCTGTCCTTCTTCCGGCAGGTTCCCGGAGCAGATACGGTGTCAGCTCCTATCCCACATTGGTCTCAGTTGACCCTGGACTAGAGCCGCATCTACATGGAGCCACTCGGCTCATCAACCGATCACTCGCAGACAACACTCTGAAAGCCTACCAGGTAGCCTGGAAAGCGTTCAATACATTTCTGGTCGCCTCCTCAGTAGGCACCCCAACAGATGCCAGGCATATACTAGCCTTCACCTCGTACTGCCATAGTCAACTGGCCTTGTCCTTCAACACCATCTGGTTATACTTAGCTGGCATACAGCACTACCTCTCATTACAGGATCCTACCAAACCATCCATCTTCTCGTCTCACGCTATCCGAGCCGTCCTGCGCGGCATTCAGAAACAGCAACCACCAGACAAGGTCAAACGGCTCCCCATCACCAGTTCCATCTTCAGGGACATGTCCACCATGCTTATCAGCTACCCCTACGGTGTTCTCCCCAGTCTGGTCATACAGGCGGCCATTTATCTAGCCTACTATGGCTTTCTACGGCCCAGCGAGTTCACCCATAACAGCACACACAGTCCAGTCCTTCGCAGACTGATCTGATCCGTCACCAGGACCACTTCATTCTCCACCTCTCGGTAACCAAGACTCAGCAGGCAGGCATCGGCGTAGATATCCACCTCTACAAAACCAACAACGCCTGGTGCCCGGTCGCTGTACTTTCGCAGTTACTCTCTCTACTACCTGAGCTCCCGGACTCTAGTCCTCTGTTGCCCTTCCCGGTCAAACCATTAACGAACCGCCAGTTCATTAAGCATGTAAGGATTCTCCTCCGCAATTTGCTCCTCAATCCCGGTGAGTACTCCGGCCATTCCTTCCGCATCGGAGCAGCTTCATCCGCATCCCGGCACGGGGTCCCGGACCACGTCATGAAACGATTGGGCAGGTGGAAATCGGCCTGCTTCGCTCGATACATTCCTAACCCACAGGTAGAAATGTCTCGGGCATTTACCCAACTGGCTCAATAAAGATAAAGCTGAAAACAATAAAACTCTCTTACCCCTACCTAAGTGTTTTTGCCCCCTTATTTTGGTATACCGTCCATTAGACCAGGGCACACTTTCAGGTCCATTTCATATAGGGTATCTTATGATAAACTTGTATTGTTCAGATACGTATCGGCCATAGGGCTTCGGCCATAAGTAAGAAGGCCAGTATGGTGGCCTGAATTTATGGGAGGAGCCCGGGGGGTATTTAACCAGCCCACTCGCCTGTGGTCTTTGTCGGTTTCCTGTGCGCAATACCCACCCTCCCATCCCCTTTTTAGGGCATTTCTCAAAACATTTCTCTTCAAACTCATTCATTTCTAATCACTGGGTATGCCCCCTTATTTTGGTATACCGTCCATTAGACCAGGGCACACTTTCAGGTCCATTTCATATAGGGTATCTTATGATAAACTTGTATTGTTCAGATACGTATCGGCCATAGGGCTTCGGCCATAAATATATATATATATATATATATATATATATATATATATATATCTAATGGCTTTGCTATATATTTTATACTGAGTGCAATTTTATACCCTCTTTATGACAAATAAATTACAATGCTTACCCAATTGTATGTGTATTACCTTACTGGATAGCCACTTGCCTCACACAAAGTCCCAACTCCCTCTCTATATTTAATTGAACCAGGGATTGAGGCACATAGTACACAGTCCCAACACCCCCCCCCCCCCCCTTTTATAATAGAAACCATTAATTAGGAAAATTAGCAATACATCTTTGTTCCTTTCCTCTGTCAGAAAGCCTTAGGCCCTATTTAAATTAGCTACACTCAGAAGTTTCTGTGACATTCATCCCATATAATGAGTTAATATCATGCAAACTTTGCTAAAATCTGAGAACATGATGATGCTAAGAAATGAAAATCACAATAGGACTGCAATAATGCTCCGCAAAAGACATGAAATGGTGCTACTCGTTTGTTCCTAAGAATATTTTTGTCAGATCAAGAATTTAACTTATTTATGCAATATTATATAAGTGAATACAGATGAAAGTGCAGAACATATGGTAACATTTTCAGACATCTGTTCAATATGTAGGCCAATCCAGTTTAGTTGCAAAATATAATGTCCTAATGATTCATCTCACAGAATTCAAAACACACTAATTTCTTCATTTACACCCGTATTTAAAAAAAAAAAATAAGTGTTCTATTGCTGCATTCCTTGCAAAACTTATCTAAATACTAGATGAATGCACAGTATCCCACAAAAGTGAGTACATGCCTCACATTTTTGTAAATATTTTATTATATCTTTTCATGCAACAACACTGAAGAAATGACACTTTGCTACAATGTAAAGTAGTGAGTGTACAGCTTGTATATATTTGCTGTCCCCTCAAAATAACTCAACACACAGCCATTAATGTCTAAGCCACTGGAAACAAAAGTGAGTACACCCCTAAGTGAAAATGTCCAAATTGGGCCCAAAGTGTCAATATTTTGTGTGGCCACCATTATTTTCCAGCACTGCTGAAAAAATAGTTCACCAGAGCTTCACAGGTTGCCACTGGAGTCCTCTTCCACTTCTCCATGACAACATCACAGAGGTGGTGGATGTTAGAGACCTTGTGCTCCTACACTTTCCGTTTTGCAGATGCCCCACAGATGCTCAATTGGGTTTAGGTCTGGAGACATGCTTGGCCAGTCTATCACCATTACCCTCAGCTTCTTTAGCAAAGCAGTGGTCGTCTTGGAGGTGCGTTTGGCGTCGTTATCATGTTGGAATACTGCCTTGCATCCCAGTCTCCGAAGGGAGGGGATCACGCTCTGATTCAGTATGCACATGTTGGTATTCATGGTTCCCTCAATAAACTGTAGCTCTCCAGTGCCGGCAGGACTCCATGCAGCCCTAGACACTGACACTCCCACCACCATGCTTGACTGTAGGCAAGACACACTTGTCTTTGTACTCCTCACCTGGTTGCCGCCACACACTTGACACCCTCTGAACCAAATAAATGTATTGGTCTCATCAAACCACAGTACATGGCTCTAGAAATCCATGTCCTTAGTCTGATTGTCTTCAGCAAGCTGTTTGAGGGCTTTCTTGTGCATCATCTTTAGAAGAGGCTTCCTTCTGGGATGACAGCCATGTAGACCAATTTGATGCAGTGTGTGGCGTATGGTCTGAACACTGACAGGCTGATCCCCCACCCCTTGAACCTCTGCAGCAATGCAGGCAGCAATCATACATCTATTTCCCAAAGACACCCTCTGGATATGAGGCTGAGCAAGTTTACTCAGCTCCTCTGGTCGACCATGGCGATGCCTGTTCTGTGGAACCTGTCCTGTTAAACCACTGTATGGTCTTGGCCACTGTGCTGCAGCTTAGTTTCAGAGCCTTGGCAATCTTCTTATAGCCTAGGCCATCTTTATGTAGAGCAACACTTCTTTTTTTCAAATCCTCAGAGTTCTTTGCCATGAGGTACTATGTTGAACTTCCAGTGACCAGTATGAAAGAGTGAGAACAATAACACCAAATTTAACACACCTGCTCTCCAGGGTTCAACTGTACTTGCAAAGTGCACAGTGTATTTACCTTTAGTATATCAACCCTAGTATCTTTGCTTTCCCATGACTGGATAATGGAAGTCATGAGAGTATTACCTCATTTAGTAAGGGGAAATCCCTTGCAAATGCACACAATATTTGCCTTTAGTAATGCCCTTTGTTTATTTAACTCCAAGATAACATTTGCTTACACTAGATGTAAGAAACAGTATACACAGATTGTACCATTTAATGATAACTGCAACTAATGGATGCACATAAATAACCATTATCACCATGTTGTGGTGTATATATACAAGATTACTCTCCCGAAATGTTATAATTGAATCTCCATTGAATACAACTGAAAACTGGTATATAACAGATCGTTATATGAAGGTCCTGTTTTTGGAGCATTTGAGATTGTTTTAGAATGTGTAAAATCTGAGCCCCAGGGTTCACCATGGTGCACCTTCATTTGGTACTATATACATCAACCTTGGTGAAGCATATCAATGTCGCAATGCCTGTGTAATGTTTCTAGCTATCTTATGGACATGTTGGGGAATCTATCTATTTCTGTACAGTGGGTAGTACATAAAGTCCACAAAAATTATAAAGGAGCTTGTTTGGCTACAATAGCACATATGTTTGCATCAATTGTGAAAGTAAGGTTCTTGGCAGTTTATGCTGTTAAAATATCTTTTCATAATTCAAACCAATATATATATGTTTAAATACCCCCTCTCAAGCAGCAGCACATACATCCTTTCCTTTGCCGCTCTGCCAGTCTATTCAGTTGGCAGGACCTCTGCATATGGACAAGCATGGCGTGACTCACTAATGTGGACTGGTTGCTTTGCCATCCCTTTAAAAGTCCTTTGCAAACCATATATGTTTTTTTTTTTTAAATGAATTAACATTTGTAACAGATGGAAATGGTCAGAAGACTTGGCAGCACATTTCTAAAAAAAATTGTTATCAGATTCATGTCAGGTTTAACTTAAATTGTCATCTATTCCAGCGTGTTATATAGTTTTCCATCAGTGGGCACAGAGGTTGAATGCTGCACATACAAAACCAAAATCTTTAGCTGTGGATGTGTGTATTTACTGTACATGTGCAAGTGGCTTCACAGGAAATCATTGTTAAAAGCAATGGTTTGCCATTTTGAAAATAGAAAAAATAGCTAAAAATGTTAGAAGTATTGTGAATATTACTGCAACCTGGATTTCTCTTTAAAGTGTTAGGCCGCGTACACACGGGCGGATTGTCTGCCCAACTAAGTTCGTCAGACAATCCGACAGACAGTCCGTCCAACTTTTGAATGAACGGACTTGACCACACACGATGAACAGACAGTCCGCTGAAAGCTTGCGCGATGACGTGTACAGCGCGTACGACGGGACTAGAAATACGATGTCCAATACACTGCAATGCAACCTTCGGCGTGTAAATCCTTTCTGAGCATGCGCCATACTTAGTCCGTCCAACTTGCCTACACACGAGCGGACTGTCCGCTGAAACCAAGTTTGGACGGACAAAATTACGGAAATTCCGAAAGACTTAGTCCGTCAGACTGTCCGCTGAAAAAGTCAGCTGAAGCCCACACACGAGCAGATTGTCCGCTGAAACACGTTTCAGCGGACTAAGTTGGGCAGACAATCCGCCCGTGTGTACGCGGCCTTCTCAACCCAGGATCCTACATTCACTATTTCTGGTCTCCCATGGTACACAGAACATGGAAATGCAATTATTTTAGTAAATATTAACTGCTAAATACTTTTTTTCATCAGCAATATATAGCAGTCATTAAAATTGAGAGCAAATGGTGGGACTTTATATGAAGCACACATCAGCACAAAAAGAAGTCAAGTGACTGGGAAATACTGTTTATTCATGTTGTATAATCTAACATACAACTTTATGGGCACACAACCTCCAAAAGTATTTGAACATTTACGCTCCCTTCTCCCTCCAGAGTCAGGCTGTGTTAAGCAGCCAGCAGAAGAATGGAATAACAGCCTTGGTGGACGGGAATGGGACAGAAGAAAAGATTAAAGGTACCAGATCAGGCAGGTCAGTGCGTGTCAGGTAGATCAATGCATGTCATGTAGGTGAGTGTATGTCTGCCAGGTAGGTCAGTGTACGTCATGTAGGTCAGTGTATGTCAGATAGGTCAGTGCATGTCAGGTAGGTAACACCCCCCCTCAACACAATCTGACTTCGGGCTAAAACCCCTGGTCTTTTTGCCATATAGCAACGCCCCTGCTGGAGGTCCGCTAGTTGCATATCCCTGTCCTATTGGAAACCCATGAATTGACAGGTTAGCATTTATAGTACGGATGAAAGGTTTGAACATGAACAATAACAGTGAAAGAGGGCATCCCTGATATGTCCAATTTTGTATATTCATACAGACTAATTTTACCAGGGCTGGACTGGGACAAAAATTTATCCCTGGACTTCATGCAGACTGACCCACTTTAATTCAATAAAATGCTGCCCCCCCCCCCAGCCCCTTAAAAAAAAATCACGCCCACCAAAAGGCCCCCACATCCATTATTGTATATTATAAGAGGGTGAGAGAGAGAGAGGTGGGAGAGAGAGAGGGGGAGTTGAGGGAAAGTGGGTGAGGGGGGTGGGTGAGAGAGAGAGGGGTGAGTGAAAGAGAGAGGGAGTGAGTGTAAGCCCTTGTACACACGGTCGGAGACAACCAGATCCGTCTGAGTAATTACGACGGATTAATTACGGAAGAGGTCCGGAAGTGATTTTGCATACACACGGTCGGACTAAGTTGTCGGAAAATCTGATTGTACATAACGTGATGACGTTATTTCATTACTACAGGACTACGTTCAGGCTAGTAGCCAATAGCTTTGGTCTAGGATTTTGATCTGAGAATGCGTGGCACTTTGTCCGCCGGAGTAGGCTACACATGATCGGAGTATGTCCGATCAGAGCATTTTGTTGGAAAATTTTACCGGCAAGTTGGAAAAATTGGTCCGTCGGATATTCCGACGGAAACAGTTCGGTGCAGACCACACACAATCGGAATATCCAACAAAACGGTCCAATAGGAAACATTCCGACGGAATCTCCGACCGTGTGTACAAGGGCTTAGAGTAATGCCGCGTACACGACCGGACTTTCCGGCAGACTAGGTCTGATGGGATCAGTCCATTGGACAATCCGATCATGTGTGGGTTAGTCCGATCATTATATCAGACGGACTCAATTCTGACGGACTAAAATCGTGAAAACCGTTCGTCTGTGTGCTAGTCTGGATGGACCAAATATGACACAAGGGCAACTATTGGCTACTGAGTTTTTTAAGTTCCTTGTTTAGTCCCGTTTACGTCATCACGTTCAAAACGTCATCATGTTCAAAACGTCATCATGTTCAAAACGTCATCACATTCAAAACAAATGGACTTTTGAACGGACTTAGTCCGTTTGTGTGTGGCCAAGTCCGTTCGTTCAGAAAGTCCGTTGGAACTCTGCTGAAAGTCCGTCAGGAAGACCGTCGAACCTAGTCTGCCGGAAAGTCCGGTCATGTGTACGCGGCATAAGGGAGTGAATGAGAGAGAGGGGTGAGAGAGAGGAGGGGGCAGGGAGACAGAGAGGGGGGCTGAGAGACACAAGGGGGGCAGAGAGACAGGGGGCTGAGAGACATGGGGGGGGCTGAGAGATAGAGGGGGTTCTGAGAGACAGGGGGGTCTGTAAGACAGAGGGGGGTCTGAGAGATAAATTGCACAGGTGCGGATGAGGGAAAACTGGGCATGTCATTTTGGTGGGGAATTTAAATCCCTGTCAGCCCCTGTCATATTGGAGATTCCTGTGGGCAACTTGCTACAGCTCCTCTATGCACCAGGCTTCCAGGTGAAGGTAAGCTCCAGCCTGGGGCTATGGTGGAGGGTGATGGTGGGGTCTAAGATGGCTCTTAAAGGGAAAGCTACACTGCATTTTGCATTCCTTTCTCCTAGGACGAGTGAGTGTTACTACAAAGCTGCAGGATCATCACCTATTAATCCACCAGGTTGCCATGGACAGGTCACCGCCTCCATGCGGCCAGCCCTCGCGTTCTAGGTACATGGGGTGTGAGAAGGGGGGGAAGTCCTCAACGGTATGGACATATCCCCTAACGTCATATTTTTTTTCTAAATTTTTTATTTTTTTTGTTTCACAAAGTTTTATTGGGTGAAAAAAAAAAATAACTATACACCTTAGTATAGAAATACACAACCGCTCATATTAAACATGTGTTGATTGCAAAGTACAGTTACAAAGGAAAATAGAATCAATATTCAGGTGGGTAGTACAATATGTATGCGATCAAATAAACATATTATTCCATCATATTATTGAAGGTCAGCTGGTTGATAAGTTGAATATACACAGAGTGGGGGGGGGGGATGGGGGTGAGGGTGAGGGGGGAAGGGGAAAAATAAAATAAAAATTGGGGGTGGGGGGGACATTACAGTGAGAAAGCTACTTATATTAACAAATTTAATTTCAGTTATATCTGAGTTTTTCTCCTAAAGATAAAATTCGTTATTGGTTGAAAATTGATTTATATTCCTGGGAATTCTTATATTCTATCCATTCATGCCATGTTGCATAAAATCTTGTAATTTTCTCCTGAGATATACTTATAAGTTCTTCAATTTGTTCTATATTATTTATTCTCTGAAACCATTCATTTTTTGTTGGAATGACCTCGGAACGCCAGTGGAAGGGGATACAATGACGTGCAGCGTTAACCATGAACATTGGCAGTGATTTCAGATATTTTTTCCTGGGGATGTCGTTTATATGCAGGCGGTATTGTGCAGAATTAAAGCTCAGGTGTTCTGAGAAGATTTCATTGATGGTTTCGTGAACCGCTTCCCAAAAGGTCTGGATTGGGGGCAGGACCACAAAATATAGAGCATCGAGCCCTCATCCCGTTTGCATCTCCAGCACTTTTCTGAAATTGTGGGAGAAAATCTGTGTAGAATAGAGGGGGTCCTATACCATCTGGACAAAATTTTATAGTTACATTCCTGAGTGTCTACGTTTAGAGACCCTTTGTGTGCGTACATATGTATTTTCTCCCATTGTTCTTCGGATATTGAGATATCAAAGTCTCTTTCCCAATTTTTACATGCATTGTTGGAGAAGTCCGGTGCCCCTTCAAATAGTGAGTTATATATGATTGAGATAATATGTCTGTGTGGAGTTTTTTTCATACAGAGGTCTTCAAGAGTCGTTAGGGGTTGCGTCCAAAAATGTGCTGTCTGTCTGTTGGTCAGGAAGTGTCTGATTTGCATATAGGTCCATTGGGGTATTTGGAGAGGTGTAATGATTTTATGGAGGTCTTCTCTAGAGAGTATTTTCCCATATTTAAAGAAATGTTGTGTAAGGATTTCCTTGTGTGGCCAATTAAGTTTAAGAAAGTTTTTTTCTAATCCTGGTGGGAAATCAGGGTTGTTTCTCAGAGGAGTGAGAGGGCTGTACCAGGGAGTAGAGTTCTTGGATTTGAATGTGTTGTGAAAGATTTCTATTGTGGGTCCCTAACGTCATATTTTATTTGCCCTTCTCCTTTTAACCCTTCCAGGTCGGACCGTAAGTTTACTGTCCAAAATGACAGGCACGTTCCTCATGCAGGTTCAGACGTGACTCTCCATCTAGGACCCACCAGCATAGGAGATTTTCCCATTCCTCCTCCAGACAGAGGAGATGTTCCCATTCCTCCTCCAG
Source organism: Lithobates pipiens (assembly GCF_037356315.1). Lineage (NCBI taxonomy): Eukaryota > Metazoa > Chordata > Amphibia > Anura > Ranidae > Lithobates > Lithobates pipiens. The sequence continues at coordinate 353,536,033 of NW_027507718.1, read as the reverse complement.
TCAGAGCAGATGTTCCCATTCCTCCTCCAGTCACCGCACCCACCGCCGTGACAGCCGCTCTGATCACAAAGCCTGCGGATTACAAGTCACTGTGTGATTCATGTTCTGCCCAGACAGTTGGGGAAAAAGATACGGAAAACCAACAAATGGAGTCTCTTGTTAAGCGTGTGGTGCAGAAATCCCTAAAGGAGTGGGATACAATCCGCACGCAGAGCCAGTCCACCACTTTATCTGGCTTCCTGGCTGATGATGCCCAGGAGGATCCAGGCCCATTCCAGCCTTATAATACCTCCCCCAGCTCTTCAGATAGCGAATTGGAGGAGATGATTTTGACGTTGGCTTCGGCTTCACCCTTGTTTCTCCACTAATTAAGGTGGTCAAAGAGGTCCTTAAGTGGGAAGATCCTTCCACTGCTCCGGCTTAGCAAAGAAAGTTCTTTAAGCACCTGGGGAAGGAGCGTTCCATCTTCTCACTCCTTTCCGAATTGAAGGATATCATTGACGAGGGGTGGAGTAAGATAGACAAGAAGACTTCTATGTCAAGCAAAACCTCCAGATTCTAGATTATATGCCCAAGGCAGAGAACGTGAATACTATGGAAAATGCGCCTCTTAGAGATGCAGCATTGATGCGACTGGCCAAACATGTCACTCTTCCTTTGGAGGACACTGTATTATTCAAGGATGGGCTTGAGAGGAGAATAGACCAAGACCTCAAGAGAATTTACAGGCTAGCCACTATGGCTTGAAAACCTGCCTTGGCCCTGGTGGCTACGTCCAAAGCTATGGAAGCCTGGACAGAAAGTGTAGACTCTGTGCTCAAGGGCATTTCAGAAGATCTGGTCAGGGACTCGGCAGTCCAGGAATTGAAACCAGCAGTGGCCTTCCTGGGGGAATCTTCTATCGATCTGATCCACCTGTTGGCCCGGACTATGCTATCCTCGGTCATGGCTAAGCGGGCCCTATGGTTGTGCCCTTGGCTCACTGAGCCAGCATCTAAGCAGGCTTGGTGTGGGATCTCCTTTGAGGGGCCCTCATTGTTTGCTAACAGGCTGGATAGCGCTATAGCCAGAGCCATGGGTATGAAATTGGGATTTCTGCCCCAGGAGAGAAGTCTATTTGGTCAAAAGAAGCCTCAGAGCAGAAGACACAGTACTGAGAGTTCAAGGGAAGCACACTGTTACAGGCCCAAGATTTCAGAAGGAATTTGAGCAGAAGTCAGCCATCCTTCCAAAAGTCTGCTAAAAAACCAAGCATCCAGTGGACGAGAGCTGGCTAAGTCATTTTGAGATTCCAGGCAGATTGGGTGGGAGCACATCTGCTTCTCTTCCGGCACGTCTGGGTGGCCTCGGTCTCAGACTACTGGACCACCAGGACGGTCTCCATAGGCCACCAGTACTCCTCCCCCCAGATTTATCTCCAACCTGCTTCCATGGTCAGAAGAAAAAAAGCATGTGTTACTGTCCTACGTAGGTTCACTGATAGTACAAGGAGCCGCGGTGTCTGTCCCAAAAAGCGAAGAGTTTCAGGGGGTATACCCCCCTCTCTTTCTTGTGCAAAATAAAAACATCTCATGGTGCCTGTGATAGACCTAACTTACCTAAACAAGTTTATAAAATATGAAAGATTCAAAATGGAGACTTTACCTACCATCCAATAACTTGTGCAGCCAGGTGATTGGCTAATCTCAATCGAATTAAAAGATGCCTATTTTCATGTGCCTATCGTAGAATAATTCCTCAAACACCTCTGGTTCAGAGTCGAGCAAAAACATTTAGGCCGCGTACACACGGGCGGACTGTTCGCCCAACTTTGTTCGTCAAACAGTTTGAGCGGACAGTCCGCTCAAAATTAGCATGGACGGACTTGACCACACACGACGAACGAACAGTCCGCTGAAACTTGTGCGATGACGTGAACGGCATGTACGACGGGACGAAAAATACGACGTCCAATACACTGCAATGCAACCTTCGCCGTGTAAATCCTTTCTGAGCATGCGCGGAACTTAGTTTGACGAACAAGCCTACACACGGGCGGACTGTCCGCTCAAACCAAGTTTCAGCGGACAGTTTTACAGAAATTCCGAAAAACTTTGTTCGTCAGACTGTCCGCTGAAACTGTCCGCTGAAGCCCACACACGAGCGGACTGTCCGCCGAAACACTGTTCAGCGGACAAAGTTGGGCGAACAGTCCGCCCGTGTGTACGCGGCCTTACAGTTCACTTGCCTCCCTTTTGGGTTGACAACCTCACCCCGAGTCTTTTCAAAAAGTTCTTCTGGCCATACTGGACCTCATCAGAACAAAAGTGATAAGCTTGTAGCACTATCTCAATGACTTCCCACTACTTTCCCAAGACAAGAAGCAGCTTTCAATCCACAATGAGCAGGTTATCACCACACTGCTTGAGTTTGGTTGGCTCCTAAACTTAGAGAAAAGCCACCTGGAACCAGTTCAGCGCCTGGTATACCTAGGGGCCCAGTTTAACACGGTGGAAAGCACTATCTCTCTCCCAGTGGAGAAGATCCCAGTCATCGCTCCTTATGCTTAAATGCCTCACAGTGCCTAAAAATTATTGACACAATGGTCTCTACGACCCCCATGGTCAAATGGTCCCTGTGGAAGTTGAGCCCTTTCCTGACAGGGTTTCTCCGTCAGTGGAGCTCAGGGGACGGCAATCAGTCCATTCACATAACCTCAATGATGAGGAACAGCCTCTTCTGGTGGCTTCAGTACAGAAATCTGCTCACTTGCCACTCCATTGCCCTCTTCTCATGCGTCACAGTCACGACTCATGCCAGCGTTGCTGGTTGGGGAGCCCTTTGCGGGTCAGAACTTGTAAATAAAAATGGACAACACCACAGCGGTCTCTTATGTGAAGAGGCAAGGGGGCACTCAGAGCTCCACACTGCTCCAAGAAGTCGAGCCCTGATCAATATTTCAGTGGTCTTTGACCCTGGAGTCCAGAATGTCCAAGCGGACTTCCTGTCTTGCACACAGCAACAACGAGTGGTCTCTTCATGTGCGGATGTTAGACATGGGCGCCGTCAATAAATTCGTTTCGTTCTGTTCCATTTCGATTCGTAATAAAATAAATTCGTACTTCGTATTTCGTGCCCGAAATTCCGTTCTGTTTCGTACGAAATACGAATTGTCGTTAGGTTCATTAACGTGTACGAACGTTCTTTACGATTAATTTAAAGGCAAAAACATTGCTTGTTATGCTTATTATGACTTGCAAAATACTTCTGTGATAGAAGTCAATGTAAGTTGCATGAAGACATCAGTGAAGGACTTTCCTCCTCTCTGGGCAGGCTGCCAAGAAAAGAACAAAGTGATACAATGTTTCTTCTTGAACTCCTGTAGAAGTTCTCAGTTTAACCATTTAAAGACTAAATCTTTTCTGACACTTGTTGCTTACAAGTAAAAATCCAGTATTTTCTGCTAGAAAATCACTCAGAAGCCCCAAAAATTATATATATATTTTTTAGCAGAGACACTAGGGAATAAAATAGCGGTTGTTGCAATATTTTATGTAACGCGGTATTTGCGCAGAGGTCTTTCAAGTGTAAGTTAGCCCTTTTTCTTTTGGTTGACCTCTAGAGAGCACTGACATTAGCAGTGTGGCATACAGCAATGACACCTGCACCGTGATAGAGTGATCTGACACCAGCACCGTGATAGGGAGCACTGACATCAGTAGCGTGACATACAGCAATGACACCTGCACCGTGATATACAGCACTGACACCAGCACTGTGATATACAGCACTGACACCTGCACCGTGATAGAGTGATCTGACACCAGCACCGTGATAGAGAGCACTGACATCAGCAGCGTGACATAAAGCACTGACACCAGCACCATGATATACAACACTGACACCTGCACCGTAAGCAGCCCCAGGAGGAAGTCAGCATAGCAAAGGGATGGTGGGAGCCCCTCATAATAAGCAGCCCCAAGAGGAAGTCAGCACAGCACAGGGATGGTGAACTTTACAAACCTACAGGTCATATTTGCAGCCACAAAATAATTACTAGCTGTGCACACATAGTCCCACCACATGGCCAATGACATAACACATGTATGAGGTGAATCTGGGATCGACAACTACAAGCATTCTTTTTTTATATGTGAAATTCTGAAGATTCAGGAATCTTGAGACAATGGAGGCGAGGGAAGGTGAGGGTAGGCAAAGAAGAGGGTGCAGGAGATGATCACCAGCACCAGCACCGTGATATAGAGCACTGACACCTGCACCGTGTTAGAGTGATCTGACAACAGCACCGTGATAGAGTGATCTGACACCAGCACCGTGACATAACACATGTATGAGGTGAATCTGGGATCGACAACTACAAGCATTCTTTTTTTATATGTGAAATTCTGAAAATTCAGGAATCTTGAGACAATGGAGGTGAGGGAAGGTGAGGGTAGGGAAAGAAGAGGGTGCAGGAGATGATCACCAGCACCAGCACTGTGATATAGAGCACTGACACCTGCACCGTGATCATGGTCATTATGAGGGGCTCCCACCATCCCTGTGCTGTGCTGACTTTCTCCTGGGGCTGCTTATTATGAGGGGCTCCCACCATCCCTGTGCTATGCTGACTTCCTCCTGGGGCTTCTTATTATTAGGGGCTCCCACCATCCCTGTGCTATTCTGACTTACTCCGGGGGCTGTACCGTCCTCTGCTGTGCATATTATGAGGGGCTCCCACCATCCCTGTGCTATGCTCATTATGAGGGGCTCCCACCAATCCTGTGCTGTGCTGACTTCCTCCTGGGGCTGCTTATTATGAGGGGCTCCCACCATCCCTATGCTATGCTGACTTCCTCCTGGGGCTGCTAACGATGCAGGTGTCAGTGCTGTATATCACGGTGCTGGTGTCAGTGCTTTATGTCACGCTGCTGATGTCAGTGCTCTCTATCACAGTGCTGGTGTCAGATCACTCTATCACGGTGCAGGTGTCAGTGCTATATATCACCGTGCTGGTGATCATCTCCTGCACCCTCTTCTTTGCCTACCCTTACCTTCCATCGCCTCCATTGTCTCAAGATTCCTGAATCTTCAGAATTTCACATATAAAAAAAGAATGCTTGTAGTTGTCGATCCCAGATTCACCTCATACATGTGTTATGTCACGGTGCTGGTGTCAGATCACTCTATCACGGTGCAGGTGTCAGTGCTCTATATCACGGTGCTGGTGATCATCTCCTGCACCCTCTTCTTTGCCTACCCTGACCTTCCCTCGCCTCCATTATCTCAAGATTACTGAATTTTCAGAATTTCACATATAAAAAAAGAATGCTTGTAGTTGTCGATCCCAGATTCACCTCATACATGTGTTATGTCACGGTGCTGGTATCAGATCACTCTATCACGGTGCAGGTGTCAGTGCTCTATATCACTGTGCTGGTGCTGGTGATCATCTCCTGCACCCTCTTCTTTGCCTACCCTCACCTTCCCTCGCCTCCATTGTCTCAAGATTCCTGAATTTTCAGAATTTCACACATAAAAAAAGAATGCTTGTAGTTGTCGATCCCAGATTCACCTCATACATGTGTTATGTCATTGGCCATGTGGTGGGACTATGTGTGCACAGCTAGTAATTATTTTGTGGCTGCAAATATGACCTGTAGGTTTGTAAAGTTCACCATCCCTGTGATGTGCTGACTTCCTCTTGGGGCTGCTTATTATGAGGGGCTCCCACCATCCCTGTGCTATGCTGACTTCCTCCTGGGGCTGCTTACGGTGCAGGTGTCAGTGCTGTATATCACGGTGCTGATATCAGTGCTCTCTATCATGGTGCTGGTGTCAGATCACTCTATCACGGTGCAGGTGTCATTGCTGTATGTCACGCTGCTAATGTCAGTGCTCTCTAGAGGTCGACCGAAAAAAAGGGCTAACTTGCGTTTGAAAGACCTCTGCGCAAATACCGCGTCACATAATATATTGCAACAACTGCTATTTTATTCCCTAGGGTCTCTGCTAAAAAAAATATATATATAATTTTTGGGGCTTCTGAGTGATTTTCTAGCAGAAAATACTGGATTTTTACTTGTAAGCAACACGTGTCAGAAAAGATTTAGTCTTTAAATGGTTAAACTGAGAACTTCTACACATGGAGTTCAGCCCATTGAAGAAGAAACATTGTATCACTTTGTTCTTTTCTTGGCAGCCTGCCCAGAGAGGAGGAAAGTCCTTCACTGATGTCTTCAGGCAACTTACATTGACTTCTATCACAGAAGTCTTTTGCAAGTCATAATAAGCATAATGACTGAGTCGTCGTAAACAAAAGTTTGTGTTCCGTACAGAATTCGGACGCACGGCAATTCGTATTTCGGATCCTCCAGAACGTACGAATTTTTAGAAATTCGTACGAATTAGAGATTTGTACGAAACTAATCGCACATGTCTAGCGGACGTTCGAATAGATCCTGTCCTTGGGAGTCAATCCCAAAGTAGACCTATTTGCATCCCCCTTTAACTTCAAAATCAAGAAGTATTACACTCGGGGCGGTTGCAGCCAGGCCTTCAGAGTAGACGCACTGACAGATCAGTGGAGCTTCAACAGGGCATATGTCTTTCCCCCACTTCCGATCATCCTCATGTTCTTACAGAGACTCCAAGCGGAAGCAGTCGAGGTGGTAATGATTGCACCTTACTGGCTGAACAGGACATGGCTTCCCCTCCTGACCCAGCTCAGCTTCTGGGACCGGGTGCCTCTTCCTAACAGGCCGGATCTTCTTTCTCAGGGGCAGTCCTGCATCGTGTCCGACTGATGGTCTGGTTCTAGAAAGGAAAATTGTAATTGTATCAAATGTAAGGTTGGAATTTTTTTCAGGTGTGCTTCAAGAGTGATTTGTATCCTCATGAGCTCGAAAAAAGCGAGCATGAATAAAGTCCATGAGAGAATATGGGCCAAGTTCGTTGAATCCTCATACCCTACGGGCAGATCGTTCAGGGATCCAGGAGTCCAGGATATCCTCGGCTTCCTCCAATCTGGCCTAGATCTGTTTCTATCCATTATCTCTCTCAGAGTTCAAGTCTCAGCTCTGTCAGCCTTTCTCCGGAACATTATGGGTGGTTCACCGTTTAATCTGGCAGTTCTTCTGTGGGGCGACAAGACTCAGGCCTCAAAGAAGACCAAGATTCCCCAAATGGGATCTTCCTCTTGTTTTTGACTTCCTGACTGGTCTCAGTACTGCAGGATCTGTTCCACTTTCTATCAAAATTTTTCTGAAAAAGTTGCGATCACTTTGGCCAAAAGAGTTTCGGAGATTGGGTCCTTGGGTCATGAAGAACCTTTCCTAACTTTCTGTCTGGACCAGGTGGTCCTCATCCTTATGCTTGGCTCAAACCTGAAAATGACTTCAGTGTTCCATGAGAACCAAGAAATTGTCCTACCTACATTCAGGACCCCGGGGTCCTCTGAAGCTCATCCTCTGGATGTAGGCGAAATACTGAAGGAGTACTTGCAAGTTACTTCCTCCTTTAGACGCTCTGTCTACCTGTTTATCTTGCACTCAGGCAGTAACAGAGGGGAGCAAGCTTCGTCCAGAATAATTGCGTCCTGGATCATCCAGTCCATCCAGCAAGCCTATAGGGCCAAGAGCTTGGCTCCTCCAGAGGCGATGATGGCATATTCCACAAGGGGAATGGCGGCGTCATGGGCAGCAGCCCGATATGTGGCTCCAGATGTCATCTGTAATCATGGGCCTCCATTAATACCTTTATGTCACATTATTGCATAGAGCCTGCATCTTCTGTAAACTTTGGTTTAAGAGTCCTGTCAGTTGATGGGCTAAATTGAATTTCTTTTTATCAGCATACCCACCCATTTGGATTGCTAGTTATTTCTCACACGTAGTCTGCCATGGAGTCTGTTGGGAAAATTGAAAATTTATTATCAATACTTACCATAATTTCCCTTTCCTGATGGACTCCATGGCAGACGGAGTTCCCACTCATCAGTCAAAGAGTTGTCTAGTAACAGAATGCAGTCTCTAGTGGTGAGCTCAAATTTACAAGAGTGGTGTCCTATAGCATTGGAGAGGAGGCGGGGTTAACCCACACGTAGTCTGCCATGGAGTCCATCAGGGAAGTTTTACGGTAAGTTTTATAATACATTTTCCATTTTATAAATGTGGCAAATCATAACATGTACATGCACTGACAAGAAAAATATCATCAGTAAATCAGTTGTTTGCTGCATTATATATGCCCCTTAGCATGAGGGGGCATACATTTAGGAGTAGGTGTATTTTAGGCAGGGGGGAGGTGTTTTTGGCAGTGAGGGATTTTGTGTTGAGAGAAGGAATGTTTGTGCTGTGGGAATTTTGTGTGGGTGATTTTGTTCTGGGGGATTTTTGTTTGACGGTGAGGAAAACTGAACTAATTTTAGTGCTGTGATTTTTTGTGAAAAAAGACAGTATGTGAGGGGGGCATTTCTGATGGCGTTGTTTGGGAGGGAGAATGTTTGTGCTGTGAGTTTTTTTGCTGGAGCAGCGTTTTGTTTTTTTGTTTTTTGGTAAAAGTGGTTTGTCGGGGTGCAGAAAAGGTGATTTTTCCTTTTTAAAGGGTAACATTCAGGTGGGGGAGTTATAATTGGTGATGAGGGGGTGCTGGAGGTTGTGATTTTTGGTGAGGGGGGGTTCCTTGAGCTTGACCTTGATTTGTGCGGTAGGGAAGATTATTTTCTTGAGGGTTGAAGAGGATTTGCTTTAGGCCGCATACACACGCGGGGACTGTTCGCTCAACTTTGTCCGCTGAACAGTGTTTCGGCGGACAGTCCGCTCGTGTGTGGGCTTTCAGCGGACAGTTTCAGCGAACAGTCTGCTGAACAAAGTTTTTCGGAATTTCCGAAAAACTGTCCGCTGAAACTTTGTTTGAGCGGACAGTCCGCTCGTGTGTAGGCTTGTTCGTCAAACTAAGTTCCGCGCATACTCAGAAAGAATTTACAGGGCGGAAGCGCTCGGTCTTGTAAAACTAGTGTTCGCATTGAAGCTAGCATATTCGTCATGCTGCTAATTTTGTGTTTTTTTAATATAGCCCGTTCTTTTCTTCTTCGTAATGCAAGAAAAGTGAAGTAGCTTTGCTGCTTATATTCACACAGAGTTATACTACATGTTTTTATTCATCCTCATCCTATGATTAATCTTCCAATTATAGAAAAAATATATTCCAAATTAAAAAACAAAACAAAAAAAAACCCTCTAAAAAAAAAAAGAAAAAAAAATTATATATATATATATATATATATATATATATATATATATATATATATATATATATATATATATATATATATATATATATATATATATATATATATATATATATATATATATATGTGTGTCTATCTTAAAAAAATATATATAAAATAAAAAAAAAAAAAAAATGTATATATATATTTTTATTTCTGGAAAAAAAAATATATAGAATTTATCTATTACTATATATTTTTGGAACTACTATTGTCATTTTTTTTTTTTTTTTTTTGTGGGGGGTTTGAAACAAGATGGACTTGCATTTTTTTTGGCCAAGCAGGACTATGCAAGTAGAGATAGATAGATAGATAGATAGATAGATAGATAGATAGATAGATAGATAGATAGATAGATAGATAGATAGATAGATACCCAAACCAGCATTTTAGCTTACACATGATTGCATGTTCAAAATCAGCAGAGCTTCCCCTCATTTCAAATGTTAAGCCTCAAATTTACAGCGACTGCACTTCCAAGTGCACTTGCACTGCTTTAAAAATTGCACTTGAAGTTAGCATATTTACATGAACGTGTGTTTTGTAAATAACCCCCAGAGTCTTTTGACATGTATCTGCCTACTCACAAATAAAGTTTGTTTTTTAAGCCAAAATTATACAAAAATATTGAAAAAAAAATAAAATAAAAAAAAAACATACAAGATTTTTTGTAAATAATAAATTTTTATTTTTCCTCAGAACCAAAATAAATCAAGAGGGAGGCAACACTGGAGACAATTTTGACGTTTGTGAAGCCTTTTGTCCCCCAGGCACACATCAAGTGAGTGGACACCAAAATTCCGAACCTGCGTAGCATGTACATAGGGAGCAAAACCAGGTCCTAGAATCCCAAAGACCAGGAACAGCAGCAGATGAGATCTATGTCCCCAGACTGTGGTACTACAACAGCCTGCGTCTTCTTTCAGAGCAGACTGAAGCCAGGCAGTCACTTCCGACTCTTCCGTCTAGCCTTCCCTCCACGCGTCGCTGGAGGCTGTGCCTCTGGTGGTGGAGTTGTGGTAGAAGGAGGAGGAGGAGGAGGAGGAGGAGGAGCAGTAGGGTCTGTGTTGTAAAGCTTAGTGGTGGGTGTGAGCTCACCCTTCAGACCCCGTTGGATGGCATCAAAAAAGATTGCCTCACACAAGTTTCGCTGTGGTTTGTCCATTTCTTGTAGCTTGCTAGCCAGATAAGTGGCATAGGCCTCCTCCGGATTGGGGGGTTTTGACAAAATTTGTGTGACTTGCCGTATCAGCACCAAGGACTCCTCCTCTGTACATGTCATCCTCCTGGGCCTTTTGCTGGCTAGGCGGAGGGGAGGGACCTGGCTTTCAGTCCGACTCCTGCTGGGCCCAGCTAGCTCTTGTGTGTGGCTGGTCCCGGCCTCCTCCTCCATACCACTGGTCCCGGCCTCCTCCTGGGTGAGCTCATCCTGTGTAAAAAAACAAAGCAATCAATAACTAAAATATGTCTATATTTAGAAATCATCAATCACTAACAATTTTACAGTTCTCACTTGCAAATACATTTGTCTTGAAATACAAAAGGCTATCATTTTGACACCATCATTTTTCCATCAGTTCACCAAGATTTGAGCCACATTTGTGTAAACTACTGTATCCTTCTATCTAATTTAATTTGTGATGAAATCCTAGATTTGGAAGCAATTCAAACATTGAACTTGACATTATTAATATTTGAGCAATCCAAACTTTAGAAAATAAAATATACCTGGCTCCAGCTGGGCACATCAACTTCGCCCAGCAAGGAAGGGTCTGGATCTTCCAGGGATGGCTCACCTGAGGTGGAGGGAAGGGTGGAGGGACGGGTAGACGGAAGAGTAGAAAGTGACTGCCTGGCTTCTGACGTGTCATCCAGAAAACGCAGCCTGTCATAATACCACAGCTTAGGTACATAGACCTGACCTGCTGCTGCTCCTGATGTTTGGGACTGTAGGATCTTTCTTTGCTCCCGCCTATACACGCTACGCAGGTTCTTAATTTTGGTGTTCACAAAGTCAGTGTCTGCCTGGGGGACTCGGGTTTTCACAAACGCCAAAACTGTCTCCAGTGTCTTCTTCACGCACGGCTTGGATATTGGGGGTGTTTTGTATCCCACAGATTGCTGTGCGACTCCACTAAATCGAGAAATGTTGAGAGGAAGGCCTCCTCCTTAAAGGGGTCTGGAGTATACCTTTGCATTTTCTGAAAAACAACCAAAAAAAACAAAAACAAAAAACTAAAAATAAAAAACAAAACAAAAAAATAAATAAAAATAAAGTCAGACCAAATGCACACTATATTGTGACAATGTAGGCGAGACACACACTACTACACACGCTACCCCCCACACACACACTACCCCCCCCCCCCCCACATACACACACACACACACACACACACACACACACACACACTACCCCTCCCACACACACACTACCCCTCCCACACACACACACACACAAACACTCCCCCCCCCACACACACACACTCTACACACACTACTGCCCCATACACATACACACACACACACACACACTACCCCTCCCACACACACACAAACACTCCCCCCCCCACACACACACACTCTACACACACTACTGCCCCATACACATACACACACACACACACACACACACACACTACCCCCCCCCCCACACACACACACACACACACACACACACTACTCCCCCATACACACACACACACACACACACTACTGCCCCATACACACACACACACACACACACACACACACACACACACTACTGCCCCATACACACACACACACACACACACTACCCCTCCCACACACACACAAACACTACCCCCCCCCCCCACACACACACACACACACTCTACACACACTACTGCCCCATACACATACACACACACACACACACACACACACTACCCCTCCCACACACACACTACCCCTCCCACACACACACAAACACTCCCCCCCCACACACACACACACTCTACACACACTACTGCCCCATACACATACACACACACACACACACACACACACACTACCCCCCCACACACACACACACACACACACACACACACTACTGCCCCATACACACACACACACACACACGCACACACACACACACACATACACACACACACACACACACACTACACACACTACTGCCCCATACACAAACACACACACACACTACCCCCACCCCCCTATACACCCACCTCCACCCCCACACTACCACACAAAACACCAAGCCCACTCAACCACCAGCCCACATAAAAATCAATTAAACATCAATAAGATTAAATTTCAATATACACATTCCTAACGCAGGCTTAAAATCAAAATAAAATAAAACGATAACTATCTTACCGTCGCGTGTAGCACTCGCTGCTTCCGTTCGGACAAGCGTACGGCCTCGTGGTAACGCTTTATATACAGCGCATGCGCTCAGGCTCCGCCTGCATCGCCCGCCCCTGACGTTCCTTGCGACCGTGTTTCCCCGCCCCTTTTACCCTCGTTCCGCTGTGGGTGAATGAGAGGAGAAAATGGCGGACGCAAATTCTAGGAGCAGCGTGAGCAGCGTGGAGGAAAGCCATGGGCCCCATGCTTCAGGAGCAAGGAGGAGATATAAGGCCACCAATATGGCCTTTGAAGAGATGGTGGAGATGGTGGCTATCTTAAAAAGGGAGGATTATGATGGGGAACATGGCCCTTACCCAAAACCTAATGTCCGGAAAAGCGCCATCTTGGATGAGGTAGTCACAGCCTTGGAGACGAAATTTGGGGTACGAAGAGGCAAGGACCAGCTCCGGAAACGATGGTCGGACATCAAGTCCAGGGAGCCGGACCAATATTACCGCATCAAAAAGGTCCTGAAAAAAAGTGAGTAAACTCCGCGTTTCTCGTGACTGTCGGACATAATCGTTCGTGTAGGCATTGAAAATCTGGCGGATTTGATCGTAATCGCTCGTGTAGATAGTGTATGTAAATCTGGCGGATTTGAACGTAATCGTTCGTGTAGGTAGTGTATGAAAACTGGCGGATTTGAGCGTAATCGTTCGTGTAGGCGGTGTATGTAAATCTGGCGAATTAGATCGTAATCGTTCGTGTAGGTAGTTTATGTAAATCTGGCGGATTTGATCGTTCGTGTAGTTAATAGTTCTTGTAATGAGCGCATATGGTTGTTCCTATATGTGGGCGTAAATAGCATGAATTTGTGTATGGTGTAAATTTATCTGGTGTTGGATTAGATTTTAATTAGTTATTATTTTTTTGGTATTGTTCATGATAAACTGAATTGTCACGCTCAGTTTATAGGATATAAATTTTTACTAAAGTTTCATAAATTTATTCAGTGCAATGTAGACTCAATTAAAAAAATGAGATAGATAGATAAAATGCTGGTTCAACATCTGGACTAGGAAACTTTTATAAGTGTAGTTTGGGCCATCATAGAACATTTTTGACATAATCACACACAGGTACTCCAGGCGATGATTCGAGTGTGTCCGTCTGTGAAACTTGGACAAAAGATATACAGTATCACAGTTTGGTTAAAGGCTAGGTTCACATTGCTGCAATGTACGAGATCAAATGTGATTTGCACCGCACTGCAGTGCAAATCACATGTGATCTCTGTGTGATGCGATTTCAGCCATGCATATAGTATGGCTGAATTTGCATCGCATCTGGCCCAAACTTGTACATGGCCCTTTTTTTAGTCCACAGCCGAATCGGATCACATGGGTGTTCACACCATGTGGTCCGATTCCTGTCCGAGTTTAAAGATTGCACTGTGAAATGAGAACTAATTTGGAGGTGTCAATAAAACTTTACACTGATACTCCCAGCAGGTCACATAGGGCAGTGCGAACTGCGCATGCGATGCGTGAAACCACAGTAGATTTGCAGCGTTCACACATCGCAGCAGTCTGAACACAGCCTAACTAAAAAAAAGTAATTTTAAGGATTTATTAAACTAGGATCTTGTAATAACCAGCTAATAATTTTACAACACTTCAAACCAATGTTTCATATTCAAATTTCTGAACTCAAATATCACTATGCTTAAAAGTATTTTTTTTTTTTTTTTCATTCACATAGGGGAACAAAGACTCAGACAAGAGGCGGAGCAGCCCAGGACCCCCCGACCTCGCCAGCCTGATTGGGCACTTAGCCCCAGCCCCGCATCAGTATTGGAGCTGCCCAGCCCAGTGTCCTCGAGGGAGCAGCCAAGCTCGGTATCCTCCGCTGGACCAAGCTCTGTAGCTCCACTGGATGAGCCCAGCCCAGGGCTAGATGTGGAGGAGGAAGAGCAGGTGGAGTTACACACCCCACAAAGTGAAAGTGAGTGTCTGATAACCCAGCTTAAGGTAAACAATTAATGGCTGTATATTTTAACCAATTTTTTATCTACACATGTTTTTAGGTGATGATCTGGTTGTGGTTGGAGAAGCCGCGGAGCCATTTTCAGCGGACAGTGCCCAGAGGCTAATTGGTGACATCATGGCCTGGAATGGGCAGATTGACCGGATGGAGAACCAGATTCTCAATATTCAAAGAGAACTGGTCACTATGAGGCAGGGAATGAAGAACATGATCGATGTTTTAGGGAGAATCTAAGCCCCTTTTCCCTAAAACCCAATCGATCATGTTCTTCATTCCCTTGTAAAAACGTTTTTAATGTTTTAAAAACAGAGTTTTTAGAGGCCAAATTTTGAAGATGCACACGGTGTGTCAACATGTGCTATGTGCCATCAGAGGATCGCAATGGACGCATTTGGTGTTTGCAAACCCTTCCTCATTCTAGTATGTGAGAGGAAGGGATTGCACACACCAAACACGTCCATTGATCACTCATGATGGTACATAGCACATGTTGACATTACCAATTTTTGGTGTGCATCTTCAAAATTTGGCTTTACCCCTTGTTTTATGTAAATAGTTAAAAATCTGATTTTATTTTTTTATTTTTGTGATAATTGTATTTTAGATATATCTATATATTTCTATGTTTACCAAAAAAGAAAAAAAAAAAAAAAAAAAGAATTTCTAAAAAAAAAAAAAAATAAAAAACTATTTTAAAAAAACAATTTCCCCCAAAAAAAAAAAAACACACAAAAAACAAAAAAAGATCTAAAAAAGAGGCACTGGTTGGAATGTGCACTATTAAAAAAAAAAAAAAAAGATGTATTGTGTGTGTGTCTACTTCTTTCAATACTTAATACCAGTTTGGGAAGTAATTTTGTGTTTTCTGTCACAAAGGGCCTTATTTCCTATTGTCAAAAACCACTTTGCTATACAAATGCACTAGGACAGGAATATGCAATTAGTGGAAATCCAGCTGTTGCAGAACTACAAGTCCCATGAAGCATAGCAAGACTGACAGCCACAAGCATGAGACCCAGAGGCATGATTGACTTGTAGTTTTGCACCAGCCGGAGGTTGGCCAATTGCATATCCCTGAATTAGGACAATGTAGGATACAAGCAACGTGAAAAGCAAACAAGAACCAAACTTCAAAATTTGAACAAACAAGACATATTTCAAGAAAATTAATTTTTTATTGGTCAGCTGGCATTGGAATAGCCCCCCTACCATTAAAATAGCTGACATAGCGGTCACGCACCTCATGTGCTGTTTGGGGGGCTAAGCCAGGAAGGGCATGATCCAGCCCTGTCAGTTCTGGAAGCCTGAGTCCGGCCTCAGGCCCAATAGGCTGCAGGTACTGGTTACCTGAAAATTTCCTTAGAAAATTGTGCAGAATGCAGCAGCACAGAATAACATAGTTCAGTTTATATTCTGCCAGGTTGATGGCTGTCAGTAACAGACGGAACCAGCTGGCCATAATGCCAAAGGCACTCTCCACAACCCTTCTTGCTCTGGCCAGCCGGTAATTAAAAATCCTCCTCTCCGGGGTGAGGGTCCTTTGGGGGAAGGGTCTCATGAGATGTTCACTCAGACCGAACGCTTCATCAGCCAGAAAAACAAACGGGAGCCCCTCCACATTCTCGGCATCTGGTGGCAAGTCCAGGCCACCAGTGGTAAGACGGTGGCAGAACTCGGTCTGCCTAAAGACTCCTCCGTCAGACATCCGGCCGTTCTTCCCCACATCCACATAAAGAAAGTCACATTGTGCCGACACCACCGCCATTAGCACCACACTATGGAACCCCTTATAATTCCAATAGTAGGACCCCGAATGGGGTGGGGGCACAATCCTCACATGTTTCCCGTCGATGGCCCCTCCGCAGTTGGGGAAGTCCCAACGGGCAGCGAACTGGGAAGCCACAGTCTGCCATTCCTGTGGCGTTGAAGGAAGCTGGGGAGTCAAACACATGAAACAAAAAAAAATTAGTCATTAAATAAAAACAATTCATAACACATAAAATTCAAAAACATTTTGGAACAACAGTTAAACAGAAATATTGCAAATTTGTTTTCTGCCAAAAAAAAAAAAAAAAAAGTAGGCGGACCAATTCACAGATTAATCAGCCCTCTGATGGACCAGGGGACATAAATTAGGTGGGTAAGTGGGGTGGGGGGGACTAATTACTAAGTATACAACACCTGCAACCAATTTGAGTGGGGTGGGGGGAACTAATTACTAAGTATACAACACCTGCAACCAATTTGAGTGGGGTGGGGGGGACTAATTACTAAGTATACAACACCTGCAACCAATTTGAGTGGGGTGGGGGGGACTAATTACTAAGTATACAACACCTGCAACCAATTTGAGTGGGGGGAATAATTAATGAGTTGACAATCCATATCTATATCTCTATATATCTCTATATATCTCTATATATCTCTATATCTCTATATATCTCTATATCTCTATATCTCTATATCTCTCTATATATCTCTATATCTCTATATATATATATATCTATATATCTCTATATCTCTATATCTATATATCTCTATATATCTCTATATATCTCTATATATCTCTATATCTCTATATATCTCTATATCTCTATATATCTCTATATCTCTATATATCTCTATATATCTCTATATCTCTATATATCTATATATATATATATATATATATATCTATATATCTCTATATCTCTATATCTATATATCTCTATATATCTCTATATATCTCTATATATATCTATATATCTCTATATATATCTCTATATATATCTCTATCTATATATCTCTATATCTCTATATATCTCTATATATCTCTATATCTATATCTCTCTCTCTCTCTCTCTCTCTCTCTCTCTCTCTCTCTCTCCACACACAGGGTGTATACACAAAAAAGGTAAAAAGCTAAAAAAAATGACACAAAAAAAAAATAAAAAACATTTAAAGAAAAACAAAAAACAAAAAAAAAAAAAAAAAAAAATGCATGCATTTATATAAAGGGGACATTCACATCATATTCCTGTCATGGATATTAAAAGTCATGATGAAATGAATACAAACATACAATGCATATAATGCAATATTAAAAGAACAAACTTACCTTCATATATTCCTTCTGCAGGACCCGAATAATGGCAGAACAGGTCTCTGGAATAATGATCCCCAGAGCCTGGGGGGAGATGCCTGTCGAGAACTTGAGGTCCTGAAGGCTTCTCCCTGTCGCCAAGTAGCGCAACGTGGCGACGAGCCTCTGCTCCGGAGTGATGGCTTGCCGCATGCAGGTATCCTGCCTGCTGATATAAGGGGTCAGCAAAGCCAGCAGACGGTGAAAAACGGGGTCCGTCATCCTGAGATAATTCCTGAAATCATCAGGATTATTCTCACGGATCTCACGGAGTAAAGACATATGCGAGAATTGGTCACGCTGGCGCAACCAATTCTTTGTCCATGAACTCCTCCTCACCCTGTTCACAGACTGGGCTCGGGTCAAAGTATTAACCCCAACACCAAGCCCCCATATAGCACGAACTCGTTCCCGAGTACGTCCACACTCCATGGCTTTGAAACGGTCGGCTGGACAGACAAGCTCAACTGAACGCACTGAAGAACAGCCAGACCTATGAAGAACGACCTGAAACCCAGAAACGAGCGGACCAGAAGCGCCTAATAACAGGTACAACTGATCCACGCGTACCGAAAGACAGATACAAACCTCACAGGTAGACTGCGCCGCAGCGAACGGACAAATTAAGCTGAAGTCTTAAAAGCGCGAATCGTCTCTAACCAAACTTCTACTAACGCAAAGTCAGCAGAAGGAGCCCAAAGGGTGCTTTGCTGTGTCTTGGACCTCCTATTTCTAGTCCCGTCGTACGTGACGTACGTCATCGCGCACGGTTTCAGCGGACTGTTCGTTCGTCGTGTGTGGCCAAGTCCGTCCATGCTAATTTTGAGCGGACTGTCCGCTGAAACTGTTTGACGAACAAAGTTGAGCGAACAGTCCCCGCGTGTGTACACGGCCTTAGAGTGTAGAATTTTTGTGTTTTTTGGGCTTGGGAGGATTTTTAGGGGGATTTTTTGCATTGGGAAGTTCTTGGCAGTAGGGGAGTTTTGTTTGCAGAAAGACAAATATAATGGAAGTTTCATTTAAAAAAAATATTGGCCTGGCTGGCTGACTGCAGTGCCAATGCACTAATCTTGGCGCAAGCAAACTTTATTGAAATGTCACAGTCATTTCATTACTTTTTTTATTCATTTTTTTAAATTTATTTTATACTATGATACTTTTAAACAAAAATTATGTCAAAATAATCCTTAAAACATTTTTATTGTGATACATATAAACAAATAATGGGGGTTATTTATGAAAGGCAAATCCCCTTTGCACTTTCAGTGCACTTGGAAGTGCAGTCACGCTAAATCTAGGAGGTAGATCTGAAATGAGCGGAAGCTCTGCTGATTTTATCATCCAATCATGTGCAAGCTAAAATGCTTTTTTTTTATTTTCCTTGCATGTCCCCCTCGGATCTATAGCGACTTTACTTCCAAGTGCACTTTCAGTGCAAAGTGGATTTGTCTTTCATAAATAACCCCCAATGTGTCAAAGCAATCCTTAAAACAACCTTTTTTCATTATAAAAATGGTAAGCTACTATTAGTTGAACTAAAGGATATTTTTTTTAAATTGAGATGCTATTATCTCAATTTAACTGATTCCCACCCATGCCAATGTTGTAATTGTGATGCAATAAAGTATAGTCTTGCATTAGATATCGCAATTCCCCCCTTGTCAATAGTATTTCAAATCTAATTCTAGGTTTTCCTCCTCTCCACACTAGAGTCTCTAAAAACTGAAGGTGCACTTGGAAGTGCAGTCACTCTAAATCTTAGCCCTTGTACACACGGTCGGAGATTCCGACAACCAAATCCGTCGGAGTAATTCCGACGGATTAATTCCAGAAGTGATGTTGCATACACACGGTCGGACTAAGTTGTCGGAAAATCCGATTGTACATAACGTGATGACGTTATTTCGTTACGACGGGACTACGTTCAGGCTAGTAGCCAATAGCTTTGATCTAGGAATTTGATCTGAGCATGCGTGGCACTTTGTCCGTCGGAGTAGGCTACACATGATCGGAGTATGTCCTATAGGAGCATTTTGTCGGAAAATTTTACCGGCAAGTTGGAAAACTTGGTCCGTCGGATATTCCGACGGAAACAGTCCAATGCAGACCACACACACGGAATATCTGACAAAACGGTCCGATAGGAAATATTCCGTCTGAATCTCCGACCGTGTGTACAAGGGCTAAGAGGTAGATCTGAAATGAGTGGAAGCTCTGCTGATTTTATCATCCAATCATGTACAAGCTAAAATGCTGTTTTTTATTTTCCTTGCATGTCCCCCTCGGATCTACAGTGACTTTACTTCCTAGTGCACTTTCAAGTGCACTTAGAGTGCAAAGTGGATTTGCCTTTTGTAAATAACCCCAAATGTGTCAAATTAATCCTTAAAAACATTGTAAAACAAGAAAACACACAAAACACACAAACCTTGCAACTTTCGGCATAAAATAGCTCAATATATAATATAGGCAACATAGTAGGAGCCTAAATACATTCTACTCGATAACCTAGACTCCTCCAATAGCGATCTACCGTCTACATCAGCTTCCTACAATTAGCTTCAAATTACCTTTTCATAACTTTCTGTTCCTTACCCTTTTGCCTCAGCTCTTTCCTCCTTCACTCCCACTATCAGATAAACCATCATGTAGTTCATTACTTGATTCTATCCAGGGTGCCCATATTTTATCAAACCTTCAGGGTATACCTCTGTGCTTATATGTTAATTTTTCTCATTTAAATATGTAATTAAGTTTCTCAACCCATTGTTTATGTGTTGGAAGGGCAGCTGATGTTCATTTTTGTAAAATAGCTTTACGTGCTAAATGTAGGGATCTTATCCACATAGTATGCATATCTGCTGGAAATGTTCCATCAGGTATTGTACCCAATAGTACAAGTTTAGGCGTGCCTATTATCTCAGTGGAAAATAATGAATTCATGATTGTAAATACTCTATCCCAATAACGATGGAGCTTTGGACATCGCCAAAGCATGTGAATAAGAGAACCATTAAATAAAGAGCATTGCAGACATAGCAGTGTTATATATTTTCCCTAAACATATCGTTTTTGTGGAGTGTAATGAGCCGTATGTATGATAAAAAGCTGGGATAACCTTTGGGATGGGAATAGAGATGTCCCAGGAAGTGTTTCCAGAGCATGTCCAGTCCTCCTCATGTAGACCCTCAATATCTCCTTGCCACCGGGCAAAACAATTTTTATGTTTTTCAGTATTCTCCATTATTTGTAGATTACAGTAAAGATCTCCTATTAATCCTTGTTTCATTTGGGCAACCTAAGTTGCCATTGTTAATATTTTAGAGTGTTCATACTGTAATTGAATTTTTAAACTTTGAATCTGCAATGCATGGCGTATTTGATGGTGGTGGTATTGATGATAAAAGTTTTTATTCGTTAACTGATAGTGGTCTTTTAATACATTAAAAGGGAGTAAAACATCCCCTTCATATAACACAAAGATATTATGCCTGCCTTTTTCTAGTCCACAAATTCAGAGAGTCTATTTAATTCATGAAAGCAATAATTAACCCATATGTGCATCTGCTTCATATATCCTTTATGTTGAATAATATTTCGTACTACTTCCCATAATCTGTGAGTCAAGTGGAAGGTAGGGGACCTTTTCATTATAAAAATGGTAAGCCACTATTAGTTGAACTAAAGTATATTTTTTAAATTGAGATGCTATTATCTCAATTTAACTGCGTCCCATCCATGCCAATGTTGTAATTGTGATGCAATAAAGTATAGTCTTGCATTAGGTATCACAATTCTCCTATTATCAATAGGCTGCTGTGGTATTTGAAATCTAATTCTAGGTTTTCCTCCCCTCCACACAAAGTCTCTAAAAACTGAATTAATGGTTCTGAATAATCGAGTCGTAAGTCATATAGGACAATTATGTAGTACATATAACATCTGGGGTATGTACACCATCTTCACCATATTTGCCCTCCCCACTATAGATAATGGAAATTTACCCCATGTTTTAATCAATTGCCTAAATTTAACAAAAAGATGGAGTATATTCCTATCTGTATATTCTAAAACATTTTGTGTAATTACCACTCCCAAGTATTTAAATGATGTAACCAGAGCCATCTGGTGAGTCTGGCATGGATGTCCCTCATGTTCAGGGTCCACAAGCAACACTACAGACTTGTCCCAGTTACTATTAAA
Organism: Lithobates pipiens; assembly: GCF_037356315.1. Taxonomy (NCBI): domain Eukaryota; kingdom Metazoa; phylum Chordata; class Amphibia; order Anura; family Ranidae; genus Lithobates; species Lithobates pipiens. The sequence continues at coordinate 353,514,062 of NW_027507718.1, read as the reverse complement.
TCCCGAAAAGGAACCATCCAAATCCATCAAAGACATAACTGCAGATATAGATGGTCGCGTATCCCCAAAAACACTAGAGCATCATCTGCATAAAGTGCTATCTTATCTTCACCTGTGGTTTTACGAAATCCCACAACATTTGTAGACGAGCGAATAGCCTCAGCCAATGGTTCGATGGCCAGAGCAAAAAGAAGAGGGGATAGAGGACATCCATGCCTCTTCCCCCTGGTCATCGAAAAAGGGGCCGATACACATCCATTAACCTTTACCCTTGGGGAGTCATATAAAAGTTGTATCCATCTAATAAATCTGGGACCCAACCAATTTTGTTTTAAACAATTCCACAAATAAACCTTTAGCTTTAGCCACATCAAGCTACGTTATAGCTCTATTTCATATATTATCTGTTGGGAGTTGTAAATTTAAAAGTAACAGTCTAATATTATTTGCTGTAGATCTATTGGGAATAAAGCCTGATTGATCGCAATGGATTAATTTGAGATTTATCTTGATAATCTGGTCGCCAATACCTTTGCCAGCAATTTAAAGTGGGGTGCCCCCTAAAAAATTTTTTTTTAAAGTCAGCAGCTACACTTACCTGTCCCAGGGTCCAGAGATGCGGAGGAACGAAGCCCCCCCTCATTCCACGCTCCGCTCGTGGTGCTGGCATTCTTGCTGTGGCCTGTGGGCACCTGGCTGTGGCTTCATAGCCGGGCACCCACTACGCATGCACGAGCAGCACCGGGTGCAGTGATACGCCGAACAGTCAACTGGGACACGTGACAGGTCCCAGATAACTGTGCGGTGCGAGGGAAAGTGAGGTCACCGGCATTGAAGAAGGCAGACTACGAGGGACCCCCTAGCAACAGGCATTTAGAAGTGAGTAAAAACATTTTTTTTCCAATTATTTTTTTACTTTTTTTTTTTTATGGATTTCTTTTTTTTTGGTGGCAACGCCACTTTAATATCTGATGTTAACAGAGATATTGGGCGATATGAGTCAGGGTTACTTGGATCCTTATCAGGTTTCAATAGGACAATAATTACTGTGTCATTCATAGAGGGGGGTAGTGTACCCACCTCCATAGCGTATTTAAAAACATCAAGCAATTCAGATAATAACACATCACCATGTTTTTTTTATATTTGCCCTGGGAGAAAATCTGGTCCTGATGCTTTATTATTAGGTGTATTAACTGCTGCGTTTCTTAACTCATCCAATGTTAATGGGCCCTCTAAATGATAGTGTTTTACTCCTGCGCTACCACTGGTGATCTATCAAATGTCAGGGGCTGCTGCTACTACCGGAATGGATCACACCGTATCCACTTAATATGAAACTAAAGATATGTTGGTATTGCGCTGCCCCTATATTAAATAACCCTCCGAGTGTGATAAGTATAATGCCTAGTTACATAAATCAATAGTGTAATATAAAACTATATATATAAATGTCTACTGAATAATATGAAAAAGTGCAAAGTGCTACATTAAATAAAATAAAATAAACACACCACAGAGGTGATAGAATCCAAATAAATGAAAATCAAGTGAACAAAGGTAAGTAACTAAAAACAGTCCCTTAAAAAATGACTATTTTGATAAAGTGCAGAGAAAATGCAAAAAAAAAAAAAGTAAACGCACTAGAGAGTCAATTGAAAACCTCCACGGAAACACAACTGCTTCAATTGAGTGCAAAGCCAAAAAACTGTGAATTGATCATAAAGTGCCAAGTGCGTCTTATAAATGTGCAAATAAGTAAACACTCTTCAGAGATATGTACTCCTAATATAGGGGCAGCGCAATACCAACATATCTTTAGTTTCATAATGGGTCCTCTAAGCCCTTGTACACACGGTCGGAGATTCGGTCGGAATATTTCCTATCGGACCGTTTTGTCGGATATTCCGACTGTGTGTGGTCTGCATCAGACTGTTTCCGTCGGAATATCCGACGGACCAACTTTTCCAACTTGCCGGTAAAATTTTCCGACAAGATGCTCCGATCGGACATACTCCGATCATGTGTAGCCTACTCCGACGGACAAGGTGCCACGCATGCTCACAATCAAATTCCAACACAGAAGCGCTCGCTCAGGTAAAACTACTGCTCGTAATCGATATAGCCCATTCGTCACGCTGCAATGTTAAAAATTCTTTCATGAAGCGCATTCTCTTGTTCTTTACAATGCTGCAAGAATGAACTTCTTTTGATGCTCATAGTCACACACACACTTCTCCTGAACGTATTTCCTGACTCTTTTTTACTCATTTCAGCAATACAATTTTTGAAATCGTCACATCTACACAATTTTATTTTTTGTTTATTGTTTTTTGGGTGAATTTTGTGTTTGTTTTTTTTTTCATAAACATCTCCTTTTTTGATAGTTTGCTCATCTTTCCATTTTTTGGGGTGTGTTTTGTGTGTAAACTTACCACAACAACATTATTATCTTTTTTATATTTTCTTTTTTAACCACTTCCCGACCAGCGCACGACGATGTACGTCGACAGAATGGCACGGGCAGGCATATTGGCGTACAGGTATGTCCAATATTCAATGCCGCCCTGCCATCAGGAGTGCGCCGCTGGCGGCGCGCTCCCGCGCTGGTCCTATCAAAAAAGGAGTCGATCGCCGCGGGCATCCCCGCGATCGTCTCACGTAGCGGCCGAATGGAGGAAATGCTGTGTAAACAACATTTCTCCATTCTGCCTAGCAACTAGTGACGCTGATCTCTGCTCCATGTGATTGGAGCATAGATCAGTGTTCACTAAATGAAAGCCCAACCCCCCCACAGTTAGTAACACACCCCTATGAACACTTAACCCCTACACTGCCACTCACTGGTTAACCCTTTCACTGCCAGTGTCATTTACACAGGAATCACTGCATTTATATAGCAGTGATTACTGTATAAATGACAATGGTCCCAAAAATGTGTAAAAAATGTCCGATGGGTCCCCCAGAATGTCGCAGTCACAATAAAAATCACTGATCGCCGCCATTACTAGTAAAAAAATATAATAAAAAATTATTAATAAAAATGCTATAAAACTATCCCTATTTTGTAAACGCTATAACTTTTGCGCAAACCAATCAATAATCGCTTATTGCGATTTTTTTACCAAAAATATGTAGAAGAATACGTATCGGCCTAAACTGAGGGAAAAAAATGTTTTTTTATATATTTTTGGGGGATATTTATTATAACAAAAAGTAAAAAATAATGCGTTTCCAGAAGTCCTAGAGATCAGGAAAAGCAGATGCCATCTATGTCCCCAGGATGTGGTTCTTCAAGAGGCTGCATCTTCTGTCAGACCAGACTGAACCCAGGCCATCCCTCTCTCGTCTTCCTTAGGCACTTCCCGCCAGGCATCTTTCCAGGCTGTGGCTGGGCTCCTGTAGTTGTGGCAGGAGGAGGAGAAGGGGGGCGTTGATCAACCTCCTGGCTGCCACTTGCCACAGCCTCCCCCCGGCTGAGGTCTTCCTGTGTATGAAAATGGGACATAGTTTTAGTTTTTTGCTCATGAATCACACCATTTTTAGCTCATGACTGTTGCAAATTGAATGTTACCAAATAGAACAGACTATCATTCTGAGCCCAGCATTTTTCATTCTTGTCCCAATCATTTTTGGTCACTACTATCTATATGTAAACCACTTTGTTAAATCACAACTTACTGATCAATAAGAACATCTATTTACCATCATATGTTCAACAATGCAATACCTGTCTCAAGCTGGGCCCCACCACATGTTGCTGCCTGGAAGGCCCAGGTTGGACGTTGGAAGCCTCAGCTGGGAGTGAAGGAAGCCTTGAAGGAAGACTGGAGAGTGGTGGCCTGGGTTCCCCCTGGTCTACCAGAAAATGCAGCCTCTCGAAGTAAAACATCCTGGGGTAATAAATGGCATCTGGATCTCCTGATCTCAAGGACTCCAGGTGCTTCTTTCTCTCCCTGAGATATCTGAGATATGTGTTCTTCATGGCACCAATTTTCCTCTTCACATAGGCCATGTCTGCCGTGGGGACCATGATCCACACCAAAGAAAGCAGTTTCTCCAGCGCTGCGTTCCTCTTTCTTCGGTCATGATAAAACGGGTTGTTGATCTGCCACAGGCAGGGCAGCTCCCTGTACACTTTCAGGAATAGCCCCATAAAATTGGGATTTTGGAAGGGATCCATCTTGTCTGCAAGACACAACACAAGACAAACCCTAAAATACTAATATTGCCATGATAAACCCCCCTAATCTTGTTCCAAAACATCGGCCTAGATAGAAGCAGTCTAGTCTAGTGATGTACCAAGTTCAAAATTTTTCCCTCGTTTGCACGATCGTCGCGTCAGCTCCTCACTCTGTTCACAGATTGTACGGACGACAAATGCGTGTTGTGTTTTATATACAGTGTGCATGCGTGAAACTCCGCCCGCCCCTGACGTTCTTTCTAGACTATTCCCGCCCCTTCGTTTTTGGCGCAGTGGGGAAAGCACATGGCGGAGAGAACGCAGGTGCGCAATCAGAGTTCCACTAATGAGGAGGAGGGTGAGGAAAGCTCGGAGCCTGAAACGTCCCGATCCAGGAAGAGAAGATTTAAGGCCTCAAATATGTCTTTTGTAGAGATGATGGAGATGGTGGACATAATGAACAGGACCGACTATGATGGGAAGTATGGACCTTACCCAAACCCAAATATCAGAAAGGCCAAGATCATGACTAAAGTTGTGAAGAGTCTTCAGAAGAATTTTGGGGTATACCGATCCAAGGATCAACTGAAAAAACGCTGGTCAGACCTGAAACTGAGGGAGCACAATCAGTACAGAAGGATCAAGCGTGTTCTTCAAAAAAGTAAGTAGTTGCCGTGTGTTCATATGATTATTCTTGCTTGCATACTGATCCATGTGCTTTGATTTCATATTGTGCATTTTAAAATGGCCACTTTCAAATTCATGGTTTCATTCGTTCATAAGAAACATCGTTCTGCAGGAAAGTATTCCAGCCTAACAAAGTGTCCACAATAATGTTCTCACCCTTGAACTCGGCCAAAAAACACAATTGTACAACACTTCCAAACAATGTTTCATATTCCTATTTCTGCCCTCTGTGTGCTAATTATTCCTTTTTTACATTCTCATAGGGGAGAGAAGACTCGGCAAGTATTAGGACACCAGGGACCCCATCCCTCCCAAAGAAGGCAAAATTCCAAAACCAGAAACAGAGGAGCAGGAGGAGGAGGAGGAAGGAGAGATTGTTGAAGTTGGACAAATTGTCACCACAACAGGTGAGTGTCGGAGAACACAGCTTCCAGTAAGCTCATCAATGTATGTCATCCTATTTATAATACATGGTGTGTTTTTTTGCTTTGTTTTGTAGGTAATGTGGAAGAAGAATCCCATTTTACCAGTGAAAGTGCCCAGATCCTGATTGGGGAGATAATGGGGTGCAATCGGGATTCAGAAAATATACAGCAAAACATCAATGATGTTAAAAATAAAATGAAGAACATCATTGATGTTTTGGGGAGAGTGTGAAACACCACAAACTAGCTCGTGTTTTATTTTTTTGCTTTTAAACAACAACTTTTGTCTTTTATAAAACTCAAAATTTGGAAGATGCACACAGTGTGTCAACATGCGCTATCTCCCATCATGGGGGATCAATGTACGTGTTTTGTGGAAAGTGGCTGATTTGAGGGGGTTGCAGCCCCAAAACATGTACATTGACCCCCCATGATGGGAGATAGCACATGTTGACACACTGTGTGCATCTTCCAATTTTGGATTTTCCAGGGGTCACACCCCATGTGATGAAGGCAATATCAGTCCAGTTTGTACATACTCATGTCTGATATTGTCTTCACTATTCAAAGTTGTAAGTTCCTGTGTTTTGTATGTTACGCTTTGATACATGCCTGTTTACACAAAAACACCAAGTTACAAACAAATTACATGAAATAATGTTTTTGATACACCCAATTTGTTGGTTTGTTGTAAAACCCTTTTCTAAACGCACATGTGAATGTGCTTTGATTAAAAAGTTAAATCATCAACAATGTGTGGCTTCCTTTTTCAATGCGCAAAGGCAGTATTTGGAGTAAAATTTTTGTTTTCGGTGACAATGGGTGATTTTTTTACTAAAGGCAACTCCACTTTGCACTCCAAGTGCAGTTTCAGGTGTACTTTTGCAGTGCACTTGTAGTGCATAGTGGATGTGCCTTTAGTAAATAATACCCACAGTGATGTGTTAATTTTCACAATCATGCCATTTTCCTGAGCCCACATATTTCTGTCATGGTGCTGAAAATGAGCCAGATTTTGGTCAGTAATGCACTACATACATTAGTTAACAAAAACAAGGTGTGTGTGTAGCAGACCCACAACATAATAAGATTATCTGAAGAAAAGACTGCCACCTCATCTCGCTCCGAACTTGGGTTTGCACTGTTGGAGAAAAAGGCACAACAAGAAAAAACATAAATTTACCTAGGAGACACCTAAAACCAAGCCAAGCAGTAAATGAAAACACATATTGGAGTTTCCAAGAAATATTTTTTCCTAAAATGCAGCTCAGACATTGTCTGGCATATCAATGGCCCCCCTATCCACAAAGTATTCCATGTATTGGTTTCTAACCTCACGGGCGCTTTGGGGGGGCAAGCCAGGACGAGCAGCTTCAAGGCCCATGAGGTTCTCATTTTCCAGCAAGTCTGCTTCTTGGACAACTGATACCTCATAGTTTGCAGAATGTCTTTTTAGGAAATTGTGAAGAACACAGCACGCCAGCACTATGTGATTTAGTTTGTATTCCGCCATGTGGATAGGCGTTAAAAAAAGGCGGAACCGGCTGGCCAGTATACCAAAAGTGTTCTCCACCACTCTTCTGGCTCTGGACAGGCGGAAATTAAAAATCCTCTGGTCCGGGGGGAGGGTCCTTATCGGGAAAGGCCACATCAGATGGTTTGCCAGGGCAAACGCCTCATCCGCGACAAAGACAAACGGGAGTCCTTCCTGATTCTCTTCTGGGGGTGGCAAGGCCAGACTGCCACTCTGGAGACGCCAGTAGAACTCTGTCCGTGCGAATACTCCACCATCCGACATCCGGCCATTTTGTCCGACGTCCACATACAAGAAGTCATAGGTCGCAGACACCAATGCCAACGTCACAATACTATGAAACCCCTTGTAGTTCAAATAGTACGACCCCGAGTTGGGTGGTGGGACGATGCGGACGTGTTTCCCATCAATTGCACCTCCACAATTGGGAAAGTCCCAATGACTGGCAAAGTGGGAGGCCACAGTCTGCCATTCCTGTGGCGTTGAAGGACACTGTGGAGTGAAACAAGACCAAAAATTTGTAATTTTGCAACCCAACATTGCAAGCAAATTAGACACCACATTTTTGGCCAAGATCAGTATAACATTTTGGGAACTGAGTATTTAAAGCCTGAAGTATAAGGTCCCCTTATCAGAGTCATCACCCCCCCCCATCGCTCCCCCCCCCCATCTGATGGGCCCTTGCTAAAAAATGAGGGGGGGCATGTTTTGGACAGGTAACCCTCTCCACTTGATTGAGAGCTGAATGCCTAAATAATGTGTGATACTTTGGGAAGCCCCTCCTTACTTACACTATTGGCAGCCCACCGGACAGGTAAGAAGTGTCATAATACCAAAAAGAAAACAAAATGGAAGCACATTTTCACATTCTGCTATTACATATCAAGATAATAATAGGGGGAAAAAACAAAATAAATTATAGCATTTGAAAATATTGAGGCAGGCCCTTGCACTACATGCTTTGGTGAATTCATCCATAAATGTGACCATCAAAAAGGTAGATATAGTGTGTATTGGGTTTGGTAAAGTCAGCAGATAAAGGATTGAAGGCAGCTGAGCTAGCAGTTGGGGGGAGGGGGGTTCCTAATGAGTTTGGCACAACCAAAAAAAAAATGTCACTCTGCATGAATTGAAGCACACACATAACATTTGTAGACATTTTAGGGGGTGCTTAGGGGAAAGCAATACTATGGAGCTGACAAAAGACATTGGTAAGTGACTAGACTATAGTTTTATGGGCCAAGAAGAGCATGGTGGGGAAGTTCGTGAGGCAAATATGCATGAGAACAAATGGGCAGAGCATATGAATTAGAGCATATTGCAATCATGGTAATTAGGGAAGGAGGAAAGAAATGCAATACATTAGCAATCATGAAATACATAGAATGTGATGTTAAAGGATAAAACTTACCTTCATATAGTCCTTCTGCAGGACCTGAATGATGGCAGAACAGGTCTCTGGAATAATGATCCCCAGAGCCTGGGGGGAGATGCCTGTAGATAACTTGAGGTCCTGAAGGCTTCTCCCTGTCGCCAAGTAGCGCAACGTGGCGATGAGCCTCTGCTCCGGAGTGATGGCTTGCCGCATGCAGGTATCCTGCCTGCTGATATAAGGGGTCAGCAAAGCCAGCAGACGGTGAAAAACGGGGTCTGTCATCCGGAGATAATTCCTGAAATCATCAGGATTATTCTCCTGGATCTCACGGAGCAAAGGCATGTGCGAGAACTGGTCACGCTGGCGCAACCAATTCTTGGTCCACAAACGCCTCCCCTCCCTGTTCATGAACCGGGCTTGTGTCAAAATAAGAACCACAACATGAAGCCCCTGCACAGCACAAACTCTACGATGAGTATGTAGACGAAACATGGTTTGAAAACGGTCGGCTGGTCAGAACGGACAACAGAAAGCACTGATAAACAGCAATGCCTGAAAGAACGACCTGAATAGCAGAAGCAAGCAGACAATAAGCAATGCAAATCAAAGCGTACTATACCAAGATATAGTCCACAATGAGAAACAAATACTTACTGACTACACACACTGATTATCAGATAAGCAAAGACAAGCAGAAACTGAAGAGCAGTAGCGAACTGAATCACAAATCTGAAAAGCGTGAATCGTCTCTCACCAAACTTCTACTAACACGCGATGCACACGAGATCAGCAGAAGGAGCCCAAAGGGTGCCGGACGTGGTGCTGAACTTTACTTTTCTAGGCCCGCTGTACGCGGCTTACGTCACTGCGTTCTTGGCAACCGGAAATTCTGACAACTTAGTCCGACTGTGTGTATGCAACATCACTTCCGGACCGCGTCCGGAATTAATCCGTCAGAATAACTCCGACAGATTTGGTTGTCGGAATCTCCGACCGTGTGTACAAGGGCTAAGGCCTCCCTTTCATCCCATGAAATATTTGGCAATTCAATAGTATCAAAGAATCCATTCAAGGGCTCCTCAGAGTATGATACCCTACTCTTATATAGTGCCTGATAATATTCTCTAAATACTTCCAATATCTCTGGGGTCGTATCAACCTTCTTATTTAAAGATGATTGTATTTCAGTTATGTATGGTGCTGGCCGTTGGGCTTTTATAATAGTTGCTAATAAATGTCCTGTCCCCTCTACCTCCTCAAAATATGGTTGCTGTAGAAAAAAATATTTTCTGCCTTCTTCTTAGCCACTGCTGCATAATGCAGTTGGCTATGTACCCATTCTTTTTTAGTATCTTCATTTGGATTAGTTATAAATAGAAGTTTAGCCTTCATCATATTATCAGCTAAGGTTGTTTCCCCATTGCCTAGATAGTTTTTTTTAATTTTTTAAATTTGCGCAATAATAAGACCTCAAAGCTATGTTTTCGCTGCGTCCCGAAATATATAAAGTGAGGCTGAAGCTCTATTTATTTTCTGATATGTAATTAATTCAGGGATAATTCCTTCAGAAGAAGAAAAAAGTGACAACCAATATGGATTCACCTTCCATAAAGTACATCTTAAGTTAGTCCTAAAGAAAAAATGTAACATTATAGGGGAAAGAACCGAAATACCCCTAGCCTCATATTTAATATCTCGAAGATATGATAGCATAGAATATGTTCCCAATGCTAAATCTATTCTAGAAAGAGTTTTCTAACTACTTGAAAAACAAGAAAATTGCCTTTTTGTTGGCTTATGCTGTCTCCAGAGATCTATCGATCCCAATTTCGTTATATATCTCGCAAAGGCCGTAGGCCCCATTGAAGTTTGCTTATCCAATAGGTTATATTTATATATAGGGATGAGCCGAACACCCCCCGGTTCGGTTCGCACCAGAACTTGCGAACGACCCCCACGTTCGTTACGAACGTTCGAACCCCATTGAAGTCTATGGGACTCGAACGTTCGAAATGGAAAGTGCTAATTTTAACGGCTAATATGCAAGATAGTGTCCTAAAAAGGGTTTGGGGACCTGCCTCCTGCCTCAGGGGACATGGGTCACTGCAAAAAAAAGTTTTAAAAACTGCCGTTTTGGCGGGAGCACTGATTTTAATGAAGATTAAAGTGAAAAAAAAGGTGAAATATTCCTTTAAATATGGTGCCTGGGGGGTGTCTGTAGTATGCCTGTGAAGTGCCACGTGTTTCCCGTGTTTAGAACAGTCCCTGCACCAAATGACATTAAACGGAAATAATACCATTTAAAACTGCTTGCGGTTTTAATGTTATATCTGGTTCCTGCAATATGGTTGAAAATCATTCAGAAAAATGGCATGGGTAGCCCTCCCTGCCCATTACCAGCCTATTTGGGTCTTGTACGCATATTAAGGGGAACCCCGTACCCATATTAAAAAAAGGAAATGCGTGTGGCCCCCAGGCCCTATATACTCAGAACAGCAGTATACAGGCGGTGCAAACAAGACAGGGACTGTGTAGGTTTGTTGTGTTAAGTTGAATCTGTTTGTAATTTTCAACCGGTACATTTTTAAAGTGTAGCTCCAGTCAAAAAAACTATTTTTAAGCTTTTTGGAAAACATAGGGAAGGGTTATCACCCCTGTATAATTTGTTTTGTCGTCCATCTTTTTTCATCTCACTTGCTGCTGTCTCCTTGCGTTTGCAAGTAGATGTTTGTAAGTTGGATGTTTGAAAGTAGGGGCCTGCCCTATATTATAGCGGTATGTACTGGGTACAGGTATCTCACTTGCTGCTGTCTCCTTGCGTTTGCAAGTAGGAGATGTTTGTAAGTTGAATGTTTGAAAGTAGGGGCCTGCCCTATATTATAGCGGTATGTACTGGGTACAGAGCACGCAGACAGCACGCACTATCTCCTAACACTACTGACTGCAAGCTCTATTATTAACCACTTGACCACTGGGCACTTAAACACCCTTAATAACCAGACCAATTTTCAGCTTTCGGTGCCCTCACATTTTGAATGACAATTACTCAGTCATGCAACACTGGACCTATAGGAAATGTTTGTCCTTTTTTTCACACAAATAGAGCTTTCTTTTGGTGGTATTTAATCACCTCTCAGTTTTTTATTTTTTGTGCTATAAAAGAAAAAAGACCGAAAATTCTGCGAAAAAATGAATTTTTCTTCGTTTCTGTTATAAAATTTAGCAGATTAGTAATTTTTTCTTCATAAATTTTGGCCAAAATTCATACTACTACATATCTTTGGTAAAAATAAGTACAAATTGGTGGATATTATTTGGTCTTTGTGAAAGTTATAGAGTCCACAAGCTATGGTGCCAATATCTGAAAATTGATCACACCTGAAGTACTGACGGCCTATTTCCTTTTTTTTTTTTTTTCCACAAAATTGTCATATTATCAGGTTATTTCACACACCCAGCATATGCATACCACAAATTACACCCCAAAACACATTCTGCTATTACTCCCGAGTACGGCGATACCACATGTGTGAGACTTTTACACAGCGTGGCCACATACAGAGGCCCAACATGCAGGGAGCGCCATCAGGCGTTCTGGAGCACCCAGGCCAATTCTGACATTTCTCTCCTACATGTAAAAATCATCATTTATTTGCTAGAAAATTACAGAGAACCCCAAAACATTATATATATATATTTTTTTTAGCAAAGACCCTGGAGAATACAATGGTGGTCGTTGCAAATTTTTATCTCACACGGTATTTGCACAGCAATTTTTCAAACGCGTTTTTTTGGGGGAAAAAACTGTTTTGTGCTTAAAAAATAAACAAAAAAAACAGTAAAGTTAGCCCAATGTTTGCATAAAGTGAAAGATGAAGTTATGCTGAGTAAATAGATATCAAACATGTCACTCTTCAAAATTGCACATGCCCGTGGAATGGCGCCAAACGTCGCTACTTAAAAAATCCCCATAGGCGACACTTTAAATTTTTTTTTACTGGTTACATGTTTTGAGTTGCAGAGGAGGTCTAGGACTAGAATTATTGCTCTCGCTCTAACGTTCTCGGCGATACCTCACATGTGTGGTTTGAACACCGTTTTCATATGTGGGCGGGGCTTACGCATGCGTTCGCTTCTGCATGCGAGCACATGGGGACATGGGCGCTTTAAAAAAATTTTTTTTTTTTATTGTTCATTTTACTTTATTTATTTTAGTTTGAAATTTTTTTCCCCAAAAATATATTTTTGATCACTTTTATTCCTATTACAAGGAATGTAAACATCCCTTGTAATAGGAATATGGGGTGACAGGTCCTCTTTACAGTGAAATCTGGGGGTCAATATGACCCCACATCTCATCTCTAGGCTGGGAAGCCTGAAATAAAAAAATAAAAAAAGATTCTGGCTTTGATCGTACTGGCGAGTTGGTAGAAGCACCGGAGGGCGGTGAGGGGTGGGGAGCGTCTATGGCTGGGTATTTCAGGGTATCACCGAGTATGGCTGGGTATCTCCGAGTATGGCTGGGTATGGCAATTTATGGCAGGGTATTGCAGAGTATTGGCGGGGTATTGGCGGGGTACTACAGAGTAATAGCAGGGTACTGCAGAGTATTGGGGGGTACTCCAGAGTAATGGCAGGGTACTGCAGAGTAATGGGGGTTACTGCAGAGTAATGGGGGGTGCTGCAGAGTAATGACAGGGTACTGCAGAGTAATGGCAGGGTACTGCACTGCAGAGTAATGGCGGGGTACTGCAGAGTAATGGCGGGTACTGCAGAGTATTGGGGGGTACTGCAGAGTATTGGGGGGGTACTGCAGAGTAATGGGGGGTACTGCAGAGTAATGGCAGGGTACTGCAGAGTAATGGGGGGTACTGCAGAGTAATGGCAGGGTACTGCAGAGTAATGGCAGGGTACTGCACTGCAGAGTAATGGCGGGGTACTGCAGAGTAATGGCGGGGTACTGCAGAGTAATGGCGGGGTACTGCAGAGTAATGGCAGGGTACTGCAGAGTATGCACTGGTATTGCAGAGTATTGGCAGGGAATTGAGGGGTTAAATTCGGTGAGCAGCGATGTGGGCACTGCAGATGCAGCCCACATCGCTGCTGACACCGATCTCTTTCCCCTCCGCTGTACCGATCGGTACAGAGAGGGGAGGGAGGAACCGGCGTCATAACATGACGCCGGTTTGTTTACAAGTGATCACTCCGTCATTTGACGGAGCGATCACGTGGTAAACGGCCGCGACGAGCGGCCGTTTACCATTTACCGTGATGCGCCGGGTCCTGTGGACCCGGCGGTCATGGATGCTCTCGAGTGCGCGCCCCAGGGGGCGCGCGAGAGCAGAATTCTGGGAGGCCATTAATTAACGGCCTCTCAGAGTTAAACAACCGCCCTGAAGCCGTTAATCGGCAATGGGCAGTTGTTAAGTGGTTAAAGCTAGATCACTAGCTATATAGGTGAGGTGAATATAGTGGTGTATACTGCGGTCAGGGCACAGACAACAACCACTACACAGCAGCAAGATAGGAAATCAGCCAAAAACGATCGGTGTGTACTGTGTTGAAGGTACACAGAACACCCACTGCTTCAGATGCTAACACACTACACGAGGCCGCCTCAAAGGCGGCCTTATATAGTGTGGGGCGTGCACTACACAGCCTGAGCTATGATTGGCCACAGGCAGGATGCCTGTGGCCAATCATGGCTCTCCTCACTGCTGGCGCTACGATTGGCCAAGCATGCGGGGTCACAGTGCATGCTTGGCCAATCATGAGCCAGCAATGCACTGCGCCACCGCAGTGCATTGTGGTCCGCGCGCGCCACTCGAATTTTGACGCGAACGGCCCAAACGTTCGGAATTTGCCGAACGGCCGAACAGCCAATGTTCGAGTCGAACGTACGTTCGACTCGAACACGAAGCTCATCCCTATTTATATATATATCTATTGTGAAATCCATAAAGTTGTTAAACTCACCAACCAATAGGCATACACTATCCACTTTATTAGATATCAACTGACCGCCGCGTGCATTGCCTCATGTGCTGAAAAAAAGTACTGTGGGCAGTACCTTTATTCAGTGCATACCGTGCACACACCACTACAACACAGTGGTGTGAACCGGGCACATGGGATACTAGGCTTTTTGCCTTGTCATATAGTGGCACCGCACTGAAATTATTATCAGATACAGTCCCTCTGCACCTTGTGTAATTGGACCCCAACTGAGAGCACAGCATTACGTACTAACAAAGAAGTAATATTTTTGCCTCTAGTAAAAGCACACACTGTTATCTTTTCTCCTGATATACACATATTTCCATAGAAAAAGCACTATAGGCTATAGATAATCCTGAATAGAATAATTAGACATAAGTGAAGAGAGCATGATCAATGAGTGTTGTCCATGCATAGTATATTCTTTGTAAGTGGGCATAAATCTTAGTTCTCTCTAACATGTTATCCGGTTCTATTGATTTACTCAAATATTCTTGACAGTGTGCATTATGCATTCCTGCTGAAAAACAGAACTATAGGTTTAAAATGTTTTATTATGAAGTATAAAACAATATAACTTTCTGTTTTTCTGTTTAATATATTCAGAGGCCTAAAAATTTGGAATAAGAACTAGTACCGGAATTTGAACTAGCAATAAAATTCAGCCAAAGCAAAAGTTGAGGATGATTCCCAGTATAACAGTTCTCCAGGTATTAGATTAGATTATTCTTACCCATTGGGGTTGATTTACTAACACCGGTGAGTGCAAAATCTGGTGCAGCTGTGCATAGCAGTCAATCAGCTTTTAACTTCAGCTTGTTCAATTAAGCTTTGCCAAAAAAAAATGGAAACTGACTGGTTTCTATGCAGAACTGCACCAGATTTTACACTCTCCAATTTTATTAAATCAACCCTACAGTTTCATTGCTGATCGGGCAAGTAAAGCTGCACTGACATTGGATTCTATTCAATAAAGACTTGACACAAAGTCAGTTTTAGGGATGTATTTACTTAAAAAAATGAATACAAACATGTCATACTTGCCTGCTTTGTGTAATGGTTTTGCACAGAGCAGCCAGGATCCTCCTCTTCTCAGGTCCCTCGCCAATGCTCCTGGCCCCTCCCTCCTTTTGAGTGCCCCCACAGAAAGAAGCTTGCTATGGGGGTAGCCAAGACAAGCTGCAGCTCTGTGTGTCCATTCACATATGGAGCCGTGGTTCAGCCCAACCCCCCTCTCTCCTCATTGGCTAACTGACGGAAAAGGGGAGCCAATCTAGCAGCTGCTGTGTCTCAGCCAACCAGGAGGGAACGTCTCCGGTCGCCGAGGCAATCATGCACATCCCTGATCTAGATGGGGCTCAAGTAAGTATTAGGGGGCTGAGGGGGGTGCTGCACACAGAAGGTTTTTTTTTTTATCTTAATGCATAGAATTAAGATAAAAAAACCTTCTGCCTTTACAACCACTTTACCTTGTATTGTGGCACATGTGCAGTGGATGTGCAGCCAATGTGAACCTTTGTTTCCTATAGAGTGTGAAATCCAGAAAGTGTATGTCAGAAATGGTGAAATTAAATATTGTCAAATTTAAGCAGATTTCCATCTTACTCCATCTGAAGTATGCAAAACCATGTATGACACTTCATTTATTTCTGTGAATTGGAGTGTGCTTTGTGCTCTAAAAGGCTGAGTTAGACCCAGCATTTTTGTGAATAAAGACTAGTATGATATGCAAATGTTGCCCAAATTTTGCAGTGGTTTTCTTAATACTAATTTGTTTTTGTTTTTTTACTACAGCTTAAATCTAAAGGTTAAAGGTAAGTCTTCTACTTAAAGCAGTATTAAACCTGTGACAGACCCAACCGAAACTGTGACTTTTGGAGGGGACTGCAGGCTGGCTTCCTGCCTATTGACTATGGGCCCTGGCTTTTTTGAGGGGGCTCTATTCTTTGAGTGCGGTGTACCATGAGGGACCTTTAGAGTGCTTTTGCTTTGGATTTTGGTCCATGTCTCCCCAAAACACACTGACTCTGGGAACCTAGGACCTGGATACAGATTTGGGCCCCTGTGTTTTGTTGGGGTATGGAATCAGCAGCCCAAGCCAGTTTTGACTGCTTCAACCCTCTCCTAGACTCACAGCAAAATATTATAATTAGTTCAAACAACCTGATGCTGGGGTCTCCTGCTGCTTTGTGTAAATTTGTGTATTAAGGTGTCTTTCTCTTATTGTATAATTCCCCATTGTTTAACTTCTAGGTGTGAATTCCCATTGTAAATTGAGCTACCTATTGTTTCTGTCTGCCTTAAAAGGTAAAGCAGGTGGGGTAAGTCACGCTACCTGTAAGTGGGGAACAGAACCTGGTCCCCAACCAATAGTACACTCTCTCACACTACAGTGCTAAAGGGAACAAATAATAATACATCATAAGAAATGACATATATGTGCAGTAATAAGCCATAAAATGCAATAAAAATATCAATAATAGCAACACATATGTGATTAGTGATAAATATCGAGGAAGTATAAATTAATTACTCCTCTATGTGACAAAATAAATAACATAAAAAGTTCCAGTCCATCAATTATTGGCAAATATAGCAACCACAAAGTGTATAATATACTAAGTGTACCAAAATATTAGGTGTACCAACCAAAAATATATGTATAAAAATAGCAAAAAATAAAAAAATATAAAAAAAAAGTCCAAGATTAGTGAAACTCCAAAATGACCAAGTGCTCAACGAAACAAGTGACTCGCGCTCAGCAGATCAGGTGACTCTTGTGCTCCCCCTCAAGGGTCCCCACTCACGAACTCCTGCTACCCCTGCAGGGGTAATAAGCATATATGGATAGCCGTGGATGATCTTTCTTATGCCGCGTACACACGACTGGACTTTTCAACATCAATGGTTCGACGGAACTATTCCGGCAGACCATTCGATCGTGTGTGGGCTGCAGCGGACTTTTGATTTGCAAAAGTCTGACAGACTTTAGAAATGGAACATGTTTCACATTTTTCCACCGGAACTCCGCCGGACCCAGTTCCTACCGAGAAATCCGCTCGTGTGTATGCTAGTCCGACGGACAAAAACCGACGCGAGGGCAGCTATTGGCTACTGGCTATGAACTTCCTTACTCTAGTCTGGTCGTACGTCATCACGTTCAAATCTGTCGGACTTTGGTGTGATTGTGTGTGGCCAAGTCCGTTCATTCGGAAAGTCCGTCAGAACTCTGTCAGAACTCCGTCAGAACTCCGTCAGAACTCCGTCGAAAGTCTGTCGGACCTAGTCCCTCGAAAAGTCCGGCCGTGTGCGCGGCATTAGTGGCTTCCTCAGTGGTTTACCGGTAGCCCCTCTCAAGACGTGCAATTCACTTCAAGCAGTGCAAATCCACCGATGCTCAGTGTTCAATGTGATCCGGGGTGCGCCCCTTGTTTCCCCCAGCCTCTCACCTCTAATAGCGGCCACTACAGGCCATATGACACTGTTTGTAAACTGCCTGTTAGTTGAGTGGATGAGAAACTAACAGCCAGTTTACACGAAGTGTCATATGGCCTTTAGTGGCCACTATTAGAGGTGAGAGGAGGGGGGAAACAAGGGGCGCACCCCCTGGATCACATTGAACACTGAGCATCGGTGGATTTGCACTGCTTGAAGTGAATTGCACCCAGTTTTTTGCATGTCCAACTGATTGAATCTTTTCATGAAGATTATTTATTATTTTGGGACTTATTAATCAATTTCTTTGATGGTCACATGATTGAATCATTTAATTAGTGTGGAACACGGATGCACTTTGGAAAGTATTCAACACTTCACTACCATATTGCACTTTATTTAGCTGTTTTGCACAATATTGTGATATATGTTTGCACTTTATTTAGCAGATTTGCACTTCATTTAGCTGGTTTGCCCATTATTCCGGTATATATTTGCACATTTATGACTGTTTGCACTTTATTATTGATGGTTATTATTGTGCTTTATGTGATAATTAATGGTATCACTATTTTTCACGAATTAAGGTTTTTTATACAATTCAAGGAGTACAGTAAGTGAGGTAGCGCCACATATCATTAATTACTTACCCCACCTGCTTTACCTTTTTATATTTACTAGCCCCCAGGGGAGGCTGCACACCTTGTTTATCCTTAAGCACGGAGCACCTTTAATTTTTGTTTATTGTTTCTGTCTCTGTCAATCCATTGGAGATGTGATTAGTATTGTGCCCACGTAATCTTGTTACCAAACCATTGAGGGATGTTTATGTGTTTATGTTTATATTAGCTGTTCATTGGATGTACTGTTAGATGTACTGCTGATATTACTGTTTAAAGTTTGCATTGTTTAGGATAATGTGATCAAGTTCTTATTTGATTTTGTATCGTATATATTCTGTGTGAACTTACAATAAAGAGTTCCAGTTTGCACCTAAGCTAATGTTGTCTAGTTTTTGGGTGCAATTCTTAGCTATAATTCCTGGTTCCTGGTTCTAGAGTGGAGGAAGCTGTATCTTGGCAGAGACACACAGTCAGGGTGCCAGGCAGTCAATCAAAAAACCAAAAATTTATTATATTGCAGATTACTGTATTAGTCAGACATTAGATGTAATGGCTGCATCGGTTTTCTTTTCTTTGGCTTTTTTCCAATGTTTTCACCTGATGATCTGACTAGTAACACGTCTCCTGTATTAGTAAGATACAACACTGGAAGAATGAGAACAGGAGGCACCACAGACAGCAGCATTATCAGTCTGGGAGGATGAGAGTGTTACATTTATTTTCAGGTTTAGATACAGTAACAAACTGAAGCCAATTTCCCATTGACACTTTATAAGCAGTTACAATAAACATTTTTTTTTTCTTTTTGGGGTAAAGGTTTTGTATGAATAAATAAAAACTGACCATTTTAATCACTTCTGCCAGTGTTAATACATGTTTGCTTACTGCTTTAAGGTTACAATGTTTTGGTTTTCAAACCACTTTAAGAAGGAACTAAATCATGTTGACAAGAGACAAGAGACTTACTTGGCAGATCACTAGGTGAAAATAAAAGAAAGAAAATGAATGCAGTCATCACATCTAAGAATTGGAACACAATCAGGCGACAAAGAGAGAGTTTTCACCCTATAACTAGAAGTGCCTAAACAATGACCTTCAAGGAAAGATCACCAGTTTATTATAATAAGTGTTAAAAGCACAAAAGAGTAATTCCCCGTCCCCCCTCTATAATAGTAGCCCTCCTTGGTATGAGAGTGGATGCCTTCAAAATGCTGCATGATTTTTGGAGCCACCAGAGTGGAGGATTTAATTATTAGAATGGTCTGACCTCTGTAAAGCAGGGTCTTATGCTCTGGTAAGTGATTTGTGGTGGTGTTCACCCCAATACATGGTAGGTGAAGACATGAGAAGTATTATGCACTATTGGATTTACTATTCATGAGTGGATACATGCACTATTTTCATGAATGGACCTATGATTTATTGTCGTATGGAGCTGTGTATTGTTTTTTATGATTTTATTTTAATTTTTTTAATGGGTGCACAATATCGTACACATCAAATAAGGAGATTATACATTTAATATATAAATATTATTTATCTGTTTATAACCTACAAGTAACTTGGTGCAAAGCAGTGTGGACAGGCTGTGTTTTACACTCAGTTTTATATATAATCTATCTATATATATATATATATATATATATATATATATATATATATATATATATATATATATATATATATATATATATATATATATATATATATATATATATATATATATATATCTATATATATATCTATATATATATATATCTATATATACAGAAAAATGATGGGACTCGTGCTTTCATTGCAATATCTTCTTTAATCCAATAAAGGAATAGTTACATAGTAATACATAGTAACAGCAGTAGTAGCAGTAGCCACTGTACAGTTCCAAGCAAGCAACTGCTCTTCGTCAGGCCATCTCTGGCTTGCGTAACATCCTACTACACATACTAACATACAAATACAACAATCAAGGGTTTACCACTCAAGTGTACAGCCCAAATCACCAACCAATGTAATCACAGTAGTTCAAAATTAACCCCTTCAGTATAAGCCTATATCAGTCAATCAAGGTCATCATATATCATATACATAGAAAATATATACTGATTCCCATTCAGTGATGATCGTTGGTATCCTTCATCAAAGGTACATCATATATTATAATCACCTAATGTTTCTCAGAGAAACAGATATAAATCATAATCCTTATTCCGACCATTGGGGCTTAATGTGATTGCTTCATACATCCTGGACATGGAGACAAAGTTACAATTAATGGTTTCTATGGTGATTTGGGCTGAGTGGTATACCCTTGATTGTTGTATGTGTATGTTAGTATGTGTAGTAGGATGTTACACAAGCCAGAGAGATAGCCTGGCAAAGAGCAGTTGCTTGCTCGGAACTGTACAGTGGCTACTGCTACTACTGTTGTTTCTATGTATTACTATGTAACTATTCCTTTATTGGATTAAAGAAGATATTGCATTGAAAGCATGAAAAAATTTCATTAAAATTCATTAAAGTGTATTTTTCCCCACCCCCCAAAAAAATGCTGTGCAAATATTGTGTTACATAAAAAATTGCAATAACCACAATTTTATTCTCTAGGACCTCTTCTAATATATATATATATATATATATATATATATATATATATATATATATAAACTATCCACAATGCTCTGTGCCAAGTTACTTGTAGGTTGTAAACAGATAAATAATATTCATGCACAAAACTGTTATTATCCCTTTAAGCACTAGTATTGATCAAATGGATATAAACAGTTGGAAGCTGCTGTTATAAAATCAGTAAAGTACAATACAATAACATAAGAAAGTTCAGTTAAATCACTGTGTCAGTCCCACATTATAACAGCACTTGTGTTAGTCCGCCAAATTTCTAAATAGGTTTATAAACATAAGACATGATGAAATGACGTATAGTGAGTTCAGCTCTGAAGATAGCATCTGATCCCAATAGTTGTCAAAGCGTGCACCAAACACCCAGATCTTCACCACGTAAGACACACTCCCCTAAGGGGTTACACTCACCAGAGCCTTAAAGTTAATCCTTGTGTTACTTTAAAAGGAAAGTTATCAGCATTGCAGGCCGGGTTAGAAAGTGTGAAACGCTCCAGTCAAATACAATTATGGAAAAACAAAAGATTCCAAGATAGCGTAATCCTGTTTCACACATTTATTGTAACCCAAACCCGTCCCTCATACAAAATACGTACAAGGAGAGTGTCAGTGTGGATTGCACTACTGCACTAAATTCTTCCTGACAGTCTCCAGTTGACTGTGACATGCAAATGTCACTTCCGGTGGCAACACCCTTGGGATGAATTAGAGCAGAGACTGCAAGCCAGGCCTTTTCTCGTCCACATCAGTGACTGACCTCACAAATGCACTTCTGGAAGAATGTTCAAACATTCCCATAGGCACGCTCCTAAAGCTTGTGGACAGCCTTCTCAGGAGAGTTAAAGTTGTTATAGCTGCAAATAGTCAACTCAATATTGAAAGGCAGGCATCCCCGATACTTTTGGTAATATGGTATATGGTGTGTATGTATATGTTTATTTATAGATATATAGATATATATACATATATATATCATTTTAGGGGGTCATTTCTAGCAAAAATACAGATTTTTACTTGTAAACAAAGTGTCAGAAAGGCCTTGTCTTCAAGTAGTTAAAAAAAGGAGATAATTTAAATATATAAAACACTGACAGTGGGATATAGTTTTACCATCATTTATACAGAGTCAAATTCTACCTTTTTTAACTGATGACAATGGGGAATAAGCTGACTTAGGAGCATAGTTATTCTTTCACAAAGAATCAGGATGAATTGCCAAAAGGACAACTTTGTAACCACAAAAGGCCCTGTTCATTAAAGCTTGATTTTACCATTGCAACATCACCGAGCAGCTTGACGGGATTTACATTTTTCATTTACATTTTATTCACTATGCATATGCACTGGGATAGAGTCATCAGTTAAAAGAGACCTTTTACCAGATTCATTGTGAAATTTGAAGTAGAAATAAAAAAGAAAATAGACTTTTAGCAGTAAAACTTTAAATTGAATTATCAAGGTGTCAATCACTTATTAAAAGAGATCTATGCCAGAATAAAAATGAAGAGTAAACCTACATAATGTAAGGTTCCAACCAGTCACTGTTATTCTCTGTTACATAATAAGCTGTAGCACTACCTGCAATGAAATTACATTTATCTGAGTGCTGGTTTTTAAAACCCAATTGAAATATCAGTTTAAATGACCCAACTACATTCCATGTGCATAAAAATGAAAGGTGTGCAAAGTCGAAGGGCCAATTGATGCCAGGATGTTTTTTGGTAATGCATGCTGCATAACTCCTATACATAGTAGTGTGCAGTAGTACCATTTATTTTCAATGAGTCCCCATCATAGATAAGAAATCAGTTTAGATTTAAAAAAACAATTAACCGAAATGTGGTGTTTATCATTTTTGACCTTCTAATGAAAATACTAGTTGCCTGGTTGTCTCAATCTTCAATTTCAATTTTGCTTAAACAGTTGTTTATTTTAGACTATGACATACAGAATATGAATATGAGGAACTTTCCCCCCTCACAGGCCCGAACTGCACTAAAAAGGGGCACTGCAATGATTACAGTGCCCTTTTACAGGGCAGTCCCCTTTATATTATAGTGTCCCAGTCCTATTGTGGCCATGCCAGTACTGTCTGTCTCCTATTGTGTCCATGGCCCAGTGACACTGACCTGCTCTCTGGCAGTGCGGTAGAGCGTGTCTCTCTCTCTGGTTGTGCAGGTACAATGTGGCTCTTTCTCTGGTGGTGTGGTACAGCATGGCTCCCTCTGGTGGCGCGGGTACAGGGTGGCTCCCTCTGGTGCTGCGGGTACAGGGTGGCTCCCTCTGGTGCTGCGGGTACAGGGTGGCTCTCTCTGGTGGTGCGGGTACAGGGTGGCTCTCTCTGGTGGTGCGGTGCAGCGTGGCTCTCTCTAGGGGTGCGGTGCAGCGGGGCTCTCTCTGGGGGTGCGGTGCAGCGGGGCTCTCTCTGGGGGTGCGGTGCAGCGTGGCTCTCTCTGGGGGCGTGGTGGAGTGTGGCTGTCTCTGGGGGTGTGGTGCAGCGTGGCTCTCTGGTGGTGCGGTGCAGTGTGGCTCTCTCTGGTGGTGCGGTGCAGCGTGGCTCTCTCTGGTGGTGCCTTGCAGTGTGGCTCTCTCTGGTGGTCCGGAGCAGCGTGACTCTCTGGTGGTGCAGGTACAGCGTAGCTCTCTCTCTGGTTGTGCTGGGGCTATTAGTTCCCCCAGCACAGTCCTCTGTTTCATTTGCCATGTCTCCTGTAGTAGCTGCTACAAGCACTCCTCAGCTTGTTTCTAGGTTTTATCTTTCACCCCAGCAGAGTGCATGCTGGGGACTGTAGTCTGCTCCCTGCTGAGACCAATGGTACCATGTATCTCTGGGACTACATTTCCCATGATGCCCCTCTAGTTTCTTCTGATTGGCCCTCTGTTTTGGCCAATGGGGAGTGAAAACGACCATACAGGAATGCCTTCTCTTCCCCTGCTGCCGACGTGAGAAGGGGAGGGGGAGCGAGGGGGGAATAGTGACAGCAGAAGCTTTCCCCACCGTGCAGACACCCACAGTTGGAGGAGGAGAGGGGAACTGTCAGCGCAGCGCTGAGGCTGAGCTGTGTGTGAGAGAGACACAAAGCACAGCCTATGCAGCCGCCAGTTCCGCATGACACAGGCACGGCCGTATGGCGGTAGGCGAGCGGCGCCATGGCCTGTATTACCCACGATCAGGCCGCGCCTGCCGCTTACCTCCCGCTGTGCGGCCTGATCATCAACAGGCCACGGGCGGCCCCGGCCCACCGGGCAAATGCCTGGTCTGCCCTATGGCCAGTCTGGGCCTGCCCCCTCATGGCTAAGATACCGACAAAGATGTCTACTGTTGATATATCTGAAAAGATGTTTTAATAACAATAATGTCAAGCTATCAGTACATGCGCAGGGGCGGCTGAGGAAAAAACACAGGTGCCACTCTAAGTGCAGTAAAAAAGTACATTTAACACACAAACGAGTATAGGTACTCACAAGAGTAAAGTAGTAAAAGCATTGGGCAAAAATTGCTGGGTGTCCGTGGAGAGAGTGCATTAGGAAAGCTTCTCACTGGTGGCTCAGAGTGGGCCGCACCAGTGGTTATCGATACTTCCTTGATATGGAACACACAGAGAGCTGGGGGATGATGTCACCTCCAGGATATGGTGAGCCAATAGGCAATGCATTTGCGGAGCTATTATGAGGGTGGTCTGGTCGGGTTACATGATCTCCCCAGCGGCCAGCTGGGGAATGATTTACAGCAGGACCACAAGTCTATAGGTGATGTCATTGCATAGGTTCTGCAACCATTGTCAGCAATCTCTCCTCTTCACTGAAGCTGGCTGCTGGGGAGATCATGTAACCATTCAGAAAAGGATGGAGCCTGTAAGTTACATATTTACTGGTGCGTTTCCTCACTCTCCATCATAACACATCCCCCACAGCAGCCGGCAGGAACGGAGAGGAGGGAAGCTGGTAGCACTATGGGGGAGCAAGGGGGGCCAGGGAAGCATACAGGGGGTCCAGAGAGCATAGGGAATCTGATGTACAGTCGGGAGTGTTCAGTGTAGCAGGGGGGGAGCAATTATAAGCACCAATCCTGTATAGAGATTGGTGCATATAATTGCCCCCCATCGCACAAATATCACCCCTGACTATCAGATTCCCCCTGTTGCAGGAAGTACTAGGAGTCTCTCACCCCTACTGGCCCCAGGCCTTAGGCAGTGCCAGAGTGTCCAAATCTTATGGTCCTGCTCAGTGGAATAACATTCTTAATCACTTTCAGGACCATTTTGCTGGCCAAAAACCAGACCACTTTTGACGATTCGGCACTGCGTCGCTTTAACTGACAATTGTGCAGTCTTGCGACATGGCTCCCAAACAATAATGACGTCCTTTTTTTCCCACAAATAGAGCTTTCTTTTGGTGGTATTTGATCACCCCTGTGTTTTTTATTTTTTACGCTATAAACAAAAAAAGAGTGACAATTTTGAAAAAAACTCATAATTTTTTACTTTTTGCTATAATAAATATCCCCCAAAAATGTATAAAAACGTTTTTTTTCCTTAGTTTAGGCTGATACGTATTCTTCTACATATTTTTGGTAAAAAAAAATTGCAATAAGAGATATTGATTGGTTTGCGCAAAAGTTATAGCATTTACAAAATAGGGGATCGTTTTATGGCATTTTTATTAATCATTTTTTTTTTTTTACTAGTAATGGTGGCAATCAGCAATTTTTATTGTGACAGACACATTGGACATTTTTGACACATTTTTGGGACCATTGTCATTTATACAGCAATCAGTGATATACAAATGCACTGATTCCTGTGTAAATGACACTGGCCATTCTGCCAACGTACATCGGCGTGCGCCATTCGGGAAGTGGTTAATGATCTGAGGGACATCTCTATTTAAGGCAGGGGTCTCAAACTGGTGGCCCTCCAGATGTTGCGAGACTACAAGTCCCATCATGCCATTGCCTTTGGGAGTCTTGCTCTTAACTGTCAGCCTTGCAATGCCTCATGGGACTTGTAGTTTTTCAACAGCTGGAGGGCCGCCAGTTTGAGACCCCTGATTTAAGGCCATATGGGGTGGAAATGGGCCTATAGAAAATGGCAACAACTAATTGCTGATGGCAGAATTTCATTATGAGGTTGTAGTAAAGGTTGCTAAAACTGAGCAACTTACCTTTAGGACTCATTTACAATTGCTTTGGGTTTAACAAGACTTCAGACAGGCATTTTTAATGCTCTCTGAAAGCTAGTCAAAGCTCCTGTCACTAAATAAAATGGTTAGCTTACAGTCCTGTTTACACCTGCTTTTGCTTTGACTTTGCTTCAAAAATTATACCCCATGTAGCTTCGGTGGCATGACAAAGCGTCTTCAAAGCCTTCATAGAAGTTTATGGCAAAGCTCACTTGAAGCCCCACTGAAACCCCACTGCAGCCCCACCAAAGCCCCACCAAAGCTCCACCAAAGCTCCACTGAAGCCTCATCAAAGTCTCTTTGAAGCACCAAGGAAAAGGTGTAAACAGGACTGTAAGCTAACCATTTTTTTAGTGACAGGAGTTTTGACTGGCATTCAGAGAGCTTTAACAAACCTTGTTTTGAAGCAAGTGTAAATTAGCCCTTAAAGGTGAACCCCTGATCATGGAAATGGATAAAATTCTGGAAAGGTGGATTGGAAGCTCCTAGAGCATGACAACAATAATTACTTTCTGTGAGATGGTGAAAGATGACTGATGTAACAGAATCAAACCCAGGATTGAACTGAGATATCAGCTTGTCTTTACCCAATATTCAATATTCTTGTGAAAACTGAGAAGAACTCCAAACTGCCCAACAGCTACAGTATATGGATCACTGATATTTCCTAAATTCTTTTTGTATCATGGTCCAAAGTCAAATTATCAAACAACTGTTTCATGGAGGTATTTTAGAGGCTGGGGAAGAGAGATGCAATCAGTTTCCAAAGCACCTCATACATTATATCATAACTTACTATGTGACTCGCATTTCCACATTAAAAGGAAAATCCACGGGACTGACTTTTCCATTCAAAAGCTAACTGTTGCTTCATACTACCTAATAGGACTAAAAGAATGAGCAGAATATAGTATTAGTAATTATAGGCCAAATGGATACTTGGTAATTGTTTACTGCCCTAAATAATAATATCATTAGAGCTGTTACTGATTAAAATGTTCATGTTTGATTAATAAATTTTTTTTAAATCGAATAATCGACTAATTTTGATTAATTATAACGCACATACAGATCCAACTACTTTTAGCTGATCTCCTTGCATTGCAACTCTGCATTAGTCAGTGGTAAATGTGGTATAAACTATATACAATCACCCGGCACTAGTTAGTTTCCACAATCCATGACTTAACTTTACAGTTCACACAAATACGTTTTAAATTCAAACTGTAGCACTGACGTAAGTCATTTTTTTCCACAGTAGCATGACAATCCCTCCGCCTCCAGTCTAACTAATCACTCTCACCTTATGGCATGGACCCCTGTGCAAACAGGTGGTCATGAAGGCAGGTATCAAAAGGGTTAACACGGACCATAAACTTCTCTCACATCTCCTTAGATCTCTGCAAGGACACCAGGTCATGGGTAGAAAGAAAAGATCTAAGTATTCACCGCTTAAGTATAAGATTACATTTTTGTTTTTAACGTCACAGACATCGACGTCACCGGACTCCCCCCTTCTCCAAGTACCTCTGTCTGCTAACGAAGGGAAGGGGGGAGGAGCCCGGTGCCGGCGAACTTCTGATTGAACGTAACGCGTATGGTGGAACAGCTAAGCATGAGGTCACCCCTACAGAACTAACACGATTGTCGGCTTTAAATGCTGGTGTTTTTATCATCTTTATGTGAGTAGTTTGTGTTTAAACACAAAAATTTAATCTTATACTTAAGCGGTGAACACTTAGATCTTTTCTTTCTACCCATGACCTGGAATCCCTGCTGAGATCTAAGGAGACGTGAGAGAAGTTTATGGTCCGTGTTAACCCTTTTGATACTCTGACGGAACTCCCTGAAGACCCAGAAGCTGGCGGAGAGGTGAGTATAAAGCAAAATAATTTTGATCAAAAATTTGTCTATATATTAGGGATGCACCGATGCCACTTTTTTGACACCGAGTATGAATAGCGGTACTTGGCATCATGTACTCGCCAATGCCAATCGCCTAAAAAGAGGGGTGGTTTGGGAGGTGGCGGGGGGTTGTTGTTTGGGAGCTGGGTGATGGCAGGGTGGGAGGGGAGGGGTAAGTGAGGGCAAGGTAGTTGAGGGTGGGGTGAAATAGGGATTGTGGGGTGGGAGAGTTTAGATGGAAAGGCTGTGATCACTGGGCGGGGGGATGGGGATATGGGGTTATTGGGAGACATGGGGGCAGAGGTGACCGCTGGTAGAGGGAAGGAGGAGACAACAGGCAGAAGTGACTGCAGGCATGCTACAGGAGACAGTCAGAGACTGCAGGCATGGTACAGGAGACAGTCAGGGACTAAAGGCATGGTCCAGGAGACAGCCAGGGACTGCAGGCATGGTACAGGAGACAGTCAGGGACTGAAGGCATGGTATATAAGTACCTGAGTCAGGTAAATATCCTAAGTATAAAAGTAATGAGACACAGCAAGCAATACATCACTACCCACACAATTGTAGTTCACCTCTTTTCCCCCCTTTCCTTGTCCACTTTGTTACCTAGGTTTCTAACCATCTTCATGGCCCTACAACCTTTGGCTCAGGCCTTTCATTCATGCATACATGCATACATATCTTTATACCAATATCTATTGATTTTACTCTACTACTTCAGATGCCTGACAAACATACTTATGTTCACAGCCTATACTTTTTATCGACCAATGAGGACCCTAGGGATACATCACTACACCGTTGCCATGCCTGCTCTCCGTTTGGCCCTGGATGGGGTCCCATTTGATCCTGCCCCCTCAGCTCCCTGGGGAGGCATCTGCTGCCGCCGTCTCGAGGCTGCACACCTGGAGCCATGGCCAAGCTCAGTGGTAAGTATGGGGGGGGCCTACAACCCCTCCTACCCTGTGCTTTTATAACGAATACTGTGCTATATTGCCAAATATATATATTTTTGTTCATCCTAGGTACATTGTTACACACATCCACCCCTGAAGAGCGAGCTGGATCTCACGAAACTAGTCGGGTAGTATGATGCCCGTGTACCATGTACTACTTCTACATTTATGTACCAATACTCCTTGTTTATATATTTTTTAATTGGCAACCGTTGATGTTATTTATCCATGTAAACAATTGTACTTGAATAAACCATATACTATATTTACTACTGTTATGTTTACTGGTCGAAACAGTGCCCACTTCATTTAAAGTTCCAGGGCGAATCCTTTGTTGTTTGTTGTATATTACAGGGATGGAAGTGTGTCGCTGGGGACACCAGACCTTTTCCTTTATCTCTATATTGAACCCGGGTGGAAGACACCCATTAGCCCAAACCTGGTCTGTTGTCACCCCCGCCAGTATTTACATGTACAAACAATTGTTATACTTTGATACTATACTAGGTTACTCATTCTCCAACACAATTTTTATTCCAGTATTGTTATATACCCTGGCTCTGTGTGCGATTCCTCGGTTGGCGCTAGCGATTTTTGTCTCGCATTGGGAGCTGCGATGTGTATAAAGGGAGGCCTTCATGTCTCCTGCTGTCCCCATCTGCTTTCAGGTGGATGGGGACACCTACACATCGGCACCATGTTTAGGCTTCAGAAGCATGGCGTCTGCGATTTTGCAGATGTCGGCATAGCTGTACGCACTATATCATCAGATGGCATGGGGGTACGCTTGCATTTGCGTGCCTTCCTATGACAGTGGGTGCCCCCTGCACTCACATGTCAGCCATCCACACATGGTGTTGGGGGCGAAGCCTCCTGGGGCCTTCCGGGGTTAAATTGGAGGTCAGGCATGGCTTGGATTTCATTTTACTCTTCACTGAGGACACACACAGCTGTGGAGATTGCTTGCTGTGTCTCATTACTTTTATACTTAGGATATTTACCTGACTCAGGTACTTACCATATTCACCTCTTTGATACTTTATTTAGGCACACTTGCATATCTCACACATCGTTTATCTTACGAGCACTTAGGCCGCGTACACACGGGCGGACTGTTCGCCCAACCTTGTCCGCTGAACAGTGTTTGGGCGGACAGTCCGCCCGTGTGTGGGCTTTCAGCGGACAGTTTCAGCGGACAGTTGGACGGACAAAGTCTTTCGGAAATTCCGAAAAACTGTCCGCTGAAACTGTGTTTGAGCAAACAGTCCGCCCGTGTGTAGGCTACTTTCGAAATGAGCAAACTGTTCCCGCTCGGAAAGTCCGCCCATTTCGAGCGCGTGTACAGGTAGGCGGGGCCCGCGAAGGAGACGTCGCGGGCTCCGCCGCCTGGAATGGGCTTAAAGGGGAACCCCAACGCCGAAAAAAATCGGCGTGGGGGTTCCCCCAAAGTCCACACCAGACCCTTGTCCGAGCACGCTACCCGGCCGGCCAGGAAAGGGGGGCGAGCGAGCGCGCCCCCCTCCTGAGCCGTACCAGGCCACGTGCCCTCAACATGGGGGGGTGCTTTGGGGAAGGGGGGGGCCGCGCGGCCCCCCCACCCCAAAGCACCTTGTCCCCATGTTGATGAGGACAAGGGCCTCTTCCCGACAACCCTGGCCGTTGGTTGTCGGGGTCTGCGGGCGGGGGGCTTATCGGAATCCGGGAGCCCCCTTTAAGAAGGGGGCCCCCGGATACCGGCCCCCCACCCTATGTGAATGAGTATGGGGTACAATGTACCCCTACCCATTCACCTGTGAAATAAAGTACAAAAAAAAACACAACACAGGGAAAAAATATTTTATTGCACAGCTCCGGGGGTCTTCCGTCTTCGGGGGTCTTCTCGCCGGACTCCTCCGCTATCTGTGTGTAGCTCTTTTGCTAGCGGAGGAGTCCGGCTTTCTTCCTCCCCGCCGCCGGCCTCTTCTCCCGACTTCGGGGGTCTTGTCCCCCTCTTCGGTTCTTCTGCCGACAGAAGAACGGAAGGCAGCGGCGACAGAAGACCGGGCCACCGCCTGCAAAAGAGCTACAAGAAGGCGCGGTGGCCCGGGCTTCTGTCGCCGCTGCCTTCCGTTCTTCTGTCGCCGCCTTCGGTTCTTCTGCCGGGCCACCGCGCCTTCTTGTAGCTCTTTTACAGGCGGTGGCCCGGTCTTCTGTCGCCGCTGTCGTCGCCGCCGCCGCCGCCTTCCGTTCTTGTTCTTCTTCTTGTTCTTCTTCTTCTTCTCCTGGAGATGTTGACTCGACGAGCTCTCCGGCCGGAATGCCAGGGACACGCTCCGCTGCCACTTATATAGTGACAATAGGGCGGTGTCACATGGTATATGTCACATGGGTTGGTCACATGGGTTGATGTCACATGGGGACTATGACATCGTAAGGGGGCGGGGTCACCATGTGACCAACCCATGTGACATATACCATGTGACACCGCCCCATTGTCACTATATAAGTGACCGCACAGCGCGGCTCTGGCATTCCGGCCGGAGAGAGCGACGTGTCAACATCTCCTGGAGAAGAAGAAGAAGAACAAGAAGAAGAACGGAAGGCGACAGCGACAGCGGCGACAGAAGACCGGGCCACCGCCTGTAAAAGAGCTACAAGAAGGCGCGGTGGCCCGGCAGAAGAACCGAAGGCGGCGACAGAAGACCGGGCCACCGCCTGCAAAAGAGCTACAAGAAGGCGCGGTGGCCCGGCAGAAGAACCGAAGAGGGGGACAAGACCCCCGAAGTCGGGAGAAGAGGCCGGCGGCGGGGAGGAAGAAAGCCGGACTCCTCAGCTAGCAAAAGAGCTACACACAGATAGCGGAGGAGTCCGGCGAGAAGACCCCCGAAGACGGAAGACCCCCGGAGCTGTGCAATAAAATATTTTTTCCCTGTGTTGTGTTTTTTTTTGTACTTTATTTCACAGGTGAATGGGTAGGGGTACATTGTACCCCATACTCATTCACATAGGGTGGGGGGCCGGTATCCGGGGGCCCCCGCCCGCAGACCCCGACAACCAACGGCCAGGGTTGTCGGGAAGAGGCCCTTGTCCTCATCAACATGGGGACAAGGTGCTTTGGGGTGGGGGGGGGCGCGCGGCCCCCCCCTTCCCCAAAGCACCCCCCCATGTTGAGGGCACGCGGCCTGGTACGGCTCAGGAGGGGGGCGCGCTCGCTCGCCCCCCTTTCCTGGCCGGCCGGGTAGCGTGTTCGGACAAGGGTCTGGTGTGGACTTTGGGGGAACCCCCACGCCGATTTTTTTCGGCGTTGGGGTTCCCCTTTAAGCCCATTCCAGGCGGCGGAGCCCGCAACGTCTCCTTCGCGGGCCCCGCCTACCTGTACACGCGCTCGAAATGGGCGGATTTGCCACCTCCTTACGTGGGCGAGTGCGTTCATTTCAAAAGTTGAGCGAACTGTTTGGCAAACAGTTCTCTGAAACAGTCCGCTCGTGTGTGGGCAAGTCCGCTCATGCAAATTTTGAGCGGACTGTTTGCCGAAACTGTTTGACGAACAAGGTTGGGCAAACAGTCCGCGCGTGTGTACGCGGCCTCACTCTTATTTATTTACTTTTTTGGATACTGTCTTTTCCACACGTGTCCATATCTCTCCTTTTTTCTTTTCTTATCTTGTTACCTGCTAGTATCCTCTTGCTACCCTATGTTTTCCACCATCTCTATGTCCCTACCATCCTTGATTCAGGCCTTACTTGGCTATACATACCTTTATGCCTATACTCATTGATTTTACTTTACTACTTTAGATGCCTGATAAACATATATGTTTGTAGCTTATACGCTTTATGGACTAATGAGGTTCCTAGGGATACATCACTACCCACACAATTGTAGTTCACCTCTTTCCCCCCCTTTCCTTGTCCACTTTTTTACCTGGTAGTACCCCTCGGTTGTCCTAGGTTTCTAACCATCTTCATGGCCCTACAACCTTTGGCTCAGGCCTTTCATTCATGCATACATGCATACATGTCTTTATACCAATATCTATTGATTTTACTCTACTACTTCAGATGCCTGACAAACATACTTATGTTCACAGCCTATACTTTTTATTGACCAATGAGGACCCTAGGGATACATCACTACACCGTTGCCATGCCTGCTCTCCGTTTGGCTCTGGATGGGGTCCCATTTGATCCTGCCCCCTCAGCTCCCTGGGGAGGCATCTGCTGCCGCCGTCTCGAGGCCGCACACCTGGAGCCATGGCCAAGCTCAGTGGTAAGTATGGGGGGGCCTACAACCCCTCCTACCCTGTGCTTTTATAACGAATACTGTGCTATATTGCCAAATATATATATTTTTGTTCATCCTAGGTACATTGTTACACACATCCACCCCTGAAGAGCGAGCTGGATCTCACGAAACTAGTCGGGTAGTATGATGCCCGTGTACCATGTACTACTTCTACATTTATGTACCAATACTCCTTGTTTATATATTTTTTAATTGGCAACCGTTGATGTTATTTATCCATGTAAACAATTGTACTTGAATAAACCATATACTATATTTACTACTGTTATGTTTACTGGTGGAAACAGTGCCCACTTCATTTAAAGTCCCAGGGCGAATCCTTTGTTGTTTGTTGTATAATTGGACATACAGTATATGCATGATGTGTGTGGAATGTTAATATCTTCACCAACTCCATTAAAGTGATTGTAAATGATCACCTTCTAAAATAACCCACTGAGTTTAAAATAGAAATGAAATGTAAAACATTTGGGTATAGATATATAAAAAACATTATAAATACCCTTGTTCCCTTTTTTATTGGTGATCACATTCCCTCTGCTTTCAGCTGCATAAGAGCTGGGGGAGGGGAGACGCAGCAGCACACTGAACTTCCCAGTGAAAGTCAGTCCAAGGGGAGGGGGCGTGTCAGGAAAAGTTTAATCATTGGAGGAAAGCAGGCTGAGTCCCCAGCACAGCTAGAGAACTAACCACGGTGTGTTCTCCTGCTTAGTGTCGTCAGTTTTTAATAGGAAACCAGAGGGACTAGCAGGAATGCCAGGGATTTCAAACAAGAAGAAGAAGAAGAGATCCTGGAGACGAGCATGGGATGGGGTGAAAAGGGAGCTAGATAGCAGGAGGTCTTGGGAGGAGCAAAGAGGATGATTTGGTTGGCATGTTGAGACTAGGTTAGAGATGTAGGTGGGGGCCAGGTTTGTGGATGGCTTTGTAAGTTACTGTTAGTATCTTGAATAAATCTAAATTGTTGATTGAGTGACAGCCAATGGAGGAATTGGCAGAGAGGGGTAGCAGACGTCAACCGGTTTGTAAAGCGAATGAGCCTGGCAGCATGTGTTTATGATGGACTAAAGGGGGATAGCCTATTTAGAGGTAATGTATGTATATGCATATATGTAGGAGATATATAGTATATATTTAATGCACTGCAGATCACTGAATCACCTGCCTGCTTGAAAATATATTTGAAAACGTACACCAGGAATGGCCTGCAGCCAGATATAGACTTGGCTAGACTGGAATGCAGTGGATATATAGATATGCAGGAGACTGTATATATATTTAATGCACTGCAGATCACCGAATCACCTGCCTGCCTGCATGAAAGTG
The DNA here is from genome assembly GCF_037356315.1 of Lithobates pipiens. NCBI lineage: Eukaryota > Metazoa > Chordata > Amphibia > Anura > Ranidae > Lithobates > Lithobates pipiens. The sequence continues at coordinate 353,479,511 of NW_027507718.1, read as the reverse complement.
TATTTGAAAATGTACACCAGGAATGGCCTGCGTGTGTATATATATATATATATATATATATGTAAGTCATCTATTTCTGAACTATTTGATCAGCTTTAGTATATCAGTGAATAGTGATGGACGAACTTCCGACGGGACGTTTCGCGAACGCGAAATGCGAACGGACCCAAACGTTCGCGAAACCGAACGTTCGCCGCGGGCCCCATTGACTTCAATGGGAGGCGAACTTTGCAAACCTTCATGTCGAATTTGCGGCCACGTGGTAATTATTAGGGGGTAAAACGTAGTCCCACCATCTGGACAATGACATAATACATGTATGAGGTGAATTTGGGATCGATAACTACAAGCATTTTTATTTTATTTGGGAAATTGTTCTAACAATTCAGGACTATGGAGCTAATGAAGGCAATGGAGGAGAGGGAAGGTCAGGGACCAGGGTAGGCAAAGAAGAGGGTGCAGGAGATGATCACCAGCAGCGTGACATACCGGAATGACACATGCACCGTGATAGAGGCATCTGACAGCAGCACCGTAATACAGAGCACTGACAGCAGCACCGTGACATACAGCGCTGACAGCAGCACCGTGACATACAGCGCTGACAGCAGCACCGTGACATACAGCGCTGACAGCAGCACCGTGACATACAGCGCTGACAGCAGCACCGTGACATACAGCGCTGACAGCAGCACCGTGACATACAGCGCTGACAGCAGCACCGTGACATACAGCGCTGACAGCAGCACCGTGACATACAGCGCTGACAGCAGCACCGTGACATACAGCGCTGACAGCAGCACCGTGACATACAGCGCTGACAGCAGCACCGTGACATACAGCGCTGACAGCAGCACCGTGACATACAGCACTGACAGCAGCACCGTAAGCAGCCCCAGGAGGAAGTCAGCACAGCACAGGGATGGTGTGATCCCCTCATAATAAGAACCCCCAGGAGGAAGTCAGCACAGCACAGGGATAGTGTGATCCCTTCATAATAAGAACCCCCAGGAGGAAGTCAGCACAGCACAGGGATATCATAAGCAGCCCCAGTAGAAATATGACACCGCTCAACCTCTTCAAAGAGGAGGGTAGGGGCATATAGTACGGTGTGCTTTTTTGGGTCAAGGAAGTGAGCCAAATGAATTAAGAAGGTCTGTGTGCTTGATTAAAAAAATAGTTTATAGACATATACATGGTCTACTGGTCACATGTGTTGAATTCCTCCGAGATCCATGCCTCATTCATTTTTAGAAATGTGAGGTAGTTAACACTGTCGTGAGCTAGGCGAGTACGCTTATCGGTCACAATCCCCCCTGCTGCGCTGAACGTCCTTTCGGACAGGACACTGGATGAGGGGCAAGCCAACAGTTCGATTGCAAATTGGGCAAGCTCTGGCCAGAGGTCAAGCCTGCCCACCCAGTAGTCTAGGGGTTCATCACTCCTCAGAGCGTCCACATCGGCCGTTAACCCAATGTAGTCGGACACCTGACGGTCTAGGCGTTCCCTGATGCTGGATCCGGATGACACCTGTCGATGGGTCGGCTGAAAGAATGACCTCATATCCGAAGTCACCAACACATCTTCAAACCGGCCTCTTCTTGCAGGCGCTGTTGGATTGGTACCCGCAAATCCTTCTCTGGGAGTGGGAATTGCTCCTCTGCCAGCGCACGCAAAAGCAGAATGCAGCATTTCTCGAAGCAAGGCCTGGAAGTGCTGCATTCTGACAGCCCTCTGCGACGGCGGTAACATTTCCGCCATTTTGTGTTTGTACCGGGGGTCTAAGTACGTTGCCACCCAGTACTGGTCCTTGACCCTCATGCTTTTTATACGGGGGTCCCTATTAAAACACTGGAGCATGAAGGCCCCCATTTGCACTAAAGTGGAAGCGGTGTGGTGGCCTGGCTCCTGCTCATCATCCAGGATAATGTCGTCCTCTTCATTCTCCTCTCCCCATCCTCGCACAACAGGGATCCCAGAAAGGTTTAAAGCATGCTCTTCTTGCTCCTGCTCATCCGCCCCGGCACCATCCTCCTCTGACTCCTCATCAGACTCCTGTTGTTGACTTGTCTCAGATAGAGTAGCCCCCCCTGGGAATTCATCCAGCATTGCGACTTCCTCATCTTCCCGCTCCTGCTCCTCCACAGCCTGATCAATGACACGACGCAATGCACGCTCCAGAAAGAAGGCATAAGGTACCATGTCACTGATGGCGCCATGGCTGCGACTGACCAGTTTGGTGATCTCCTCAAATGGCCGCAGAAGTCTGCATGTGTCGCGCATGAGCAGCCACTGGCGCGGTGAAAAAAAACCCAGCTCCCCAGAACCGTTTCTTTCGCAGAGTTCATACAGGTAGACGTTAACTGCACGTTTCTGCTGGAGCAGCCTATCAAGCATATAGAAGGTTGAGTTCCATCGCGTCGGGCAATCGCAAATAAGACGTCTGACCGGCAGATGGTGTCGCCGCTGAATGTCAGCAAGGCGAGCCATGGCCGTGTAAGATCTTCTGAAATGGGCCGAGATTTTCCTTGCCTGCCGCAAGATGTCCTGGACCCCAGGGTATTTGACAAGGAATCGCTGCACGACCAAGTTTAAGACGTGTGCCATGCACGGCACGTGCGTGATTTTGCCCTGTTTCAATGCGCTAAGCAGATTGGCACCGTTGTCACACACCACTTTACCAACTGTCAAATTGAGCGGTGTTAGCCACTCATCTGCCTGTGAACGCAAAGCTGAAAGGAGTGCCGGGCCAGTGTGGCTCTTTGCTTCCAGGCACAACAGACGCAGCACGGCATGGCAACGTCTCACCTGGCATGTGGAATAGGTTCTGGGGAGCTTGGGCGGTGCAGTGGAAGAGACGCTAGCAGCGGAAAAGGAGGAGGCAGCTGAGGAGGAGAGGGAGGAGGATGGAGTAGGAGGAGGAGAAGAAGAGTCAGGCCTGCATGCAATCCGTGGCGGTAAAACCAAATCTACACGGGTGCCACGGGTTACATGCTTGACGGCCGTCAGAAGGTTCACCCAGTGGGCAGTAAAACTGATATACCTTCCCTGCCCGTGTTTGCTAGACCACGTGTCTGTGGTCAGATGTATCTTGGCACCGACACTGTGTGCCAGAGATACATTCACTTGCCGCTGAACATGGCCATATAGCTCTGGGATGCCCTTCTCTGAGAAATACTTCCTTCCTGGGACCTTCCATTGTGGTGTTCCAATGGCCACAAATTTGCGAAAGGCCTCCGAGTCCACCAGTTTATATGGCAGTAGTTGGCGGGCTATGAGTTCTGACAAGCCAGCCGCCAACCGTTGGGCAAGAGGGTTATCCGGCATCATCATTTTTTTACGCTCAAACATTAGGCCCACGGAAGCCTGCCTTTTTGCAGAAAAATGTGAGCTTGGCGTGATGGAAGGTGGAGTGGAGGACAATTGTGAGGAGAGAGGAGAAGGAGAAGTAGAAGACGAGGCTGGACGGTGAGAGCCTGCAGTGTGGCTTTGTGTGTTCCGTTGCTCCCACTGGGCTCGGTGATGGCTGCTCATGTGCCTTCTTAAGGCGGTCGTCCCTAGGTGAGTATTGGGCTTACCGCGACTAACGCGTTGACTGCAAAGATTGCAGATGGCAACGCTATTGTCAGCAGCGGACACGTTAAAAAAAGCCCACACTGCGGAGCCATGTGCCGGTGTCCTGGGAGCGCCAGATGTGACCGTACATGGTCGATGACTCGCTCCTGATACATTTGCAGTCTGCTTTGTCCCTGCTGTGCAATGTAAGTCATTGCTGCTTCTCCTCCCTATCTGCTGGTCCATATCTCCCTCTGAACTCCCCTCCTCTTCCTCTCTTGTGGGCACCCACGTGACATCACTAGACACGTCATCATCAACGTCACCTTCCCCACCGCTATAAGTAGAGATCTCGGAGTAGGCAGCAACACCGGGGACCAACCTCCTCCTTGGGCTGATCTGGGTACTGGCGTCAGACTGCTGAGTAGCGCTTGTTGCTACCTCCTCTTCCTGATCCAATACCAAGAGTGGCTGCGCATCAGAAATGTCCTCTTGATATGGATCGGAAAATAATTCCAGTGACTCAAGCGGAAGGTATGTGGTGGTGGTGGTGGTGGTCGTGTTGTTGGTGGTAGTGTCTTTGGGGGTGCACATAGCAGAGAGTGAAGAAGAGGGTGCAGATCGAGAGGATGAGGAGGGTGCAGAAGAGTAAGGCTGAGCGAGCCACTCAACCAAGTCTGGTGCATCCTTTAAAGTAATTGAACGCACCTTCTGCAACTTCCCACTTTGGCTCAAGCCTGTTGCTCCTGCCCTACCCCTACCACCCCTGCGGAAGGGCCTGCCTCTTCCTCTGCCTGTCATTTTTTAAATGACCCTGTGACAAAACTCTTAGTCCCTATACCGATGAAGGACTGCTGCAGTATAGGGCAGCGGTCAGCAGTGGTGCACGTCAACCCTATCTATTGTGGACCGATAGCGGTCCTTACAGAACAGCAGACTGTACCGCACTCAAGCCTATGTACCGTAGCACCCTATACCAAGTTACCAGTCCTTATAAGAACTTTTGTGGACCAAGCAGGTTGTGTATTAGTGTTTAGCAGACTGTACGTCAGTCCCTATACCGCTGAAGGACTGCTGCAGTATAGGGCAGCGGTCAGCAGTGGTGCACGTCAACCCTATCTATTGTGGACCGATAGCGGTCCTTACAGAACAGCAGACTGTACCGCACTCAAGCCTATGTACCGTAGCACCCTATACCAAGTTACCAGTCCTTATAAGAACTTTTGTGGAACAAGCAGGTTGTGTGTTAGTGATTAGCAGACTGTACGTCAGTCCCTATACCGCTGAAGGACTGCTGCAGTATAGGTGAGCGGTCAGCAGTGGTGCACGTCAACCCTATCTATTGTGGACCGATAGCGGTCCTTACAGAACAGCAGACTGTACCGCACTCAAGCCTATGTACCGTAGCACCCTATACCAAGTTACCAGTCCTTATAAGAACTTTTGTGGACCAAGCAGGTTGTGTATTAGTGTTTAGCAGACTGTACGTCAGTCCCTATACCGCTGAAGGACTGCTGCAGTATAGGGCAGCGGTCAGCAGTGGTGCACGTCAACCCTATCTATTGTGGACCGATAGCGGTCCTTACAGAACAGCAGACTGTACCGCACTCAAGCCTATGTACCGTAGCACCCTATACCAAGTTACCAGTCCTTATAAGAACTTTTGTGGACCAAGCAGGTTGTGTATTAGTGTTTAGCAGACTGTACGTCAGTCCCTATACCGCTGAAGGACTGCTGCAGTATAGGGCAGCGGTCAGCAGTGGTGCACGTCAACCCTATCTATTGTGGACCGATAGCGGTCCTTACAGAACAGCAGACTGTACCGCACTCAAGCCTATGTACCGTAGCACCCTATACCAAGTTACCAGTCCTTATAAGAACTTTTGTGGAACAAGCAGGTTGTGTGTTAGTGATTAGCAGACTGTACGTCAGTCCCTATACCGCTGAAGGACTGCTGCAGTATAGGTGAGCGGTCAGCAGTGGTGCACGTCAACCCTATCTATTGTGGACCGATAGCGGTCCTTACAGAACAGCAGACTGTACCGCACTCAAGCCTATGTACCGTAGCACCCTATACCAAGTTACCAGTCCTTATAAGAACTTTTGTGGACCAAGCAGGTTGTGTATTAGTGTTTAGCAGACTGTACGTCAGTCCCTATACCGCTGAAGGACTGCTGCAGTATAGGGCAGCGGTCAGCAGTGGTGCACGTCAACCCTATCTATTGTGGACCGATAGCGGTCCTTACAGAACAGCAGACTGTACCGCACTCAAGCCTATGTACCGTAGCACCCTATACCAAGTTACCAGTCCTTATAAGAACTTTTGTGGAACAAGCAGGTTGTGTGTTAGTGATTAGCAGACTGTACGTCAGTCCCTATACCGCTGAAGGACTGCTGCAGTATAGGTGAGCGGTCAGCAGTGGTGCACGTCAACCCTATCTATTGTGGACCGATAGCGGTCCTTACAGAACAGCAGACTGTACCGCACTCAAGCCTATGTACCGTAGCACCCTATACCAAGTTACCAGTCCTTATAAGAACTTTTGTGGACCAAGCAGGTTGTGTATTAGTGTTTAGCAGACTGTACGTCAGTCCCTATACCGCTGAAGGACTGCTGCAGTATAGGGCAGCGGTCAGCAGTGGTGCACGTCAACCCTATCTATTGTGGACCGATAGCGGTCCTTACAGAACAGCAGACTGTACCGCACTCAAGCCTATGTACCGTAGCACCCTATACCAAGTTACCAGTCCTTATAAGAACTTTTGTGGAACAAGCAGGTTGTGTGTTAGTGATTAGCAGACTGTACGTCAGTCCCTATACCGCTGAAGGACTGCTGCAGTATAGGTGAGCGGTCAGCAGTGGTGCACGTCAACCCTATCTATTGTGGACCTATAGCGGTCCTTACAGAACAGCAGACTGTACCGCACTCAAGCCTATGTACCGTAGCACCCTATACCAAGTTACCAGTCCTTATAAGAACTTTTGTGGACCAAGCAGGTTGTGTATTAGTGTTTAGCAGACTGTACGTCAGTCCCTATACCGCTGAAGGACTGCTGCAGTATAGGTGAGCGGTCAGCAGTGGTGCACGTCAACCCTATCTATTGTGGACCGATAGCGGTCCTTACAGAACAGCAGACTGTACCGCACTCAAGCCTATGTACCGTAGCACCCTATACCAAGTTACCAGTCCTTATAAGAACTTTTGTGGACCAAGCAGGTTGTGTATTAGTGTTTAGCAGACTGTACGTCAGTCCCTATACCGCTGAAGGACTGCTGCAGTATAGGGCAGCGGTCAGCAGTGGTGCACGTCAACCCTATCTATTGTGGACCGATAGCGGTCCTTACAGAACAGCAGACTGTACCGCACTCAAGCCTATGTACCGTAGCACCCTATACCAAGTTACCAGTCCTTATAAGAACTTTTGTGGAACAAGCAGGTTGTGTGTTAGTGATTAGCAGACTGTACGTCAGTCCCTATACCGCTGAAGGACTGCTGCAGTATAGGTGAGCGGTCAGCAGTGGTGCACGTCAACCCTATCTATTGTGGACCTATAGCGGTCCTTACAGAACAGCAGACTGTACCGCACTCAAGCCTATGTACCGTAGCACCCTATACCAAGTTACCAGTCCTTATAAGAACTTTTGTGGACCAAGCAGGTTGTGTATTAGTGTTTAGCAGACTGTACGTCAGTCCCTATACCGCTGAAGGACTGCTGCAGTATAGGGCAGCGGTCAGCAGTGGTGCACGTCAACCCTATCTATTGTGGACCGATAGCGGTCCTTACAGAACAGCAGACTGTACCGCACTCAAGCCTATGTACCGTAGCACCCTATACCAAGTTACCAGTCCTTATAAGAACTTTTGTGGAACAAGCAGGTTGTGTGTTAGTGATTAGCAGACTGTACGTCAGTCCCTATACCGCTGAAGGACTGCTGCAGTATAGGTGAGCGGTCAGCAGTGGTGCACGTCAACCCTATCTATTGTGGACCTATAGCGGTCCTTACAGAACAGCAGACTGTACCGCACTCAAGCCTATGTACCGTAGCACCCTATACCAAGTTACCAGTCCTTATAAGAACTTTTGTGGACCAAGCAGGTTGTGTATTAGTGTTTAGCAGACTGTACGTCAGTCCCTATACCGCTGAAGGACTGCTGCAGTATAGGGCAGCGGTCAGCAGTGGTGCACGTCAACCCTATCTATTGTGGACCGATAGCGGTCCTTACAGAACAGCAGACTGTACCGCACTCAAGCCTATGTACCGTAGCACCCTATACCAAGTTACCAGTCCTTATAAGAACTTTTGTGGACCAAGCAGGTTGTGTATTAGTGTTTAGCAGACTGTACGTCAGTCCCTATACCGCTGAAGGACTGCTGCAGTATAGGTGAGCGGTCAGCAGTGGTGCACGTCAACCCTATCTATTGTGGACCGATAGCGGTCCTTACAGAACAGCAGACTGTACCGCACTCAAGCCTATGTACCGTAGCACCCTATACCAAGTTACCAGTCCTTATAAGAACTTTTGTGGACCAAGCAGGTTGTGTATTAGTGTTTAGCAGACTGTACGTCAGTCCCTATACCGCTGAAGGACTGCTGCAGTATAGGGCAGCGGTCAGCAGTGGTGCACGTCAACCCTATCTATTGTGGACCGATAGCGGTCCTTACAGAACAGCAGACTGTACCGCACTCAAGCCTATGTACCGTAGCACCCTATACCAAGTTACCAGTCCTTATAAGAACTTTTGTGGAACAAGCAGGTTGTGTGTTAGTGATTAGCAGACTGTACGTCAGTCCCTATACCGCTGAAGGACTGCTGCAGTATAGGTGAGCGGTCAGCAGTGGTGCACGTCAACCCTATCTATTGTGGACCTATAGCGGTCCTTACAGAACAGCAGATTGTACCGCACTCAAGCCTATGTACCGTAGCACCCTATACCAAGTTACCAGTCCTTATAAGAACTTTTGTGGACCAAGCAGGTTGTGTATTAGTGTTTAGCAGACTGTACGTCAGTCCCTATACCGCTGAAGGACTGCTGCAGTATAGGGCAGCGGTCAGCAGTGGTGCACGTCAACCCTATCTATTGTGGACCGATAGCGGTCCTTACAGAACAGCAGACTGTACCGCACTCAAGCCTATGTACCGTAGCACCCTATACCAAGTTACCAGTCCTTATAAGAACTTTTGTGGAACAAGCAGGTTGTGTGTTAGTGATTAGCAGACTGTACGTCAGTCCCTATACCGCTGAAGGACTGCTGCAGTATAGGTGAGCGGTCAGCAGTGGTGCACGTCAACCCTATCTATTGTGGACCTATAGCGGTCCTTACAGAACAGCAGACTGTACCGCACTCAAGCCTATGTACCGTAGCACCCTATACCAAGTTACCAGTCCTTATAAGAACTTTTGTGGACCAAGCAGGTTGTGTATTAGTGTTTAGCAGACTGTACGTCAGTCCCTATACCGCTGAAGGACTGCTGCAGTATAGGGCAGCGGTCAGCAGTGGTGCACGTCAACCCTATCTATTGTGGACCGATAGCGGTCCTTACAGAACAGCAGACTGTACCGCACTCAAGCCTATGTACCGTAGCACCCTATACCAAGTTACCAGTCCTTATAAGAACTTTTGTGGAACAAGCAGGTTGTGTGTTAGTGATTAGCAGACTGTACGTCAGTCCCTATACCGCTGAAGGACTGCTGCAGTATAGGGCAGCGGTCAGCAGTGGTGCACGTCAACCCTATCTATTGTGGACCGATAGCGGTCCTTACAGAACAGCAGACTGTACCGCACTCAAGCCTATGTACCGTAGCACCCTATACCAAGTTACCAGTCCTTATAAGAACTTTTGTGGAACAAGTGAGTTGTGAATGTTTAGCAGACTGCAGCAGAAGGGCAGCAGTCAAGTATAATATCCTTTCTATATTTGGAAGAAAGAATATTATACATGTACAAGCCTATTACTGTACCACTGATACCAGTCCTGAAAAGAACCTTTGTGGAACTAATAATAACAGCAAGTCTTTAAAATTACCCTCACTGCCTGACAACACTGCTTCCTTCCTGTCCCTATACAAATTGGCAAAAAAAGAGAACGATTAGTGGTTACTGGAACAGCTCTTTTGTGGACCTTGATAGTAACAGCTAATGATGATGATGATGATGATGATGATGAAAGACTAATCTGGCTGTCCCTGTAGCATACACCGTCCTTTCCCTTTCTCTAAACTAACAAAAGACACTCAGGCTGCTGCAAGAATCAGCAGCACAGCAAACCTATCAACACCTAACACCTATACCAGTCCTGAAAAGAACTTTTGTGTACCAAATAGCTAGTGGTTTATCTCTCCCTACTCCACACAGGAACCTGTCCCTATCGTAACAGAAGAAAGAATGTAAAATGGCCACCGGATCGGGTGTATTTATAGGTTAGGGGGAATGTACAAGTGTCCATGTGCTGTCATGTCTCAATTGGCTGTCCTGTATCACATGATAAACGTGTCACCAAAGGTTAAAGTTCTTGTATACATTAAACACGTAAGTCCGCCGCGGCGAACGACGGAAAAAGGCGTTCGAACGTGCGGACCGCGAATGTCGGAAATTCGCCGCGAAACGACCGCCGGGCGAAACGTTCGTCCATCACTATCAGTGAAGATATGCAATTAGTAAGACATGATATACAGGGGGTATCTACACGTACCTACAGTTCTTGAGGGGAAAATCAGCCAGATAGAAGATGACGTGACCACTATGAGACAGGAGGTGCAATTGATGTGAGAACAGCTAAACATATGCATCCACAAAATGGATGACATGGAGAATAGATTACGCAGGAAAAATGTAAGGGTACTGGGGCTTCCTGAGAGAAGTGAAGGCAATAATCCCATAGAATTTATGGAGGTTTTGTTTAACCACTTTCAGACCGGACCATTTTGCTGGTCAATGACCAGAGGTCTTTTTACAATTTGGCACTGCGCTGCTTTAACTGGTAATTGCGTGGTCATGCAATGTTGTACCCAAACAAAATTTGCGTCCTTTTCTTCCCACAAATAGAGCTTTCTTTTGATGGTATTTGATTGCCTCTGCGATTTTTATTTTTTGCGATATAAACGTAAAAAGACCGCAAATTTTGAAAAAAAAATGATATTTTCTACTTTTTGTTATTAGAAAAATCCAATAAACTCAATTTTAGTCATACATTTAGGCCAAAATGTATTCAGCCACATGTCTTTGGTAAAAAAAAAGTCAATAACTGTATATTTATTGGTTTGCGCAAAAGTTGTCACATCTACAAACTAAGGTACGTTTTCTGGAATTTACGCAGCTTTTAGTTTACGACTGCCTATCTCATTTCTGGAGGTGCTAAAATGGCAGGGCAGTACAAACCCCCCCCCAAATGACCCCATTTTGGAAAGTAGACCCCCTAAGGAAATTGATAAGTGGCATGTTGAGCCCATTGAATATTTTATTTTTTTGCCTCAAGCGATTGAATAATGACAAAAAAAAAAATATTTTTTTTTTTTACACAAAGTTGTCACTAAATGATATATTGCTCACACATGCTATGGGCATATGTGAAATGACACCCCAAAATAAATTTTGCTGCTTCTCCTGAGTACGGGGATACCACATGTGTGGGATTTTTTGGGAGCCTAGCCGCGTACGGGGCCCCGAAAGCCAAGAACCGCCTTCAGGTTTTCTAAGGGCGTACATATTTGACTTCACTTCTCACTACCTATTACAGTTTTGAAGGCCATAAAATGCCAAGATGGCACAAAACCCCCACAAATGACCCCATTTTAGAAAGTAGACACCCCATGCTATTTGCTGAGAGGCATGTTGAGTCCATGGAATATTTTATATTTTGGCACAAGTTGCGGGAAAATTACAAACTTTTTTTTTTTATTTATTTTTTTCACAAAGTTGTCACTAAATGATATATTGCTCACGCATGCCATGGGCATATGTGAAATGACACCCCAAAATAAATTCTGCTGCTTCTCCTGAGTACAGGGATACCACATATGTGGGACTTTTTGGGAGCCTAGCCGCATACGGGGCCCCGAAAACCAAGCACCGCCTTCAGGCTTTCTAAGGGCGTTACAGTTTTGAAGGCCATAAAATGCCAAGATGGCACAAACCCCCCCCCCCCAAATGACCCCATTTTGGAAAGTAGACACCCCTAAATTTAGGGGTACACTAGTGAGACTAGGTAATAAATGGCGGGTGCCCTGAAACTATAAAAAAATAACCAACCAACCAGCGTCACCTGTAACAGTTATATGGTGATCACTGGTGAAAGGGTTAACTAGGTGGCAATCAGGGGGCTTTATGCGGTAGTATATGGGGGTCCCTGGCGCTATAAAAAGCTGCGGCGAACCTAAATACCTACCTGCCTAACTAGCGTCACCTGTGACACTAATACAGCGATCAGAAAAACGATCGCTTATTAGGCTGGGTTCACACTGGAGCGATGCGGGAACGCCACGAATCCGCGGCGGGTTCCCGCATCGCATGCCTCCCGGCGGCAGTTCACACTGCCCTATGCGAACTGCTGGGAGTGTCAGTGAAATGTTAATGACACCCCCAGATCAGTTCGCATATCGCAGTGCGATCTGCAAACTCGGATCGCATGGTGTGAACACCCATGCGATCCGATTCTGCTGCGGACCAAAAAAAGGGTCCCGTGCGAGTTTGCGGCGGGTGCGGCGCGAATTCAGCCATACTATCTGTATGGCTGAACTCGAATCGCACAGAGATCGGATGTGATTTGCACTGCAGTGCGGTGCGAATCACATCCGTTCTCATAAACCGCTGCAATGTGAACCCAGCCTTAGTGACACTGGCGACGGGGGGTGATCACGGGGTTAAACCTTTATTGGGGGGGTTAGGGGGGTACCCTAGAGCTAAAGGGGGCTAACCCTAACTGCCCTAACAGTTATTACAGTCACAAATGACACCAATGCAAAAAAAAAAAAAATAAATGCTATTGGTGTCACTGTGACTGGGGGGGCAGGGGTGATTGGGGGGGGTGATCGGGGGGTGAAGGGGGGGTGTGAGTGTGCCTGGCATGTTCTACTGTGAAGTGTTGTGTTGGTGCAACTCACCGATCCTCTCTCCTCGGTGCCGGAATGAAAAATACCGACACGGAGGAGAGATTACATCACTTCCTCTCCTGTGTTTACATTACAGGAGAGGAAGTGATGTCACGCCTCACTTCCATTCGTCAGGAGCGATCGAGAGGGGGTGGCCATGAATGAATGGCCGCCCCCTCATCCCGGATCGCTTCTGAATGAAAACTGACCGCCGCTGGCACCGGGGGGGGCCCGATCGGGCCCCCCACCCGCGGGAAGGCAGGGACGTACATGTACGCCCATATGCCTGCCCGTGCCATTCTGTCGACGTACATCGTCGTGCGGCGGTCGGCAAGTGGTTAAGGACATATTTGGCAGAGATGGTTTTTCAAATTTCTATGCTATTGAACGCGCACATAAAATTCCATCCAGAATGCTGCCCTCGGGAAGCCAGGCAAAACCTATGATCATAAAACTTTTGTATTTTTACTTTGTATTTTTTATTTTTGTATTGTATTTTTGTTTTTGTTTTTTTTTGTTTTTGTTTTTTTGCTGTAGTGATACTCCTTGTCGGGTGTTTTTTTCTTTATTTTTCTTTATTTTTTTTGCAGAAATTAACCACTTAGGCCCTGGACTAATTTGCAGCCAAAGGACCAAGCCCCTTTTTGCGTTTCGGCACAATTGCGCAGTCGTGTGACATGGCTCCCAAACAAAATTGGCGACCTTTTTTCCCACAAATAGAGCTTTCTTTTGGTGGTATATGATGACCTCTGCGGTTTTTATTTTTTGCGCTATAAACAAAAATAGAGCGACAATTTTGAAAGTATTTTTTACTTTTTGCTATAATAAATATCCCCCAAAAAATATATAAAAAAAACATTTTTTTTCCTCAGTTTAGGCCGATACATATTCTTCTACATATTTTTGGTAAAAAAAATTGCAATTAGCGATTATTGATTGGTTTGCGCAGAAGTTATAGCGTTTACAAAATAGGGGATAGTTTTATAGCATTTTTATTAATATTTATTTTTACTAGTAATGGCGGCGATCAGCGATTTTTATTGTGACTGCGACATTATGGCGGACACATCGGACATTTTTGACAAATTTTTGGGACCATTGTCATGTATACAGCAATCAGTGCTATTTAAATTCACTGATTCCTGTGTAAATGACACTGGCAGTGAAGGAGTTAACCACTAGGGGGCAGTGTAGGTGTTATGTATGACGTTATGTGTTTTTTTTATTGTAGGGGGGCGTGGCCTGGCATGTGACGTCACTGATCGTCCTTCCCTATAAAAGGGAACAGACGATCGGTGAAAGCCACACAGGGAAGCACGGGGAGAGGTTTGTTTACACAGACCTCTCCTCGTTCTTCAGCTCTGTGACCCGATCGAGGGACACCAGCGGCAATCGGGTCCGCTGGTCCCGCGGCCACGGTCACGGAGCACAGGACCAGGTGGGCACTTAAAAAGCAACATACAGGTACGTGCTTGTGCCCAGCTGTGCCATTCTGCAGACTTACATTAGTGTGAGGCGGTCCTTAAGTGGTTAATTTTGAAATATAACTATGAAGGTGGGAGCAAGGAAGGGAGCGGGGGGAAAGGGAGGAGGAGACACCAAGAAGAGGGGACGGGTGGGTGGATCTCTGTCAGGGCTGGCTTAGCCCTTCCTTCTCTGGGCTGGCTGCTCAGCTGCCGGCTAATTGCCAGCTTTCATCTCTCTCCACAGTTACCAGGTGTTCCTGATCATGCTCGTCTGACCTGCCTACTTAAAGCTGTCCAGCTCACTTCACCTCTGCCTTCGCTTTGGTCACATCACAAGAAACCATCTCCTGCAGTTCTGTTTAAAGACTGACTTGCTGACATCCCTTCTGGCTCCTTACCCTGCTTGCTGTTGCTCTACTTGGATCCCTGACTTCTGGCCTGGCTGATTACCCGATCTGTTTATTGAACTTGGCCTGGCTGACTACTCGATCTGGTTACTGGACTCTGGCTATGCTTTGACTACGCTTTTTCTATTTACCTTTTTACTTAATAAACAAGTGTAATTTAATTATACTTCTATCTCAGTCTGATTCATGGTTTCTGACAGTAGGTGAAGGCCATGAATTCAGAAGATACAGTCAATCCACTTGTTGGTAATATTTTTTCCAGATTGGATGAGCAAGATCACTGCATGGATCAGTTTGCCATGGTGTTTGCCATGGTGTTACAAACGCTCCTGAGTCGCACGGCTCACCTGGAATCCCCCACGGTGGCTGCTCTGGTACATCCTGAGTCGCAGGCCATCCCTGCTGCTGCACCAGTCTCTGTGCAGGCACCTGCCTCAAGTATTACCTCTATAAGAGGTATGTCTGGTTCCGCTCTGCTTCCCCAGCGATTTGGGGGGGATCCAGTTCAATGCAGAGGGTTTCTCAATCAGGTTGAGATATACTTCGAGATGCTGCCCCAGGCGTTTCCCGCGGACAGAAGCAAAGTAGGTTTCGTGATATCTTCTGAGCTTTCTGAGAGAGCCTTGGCCTGGGCTAACCCTCTAGGGGAGACGCAAAACCTGTTGTCTTGAATTACCCTGAGTTTGTGGCCTCCTTTAAAAGGGTATTTGACGTTCCCGCATGCTCCGCTTCTGCTGCCAGGTGCCTCATGTCCATCAAACAGAGTACAAGAACTGTTGCCGACTACGCCATTGAATTCCGTACTCCGGCAGCAGAGGTTGCTTGGAACAATTAGGCCCTCGTGGCTTTTTCTCATGGTCTCTCGGATTCCATCAAGGATGAAATAGCAGCCCGAGATATACCCACTGAGCTGGAGAGCTTGATCTCGTTTGCCATCCTCATTGACTCCAGACTCAGAGAAAGACTTTCTCTGAAGGAGCACTTGCGGAAGCCTCCTGTACGTTTGCCTCCAAGCTTTGTAGTCCCACCAATGCCTATCTCACCTCCCATGCCTCCTGGTACCGAGTCGGTCTGTGAAGATGAACCCATACACCTGGGCTTCATGCGTCTCTCTGAGGAGGGAAAGATTGTGCCTTTATTGTGGCCAGGCAGGTCACTTTTTGAAGTCTTGTCCTACCCATCCAGGCAATGCCCAAACCTTGAGGTCCTATCATGGACAGACTTTAGGTGGCGTTGTTTCATCCCCAGTTATCCAGAAGAATAAGCCCCTGGTTTCGGTCATCCTTTTTTGGGCTGAGTCGTCCATCGAGATACAGTCTCTAATCGACTCTGGGGCTGCAGGCCTGTTCATTGATGCTGCATTTGTTTCGCAGCACTGGATTCTGCTGCAGCTGCATGACACTCCACTTGCCATTGAGGCTCTTGATGGGAGACCTTTACAGCCTGCCCATGTGACTTATGAGATGGTTCCGTTGTCCATGACCGTAGGGGCTCTTTCCAGGACGGCCAGGGGCAGCTGGCCATCCTGGAAAGAATCAACGAATTTGGACCATTTCCCAACAATTCTGGTTGCCTAGTCTACGGGCTGATGTTACTACCTTCGTAGCTGCCTGCCCCGTGTGTGCTCAGAGTAAGACTACATGACACCTTCCAATGGGCCTCCTATAACCCATACCCAATGGAGAGAGGCCCTGGACTCACCTGTCAATGGATTTCATTGTGGAGTTGCCCAACTCCCAAGGCAACACTGTTATCCTTATGGTGGTTGACCGGTTCTCAAAGATGTGTCATTGTATTCCACTTAAGAAGTTGCCTACCTCTAAGGAACTGGCTTCCATTTTTGCTCGGGAGATCTTTCACTTACATGGGCTACCCAAGGTGATTGTCTTGGACAGGGGCAGTCAGTTTGTCTCCCGGTTCTGGCGAGCCTTTTGTGCACAGTTGGGAATCCAGCTTGCGTTCTCTTTTGCGTATCACCCGCAGTCTAATGGGCCGCAGAGCGAGCCAATCAGTCCTTGGAGCAATTCCTACGTTGCTATATTTCTGACCATCATAACAACTGATCAGGCCTATTACCATGGGCAGAGTTTGCTCACAACAGTGCCCTGAATTCTGCCTCCCGATTGTCTCCATTTATGGCGAATTCCTGCGTTAGAGGAGCATCTCCGTGCTCTTCGTTACACTTGGGTACAAGTCCAGGAGGCTTTGCGTCATGCTAATGATAAGTACAGACTCCATGCTGACCACAGATGCCTGCCTGCACCTTCCTACCAGGTTGGGGACAGGGTCTGGCTGTCATGTCGCAACCTCCAGCTTCGTGTTCCCTCACTGAAATTTGCACCTCGGTTTATTGGGCCTTTCCGTATCCTTCGCAGGATTAACCCAGTGGCTTACGCGTTGGACCTTCCTCCTAGTATGCACATCTCAAATGTGTTTCATGTCTCCTTATTGAAACCGTTGGTCTGTAACCGATTTACCACCTCGGTGCCACGCCCTCACCCTATTCAGGTTGAGAACCATGAGGAGTATGAGGTACAATCCATTGTAGGTTCTGTGGGCGCATACAGTACCTGGTGCATTGGAAGGTGGTACGATCCAGAGGAACGCTCCTGGGTTTCATTCTCGGACTCGCCCCTGTCCTTCTCCGCGAGTTCCATAGACAGTTTCCCCTCAAGCCCGGTGGCCCTCCGAGGGAGAGGGGTCATTGTGGAGGGGGTACTGTCAGGGCTGTCTTAGCCCTTCCTTCTCTGGGCTGGCTGCTCAGCTGTCGGCTAATTGCCAGCTCTTATCTCTCTCCACAGTTACCAGCTGTTCCTGATCATGCTCGTCTGACCTGCCTACTTAAAGCTGTCCAGCTCACTTCACCTCTGCTTTCGCCTTGGTCACATCACAAAAAAAACATCTCCTGCAGTTCTGTTTAAAGACTGGCTTGCTGACACCCCTTCTGGCTCCTTATCCTGCTTGCTGTTGCTCTTCTTGGATCCCTGACTTCTGGCCTGGCTGATTACCCGATCTGGTTATTGAACTTCTGGTCTGGCTGACTACTCGATCTGGTTAGTGGACTCTGGCTATGCTTTGACTATGCTTTTTCTATTTACCTTTTTATTTTTATTTAATAAACAAGTGTGATTTAATTGTACTTCTGTCTTGGTCTGATTCATGGTTTCTGATAGTCTCTTTGTCTAAGGAATGGGGCTGCTGAAATATTTTTATTGAGTTTGTATCTAAAGACACATTTGAGACAATGGGGATTGTTTTTCTTCCAACACCAGATTTGGGGAATAATGCACAGAAACTATTTTTTAAAAAGATCAGAGATATCACCTTGGGGATGAAATTTGGCCACTTTAGAAGCCCTCAGTGTGGGCCCAGGAAAGGGCAGAGAAGAGGGGGGAGGAGGGTGGAGGGGGAGGGTGAGGGGGAGGAGAGTGGAAAGGGAGGGGGAGAGTGTGGGGGGAATATAAGGATGCAAGGAAGATTGGAGGAGGTAATGGAGGGAGCGAGGAAGGTGTGAATGGGGGATGCATGTAGAGGATGGGCTGTAAGAAAGTATATGGAACAAGTTTTGAGATTTCACAAGAGTCACAAAAATGTAATCACAAAAGACTGGGGAAATATCTAGAGGGATGTGGGAAGAGGATGGGAATCAAGAAAGTTTACAGAAAAGGTTTTGAGTCCACACAGTTTACACAGGAAGAAGTGCCACAAAAATCAAGGGGGGGGGGGGGGGGAGAGGAAAAGGAAAAGGAAGGAAGAAAGAGAGAAAGAAGGGAAAAAGAAAAAAGAATATATACGATATCACTGAGCACAAAGGAAAATGAAATGAGTTATGTTTTTTTTTAGGGAAAAGAGAAATAGGATAGTTTAATGACAGGAATTAGAGATAGGAGAGGAATGGGCCCAAGCCAGAATAGGAGAGGAAAATTAAGATATGTTCCTGGAACGTACGAGGGGTAAAAGACCCGTCCAAAAGGAGGGCAATTTTTTCTGCAACCAGTATGGGTGGATTTGGAATACTTTTCTTGCAGGAGACACACTGGAGAAGGGGACAACTAGTCTTCTAGAACATAAGAAATATAGGGTGCAATACCACTCAACCCATTCCTCCTACTCAAGAGGGGTGAGTACTTTGATAGATCCTGGAGTGGTTTTCTCCTGCAAGCAAAGTATGGTAGATGAGAATGGAAGGTTTATTTTGGACAAGCCGGGGGTGCTGGTTATAGTGGCAGGAGATTTTAACATGACTATGAATAAGAGTATGGACAGGTTCCCACAAAAGACTCTGGTGAATGGTAATATAGAACCTAGTGGCCCACTGTTTGAATTTTGTGAGGAGACAGGTTTGGTGGATATTTGGAGGAGGTGGTACCCGGGGGTAAAGCTGTACTCCTGTCACTCTAGAACGCATTCCACCTTGTCCAGGATCGACCTCACACTATGTAACGAGGAAGCTATAAAGATAATGGAGGAGGTGGAGTACAAGCCAAGAGATATCTCGGATCACTCACAGGTAGTTTGCTCAATAAAAGTAGGGAAGAAAGGCAGTAGAAAGGATTTGAAAATAAACCCCTCTGGCTGCAGATAATTGAGGATGTTGGAGAGATTGAGGCCAGCCTGAGGGAGTTTATAGATTTAAATACAGGGACAGCCCCATTAGGAATTATTTTGGACACCCTGAAGGCATTTTTGCGGGGAGTGTTGTTAAAAAATTATCTTATGTCAAAAGGGAATCACAGGCCAAAGAAACCCCATGAGAGAGAAGGTATGGCAGGCAGAAATGCGTTATGTAGAGTTACCAAACCCTGATAGATATGGTAAATGGGTGGAGAAACAAGACGAATATACTGTAAAAGATTGGTTCTGGAGAAAGCAGAATAGAAAAAGTTATTTCAGAAGCTGAGTCTTTTTGGGGAGGGAGAGCAAGTGGGGAGAACTCTGGCTCTAATAGTTAAGGCAAATAACCACCCAACCATTATACCAGCAATCCAGGATAAGGAGGGGAAATTAGAAGGTCTACCCCGGAAATAATAAACGAGTTTAAAAATTATTATGAAGATTTGTATGGTACATCACGGACAAACGTAGAAGGGGAAATGTGGGACTTCTTTGAAAAAATAAAAATACCCTCACTGTCAAAGGCGGATAGGGAGGGATTATAGGCTCCATTGACACTTGAAGAGTTACAAAAAGCAATAGTGGAGATGGTGACCCAGAAAGCCCCAGGGCCAGATGGGCTACCAATAGAAATTTATAAAAAATATGGGGATATATTGTTACCCAAACTCTTGCAGGTATTTAATGGAGCAGTAGGGGAAGGGAAATTGCCATTTTCCACAACAGAAACAACAATAATTGTATTAGCAAAAGATACAAGCCCATATCCCTTCTATATGCGGATGTAAAAATTCTAGCAAAAGTACTGGCAGCTAGATTGAATAAAATAGTTGGTAAAGTGTTACATCCGGACCAAACCAGGTTTATACCAGATAGACCTGCAAATCTGAATATAAGACGAGTATATCTAAACATGCAAATCCTGACTGAAAATGGAGGGAATAGGGCTATTCTATTACTAGACGCAACAAAGGCGTTTGATAGTGTAGAGTAGCACTATTTGTGCAAGGTTTTGGCGGAATTTCAATTTGGACCCCAATTTGTTTAATGGTTAAAATTATTATATGAGAGACCAAGGGCCAAGGTAAAAATCAATGGGGAGTGTTCTGAGTGGATCCATTTGGAGAGGGGAACAAGACAGGGTTGCCCTTTGTCTCCCCTGCTTTTTGCCCTCGCCATGGAGCCACTGGCCATAGCATTAAGAACCTCCCAGGAGGTACAGGGATTCTAAAGGAAAATGGGAGAAGAAAAGGTTGCCATGTACGCAGACAATGTTTTGTTATTTCTCGTGGATACTCAGTCTTCCTTGAAGGTTGCTATGGGGTTGGTGGAAGATTTTGGACAGTTTTCCGGGTTGGAAATTAATTGGGAAAAATCGGTACTCCTCCCAATAGATCCTCTAATAGAATCACTCCTGCAACAGGTATCCCAAATTAGGGTAGATGACAAAATGAAATATATTGGAATAAATATGACACAGAATCCAGGAAAATTTATAGCAGGAAATGTAGTCCCACTTATGGCAAGACTGAGGCAGAAGAATAGGGTGTGGAGCCGCCTGCCTTTCTCGGTGGTTGGGCAGTGCAAACTAATCAAGATGGTGTGGATGCCGCAAATATTATATGTAATACATAATTCCTCTGTATGGATTCCAAAACATTGGTTTTAAAATCTAGATGGTGTTTTTAGGGAGTTAATCTGGAAGAACAGAGTGGCCAGGATCCGCCTACAGGTGCTGCGGCGGCCGAGAGAGGCGGAAGGCTTGGCATTGCCAAGTCCAAGGCATTACTTTCTGGTGGCACAAATTCAGTATATGAGGGGAAGCAACTTATCAGAAGAAAAAGAGGGAGGAAACAGGTTGCTGTTGAATGACACCGGACATAGTACAGTAGTGGGGGCAGTGGAAGCGGACTCCTTTAGATCCAGATGTCCAACAACAAAGTTAATGGTGAGGATCTGGGAATCCGTCAGGGCCATGCTGGGTTATAGAAGATTCTCTGAGTTCTCCCCTTTATGGCATAACAAAAATTTAAAGGAACTTAAGGTAATGGAGAAAATAGAGGATGGGATCGGAAAGATATCCACTACCTAGCACAGTTATACAGGGTAGGGAGACTGAAGTCATTTCAGGAGATAAGTGGAGAATATGAGATCTCAAACTGACTATTTTATAGATACTTACAGGTCAGGTATGCCCTGGATAAACAATTCAGTGGGAAAGAACCACAGTGGAGTGAAATGCCTCTTTTAAGGAAACTGGTAAATGCCAGAACATCCAAAGGGCTAATACCAGTTATGTATAAGCATATAATGGAAGCAGGGCAGAAAGGAGAGGTGGAACCCGGTAACAGGTGTAAGTGGGGGAAAGATGCGGGGACAATAACAGAAGAGAAATAGAAGTGGGTCCTGGCACTAGGACCTAAGGTCTCGCTCTCCCCCTCACAAATAATGTCCCACTTATATCTGGTACACAGGTCTTACTACACACCTGCAAAATAATTTTTGTATGGAAGGAGGCCAAATGCAGTATGTCAGAGATGTGGGAACAGAATAGGAGACCTGGTGCATATGATTTGGCGATGTCCCAAACTGTATAGGTATTGGAGAGGAATAATGGGAAAAATAAACTCTGTGTGTGGGACATCATTGGACACGGAGGTCAGGGTGTGTATTTTGGGCCTAATAGAAGAGGAGGATGTATTGGGACCCACACAGATAGCAATAACTAGATGCCCTTTTTCAGGGAAGAAAACTGATCGCATATAAATGGCAAAATAAAAATCCCCCAACAGTTGCAGAAAGGGTCAGAGTGGTAAAAGATATGATTAGGATATATATATATATATAAGGGTGGTGTAATTATAATACATTTGAAAAAATATGGAAGCAATGGTTGGAGTTGGAATACCCTGGAATAGATATTAAGGAACGAGGGGATGAAAGTGTGTGAATGTAAGAAGAATGAGAGGTACGTATGGGATGAGGGGCGAGAAGGGGAGGGGGAGGGGGAGGGGAGAGAATGGAGAAAGTATGGTTTGTCTCTATTCTTGGGGTTATTTTTTACTTATTTTAATTGTATTTTTGTTGTATATGACTTACACAATGTGGTTAAATAGAATGGAAAACAAATGTATTTTCTTAAGAAATAAAAAAGACTATTAAATTAAAAAAATATATATTTGCTTGTATTATGACAGTGGTGTGTGCATACTGTGCTATATATCCATAGGAACATTGGAGACACATGGGAGATCTACACTTTATGGCCTTATAAGATCCAATTACTCGCTCATCAGATTATACTCACATAAACACTTGTGTATCTTTATTTATAATAGGAATATATACCACCAGCTAAGGTACTGTGTACTGGCTAATGTATATTTTATTTGTCATGCTTCTGTATGGGTCAGAATATTTTTTTCTTGTTTGCCTTCTGTAAAACCTTATGGTCAGGTGTGTCTTATGGAGCGGAAAATACGGTAATTTCGGCCTGGCAGGATGTCCAGGCCTGTCGTAAAACTGTCACCCTCTCAATTCAGAGAACCAACAGATACAAGACGTAAATACCTTAATGCACATAAAGCCTAAACAGTTGAGGATAGTTCTGATGTTTAAGCATGTTTCATAACCTCCAAATTATTAATAGTACAGCCATAATATGGACATATTTAGTTTCCTCAGATAATTTGTAACGTTTCAAATCCAGACATCCCTATGTCAGATCATATGGGAAACCACTGGTACCCCTTAGTCCTCCTAGGTAAATTAGACATTGGAGAACTGGCATGTATGTATTTGTTTTGAAGCAAATGTCACGCTGATCAATAATATGGATATTTGCAGTCTGTAAACAGTAGAGATGCAGAGATATCAATATGTATCACAAAGTGAGACCTCCCAGCAACCAACCCCTAAACAAAATGACCAGATGATTGGTCCCTGGTAGCTGTCAATGCCCCTTTGATCTGACAGAAAAGAGGAGATGCCAAGAAAATGGGCAGTTCTCCTTTTACCATCCAAGCAGGAACATCTGGCAAATTTGACAACCGATTACTCAGCTCATCGATCGAACTCTGGTCAACCCTCAGACATTAATTGCAAGCATTTTTCCTCCCCAATTCTACATCTTTTCTGTATATATTTTATTTGCACCAACTTTGACCTTTTCATATTAAACCCTTATGTTGAAAACTGTTAACCTTGTCCCTAAAGTGCTTAATGTAAGCTATAAACGAACCTGCCTCTTGAAGAGTGCTACTGTTGTAGAGTAAGGCAGCAGAGCTGTCTTTAATGGTAGTGTGTGTTGCACACGCTCATTCTAAAATCATAATTGGTATTGCTAAAATTACAAGTCTCCACCGGCTCTGTCTTTTAAAACGGGGATCGTGGCAGTTAAAGGTTTAAGGCTGGATTCACACCTATGCATTTTTAGAGCTTTTTGCATTTTGCAGATTTGCACTACAGAACATGTTCCATAGGAAACCATGGTAAATGGACTTTAGTACAAATATGCAAAAAGCACTAAAAATACATAGAGCCTATTTGCATAATTGGCCCAGTGAGCCCTTGTACACACGGTTGGAGATTCCGACGGAATGTGTCCTATCAGACCATTTTGTCAGATAATCCGACTGTGTGTGGTCTCCATCGGACTGTTTCCGTAAAATTTTCCGACAAAATGCTCCGATCGGACATACTCCGATCATGTGTAGCCAACTCCGACGGACAAAGTGCCACGCATGCTCAGATCGAATTCCTAGACCAAAGCTATTGGCTACTAGCCTGAACGTAGTCCTGTCATAACGAAATAACATCATCACGTCATGTACAATCGGGTTTTCCGACAACTTTGTCCGACCGTGTGTATGCAACAGTTTCGGACAAAATCCGTCGGACAAAATCCAACGGATTTGGTTGTCAGAATGTCGGACCATGTGTACAAGGGCTGACAATCGCTCACCGGCTGCTGGCACCTAAATTGTGGTCCTACAAGCTGTAAAATCTTTGGGCTGGGCACAGCTGAGAATAGCATTGTTACGTAAGTGACAGCGTGGTGTGAGGTTGGCCGGTCCTTCGTCGCGAGTTAGTGAGAAGGGCAGGGATCTGACACCCAGGTTCGTCACAGTCCCTTCCTGTTCCAACATGACTGCACACCAGTGCACAAACAAGGTCTATTAAGACATGAATGAGTGAGTTTGGGGTGGAGGAGCTTGACTGGCCTCCTGACCTCAAATCCATAGAGCACTTTTGGGATGAATTAGAGTGGAGACTGTGAGCCAGCACAAATGCGCTTCTGGAAGAATGAATGGTCACACATTCCCATAGACACACTCCTAAACCTTGTGGACAGTCTTCCCAGAAGAGTTGAAGCTGTTATAGCTACAAGGGGTGGGCCAACACAATATTGAACCCTATGGACTAAGACTGGGATGCTATTAAAATTCATGTGTATGTAAAGGCACTTTTACAGTATCTCACAAAAGTGAGTACACCCCTCACATTTTTGTAAATATTTTATTATATCTTTTCATGTGACAACACTGAAGAAATTATACTTTGCTACAAAGTGAGTGAGTAAAGTAGTAAGTGTACAGCTTGTACAACAGTGTAAATTTGCTGTCCCCTCAAAATAACTCAATACACAGCCATTAATGTCTAAACCACTGGCAACAAAAGTTAGTTAACCCCTAAGTGAAAATGTCCAAATTGGGCCCAAAGTGTCAATATTTTGTGAGGCCACAATTATTTTCAAGCACTGCATTAACCCTCTTGGGCATGGAGTTCACCAGAGCTTCACAGGTTCCCATGGGAGTCCTCTTCCACTCCTCCATGATGACATCATGGAGCTGGTGGATGTTGGAGACTTTGCGCTCCTCCACCTTTTGTTTGAGGATGCCCCACAGATGGTCAATCAAGCTTAGGTCTGGAGACATGCTTGGCCAGTCCTTCTTTAGCGAGGTAGTGGTCATCTTGGAGGGTCGTTGTCATGTTGGAATACTGCCCTGCGGCCCCGTCTCAGGAGGAAGGGGATGATGCTCTGCTTCAGCATGTTACATAGTTACATAGTTGGCGAAGTTGAAAAAAGACACCAGTAACCAAGTCCATCAAGTCCAACCTATGTGTGTGATTATATATCAGTATTACATTGTATATCCCTGTACACAGGATATGTATGTCACAGTACATGTTGGCATTTATGGTTCCCTCAATGAACTGTAGCTCCCCAGTGCCAGCAGCACCCATGCAGCCCCAGACCATGACAATCCCACCACCATGCTTGACTGTAGACAAGACACACTTGTCTTTGTACTCTTCACCTGGTTGCAGCCACACATGCTTAACACCATCTGAACCAAATGCATTTATCTTGGTCTCATCAGACCACAGAACATGGTTCCAGTAATCCATGTCCTTAGTCTGCTTGTCTTCAGCAACCCTTTGCAGGCTTTCTTGTGCATCATCTTTAGAAGAGGCTTCCTTCTGGGATGACAGCCATGCAGACCAATTTGATGCAGTGTATGGCGTATGGTCTGAGCCCTGACAGGCTGACCTCCCACCCCTTGAACCTATGCAGCAATGCTGGCAGCACTCATAGGTCTATTTCACAAAGACAACCTCTGGATATGACGCTGGGCATGTGCACTCAACTTCTTTGGTCGACCATGGCGAGATCTGTTCTAAGTGGAACCTGCTCTGTTAAACCACTAAATGGTATTGGCCACCATACTGCTGCTCAGTTTCAGGGTCTTGGCAATCTTTTGATAGCCAAGACCATCTTTATGCAGAGCAACAATTCTTTTTTTCAGATCCTCAGAGAGTTCTTTGCCATGAGGTGCCATGTTGAACTTTCAGTGACAAGTATGAGAGTGTGAGAGTGATAACACCAAATTTAACACACCTGAGACCTTATAATACTAACAAGTCACATCACACCGGGGAGGGAAAATGGCAAACTGGACCCAATTTGGACATTTTCACTTCGGGGTGTACTCACTTTTGTGAGATACTGTATATATATATATATATATGTAGCACTAACCCCTGAAGGAGCTGATAATTTGAGCTGGGCCTGCACTCTTCTGAGAAACCCCCTTTCTGTGCAACTTTGTCCCCTTGGCACAGCTGTGGTGCAATAGAAATACAGTACAATGTAAAAAGTATAAGGTACCTGTATCGATCCTTCATGATCCCCTGGCTCCAGCTGGTGGGGAAAACAGTAGGCCACACACTTGTACTCTTAACCAGAAATACTTTTACTGAAAGTATAGCAAATAAGTGATTACAGGGATTGCACTGTTGTCCCAACGTAGAACGTCAGTACAGCATGAATTAACAATCAGATACAATAAACAATATGCAAGTATGTTATTATTCAGACCTGGGAGCTCCCCTTACTTAAAGTCTACATGAGGCCTCACTTAATGTATTTCCTCCTTTATCTTCTTTCTTCGCTAGCTTAAACGGTTCCTCAGGTAATTGTAATCCAAAGGGGAAAGTGAAAAAAGTTAACTCAGAATACTCCAGGTATAACTCCAAGAACTTCTAATCACACTTGGGCGCTAAAGTGAACTGGGCCTCAAGCCTACTAAATGTCAGTTGCTCAGTTACGCTTCCGTGGAAAAACAGGTTCCAGTGAAGCCTGTGAGTAAGTCTAACTGCGTGCAATAGTATTAAATGGTGGGCCGTAACCCGCTCACCAACTGGATCAGAGTTCGGGGTGATGGCTTTGGTCCGATAACTGCAGCTTGTTCCCGCTTAGGCTGGGCCAGATGCTCTGTGTCGCTCCGCTGACTGGATCCAGTCCTCCGCTACTCCGACAATTGTCTCTGAATCTCGTAAATCCGATCACCAGCTCTCAGGCTCCGTTAAGTCCCCTTGCAAACAGTCTGGTATGCACTCCGCGGTGACTGTCTGCCAATGTGTCCGAGAACCTTCCACACAGTTCCGCACAGACAGGCAGCGTGGTCCCAAGAGGCCAAATATGGCCTCTGCAGCTCCTTTTATCCCCTACCCAGCATGCACTGCGTATCAGAGTGTTCATGGGTAGGTCACACGGACTCCTGGGTAACAAAGGTCAAACCTCTTACCAAAACAAACATCACTTCCTATGAAAGTCTTTTATGTTTTAAATCACCATATCTGTGCATTAACAGTCCACAGATTTATATAAACATAACTACATTAATACACAATTATGTCACTGCTATATATATATATATATATACAAATATAAATATATACACATATATATATATATATAAGCTTGGATAACAATGCATGCTATATTGCGCACAGCTGTGGAGTAGGTAAATCTTAAATAGAAAAACCTTGAAGTTGTATTAGATTTCCAATAGGTATGCTTGTCAAATTGGACAGCATAAATATGGCTTTATGTTGGTTGATGTGGCCTTCTCAGCTTCCCATCCTATTGTTACATTTTCATTATCATTCCATATCTTCATTGCAGGAAGTGGGATCAATAAGAGAATAAAAGGATAACTTTGCTTTTCACAGCAGGGAGGAAATTTTTAAATTAAGCCTTGTGCATCTAGAGAATAATAAATAAATGTTCCCCCCCAAAAAAGGACATCAGAATCACAATGTCTCAAAATGTTGGATTTTTTTTTCATTTAATTCACCAAAACATTGTAATCCAAAATTGAGATTACAGTCAAATGTTTTATTAGTTTGCCAACATCTGTGAAATTGGGTTTCAATTCAATCTGGGATTTAAACTTCAAATGTACTCTGCCCGGGCTTATCAATTAGACGCACTCAAATTCTTGTTTCCTCCCTTCTTTTCTTTTTTTTTTTTTGTTCTTATTTCCAGCATGTGGTCCCAGCTGTTTTGTTCATCACAGAAATTGGAAGCTGGAAACACAATAAGCCTATGGTAGGTAAAGAGTGACAGAAACACTTATTTTTTATTTGAACATGTTCTTGTAAAGAGTACAGACATTTCAAAGTATTTACTTTGCTTCCCAAGCTCAATGCTTAACCATCACTTGAATGCTGGCTCGAATGCTACTTTGTACAGTGATAACAAGTATTTTATTATTTAACCCAATTTGCAAAAGGGATTAAAGGTGGCACTTTCAAAGCGGCATCAAAGAAAAGAATATACATCAGCTTGTTGTGATACAAACTCACTGCTTTTATCACAACAGAAAAATATGTAACAAAAATAGATGGATTCTACAAGCAATTTCTCATTTTTAATAGATCCCCATGTGTAAGTAGCCATTAGCTTGAGAAAAAAGTAAATGCTTATTTGAGACTACACAGTGATATCTGTCATGTTGGTAGTGTTGTCTATGTTTTAAATTTGTGCTGTGTGCATTGTTTTTGAAGAATATATGTTCCTTCCCTTCAGCCTGCAATTTAGAGACAGATAGCTGCATTTGTCTAGCTTAACAGCTGCAAACATACGAGTTGTGAAAACAAATGTTTAATGTATATGCAGTGCAGAAGTCAGACAACAATTTAAATTGTGGCACAAACAAATGCTAATGCATCATCCACTTAAGTTAGCCTCTATGTGAAGATATGCTTGTGTAACATAGGTAGTTCATAAAATGTTCATAAGGAGTTCATAAAAATCCCATAGGAAGGGTGTTGTACTTGAGTAGGCAGCACCATCTGAAACAGAAACAAATCTCTGAAATTTTAAAAAAAGGAACACAGTGGGGCTACAGCTGAGTGCAGCATCAACAGGTTTATTATGATTAAAAAGCCAAATGCAAATTCACAGAAATATAAAATAAAAGAGCTTATCTACAACCATGCCACATTGGATGGAAGCCGTACCCCGGGAAGCACCGATTGTGACAGTAAATAGAATGTTGTCAGTGAGGAAACAAAGCCAAATGTTCCAGGAAGTGAGGAGAGCCACTGTGGGACACAATACAGGATGTGACGTCACACCTGGGGCGGGCTGGTTGCTATGGTAATTTGTTTCAGAACAAATTGGCTCCTTGCTCAAACCATTGAAAATCATAGACAGGCAAGCTCTATTTAAGAGAGGGGGTGGGTATTCTGGGCTCAGCCAATCCCAAAACACTGCACAGCAATAAAGAGGCAGTGCAAAGGTGGAAAGAGAGGAAAAGAATGACAAAGACAAAACCACATCTCCTTTGTATGATGCCACTGGGGAGCTGTGGAACTACTGAGCCCCATGGAGCAACAGCACTAGGAAAACTAGGGAAATTTAGATGGGATCTTGATGATTATAATTTCCATAGAGTGTTTTGAAAAAGAGGTCTCAGTCGCCCATTCCATTCTTTATGACTTTACAGACTGCTGATACTAGACAGCACCACCTTGTCCGTGACATAAGAAGTTCTGGGCCAGTTGTACAATCCCAACATATTTCTAACAATACCATGTCACAGTCTCCTTCCTCCAAATCACCTCACCCCTCCTTCACCACCGTAAATGTACTTACAGTCTGCATACATGTAAAATACATCCTCTTGCTTCCACCCCCTGGGATGAACAGCCATCTATACCAGTTGGTTATACAGCACAGATGGCTGGTACTACTATTGTACAGAATACTCTTGGTGTTTCCCATCATGTGGATTCATCTTCAGATACTGGATTCAGACCTCTCTCCTCACAGCACAATGACATGGCTCCCACTGAGCTTATATTGCTCATCAATGACCTCATCAGTCTCTCGTGGGACTGTTCCCAGTCTAATGAGACCATTAATTTACCTCACACTTCCAATTCTGGGACTGTTCCCAATATCCCCACCACATCCCCCATTGTGAGGGAACCCATTGATTGTTTTAAAGTGGCATTTTTAGAACTAACCCCATGTTCATCATGTTAAAAAAAAGGAAACACGGAGAAAGTCCAGACAAAAGCAAAAAAGGAAAATGGCAGATACAGTGAAGATTTTCAACGTGTGTTCCTACACCTTTACCCAACAGGATGTAACACTTCTCAGTTAGGGTCTTAACTTTGTGCCCACTGTTCAACGAAACCCGTTTACTTTAATTAAGGACCTAAACAGATGTATTAGGAATCTAACTCTGAAGTGATATTATAACCTTAAAAAGACCCATACTACTGATGATGAACTTGCCCCTAGTGTGGACTTACTATCAGGAAAACCTTTCTCACAAACGTCAGAGTTGTGTGAGGGTCGGAAGAATACCTGTGCGCAGGAAAACCAATAGCGCGACCGGCGGTGCGCGCGTGTGCACTTGTGGGAGCGCGCGGGCTGTCTTGACGGCAATTGCCGCTATTTAAAGGGGATCTTTGCCTTGCTGTCTTGCTGCCCAATCAACAGTGTTCCTGTGTACTCTGCTACCCTGTATCCGAATCTACTTGATCCGTATTGAACTTGGCCTGTTCCTGACTTTCCTGTTTGCTGCCGGCCCCCGACCTTGGCTTCTGAACCTGACTATTCTCTTGGATTTCGTTTTGGTACCTGATCTGCTCACCTGTGTTTGACCTGGACTGTTTAACTACAGTTACCTGCCTACCACTGCTGGACTACAGAACACCTCCCTGTTCTCCGCTGTATCCAGTCGGTGCCTTCTGCTGTGTTCTGCTACTACCTGCATCCTGCTGCTGAAAAACAGGACTCCTTCCCATTGTCCGCTGTATCCTGCTGCCACCTGCATCCCACTGCTGGACTACAGGACCCCTCCCCGTTGTCTGCTGCATTCTGCCCGTGGTCTGCATTCTGCCACTGGGCTACAAGGCACATCCCTGCTGTCCTTGCTTCCGGTTGGTACTGCCTGCTGCATCCTGCTGTCATATGCATCCTGCTGCTGGACTACAGCACACCTCCCTACTACCAGCGGTCTCCTGCCTTCTACACCGGCCACCCAGTCAGGCGCTTGTGCTCCTTTGTGCTCCCGAGCCCATGTCATCTCTACCAGGGCCTCCCAAGTCAGAGGTTTACGAGAGGCCGCTCCCTGCACTCTGGGCTCTGCCTTAAGGTATGTGACACCTACAGTGGACGTTTTCACTTCCTGAAACATTGGATTTGGTTTCCTCAGTGACAACACGCTCTTTGCTTGTTCACAAGTAGCTCTTCCGGTGGATGGCTACCATCTGATGTGGCATGACTGCAGATAAGCTCTTTGATTCTATAATTCCCAAAGGTGAAACACTAGTATAAGGATCTGTGACAGGTATTTTCAGTCAAATTTGAATCAAAATTTACAGTGCTGTGGCTAAAAAATAAAGATCTTTAAAGTGGTTGTAAAACCTTACAGACCACTTTGTGCTACAAGTAAGCCTATAATAAGGCGTATTTGTAGCTTCCCAGGATATCTCCCAAACCTGCATGGTTTAGGAAATATCCCCTGTATTTGCATGTGCCGACGTCATCGGCACATGCGCATTGACACAAACTGAAGCAATGGCACGTATGTACCGTTGCTTCAGTGAGTGTGCTGTTACCACGCACATGCGCTGGAGTGACATCATCACTGCTCTGGCCAATCACAGCGCCGGAGCCACGATACCGGGAAGTAACTCCAGGAGTGCTGTTGCCAGCCCGTGCTGTGTACGGGCACCGCAGCAAAGGCTTCAATCTCAGATGAGTGTTACATAATGAGCTAGTATGCTATGTATACTAGCTCATTATGCCTTTGTCTTGCAGGGTTTTTTTTGGAAATGGGTTTACAATCACTAACTTTCTGTAAAGATTTTTTCAATTTATATTTAACAAGTACACGTATACATTGGCATAAAGATCCATAACCAATAATTAAAATTAAGGTAAAACTGTGGGCAAACATTATTGTTTTCATTTTGGATAGAGCAAGGGAGGGTTATAACCCCTGACAGATTTTTTTCTGCCATTTGTGTTCCATTGTGAAAATTTCCTATCACTTCCTATCCCATAGCCAAACAGAAAGTGAGAGGAAATTCCTGCAAATTAACGGAATTCCTTGGGGACCCCTAATTCACCAGAACTAGTGTCACCATTGGAATATTTTCCCTCTATTACTTTTCAGGGGACAGCCCAAAATTTTGGATTTCCTTTTAATTTCCTGGTAAACAGGGCAAATAGAGAGAGTGAATTTCCCTAATTGGGGAAACACACAGCAATAAAAACTGAGTGTTCTAATCCCTCTCCACTCTATCCAAAAGTAAAAAAAAGTTTTGCCTTTAGTTATACTTTAACCCCTTCACGCTAAGGGTAAAACAATTATTAATGTCTAAGCACAATTTTGCAACTTTGACATTTGTTAGTAAAACTGTTCATTTCATCACAACTACTGTGAGTACCCGAGTGCTGTGAGTACCCGAGTGCTGTGTATGTGAGTACCCGAGTGCTGTGAGTACCCATGTGCTGTGAGTACTCGAGTGCTGTGTATGTGAGTACTGGGGTGCTGTAAGTAACCGAGCGCTGTGAATACAGGAGTGCTCTGAGTGCCCGAATGTTGTGAGTGCCCGGGAGCTGTTGAGTAGTAGGTCAGGAAGCATAATTCCCAATCCCCATTAAATTAGTGGACACGATGACCGTCAGGTATGAAAATGTGACTTGGTGTACATAGTTACATAGTGAGGTTGAAAAAAGACACAAGTGCATCATGTCCAACCTATGTGTCTGATTATATGTCAGTATTACATTGTATAACCATGTATACTGCGGTCGTTCAGGTGCTTATCTAATAGTTTTTTGAAACTATCGATGCTCCCCACTGAGACCACTGCCTGTGGAAGGGAATTCCATATCCTTGCTGCTCTTACAGTAAAGAACCATCTACGTAGTTTAAGGTTAAACCTCTTTCCTTCTAATTTTAAGGAGTGGCCACATGTCTTGTTAAATGCAAAAAAGTTGTATCCCTATTGTGGGGTCACCAGCACAGTATTTATAAATTGAAATAATATCCCCTCTCAAGCGTCTCTTTCCCAGAGAGAATAAGCTCAGTGCTCGCAACCCTTCCTCATAATTTATATCCTCCAGACCCTTTATTAGCTTAGTTGTCTTTCATTGTACTCGCTCCATTTTCAGTAGATCCTTCCTGAGGACTGGTGCCCAGAACTGGACAGCGTACTCTATGTGCAGCCGAACCAGAGTCTTGTAGAGCGGGAAAATTATCATTTTATCTCTGGAGTTGATGACCTTTTTAATACATGCCAATATTCTGTTTGCTTTGTTAGCAGCAGCTTGGCATTGCATGCCATTGCTGAGCTTATCATCTACTAGGACCCCCAGGTCCTTTTCCAGATTCCCCCAGAGGTGGCATGTATGCATTTCTTGATCATTTGATCGAGGGCGAATACTGTTGTGCAAAATGTAAGCACATTGTTTCCCTGAAAGCCCAGGTTCTGAATCTAGGGAAGCAACTGTAAACACTGAGAAGACACTCCATACTTAAGGAGAGTTGGGATCGTACTCTGACAGGTGCCGGCGGGGGCCAGCACAGAGTCAGGTGGAGACAAAGAGACAGAGGTGGGTGGAGACAAAGAGCAGAGTGGATGGGCAACAGTCAGGAAGGGTAGAGTGGAAAGGCTGATCCTGGACTGGAACATCTCAATAAGTACGCCCTGTTGCGTGATATTGCAGAAACCAGTCAGGGACCAGCATTGCTGGAGCAGAGTGATGCCCCAGCTGCCAGGGGAATAACTCCTTCAATGAGGGCAGGGGTAAAGCCAATGGAAAGGAAAGTCAGATTCTGGTGGTAGGGGAATCAATTCTCAGAAGGACAATCTGTCAAAAAGACCTGAAGCGCTGAACTGTATGTTGTCTACCAGGCATTTGGTTTTGGCACATCACAGATCTGGTGGACAGATTACTGGGAGGGGCTGGGGAAGACCCAGCTGTCATGGTACACATTGGCACCAATGACAATGTCAGAGGAAGATGGTGTATTGTAAAGAAAAGTTTTTAGGGACTTAGGAGCTAAATTTAGGATTGACACCTTGAAGGTAGTATTCTCAGAAATACTACGGATACCTCGAGCCACACCAGAGAGGCAGTGAGTGATTAGGGAAGTAAACAAGTGGATGAAGAGCTGGTGTAGAAAGGAGGGGTTTGGGTTCCTGGAGAACTGGGCCGATTCCACAGTTTGTTACCAGCCCTTTAGAAGGGACGTAGTTACAGTTCAGCTGGGAGAGAAGATGGCCGACAAGTTATAGGGGCTTTTAAACTAGGTGACGGGGGGAGGGTCCAAATGTAGAGATAGCCAGTGTGGAACAAATTTCAGAGGGTAGTATTGGGAGCATTATTGGTAGGTTGACTAAAGCACCTAAACCCGAGCACAGAGCACTGTCAGAGTCATGATTGGACACTGTCATCATGACGGTATCCAATCATGGCTCATTCCCGTCCCATAGTATAAAAGTATTCTTTCAATGGCAGCCATTTTCAGTGTGATTTCAGCGTGCAGAGAGGGCTCTGTTCAGTGCTATTGGTTAGTTAGTGTGCTATACTGTGCTATTTTGCTTCACTTGTCAGTGTAGAATATTAGTTTAGTGTCAGTCTAGGGATAGTGTGAATGTAGTGAGGAGGACCATCATTCAGCTTTGCATAATGTGCAGCTAGAGTAGGGACAGCTCATATAGATTCAGTGTAGTGTAATGAGACCGTGTCAGTAATCTTGACATTAATGTATAGCTAGAGTAGGGACAGTTCGGATAGCGTCAGTGTAGTGACGCTTGAATATCGTCTATTTGATTGCGTTACTGCCAGATTAATGCCATTTACTTCTTTGTGCGTTAATGCCAGTTTAACGCCATACAGTTTTGTGGGTTACTGCCAGTTTAACGCCACCTAGTTATGTGTGCGTTACTGCCAATTTAACGCCGTATAGTTCT
Source organism: Lithobates pipiens (assembly GCF_037356315.1). Lineage (NCBI taxonomy): Eukaryota > Metazoa > Chordata > Amphibia > Anura > Ranidae > Lithobates > Lithobates pipiens. The sequence goes on along the minus strand of NW_027507718.1, from coordinate 353,444,584 downwards.
GTATGCATTACTGCCATTTTAAAGCCATATCGTTTTTTGTGCATAACTGCCAGTTTAACGCCATATAGTTTTTTGCGTTACTGCAAGTTTAACGCCATTTACTTATGTGTGCTTTACTGCCAGTTTAATGCCATGTACTGCTGTGTGTGTTACTGCCAGTTTAATGCCATATAGTTTTGTATGCGTTACTGCCAGCTTAAAGTGGAAGTAAACCTATCGATTTAAACAGTTAAAAAAAAAAGGCATGCCGGGAATGCTAACTGCACATTGGCTGTTCTCTCAGCCAAACTATCAAACCATCCAATGGCTGGTGTCATAACGAAACACGTGTGCAGCACCATAGCAGTTGAAGATTAAACAGAGGCAAAGATGGCAGCTTCCTTGGCTGAAAACGATAGGGGAGTTTACTTCCACTTCAATGCCATATAGTTCTATGTGCATTACTGCTAGTTTAACACCATATAGTTTTGTGTGCATTACTGCAAGTTTAACGCCATTTACTTCTGTATGCATTATTGCAAGTTTAACGCCATTTACTTCTGTGTGCGTTATTTGATTGCGTTACTGCCAGATTAATTCCATTTACTTATGTGTGCGTTACTGCCAGTTTAATGCCTTTTACTTCTGTGAGCGTTACTGCCAGTTTAATGCCATATAGTTTTGTGTGTGTTACTGACAGCTTAATGCCATATAGTTCTATGTGCATTACTGCTAGTTTAACACCATATAGTTTTGTGTGCATTACTGCAAGTTTAACGCCATATAGTTCTGTGTGCGTTAATGCCAGTTAAATGCCATATAGTTTTGTGCATTACTGCAAGTTTAATGCCATTTACTTCTGTATGCATTCATGCAAGTTTAACACCATTTACTTCTGTGTGCGTTACTGCAATATAGTTCTGTGCATCACTTTACGTTTGGAGCATTATATTGCAGTATAGTTACATAGTTACATGGTTAGTAATGTTGAATAAACACACCAGTTCATCCGGTTCAACCTCAATTGCCCCCTTCCCTGTACATTGCGCACTCACACATTATATATTATAGTATGTTATAGTGTATCTGTGGAGTGTGTCTGTGTAGTGTAAGTTCTCAAATTAAAGTGCACCAAACACCACTTCACATTGACTAAAGTGCATCTATGTACAGATTTCCACATCTTCTTTACATTTGCTTATAACCCTCCTTGACCACCATTATAAGAGGAAGGTCTCAGAACTCATCCTTTCCCCACAGAGAGTGCAGAAGATAAAATCTCTTGAGGACACGTTAAAGAGGATTTTATTGAATGTTTTTCCTGACTCCAGTAGGTTACAGTGTCCTGGACAATATTGTTTTGAGTCTTCTGTTGGGCAGGAGGAGTGTTGGAAAAGACCTCCTACATGAGGCATTCTGGAATTTTTTTAGTCCTCGCCGCCCAGGGCTGTCAGCTTCCACATCCATTCAGCAGCGTCTGCATCGCATGGTGGATGATTACCTTGGGGCCAAAACAGAGATGGAGAGCTTTACAGCTGATGATCCACTGACTTACTGAATCATGGGAATAGACCACTGGCCAGAACTTGCCCAGTATGCTATTGAGTTGTTGGGCTGCCCTGCATCCAGTGTACTTTTATAATGGGCATCCAGTGCTGCAGGAGGTTTTGTTACTGATCATAGGACGCGTCTGTCCACAGACTCCATGGACCATTTGACATTTATAAAAATTAATCTGTCCTGGATTACTAGCTATAAAGTCCCTGATGCCAATGTCACTGATTCAGTCTTTTTAGGATGTGGAATCTCTGCAGGACTTTGAGGCTGCCTAGCTTTGAGGTTGTTCAATCATTTTATCTGGAAGAATGTTTTTGGTATAGGTTTTATGGGCACAATTGCCAAAGACCAATTTTTTAGCACTTGCTTGACAGTTGCGTATAATTGCAATTTTTTTTTCCTTCATCAAGAGCACCTCTATAGGGTTACGGTGGAAAGGCACCCCGACACCCAAAGAGTAATGTTCCTGCACCTGGTTGACAGGTGCATATTATTGCAATTTTTTACAGCAAGGCCAATTCTTGCTTTCATCAAGAGGACCGCTATAGGCTTACAGTGGGAAGGCGCCACCGACACCCAAAGGCCAATTTTTCTGCACCCGTTACTTATATCCAAAGTCAAAGTGACAACAGAATGTATCCAAAAAATCCCTAATCTTGTTCTCAGTGCACTACATTGTGGCCTCATCATACACACTCTCTCCCCCGCTGTTGCTGAGCAAAATAAATGCAGCTTGAAGGAAAAATTTCATTTTTTTGGCTTTATAAATGCAATTATTGCTGCAGCAGATTCTAGACATGGTACAGATCTGCCACTTTACAGGTAGCCTATATTGTAATTTTCCATTTTTATGCCTTTACTTTAAAAATATAAAAATCACTGCTCATTTAAAAATGATGTTCTTCACAATTTTTTTTGTTATTGATACATGTCCCCAGACCCCTTTAACCACTGTATGCTCAATTACTTCCATATAAGCTTTCAAAATGGGCACTTTTGATTTTTGACGTTTGGGTCCCATTGACTTCAATGGGGTTCGTTACTTGGTCCGGAAACTTTTCGAAAAGTTCAAAAGTTCTGGGGCAAACCAAACAGGGGTCCATTCGGCTCATCCCTAGTTATCAGCTACAGTCCAGGTTACATAGCGTATAATTCAGAATCAGTACTATTTCTAATAATATTAGTATTATTTGTATTAACTGAAATAACTCCAACATGTGTATTTTCATTTTACATATTAAATTCTAACCCAAATAAAAATATTCCAGGTTTCAAAATGCATGTTTCAATTTGGGATAGTATCATGACAACAAATAACTAGTTATTTAGATAGATTATTTAAGCTGTACCTCTTTGTGCTGTGAGATAGTATGTCCATAAATTTTAATAAACAGGTGTTCTGTTCACATATTCAGGCAAAGTCATTTAAGGAACTCTGCCAGTGAGACTTCTACTGTAGCTAATACAAAGAAAAGTCTCCTTGACACTGGATGATAACTCCCATTGGGAAATCTTAACACAAATAAGGCAAACAAAAATTCTTGCTGTTCAGGGGAATAGCACTTTGTGCTGGTGTATGATTTTAGTTCTTGTCAGTGCAAGAATCCCTAAAGGCACAAGCTCTTGCCTTCTTTTCCCATAATAGGCTTCCCTACTAGCAAACAATATGTTTATGCAGCGCTGTGTATATGTTAGTGCTTTATAAAGGATAATAATAATAACAATAAAAATTAAAACTAGTTTTCACTGGTAAAAACCAGCGCAGGAATACTAAGGTTCTAACATACAGTACCTCACTTTCTAATCATTACAGAATCTCTGGTCATGCACCATTTTAAATTTTCAATTGTGTTTCTTGAGTAAAAAGAATATAATCATAATACATTTTTTATTGCAAATGTATTATCGTAACTTAAGAGTTTGAACAAGAAGACAAGGTGTAAGAGGTATACTATATTACATGTATGACTTTTTATTTTACAATGACTGCAACGTTTACATTGCTGTCCCTGTACAGCTGGTGACATTGGGTAGGGTTTTTTTTTTTTTTCAAATTCCTTATATTTATCCTTAGGGTCCAATCAGAGTCAATAATAATATATGGTGCAACAATAAACTGGTTACTTTCAGTGCTGAGTAACTGCCTTTATTTTAGTCCCATGGCTGTTATTAAAAAATCTCCATGGATTCATTGGAAAAAAACAAAAACTGACAATTGTTTTTAACATACCATCCTTATCATGGTATTTTAGTTTTGTACATTGAACCTACATTGTATTTATAGTTTTGTATTTTCTTCTTACATAATTAATTAATTTGTGTTAAGCACATTATTCACGGTACAGAACTTATCATTATAGTTATACCCAGGTCTAACCTTGCTTGGCATTATTAACATGCTAATGAGAAGTGACTTTTATATTGCTTAAAAATTAATTTTTGCTTGGTGATTAAAATATTTAGCAGAATGCTTCTGTATTTGGGGTAACCTCTTTTGAGTGTTTAGAATAAGTTCAGGTAATTTATATATTTTGGAGTAACAATGGTGTTTTGTCCTTAATGCAGCAATGATGGTTATTTAAATATCTCAAAGTGATTGTAAGGCTTCGGGGGGGGGGGGGGGGGGGTTGTTTGTTTTAAATAACAAACATGCCATACTTACCTCCACTGTGCAGTTTCTTTTGCACACAGTGGCCCAGGTCCTGAAATCCTGGGGTCCCCAAGAGGCGCTGGTAGCTCCTCCCTGCATCATATAACCCCCTATGAGAAGCGCTCTCCCGTGGGGTTACCTAGCTGGCACATTCCCAAGTCTAGCATTTGCGTCCATAGATGCAGAATGCCAGACTAGGCCCGCCCCCAGCGCTCGTGTCATTGGATTTGATTAACAGCAGTGGGAGCCAATGGCTGCATTGCTATCAATCTATCCAGTCAAGAGCCGAGACAACGGGCAGAAGGGAAGAGCACATCTCCGGCTTGTGAATTGCAGAACTCAGGTGAGTAAAACGGAGGGGATGGGGGCCAGTCAGTGACAGAATTTTTTTCACCTTAATACATAGGATGCAGTAAGGTAAAAAAAAACATGAGGGTTTACAGCCCCTTTTAAGTGATATTAAAGGCATTTTTTTTTTATAACAAACAGGTTTTACTTAACTGCTCTGTCCAGTGATTTTGCAAAGAACAGCCCAGATCCTCTTTTTCTCAGGTCCTGAGCCGCTGCTCTACATGTCCATTCCCACAAAGAGCTGCATCTCAGCCCCACATCTCCTCCATCCTCATTGGCTCATTGGCTGTGATTGACAGCAGTGTGAGCCAAAGGCTCCTGCTTCTTTCTCAGCCAATGAGGAGGTAGAGTTTCCAGAGTGGGCCTATGCAATTATTGTCTTTAGAGACACAACAGTAAACAAAGTTGCCCCAAAATAAAGGGAAATATATCCCTCTATTCCTATTCCATTGACAATGATAACATTTTGGAATTCCCCTCACTTCCTCTTCTGATGACAATGGCTCCCAGGAAATTAACAAGGTTAGCTCTCCAAAACAGGCACACTGGCAGCAATAGAAATCCAACAAGGGTTACAACCCTTCTAATTTTATCCAAATGTGGGCTATGCCTTAAAAGCTGCATAAAAAGCACTATTGAGACGAGAAGTCCCAGTAGATTAAAAAAATAAATAAACTTGGAAAAGTATTGATTAATGTAAGTGCTGTACATGTAGGCAATTTGACACTGGAGTGAGTGCTCAGTAATTCAAGAGCTGCACATAAACTGTGTGCTCTCTCTCTCCTCTTGTCACAGCACAGGGGAAGATGAGGTTGTATCCAGTAAATACATACAATACATACCAATTATGTCAGGACACAATACTGCGTACACCTGTGAAATGGTGAAAAATCAAGCAAAATTTTGCTTCCGGGCACTTAAACTCCCCTCCTACCCAGGCCAATTTTCAGCTTTCAGTGCTCTCACACTTTGAATGACAATTACTCAGTCATGCAACACTGTACCCAAATGATTTTTTGTCTCTTTTTTCATACAAATAGAGCTTTCTTTTAGTGGTATTTGATCACCGAAAATTTTGAAAAAAAACGAATATTTCTTAATTTCTGTGATATCATTTTGCAAATTTGTAATTTTTCTTCATAAATTTTGGCCAATTTAGACAATTTGGACAATTTATACTGCTACATATCTTTGGTAAAAATAACCAACAATTTGTGGAAATTATTTGGTCTTTGTGAAAGTTTTAGAGTCTACAAGCTATGGTGCAAATCATACAAAAATGATCACATCTGATGTACCGGTGGCCTATCTCATTTCTTGAGACCCTAACAAGCCAGGAAAGTACAAATGCCCCCCAAATAACCCATTTTTGCAAAGTAGACATTTCAAGGTATTTAGTAAGAGGCATGGTGAGTTATTTGAAGTTGTAATTTTTTCCCACAATTCTTTGCAATATTAAGATTTTTATTTATTTATTTATTTTCACAATATTGTCATATTGTCAGTAATAGCTTTATATCTCTCACATGGCATGTGTATACACTGCTACTCCTCCTGAGTATAGCGATACCACATGTGTGGGAATTTATTCACTGCCTGGCCACATACAGACGCCCAACATGCAGGGAGCACCATCAGGTGTTCTAGGAGCATAAATTACACCTCACATTTCTCAACCACCTATTACACTTTTGAAGATCCTGGAGCACCAGGACAATGGAAACACCCACAAAATGACCCCATTTTGGAAAGCTAACACCCCAATGTATAATCTATGAGGAATAATGAGTCTTTTGAACAGTTCATTTTTTTCCATACGTTTTTGGAAAATGTGGAAAAAAATGAAACCACATTTCTTTTACACAAAGTTGTCAGTTTATAAGATCTTTGCAACACATAACATTTACATAGCAAAAATGACACCCCAAAATACATTATGCTACTCCTCTTCAGTATTAGGTTACCACATGTGTGGGACTTTTTCACTGCCTGGCCACATACAGAGGCCCAACAAGCAGGGAGCACCATCAGGTGTTCTAGGAGCATAAATTGCACATCACATTTCTCAACCACCTATTACACTTTTGAAGGCCCTGGAGCACCAGGACAATGGAAACACCCACAAAATGACCCCATTTTGGAAAGATAACACCCCAACATATAATCTATGAGGCATAATGAGTCTTTTGAAAAGGTTTTCCCAGAAGTTTTTGGAAAATGTAGAAAAAAATGAAAACACATTTTTTTTACACAAAGTTGTCCGTTTATAAAATATTTCCAACACATACTGTAGCATTTAGATAGCAAAAATGACACCCTAAAATATATTTTTCTATTCCTCCTGAGTATGGCAATACCACATGTGTGTGACTTTTTCACTGACTGGCCACATACAGAGGGCCAACATGCAGGGAGCACCATCAGGTGTTCTAGGAGCATAAATTACACATCACATTTCTCAACCACCTATTACATTTTGAAGGCCCTGGAACACAAGGACAATGGAAACATCCACAAAATGACCCCATTTGGGAAAGCTAACACCCCAACGTATAATCTATGAGGCATAATGAGTCTTTTGAACAGTTAATTTTCCAGAAGTTTTTGGAAAATGTGGGGAAAAAATGAAACTGCATTTTTTTTACTTTTTACAATTTCTTATTGACAAGACTTTGAGGAAAGCCCTTCCGGTTCTTTTTTACGGTGCCACATGCTGGAATCTTCTTCCGGTGAAGGTTGTGGAACAGGGGCAGAGATGTGTAGACGTTGTATAAGAAGTAGGTATAAATTGTAGCCTTTCTCCAGTAGTGGGTATATGAGGTCCCAAACTATTTTTCCACTTGACCCCAAGTAGTCTGGGCAATTGGGGGGTTGCAGCTGGGTATCCTTCCCTTTGTAATCTTTGAAGGCATATATACTTGATCACATAATTTGTATACCTTCACCCTATAGTGGGCCCTTTTGCTGGGAATAAATTGTTTGATTTTAAGCCTGCCACTAAATTTAACAAGGGACTCATCCACACATATGTGTTCGTCCGGGGTAAACAGCTGTATTGTATTGTCATTGTCATTGAAATGAAGGAACCTTATTATCATGAGTTATCTGTTTCTGGGCATTACCTTGGAGAAGATTGTCATGTGGTGGAAGGAGTGGATTGACCAATAGGACATCAAAGTGTTTTTTTTGGTGCATCCCATATTAAATGTGAGGCCTAAAAAACCCTTCAGCTCCTCCACCATTAGGTCTCTCCACTTGTAGGGACAGGCATAGCAGGGATTTGGATTATTTAAAATAAATTGCTGGGCATAAAGGTTGCACTGGGCCACAACTGTCGATAGCATGCCCTCGGTAAAAATTAAATCAAAAAAATGTATTGCGGAAAAATTCTCTGCGTTCACCTGGACTCCTGGCTCGGCAGTGAAAGGGGGAATGTTGGCTTCTCCTGAATTAGGAGGAAGCCACAAGGGGTTCTGAAGGGCAGAGGGAAGGCTGGCATGGGTCCTTGGCCTTTCTTGCCGAGGTACTGCAGTGCTGGTGGATGGCACTGCCTCCTCACCAGAACACCTTTGTTTGGCGTACCGAATATCTTCCTCCTCTGAGTCACTCAGTGTTCCACTACTGAGGACTGACTCATAATTTATGTCTGACTGAGAGTCTGAAGGGGAATCCGAAAAAGAGAGCTCCCCGTTGCTCTTGTTGGCCTGGGAAAGTATTTGGGACGCCCCCTCGGCAGAAAAGCCTCTTTTGGACATGGTTTCTGGTGGTGATGTGACTACACAGGTGTGTGCTAAGCCTGCACTTACGGGCAGTGATGAGGCAGCACTGATGAGCACAGATTGCCACTGAGGTGGCACAGAAGCGCACTGATGAGGTGGCACAGGTGGGCATTGATTGGTAAAGGTGGGCACTGATGAGGTGGCACAGGTGGGCACTGATGGGGTGGCACAGGTGGGCACTGATTGGTACAGGTGGGCACTGATGAGGTGGCACAGGTGGGTACTGGTGAGGAGGCACAGGTGCGCACTGATGAGGCAGAACATATGTGCACTGATGAGATGGCACAGATGTGCACTGATGAGGTGGCAAAGATGTACACTGATGAGGTGGCACAGCTGGGCACTGATGAGGCAGCACAGATGGGTACTGATGAGGTGGCACAGGTGGGCACTGATGAGGCAGAACAGATGTGCACTGATGAGGTGGCACAAATGTGCACTGATGAGGCAGCACAGATGGGGTGGCACAGATGGGCACTGATGAGGTGGCACAGATGGGCACTGATGAGGCGGCACAGATGTGCACTGATTGATTGCACAGATGTGCACTGAAAAGGCAGAACAGATGGGCACTGATTGGCACAGATGGGCACTGATGAGGTGGCACAGGTGGGCACTGATGAGGTGGTACAGATGTGCACTGATTGTGAAGATGTGCAGATGGACACTGATCACTGATGGCAGACAGGTGGGCACAGGTGGGCACCGATTGTCACAGGTGGGCACTGATTAGCACAGGTGGGCACCGATTGGCACAGGTGGACACCCATTTACACCGATGGGACACTGTACTGATGGGCACTGTTTTGTGTATTATAACACTCACAAATGCTGCACAGATTCTCTCTCTCCTCACACGTCGTCTCTGTGTGAGGAGAGCCAGCAATGAGAGATGATCTCATATGTTTACATTTGAGATTATCGCTCACTGGCCATGGCAATCTTGCTGTAAATGGCCACTGTGATTGGCCATTTACAGTGATCTGTGATTGACTGTGTCCAAGGGACACGGCCAACACAGAATTTCCGTACGCACGGGGAGCTAGGAAAGAGGAGGCCGTCATATGTCAACCTCCCAGGAATTGACATCTGTGCTAAAGCCGTCATTCGGCTACGGCCGGATGTCAAGTGGTTAAATGCATTTACAGCTTATCAGTTTTGAGTTAACCATAAACGTGGGAGGTAGCATTAGCTCTCTCATTCTGACATGAAGAGAACTAGCCATTATGTATTGAGCAATCTTACATATCTGTGCGCCATATGCACACATTTGCTTTCACAGGTGTTTCTGCAGATGACATCAGAAAGCAAATGTTCCTTAACCACTTAACCACCTCAGATCCGGAAGCTTTTGACCTCCTTCTTAACCAGAACATGTTTTGCGATTCGGCACTGTGTTGCTTTAACTGACAACTGCGCGGTCGTGTAATGTTGTACCCAAACAAAATGTATGTCTTTCCCCCCCCCCCCCCACAAATAGAGCTTTCTTTTGGTGATATTTAACCATCTCTGCGGTTTTTTTTTTGTTTGTTTTTTGTGCTATAAACAAAAAAAAACGACAGTTTTGAAAAAAAAACACAATATTTTGGAGTTTTTGCTATAATAAATATCCCAATTGTATTTTTCTACATATTTTTGGTAAAAAAAAAAATCGCAATAACCATATATTGATTGTTTTCCGCAAAAGTTATAGCGTCTACAAAATAGGGGATAGATTTGTGTAATTTTTTTTTTTTTTTTTTACTAGTAATGGCGGCGATCTGTGATTTTTATCGGGGTTGTGATATCGTGGCGGTCAGATTGGACACTTTTGACACTATTTTGGGACCATTGGCATTTATACAGTTATCAGAGCTAAAAATAGCCATTGATTACTGTATGAATGTCATTGGCAGGGAAGGGGTCTTGTCCCCTTAATGATCAGGCCATTTTTTGAGATACAGCACTGTGTTACTTTAACTGACAATTGCACGGTCAAGTGTCGTTGTATCCAAACACAGTTTATGTCCTTTTTTTCCCATATTTCTTTTTGTGTTAATTGATCACCTCTGCGGTTTTTATTTTTTACACTATAAATAAAAAAAGAGCGACAATTTTGAAACAAAAAAAAATATTTTTAAATTTTTGCTATAATAAATATCCCCATCAAAAAGTTTATTTATTTATTTTTTATTAGTAATGGCAATAAATTGCGATCGATTTTTTTTGTGGGACTACGACATTGTGGCAGACTGATCAGACACTTTTTTGGGACCATTGCCATTTATACAACGATCAGAGCTAAAAATAGCCACTGATTACTGTATAAATGTCACTGGCAGGGAAGGAGTTATCACTAGAGGGCGATCAAGGGGTTAAGTGTTCCCTAGGGAGGTGTTTCTAACTGTGGGGGCAGTGTACTGAATGGATGAGGAGAGAGATCGCTGTTCCTGATCACTAGGAACAGAAAATCTCTCTTTACTGCCCTGTCAGAATGGGGATCAGTCTGTTTACATTGACAGATCCCTGTTCTGGCTCTCTGAGCAGCAATCACAGGTGGCCGGCGGACATCACACATTAGCTCCACCTTTGAGCACCCCCTTCATTAACCAGCTGACATGGCACAGTACAACTGTGTTGTCTGTTCGGCAAATAGTTAAAATCCTCCTGCTAGCCATCCTGACATTTTTATTTTTACACAAAAGTTGGGAGCATGCTGCACAAAATAGAAACCCCTTTGAGTTGTGAACACAAAAAACAGGCCCAAAGAGCTAAAGTTGTTCGATTTTAGGCATTCAAGTTAAGAATTAAGATAGGAGTAAGCATTGGGGGTTAAGGCTAACCGTTATGGGTATTCTAAGTGATATGTTTATTGCTAAGACTTAGGTTGAAGGGATTCATTGCAGAAGATCAAGCTGCTGGCTTTCTTTTATCTACATGTTTGCTCGAGTGCCAGGGGGACACTACAAGCCAATGCACCCACTGCTCACCACCTCAGGGAATTATTTCAGTTGTTTTCTAAAGTAAGGTTGAAGGGTAATTTTGAAATTTTAACTTAAACAGCACCTCAGTCACAAAAAACAATATAAAAATCAAAAGCCTATTAAAAGAAAAATTTAAAAAAACAACTTTACTTCAGATTACTTTCAAATTTAATTCAGAGATTTCCCCCATGCTATTTTCTCTGCCATCATATGTTCTCAGTCTGATGTCTAGCGTCATTTCCTCTGAATCCAGGTTGTCCTAGACCTACCCCAGTCTGTGACAGAACAGTGAAAGTGAAATGGAAAAGTGTTGAGCCTAGCAGAATGTTTATTTATGCACATAAACAGATTGGTTCTCTATGGTTCTCTTCCTCTTACACTCCAGCTCTGCTATACAGGGACTGTAAGAGACCGATGTCAGGTTAATTTATGTACCTCTTCCACTTGAATACATTTAATGATGTATTAATGATTACAGAGCTGAATTTATCTGAGTACCTTTCAAAATGCAATGGAAATATACACATAGAATGCCTATGTGTCTACCCCTGTGTGTTTTGCAATGCATTGCAATTTTGTATGTGTTACATTTTATTGAAATTTTAAGATTGTCGTGGTAACAAACAGACCGGTCACAATAAGCGCAGTACCAGCCAACATCAAAACTTAAACAAGGGAAAAAAACAAAAAAAAAAAAAACAACATAATTTGCCCTTATAAAGAATGCGTGGTTCAATACCCTCCTATAGGAGGTAGGTATACAGCTATACATGTGTGATGACAGCCCCTGCAACCAAATGAGTTAATACAATTATTACAGTTCCCAAGACCCTCCACCTCCCTCTTATCAGAAGAATTAACTACGATAAAAACATTCAGTACGATATAACATCATAATGTACTTGGTCAATCAACCTCCCCTCCCCAAGGTACACTCCCCCCAGCTATTCAACCAACACCAAGGAACATATAAAACATACATATGAATTCAGTCAGAAACTGTGTCTGCAGAAGCCATCCAGCCCCCCATACCTTATCAAATTTGGCCAGAGCCCCTCTATTCAAATATGTGACTTTGTAATGTGGAACTGCTTTGTTAACCAGTGATTTCCAGGATACCAAAGTTGGAGCATATGACCTCTTCCATGACAGAATAATCAGTTTCTTGGCATAGAGCAATATGAGAGTGAGAAGAGTGCTTATAGCCCTAGTGGTAGCCAAAGATTCAACTATGTGCAACAAGCACAACTCAACTGAAAGGGGTATTGAGATGGAAGTGACAGACTGGATGCATGTTGCAATTTCTTGCCAAAAGGGCTTAATATTAGGACATTGCCAAAAGATGTGCATAAAATGTGCAAGAGGCAGGGAGCATCTCCAGCACAGGGAAGGTTGGTCTCTAAATATTCTGGCTAGCCTAGGGTAAGGTAGATTCTGTGTAAAAAAATATAGTGAATCAAACGGTATCTAGCTGAAACTAGGCACTTAAAGGGAGCCTCCCAAATGTTATCCCAATCGTCCTGGCATAGTGAAGGAGCTGCGGCCTCCCAGGTCACTCTGCAAGGTTCCATCAATTGAACCATCTCTGGAAAGAGGTTCTTGTATAGAATGGATACTGGCTTGGATAATGAGTCACTGCATGTCAGTAGTTCTAGGTCACTGGGTTCAAGATCAAGAGGGTCCTTTCCAAATTGAGAGCTCTTTAAGATCATTAAAGGCCATCAGGGAACCATTAGACACTATGGGGGTTATTTACTAAAGGAAATTCCACTTGCACTGCAAGTGCACTTGGAAGTAAAGTCGCTTTAGATCTGAGGGGGACATGCAAGGAAAATAAAAAAATTGCATTTTAGCTTGCACATGATTGGATGATCATTTCAGATCTACCCCTTAGATTTAGAGTGACTGCACTTCCAAGTGCACTTGCAGTGCAAAGTCGATTTGCCTTTTGTAAATAAACCCCTATATGTTGTAGAGTCTTAATACCATATTTGGTCCAAACTACCAGATAAGGATAGTCAAAAAAATGTATTACGTTTTGATTTCTCCACAGTGGTAAGTTGGCCTAAACCTTTGTGCCACAGATCATGCCTTTATAACTGACCGCATAGAAAAGGTAAGTGGGTAAGGGGATTTCAAACCTCTGTACGCTAAGTGAGAGAGGGCTTCATTTGATGTGTTGATTTTTTATTACAGTCATTCATTTAATTTTTTTTTTTTTTAATAAATACTCTTTATTTAAAAGAAAATAGCTGTGAAAAGTATTTTCCTATCTATGAGATCACTTCCTTCTTCCTTGGGCTTGTTATTGTATGCTGTTTGGAGTCTGTGCAGAGATTTTTTTGTCATTCTTAATGATGTCTGCGCTAACAGACTAAGATGCATAATTCAAATCGCCATTCTAATGCCGTGTACACACGACTGGACTTTTCGACGGACTAGGTCCGACGATCTTCCCGACTGATTGTCGGCAGAGGTCTGACTTTCTGAATGAAACGGCCTTGGCCACACATGACTGGACTAAGTCCGTTCAAAAGTCCGTTCGTTTTGAACATGATGACATAAACGGGACTAAACAAGGAACTTCAATAGCCAGTAGCCAATAGCTGCACTTGTGTCGTATTTGGTCCGTCGTATTAGCACACAGACAAGCGGTTTTCCCGATTTTTAGTCTGTTGGATAGATTTGAAACATGTTTTATTTCTAGGTCCATTGGACTTTTAGGGAAAAAAGTCAGTTGGAGCCCAAACACAATCTAATTGTTCGATGCATTCCGGTCTGCCGGACCAAGTCTGCGGGAAAGTCCGATCATGTGTTTGCGGCATAAGTCAATGTGCATGTAGTTTCTGGGTACATCCACTGATTTAAGAAATGAAAACAAAATACAATTTCAGACCCCTTACAAATAACTGCAATCTCACCCAGAAATTGAATTATATTTATTTATATTTATATATATATATATATATATATATATATATATATATATATATATATATATATATATTTATATATATATATATATATATATATTTATTGAAGGAATGGTAGAATAAGCAATTCTTGATGAGTTTCTTTGTTTTTGTTTAGTTTTTTTGGCAAAGTTCATTTATTGCCAAATGCTCATGTTATTCCTTGTGGCAGCAGTGTACCTTACAATGTTAGCTTTAAGACAGCACGAATACGTATTTTCATTATTTTTACATCAAGTTTTACTTTGGGACTTATATCTATACCTATGAAAAATGTAATATATTGCAGTCTAGTAGCTCTAAGCTCTGCATTCATACAATAATGTAAAAACTACTGTTAATCCTAACAAAAACTATGTACTGCAAGGACATGTTTGATTTGATAGCAGTAGATTGTCTATTTTAGGTAGGTCTTCATGCTACATCTGTTAGTATATCTAAAGTTAATTATGCAGTGAATACATGGACAGATTGTCTTGTCTTTTTGTGCAGCATGTTGTAGCTGTGTCCATTAGCTTTGGTCAGGTAAAAAATCGTTTCAGCAAGTACACAAAAATAGCTATAGACCATGTCAGAAATACAATGTTCTAGTAACATACTGGGAGCCGATTTAATCTAATGCAATATAAGTCACAATGTTAGTTAGTAATGGAGATGAAGTAAAAAAGAGGTGTTCTGCAGTAATATGTTACAAACTATAATGACTACGCTACTTATGCAGAGATGCAGAACAGTGAGATCACAAAAATGTTGTTTTTAGGGCAATTAAATGTCCCTTTTAATTTAACGTTATTTGTTCCTATTCTCATATTATTACAACGGTGATATTAATACCCTGCAATTTTCTTCTGCTTCACAAGCAATATGCCTTCACTAAAAAAAGTAGAGAGAAGTAGAAAATTGCAGTATATTAACATCACAGTTGTAATAAGAGAATTCGAACTGCATACATTATATGAAAGTGACTAAGTGCCACCTTTGTGTGAGTTTATTTTTGTGGCCTGTATATCATTTAAAATATGCTGGCTGCTATTTTTTTATACAAAATTTAGTGCTACCTTTTTTCTACTTATATTCATTTACAGAACAGGAAGACCAGTGGAGGAGAAGTAACAAGGAAACTGAGAACTGTTGACACCTAGGATAATGCATATACGTATGTGTTAGCAGCACATAGTTGGGCTCTTTGATGGCACAGGATAAGGTGCTCCTCCCTGCTGACATGTGAACAGTATGCAGCCAGGGGTGATCAATGGTTTGTGTTGTGTATTTGTGATATATGCATTTTATTTTGGGGAATAACTTGAATCACCTTTTAAACCAACTTCAGGACACACATTTCAGGAATGCAGTGAACCCAGCAAATCATTCATCATTACTCTATAGTAAGTTAATAATACTCAGATCATGTTTTTATCCTTTATCTAACTTTTTTCCATCATCTTGTATTCAAATGACTGTCATTCATAGTATGTCCTCAGTTTACCTGGAGGAATGAGGCTGGGCATCACGCCAGTCTCATGCCAGTAGCAAGAATGAGAACATTTAATATATAAATAGATTTTCTCCTTAGAAGTGTGGCTGATAGGTATGTAAAATTGTAATATTTTTACTCAGATATTTGTTGGAAAAAAGGTGATTTCTTTGAGAAAATATTTATGCTTCAACAAGGCTGAAACACTTTAAATTATTACAGAAAGACAAAAGACATTGATCTTTTTTTTTTTTTTTTTTTTTTTTTTAACAACGTAGCACCCTCAGTGTATATCACAATGAAGTAAATGGTTCACTAGTATCAAACCAGGCAAGTGAATTATGTTTCCTTCCCATAGCTTAAGTGCTCCCTTTAGAAATAGCATAACAGACCTGTAACATAAACACTGAACACTGGTTAATAAAATAAACAAAGTAAGTAAAACATAACACAAGGACATTTTTTAATAGAAAACAATATGAAAAACTATCGATGCTGGGGGTCGGAGATGCCTGGGCTGCTGGCGCTTAACCACCAAGTGGATACTTGACGGAAAGGTCCAAGAGATAATGTCAGACAAAATACTTAATGATCACACTGTCTCTAGCTTAATGGTTTGGTATGCCTTGAAGGCCTATATTAGGGGTTCATTATATCTCTGCATTAAAAAAGCTAGTGCATCCTAGACCCAAACTCTGGAAAGTTGTGAATTGGCTGCGGCCATTACTTTTGAGGGCTCTCCGTAAGAGGAGGACTACTCTTCTCTTGCTCAGGCTAGGAGGGATATATCTATGCATTTTACATCTCTAATTAAATCGAATGACAGGTCCTTGGCTGGTAAATTGTTTGGGTCCGGAGATAAGAATGGCAAACTGACCCATTTGGGATCTTGGTGGTTTTCCAGGATTATTATGAGTGTTTATATAGTCTAATCTCTTCCACACCAGCCACCGTTTTGTTAGATAAGTGTTTGTGTGTGTATGGAGGGGGTGGGCAAAGGAAGTCAATTAGGGAGGTCTTGCCTGTCGATAATGGGGGTCAGTTTGCTGGTAGTTCTGGTGAGGTGATGGTAGTCAGTTATGGTGGTGGGACACACTAATGAATAGTTCAAGAAGGGGAATCCTGCTGATATGAATTCAAAAGAGTAATGCCACCATTCTCCCATTATGCACTTTAAACAGCAGGAGAATGAACAACATACTTGGATATTTGTTAGATCCTTGTTTCTGTCTTCTTACCTCCATGAAAAAATTACCATTTGTGAGTCTATCACTGTGTGTTTCTACACCTTGTAGAAGAGGGCCACATGGGGATACATCTTTGGAGAGAGGTGAGCTAATTTTCCTACATCAGGGCAGAAGGGGGTACAGCTTCCATTTTCTGAGTGACCAGACTGCTCTCTTACAATGTCCTTATCCTGATCATTTAGCTGTCCCAGCTCAGTTTTTAGTATGTTCTCCTTATCAAATTTACTTTCAATGCTGGTTTAAAAAAAAAAAAAGAATTAACAGTTTAGATCCAAAATACAGTAGACATAAAAACACCACTGGCCTCAAAAACTCCAACAGGTGGCAGTTAACATAGGTGTTATGCCTCTTGACTCCTTTCTCACTCCTCTGTTCTTTGTTTTGTTGGTAAAGCTATTTAACAGAGCTATCATTATTACTTCTACATTTTGTTTTTGAACCTTACACCGTAAAACAATTAAAAAAAAATGCAATAAGAATAACATTTCTTTTTTTTCCAACAGGTTTCTGGCTATTGGACATCCTATGCATCCCTGCATTTTGAGTTCCATCTGTGGTATTGTACAATCTACAAGCAAGGGAATCTGGTGAAATCGGTGTACATTGGTGATGCAAACTCAGAAAGAGGGAAGTTTTAACAAAACTGCAAATTAATTATTGCAAAGGTGTAATTTCCTTAACTGTTTGGAAACAATAAACATAAATCACAATCCAAACAGTGATGTCACCAATTACCAGAGGTAAATATTTTAACTATAAGCCCTTGTACACACGGTCGGAGATTCCGACAACCAAATCCGTCAGAGTAATTCCGACGGATTAATTCCGGAAGAGGTCCGGAAGTGATGTTGCATACACACGGTCGGACAAAGTTGTCGGAAAATCCGATTGTACATAACGTGATGACGTTATTTCGTTACGATGGGACTACGTTCAGGCTAGTAGACAATAGCTTTGGTCTAGGAATTTGATCTGAGCATGCGTGGCACTTTGTCCGTCGGAGTAGGTTACACATGATCGGAGTATGTCCGATCGGAGCATTTTGTCGGAGAATTTTACCGCCAAGTTGGAAAAGTTGGTCCGTCGGATATTCCGACGGAAACAGTCCGATGGAGACCACACACAGTCGGAATATCCGACAAAATTGTCCGATAGGACACATTCCGTCAGAATCTCCGACCGTGTGTACAAGGGCTAAGAAGTATTTCTCTTTAGAAATGATAATGGTTGTAGATGTTGAATAATTCTCTGCATCAATATAGACTCTCAGGGTAGCAGTAGTGATTCTTGCATTTTTATTCATTCTGTTTTTGCACAGAGATTGAGGAATCTTTCTGAGGACAGATCTTGGCCTTGACCACTAAACAAAGGTTCCCTTTTGTTTTTGTGAGGGATGAGACATTTGGTCTGGATAAACATTTGATGCAGCCTTGTTGTACTTAGTGGAGCAGCAATTTCTTTTTTTAGGTCTAGTCTATTCCTAAATCTGTGAGTTTATTGCTCCTGCCTGCCTCTGAAAGAAGCATCCAGAAATAGAACAGAAGGATCAAACTATGGGTTTTAAATAGTTATCTGACCTCAGCCAATTCCTGGGAGGAGATGCCCAGAAGGTGGCTGGGAAGAAGATAGATGTTTGGGAAGGCTTGAGAAGGCTGATCCTAGGGGGCAGCCTGTGCTACTGAAAATCTGTTTATGTTAGGCCTCAGCATGTGCTTGGCTGTGGTCCTGAAAGATATCTGCTGGAGAACATTACCTTATGAAGTTGGGCTGGAGAAGGACCCCTTTCACAGAATAGTATTGCAGGTAAGCTGGTTGGAGATCTGTCACTGGATATTGTGAGTAGGATCTTTGCCTAAAGCTTCAGGTGTTCCTCTGCTTTGATAGTTACACACTAAAAAGTCTCAGATGGACTGGCTGTCCTCCCTGCCTCCAGAAATATTTGAGGCTGCTGCTGAAGGATTTTTGCTTGTGAATCTGTCCTCCTGTACCCACTTGCATCCTTGGAGTATCCCACATCCCCATCCCTATCTCTACTGCAATAAAACTACAAAAAAGACACCCCTAGTCTGAGCCTATGTTTGAGTGCTCCAGAACTGGGCCTGGCAGCCTCTGAGCTTTCAAAACGAGATCTGTTTTATTTCCAGTGTCCCCTCCTTGGTTGAGCACTACACTAATACGTTTATAGCCAACAAAGTTAAGCTTAAAGGGGTTGTAAAGGTAAATGTTTTTTCACCTTAATGCATTCTATGCATTAAGGTGAAAAACATCTGACAGTGCCTGTGCCCCCAGCCCCCCCCCCCCCCCCCCCGTTTTACTTACCTCACCCCTCGAAAATCCCGCGCTCGCCCCCGTCGTCCTTTCCACCGCTCAGCCTGGCCGCTGATTGGTTGGAGTGGATGGATGGAAAGCAGCGCAGCCATTGGCTTGCGCTGCTGTCAATCACATTCACTGACGCTGAGCACTGGGGGGCAGGGGCGTGTGATACAGTGAGCGGCTATAGCCGCCAACTGTATCACGGGAGCACACCCGCAGGTGCTTCTCACCATGCGAGGGAGCTCGCATGAACGTGAGAAGCACCTGCGGGAGGAAGCTGAGATAGCCACTGAGGGACCCCAGAAGAGAAGGTTCGGGGCCACTCTGTGCAAAACGAGCTTCACAATGGAGGTAAGTATGACATGTTTGTTATTTTAAAAAAAAATTACTTTACAATCCTTTTAAGTTAAGGCATTTTCCTTAGTTTGTAAATCGTGAAATTTCAATGATTATTTATCTAAAATTCCTCTGAAATATTATATCGTTTTCTACTAGATACCAGTACAAATGGATTTACCTCGCTATTAAAAATAAACATTAAAAAATTAACACAACACATAAAGGCTATGTTTCAGAAACATGAATCCTATGAGTCCTTCATAACATTCAGTGCTTTTTTCAATAATGATTGTACAACATTATATTGAATATTACTATGAAACAGAACACCTGGCATATTTCCAGTGCTTCGTGCAGCTTTGTTAATGACAAATGCATATAGAACCATAAACTTCTGTTTATTTTTTGTTCATTTTATAGCAGGATAGCAATTCAAATGAGCACCGGAAAGGCATTTTTTTTTAATCCTGGAAATTAAAACAGAGGTTAATTTCCTTATTTTTTTCTCTTTTGCAGTCTCATCCATTTTAGTAAATGTTTTCATTGTTTTTAATTTCCTTTGTATTTTTCTGTTAGAGGAGATAGTGTATCTCTGCCTTGCACCTGGCAGTTGTCCTGTGGCAAAGAGCATCTTTCTTGCTTACCTGTCACTTTCTATGCTTTTCCCTTCTTACCATTCTCCACTTAATCTTCTGCCTGTTTTGAATTGCTGACAGCTTCAATATTAGAACAATTTTGTTCACTTATCATTTTGACATCAGGACAATACAGGCAGGGTACTTGGAAAATAGTTTAAAATATGTTTATGAACTTGATTAAAAAGTTCCAAGAATAACTGATGATAGATAGATAGATAGATAGATAGATAGATAGATAGATAGATAGATAGATAGATAGATAGATAGATAGATAGATAGATAGATAGATAGTGTGTGTGTGTGCTGATTGCACCCTACCTTGTGAGAGAATGGCCAGATTACAGATTTATTATATATGAATGCAATTGTAGACTCAGAGCAACAAAACATTTTTTTTAAAAATGTATATTTATTGAAGAAAGATTTTTGCATAACAGAGTAAATATACTTCCGATACAGACAATCAAAATTGACATTGCAATTGTAACAGCAAAAACCGCCGCAGGCGGAATATAAAATGTTGATATCTTGATACATCATGTTGGGGGGGAAGGAAAAAGGATACATCACAGATTCGCAAACAAAGATACATAGTTAAACCAAGAGCTGTAATTTGTAAAAGGGACGTAGAGTTAGAATCCCGAGAATAAACCTTAGGAGAACATTCCTGAGAGTTTGTATCTACATATCAGGGTGTTGTCTCAGGGATAAATATGGAGTTGTCCCACCTGTCCCATATTTTAGAAAATTTGGATAGGGAGTCCTGTACCAGTGCAGTCATATGTTCCATCCTGCGCATGTATGCAATAGCGGAGACTAGCTGTGAGTGAGTCGGGGGGAGGGGGACAGCCAGAGGACAGGGATCACTCTCTTGGCAGCTAGGAGGATATAAGCTGTCAGCTTCTTGGCGTATTTAGATAGCGCCGCAATAGGCAGGCCTAGTAAATAATGCCTAGGGTCCAAAGGGATATCTATCCCCAATACAGTGTGGAGTAGGGACTGGACCATAGACCAAAAAGGTACAATCAAAGGGCAGCTCCAGAAAATATGATAATGGGTGCCTTCATTTCGTAGACACCTCCAACACAGCTTAGATACGGTGGGATCGAATTTGTGTAACATTTCAGGGGTCTTGTACCAAAACATCAGTATCTTATAAGCTGTCTCTCTCTGCTCCACACACCTAGAGACTTTCGAAGTGGACGTCCAGATGTCCTGCCATTGAGAAAGAGTTAAGGGAATCGGTAGAATTGTGGCCCATCTCCTCATATAGAGGTGGGCTTCCGTGGTGGGAGAGATTGAATTGTGAAGGATGCTGTATATAGAGGATATTAGGCCTTTCTGACAAGGACCCTGGGAGCATAAAGTTTCAAAGGCGCTAGGGTTGACCAAGGTCAGGTCAGGAGATCTGGAGTGAAAATAGTGTTTAAATTGGAGGTATGAAAAAAGGAGCTGGTTCGGGATGTCATATTTATTCTGAAGCTCTGGGAAAGATAGGAATTTGCGAGATATCGGATGCACCAGGTGGCAGAGTTGGAAGATGCCCGAACTGAACCAAGGGAACATATTCTTCACAGAGAGACTGTCTGGCAGATCTGGATTGAAGATGACATTCAACAGGGGTGAGCATGGAGAAGAGAGAGAGAACTTCCTATGACATTTTTTCCATATGGACAGAGTAAAGAGCATCGGCCCCAGGTTTATGCGCCTAAGCTGAGCCATAGAGGAGGGCAGATCTGACCACAGCATGGAGCAAGGGTGAACAGGGCTGATGACACTCATTTCCAGCTCCAACCATCTACTGGTAGCGAAATACGATGACCAGGAGATAGCCGCCAGAAGATGAGTTGCATAATAATACTTCACTATATCGGGAGCTCCCAACCCTCCATGGGACCGTGGAGCAAAAACCACTGTTTGGGCGATTCTGTGCAATTTATTCCCCCATATAAATTTAGTGAAGGCCCGTTGAATATTCCTAAGCTGAGGCATGGGAATAGCGATTGGTAACGTTTCAAAGAGATATAAAAACTTAGGGAGTATGGCCATTTTTAATACATTAATCCTACCCATGAGAGATAAAGGGCATGTTGTCCAACCTCGAAGCAGGCTATGTGTTTCCGCGATTAGAGAGATAAAGTTAGCTTCGTATAGGGAGTTGTATGTGGCGGTTAAGTTGATGCCAAGGTACTTGAGGGAAACAGGGCACCAATGATAGGGGAATTTGTGTTTCAAAGAAGCTAGAAGTGGGGGTGGAATATGAATGGGGAGTGCTTCAGTTTTAGTTGTATTAACCCTATATCCCGAGAGTCCGCTGAATGTATCTAAGAGAGTGTGAAGTTTGGGAAGGGAGATGTGAGGTTTCGTCAGGGTGAGGAGTATGTCATCAGCAAAAAGAGACAACTTGTATTCCTTCAGTCTGAGGGAGATTCCGCTTATGTCCGGGTCCTCCCTTATAGCTGCAGCCAAAGGCTCAAGGCATAATATAAACAGCAAGGGGGAGAGAGGACATCCCTGTCTAGTGCCATTACTGTGTGTAAAAAGCGGGGATCTATAAGATGCCAGTTGGACCTGGGACGTGGGAAGTGAGTACAAAGCCTGCAGGGCTGACAGAAAAGAACCAGAAAAAACAAAACGCTGAAGCGTGGCAAACATGTAAGGCCATCCCAGCCTGTCAAAAGCTTTTTGTGCGTCTAAACTTAAAATAATAGCAGGGCGGGACGTCCTATCGAGCAGGTCTATGAGGTCGATGGTACGTCTAGTATTGTCACCAGCCCGTCTACCCAGGACAAACCCCACCTGGTCGTTGTGGACCAGGGCGGGAATCATTGAGGAAAGTCTATTAGCTAAAATTTTTGTGAAGATCTTATAATCGGAGTTAAGTAAGGCTATGGGCCTGTAATTATCCGGTAAAGTAGGGGATTTACCCGGTTTCGGGATAACCGTAATGTGTGCATGGAGGAACTGGGAATGAGGCACGATACCCTTCTGTAGGGAGGTAAAAAGATTTAGCAAGTGAGGGCTTAGTGTCGGAAGGAAAGTTTTATAATAAATATAGGGAAGCCCATCGGGACCTGGGGATTTATGGAACGGGAGTTCTTTTACAACTGCTGCCAATTCTTCTGGCGTGACGGTAGCATTAAGGGTATTTCTTCTGGCGTGACGGTAGCATTAAGGGTATCCACTTGTGAAGAGGACAACACTGGCAATTTCAAGGAAGTACAGAAGTCATCAAAGCTATCTTGAGAGAACACGTGATTGGGATCGGAAGCTAGGCAGTTATATAATTTTTTGTAGAAAGCACCAAAGACTTTAGTCATTGTTAAGGGGCAGTAAGTCGGAGTGCCATCCGGCTGAATAAGGAGATCAGGATAGGAGTGAAATGGGCGGGGTTTGAGCTTATTCACCAACATCCTATGAGGCTTGTTGGCAAACTCATAAAATTTCTGTTTTGCCCAAAGTAGGGCTTTTGAGCATTTATGCATATCTAAAGATTTTAACCTTTCGCGTAGGGAGGTCACTGTGCGAAGACGAGGCACCGAAGGGGAGGACAAGAGCAGAGCCTCAGCTTTTTGCAATTGCAAGAGAATGTCCAGTCTCTGCGCAGCCGAGTCCCGCTTAAGGCAGAAGCCGGCTGAAATACACAGTCCCCTGAAAAAGGCCTTGTGGGCCTCGCAAAGGGTGGACACGTCCCGCACAGACCCTTCATTAAGTTGAAAAAATTCGGCTAAACTTTGGGACAAATGAGTTTCAGTGACCGGATCGCAGAGGAGAAAATCATTGAGTCTCCAGTGGCAGGTTCTGGGTGTAGAGGAGGAAAGGGTGAGGTCGAGCTGGACCGAAGCATGGTCCGACCATGTCATGGGGTTCAACTCCGAGGCTACCGCAGACGTTAGTAGAGGTGCCGTAACAAAGATATAGTCCAATCTGGAGTACATCTTGTGTGGGGGAGAGTAGAAGGAAAATTGCCGGTGTGTAGGGTGTTTAATCCTCCAAATGTCAAAAAAATTATGGGACCTAATGAGTTTGCGAAATGCAGTAGATTGATGTTCCGTTTTAGAGGAGGGGTTATCTGAGAACAGGGTTTGTCTGTCCCTCCTAGCGGACATGGTCATATTGAAGTCCCCGCCGATGATCACGAATGGCTGGGCATATGTGCCCAGATTACCCAAGATCTCAGTGAGGAATTGAATCTGACCCGAGTTGGGAGCGTAAATGTTAATTACAGTAAGAGAGCGGGATAGGTAGTCACAGTCCAGGAGAATATATCTACCCTGTGGGTCAATAAATGAAGACTTAACCCGTAACGGACAGGTTTTTTTAATCAGTATCGCAACCCCTGCTTTACCAGAGGGGTCGGAGGCCATAAAAGAGACCGGAAAATGCTTGGCAGCAAATTTAAGAGAGCCCCCTGGGTGGAAGTGAGTCTCCTGGACTAGAACCACGTCTGCATTTGAGGACTTGAACTCCTTCAGAGCCAACCAACGCTTGTAAATTGAGTTCAAGCCCTTAACGTTGTAAGTAAGTACCCTCAAAGCCATTGTGAACCAAATAGTTGAAGCTTAAAGTACCCATAATAAACAGACGGTAAACAGATATAACCGTACAAACCAAGAAAATACTGGGTTCCGTGGTGTACCCTAGGAATGAAAAGCAGGTGAAAGCATATAATAACAACAATGCATCTAAAGAGTGAAAAAGAGAACATCCAAAATGAGCAAAAAATGAAAAAAAGGCCAAAAAAAAAGGCCTAAAAAATAGAAAAATAAACCATAAGTATTAGAAAAAAGGCCTGGGGTGTAAAAACCACCCAGGAGTCCACAGCCGCAGCTGTGGAACAAAAGGAGGCACATCAGGGGTTTCAGCTCATCTGGAGGGACCCCGCCACCTTCCAGCAATAGTTACAGGTAGTAAGAACAGTATACTGTAGTCCCAACAACCAAAAATAGGGATAGAAGAAAAGTTACAACCCATAAATAAGGGTGCAAACACCCCCTGTCAAGGGGGAAACATGGTGAGATAAGGGCCGAGGCCGGGGTCAACCAAACACTGCACATGAGAGTTCTCTTCAAGGAGGGAGCCTGGGATGTAGGTTACGCTGGGGAGTAGAGAAGGCCTTCTGCGATTTCTGGCGAGCAGGGGTCCGAATCCGCGCTGGGATGGATAAGGGTCTAGGTGTCGTTGGAAGCGGGATGGGATCTTCATCTGGCAACGGTGGTAGACCCAGGTTGCGTATGAAAGCTTCACTTTCCTGGAGGTCCCTCATGAAGTATTGAGTCCCGTCTTTAGTAGCCGATAGACGAAAGGGGAAACCCCAGCGATACAGGAACTGGTGATTCTGCAGATGTGTAGTCACAGGGTGAAAGCTGCGACGTTTAGCAAGGGTGATAGGGGATAAGTCACTGAAAATTTGTATCTTGGCCCCTTTAAATTCCAAACGAGATTTGTTACGGGTTGCCATGGTCAAAGCTTCTTTGCTGTCGTAATAGTGGAAGCGTACAATAATGTCTCTAGGGTTGGCCCCAGCAGGGGGCTTTGGGGCTAAGGATCTGTGGGCTCTATCCAATCTCCAGTCTATGTCCGGGATTTTAGGGGCGACAACATTGAAGAGGCTGAGTAGGTACGGTTTGATCTCTCCCTCACTAACGGCCTCAGGAACTCCTCTGATGCATAGGTTTTGGCGACGTTCCCTGTTCTCCAGGTCTTCCTGTTGGGACTGGAGCTGAGAAACAGATTGCTTCAAACCGGCGTTGTCTTCTTCTAAGACGTGTACATACTGTAGCAAGTCATCAAATTTGGTTTCCAGGACGTCAGTCCGTTCTCCAATCTGAGCAAGCTCCCCCCGCAACTCATGGGCAAGTTTACCCATTTCCTTAGAGACATTGCTTGTCAAGTCTTGCAGGAGAACTCGCAGCTTGTTATCGAGTACTTCAACTGTGACAGGGGTGGACATTGTGTCCGAGTGGCCGCTTGACAAAGAGCTTGAGCTATCTTGTACTGACAATTGGGAGGCCACTTGTGCATATGTGGAAGAATCTGGAGATGGGGCAGGGGAGGCTGGCCTGCTCAGAAAGCGATCTAGAGTCTGTGAGGGCCGTAAATCCGGAGACAAAGACTGAGGAAGGTGTTTCGGCCCGTATTTCACCATGAGGTGCTGGGACTAGGCATATATTCAGTTACATGTGGTGCTTCCCATGCGGAAGTAGTGACTGTGAGAAGTACGGGAGCATTGGAGGGCGGCTAAGGCCCATGTAGAATGATCACATGTCTGTCAAGCAGGGGGACCCGGGGTGTGACCCCGAAATAGGACGTTGCAGAGTAGAGAACACAAGCCAGCAGGGGGGAGGGAGCGGGTGAACAGACAGTAGTAGTCCCAAGCAATCGAGGGGGGGACTCCAAGAAACACAGCACCACTAGTTTACAGGAAGAGTCAAGGCAAAAGCCAGGGCGTAGAGTGGGCAAATGTAGGCCTCAGGGAGTAGAAGAAGGAATTGGGTGATCCAAGATGGCCGCCGGTCAGGCCCAGGGCAGTTGCAGGGTGTAGAGGGGCGTATGATGTGGGCAGGCAGCCACACAGGGGGAGGCAGGCTCCGCTGAGGCAGGGGTTAATGCCTTTGCTTGAGGGGGTAGCAATCCAGCAGCCGGAGGGGGTGAGCAGATACACTGCAGCAGGCCTTGAGTGTAGCAAGATGGCCGCCGGAGCTCACCTCTTAGGCTGGAACGCTGGCTCCTCTCCAGGCATCCGACGGACGGCCACCAGATCTCTGGCACAGGCGGGGGTGTCTTGTGAGCCCAGCGGCGTGCGATGTCCCCGATCCGGCTCGGGATGTGTCCCGAGATCCGCTGCCCGGAGGTCCCGAGGAGCGGGGTAGGACACAAGATGGCGGTGGAGTCCGGCCTGTCTCGCCGTCCGCGGCCGCGTGCCCGATCATGGCGTCGATACGGCCAAAAAAAACAGCCCCGTCCGGAGCTCAGGAGTCCCACCGGCAGGATGGATGATCCCGTGGGCAGGAAAATCGTGCGGCGGGTGAGGATGGACGTGGATATCGAGAGGCCCTGACGGAGCTCCACTCGGGCACGTCCGTCCTCTTCAGTTTCCGGTCACGCCCCAACATTTTTTTTTTAATGTTGGTATTGTATTAGATTTGCAGTCAGTTGATTACCATTCAAGATGTTCATGTTGTCTGCAAACTGTAGAGTTACACAATTTGGCAATAACTTGTTTAGTTCTGTAAGTGTATATACTGTATATATGAAAAGTTTATGTAGTATAATTAATTTAAGTTTTTTATTTAGTGGTAATGAGTAGCGGCTGCACCATAAGGGGCACAGGGGCATGGATTCCAATAGGGTTTTTTTTTTTAAACACGTGATTAGAGCCAGAGACTGTAATAGACTTCAAAAAAGGGTGGGCTTGGGGGCACACCCAGTTGTGTGACAATAGCAAATGAATATTCTCTATTCTTTATCATTCTGCTCCAGGCCAATCAGGAAGCCCCTATTGGCCAGGGAGTCTAATGTCTTGTGCACACGGTCGGACATTCTGACTACAAAATATGTCGGATTTCTTCCGACGGATTTTGACCGAAACTGGTGTTGCATATACATGGTCGGACAAAGTTGTTGGAAAATCTGATCGTTCGTAATGTGGTGACGTTTGTTGCCTACGACAGGACTACATAGAGGCTAGTAGCTAATAGCTTTGGTCTCGTAATTTGATCTGAGTAGGCATGGCACTTTGTCCATTGGAATTCTATACAAACGATTAGAAAAAGTCTGATCACATTTTTGTCAGATTCTGCGCTCAAATTTTTTACGCCAGAATTTCCGATGGAAAAAGTCCGATAGAGCCCACACGATCGGATTTTCCGACAATATAAAATCCAATCGGACCTTTTCCGTCTGAATTTATGACTGGGTGACTGAAACCATCTGTCTTCCACAGGGGAGTGGTGGATGATCGTCACCACCATCTCCCGTGGGGGGGGTGGTGTTGGTGTTAGTTTGTGCCATCCCCCTCCAAAATAGTGAGCACCAGCAGCCACTTTTTGTAATTAATTAGGATGTTTGCACAAGGGCTATTTAAAGATTGTGTAAATTTTAGCATTTTTACACTATTATGCAGATTTACCAAATGTGGAAAAAGGAGCTGGGAGTTTTACCTCATTGGACTGTATATGCCACGGACAGGGGTCAGGCTTGAAAGCCAGTAGCTAACACAGTAGGGAGGCACCCACCAACCAGCTGGATAAGTAAAGAAGCAGGTAACCCTGGCAGTTGACATGGACTCATCCGAGGTGCGGAGTCTAAGTACTAACTGGTGTTCACCAGAGCTCCTGATAGGGGATATGGGTTTTGGTGCCTTTTAGTACCAGGTTCCATTCCTCAGGATTTTCCCACTATATATATATGAATGTAACTGTAGACTCGGAGCAATGAATTTTTTTTATGTTGCCATTGTATTCGATTTATATCTTCTTAGTGCAGCACAAAAAAAATGTTTAGTACATTCTCTCGCAAATAAACAAATATTTTAGTGTCATTCTCTCCAATTGTGATAGTTGCACAAAAAATTCTAAAAATAATAATCCTTTCCACTCATATATCAATGTCCATCTCCATCTTGCCTTCCACCAACAGTGTTCAGTGATACATCCTTCCTCTAAATACTTCCTCTAATGTTGCGTGTGCTCCCAACACCAGGTGAAAAACCTGTTCACCTCCAAATAGAAATAACCAGACCCGTCATCAAATATCACTCTGCTCTTTCACCCTTGTAAGCACATTCATCAACCGGACCATAGGAAACAAAGAGGCAGATACATAGTGCTTTCCCGTTTAACTATTTATTAAAACCCCCAATGAAATACACTTACATTATAAAACAGTAAAATGTGTTTGTAGAAAAACGACATCAGCTGGCTCACCACTCTCCTCATACACAGTGGTGGCAGTGTGATGTCACAGGCTTGGCTCCTCCCTCCTAAATGTTTAGCACCCTCCAATAGGCTTCCTCAGTAGACCTACCTCTTTGTTTCCTATGGTATGGTTGTTGAACGTGAATACAAGGGTGAGAGATAACTGAGACTCGAGAGGAAAGAAAGCAGTTATTTGAGGTCACTTATTTGAGGTGAGCAGGTTTTTCTCCTGTTGTTGGGAACACCTGTAACACAAGAGGAAGGATCTATCACTGAACACTGTTGGTGGAAGACTGTCAGGGCTGGGCTCAGCCCTTCCTTCTCAAAGCTGGCTGCTCAGCTGTCGGCTAATTGCCAGCTCCCTTTTCTCCACAGTGACTCACATGTTGATGATATTCTGCTCGTCAGTCCTGCCTACTTAAGCCGTCCAGCTCAGATGATCTCTGCCTTCACCTTGGTCACATCTCTAGAGACGCTCTCCTGTGTTCCTGTTAAAGACTTGCTTGGCTGATATTCTTTCTGGCTCCAGATCCTGCTTGCTGTTTTACTATGCTCATCTCTGGCTCCCTGACATTTTGGCTTGTCTGACTATCTGTTCTGGTTCCTGAACTCTGGCTTTGTTTTGACTACGTTTACTCTGTTTACCTTTTTATTATTATTATTATTATTATTATTATTAATAAACAAGTGTGATTTAACTGTACTTCTGTCTCAGTCTGATTCATAGTTTCTGACAAAGACGAGATTTAGATGGACACTTATATATGAGTGGAAAGGATTTATTATTTATTTATTTATATTTATTATTATTATTTTTTACATTTTTTGTGCAACTATCACAATTGGAGAGAATGACACTATAATATTTGTTTATTTGCAAGAGAATGTACTAAGCATTTGTTGTGCTGCACTATGAAGGTATAAATTATCGTTTGATGTTGTGTGATCACTAAGTGAAGTGTTCAGCTTGCAACAATTTTTTAATTATTTTGAGCTACTTATCTGAGTTATATCGTTTTTTAGGTTCACATCTGTTGAGATATTAGATTAGACAATAGTGAGATAATAGCTGGAGGAAGCACAATGATCTGGCAAACAGGAAGTGGAGTGACATGGCTTAAATCGGGAAGTTCATGGGAGGAGCAAAGTGTTCAAGTTAATGAAAAACAAGGTACAAGGGAAGATTGTCTAACAGAAGGGAGCCGTCTAGCATCTGAGGTGGCTCTGCAAAAAGAGTTACTGCCAGACACAGCAGAGGTCCTGGGTTCAGATCTAAGCCATGACAGATTAGCTTTCTTCCTCACTGGGGTTAATTACTCTGGAACAATTTAGCAATGCTTGCACTTATTACATACCAATGAAATAATAGTTTGTTTCCAGGGCAGACACGTTTCATGAACATATTTAGTAATTTTCTGTATCTGAGACTATATTTCCCTGAGAAACACATCCAGGCCTTGTTCCCATTTTCTTCTATATGTTTAAAACCTAAATCGATGTTTACTTTGACTTTAAATAGTTTCGGTCAAGCTAGCCCAAATTAACTATTTTCCATACTATCAAATGAGCCCACTGTCAGCTCTGTGTAGGTAGGATAAACTGCATACAGTATACAGCACTGTGTTCCTGCAGAAGTACAGGGAGATTCTGTCTCCTGCCAGAAAAAAATCAAGTCAGATTGAGCCCCACTCAGCCATTCACAGGAAGACTTGCATTTTATCAATTAATAGTGACATCATAAGTCTGCCTCTCCACCCCAAGTGGATGAAGCTTTGTATTCAATTATTACATGTATGAGGCTTCCTGTGAATGGCTGAGCAACACTGAGCCCAACTTAATTTTGTTCCAGCATATGGGAACTTCTTGTACCACTCACAAAACACAATTCTGTATATTGGACATAGCTGATACATACATACCGCATACATACTATGCAGACAGTTGCTGCAGAAATGAGTAAAGGAAATAGTTTGTTTGGGTCTTAGGAACTATTGAAATTAAAAGTAAACATGGAGTTAGGCTTTAAGTAGTAACCCCAGTATCTTTTTCTTGAGCAAGTGGCTGGATTCCTCATAAAAGTGTTCCAAGTGGCTCATGAGCTGCTGGAGGACTTTCAGAAGCGACGGTGCTTCTCGGGCTTACCATTACGACAGACTCGCTCAAGAAGTGATCCAACAGTGTGGCCGACTAGTTCCAAAGGCAATCAAAGAGTAGATCCTCTTTGATCCCCTCTATGGCCTTCGAGGACCAGACCGACATTATTACATCACTTCCCTTTCAGGCTGGAAGTAATTTTTTTTTTTTTAAAAGCAAAAGATCAAATTTTTTTAATTTCATCTTTCACTTTTAAAGGTAAAGAAGAGTTAAGTATAATTTTGAAAGCTTAACCACTTGCCGACCGCCGCACGACGATATACGTCGGCAGAATGGCACGGGCAGGCATAAGGGCCTATATATAAGTCCCTGCCTTCCCGCGGGTGGGGGGCCCAATCGGGCCCCCCCCGGTGCCTGCGGTGGTCGGCATTCGTTCGGGAGCGATCCGGGATGAGGGGGCAGCCATTCATTCATGGCCACCCCCTCGCGATCGCTCCCGACGAATAGAAATGCTCCACGACATCACTTCCTCTCCTCACAGGAGAGGAAGTGATGTAATCTCTCCTCCGTGTCGGTATTTTTCGTTCCGGCACCGAGGAGAGAGGATCGGTGAGTTGCACCAACACACCACACGTACAGTAGAACATGCCAGGCACACTCACACCCCCCCTTTACCCCCCGATCACCCCCCCCAATTACCCCTGCCCCCCCCCCCAGTCACAGTGACACCAATTGCATTTTTTATTTTTTTTTGCATTGGTGTCATTTGTGACTGTAATAACTGTTAGGGCAGTTAGGGTTAGCCCCCTTTAGTTCTAATGTGCCCCCCTAACCCCCCCAATAAAGGTTTAACCCCGTGATCACCCCCCGTCGCCAGTGTCACTAAGGCTGGGTTCACATTGCAGCGGTTTATGAGAACAAATGTGATTCGCACCGCACTGCAGTGCAAATCACATCCGATCTCTGTGCGATTCGAGTTCAGCCATACAGATAGTATGGCTGAATTCGCGCCGCACCCGCCACACCCGCCGCAAATTCGCACGGGACCCTTTTTTTGGTCCGCAGCAGAATCGGATCGCATGGGTGTTCACACCATGCGATCCGAGTTTGCAGATCGCACTGCGATATGCGAACTGATCTGGGGGTGTCATTAACATTTCACTGACACTCCCAGCAGTTTGCATAGGGCAGTGTGAACTGCCGCCGGGAGGCATGTGATGCGGGAACCCGCCGCGGATTCGTGGCGTTCCCGCATCGCTCCAGTGTGAACCCAGCCTAATAAGCGATCATTTTTCTGATCGCTGTATTAGTGTCACAGGTGACGCTAGTTAGGCAGGTAGGTATTTAGGTTCGCCGCAACTTTTTATAGCGCCAGGGACCCCCATATACTACCGCATAAAGCCCCCTGATTGCCCCCTAGTTAACCCTTTCACCAGTGATCACCATATAACTGTTACAGGTGACGCTGGTTGGTTAGTTATTTTTTTATAGTTTCAGGGCACCCGCCATTTATTACCTAATAATAAAGGTTTAACCCCCTGATCACCCGGCGGGTGTCATTTGTGACTGTAATAACTGTTATGGCAGTTAGGGTTAGCCCCCTTTAGTTCTAAGGTACCCCCCTAACCCCCCCAATAAAGGTTTGACCCCGTGATCACCCCCCGTCGCCAGTGTCACTAAGGCTGGGTTCACATTGCAGCGGTTTATGAGAACGGATGTGATTCGCACCGCACTGCAGTGCAAATCACATCCGATCTCTGTGCGATTCGAGTTCAGCCATACAGATAGTATGGCTGAATTCGCGTTGCACCCGCCGCACCCGCCGCAAACTCGCACGGGACCCTTTTTTTGGTCCGCAGCAGAATCGGATCGCATGGGTGTTCACACCATGCGATCCGAGTTTGCAGATCGCACTGCGATATGCGAACTGATCTGGGGGTGTCATTAACATTTCACTGACACTCCCAGCAGTTCGCATAGGGCAGTGTGAACTGCCGCCGGGAGGCATGCGATGCGGGAACCCGCCGCGGATTCGTGGCGTTCCCGCATCGCTCCAGTGTGAACCCAGCCTAATAAGCGATCGTTTTTCTGATCGCTGTATTAGTGTCACAGGTGACGCTAGTTAGGCAGGTAGGTATTTAGGTTCGCCGCAGCTTTTTATAGCGCCAGGGTCCCCCATATACTACCGCATAAAGCCCCCTGATTGCCCCCTAGTTAACCCTTTCACCAGTGATCACCATATAACTGTTACAGGTGACGCTGGTTGGTTAGTTATTTTTTTATAGTTTCAGGGCACCCGCCATTTATTACCTAGTCTCACTAGTGTACCCCTAAATTTAGGGGTGTCTACTTTCCAAAATGGGGTCATTTGGGGGGGGGTTTGTGCCATCTTGGCATTTTATGGCCTTCAAAACTGTAACTCCCTTAGAAAGCCTGAAGGCGGTGCTTGGTTTTCGGGGCCCCGTACGCGGCTAGGCTCCCAAAAAGTCCCACATATGTGGTATCCCCGTACTCAGGAGAAGCAGCAGAATTTATTTTGGGGTGTCATTTGACATATGCCCATGGCATGCGTGAGCAATATATCATTTAGTGACAACTTTGTGAAAAAAAAAAATTTAAGTTTGTAATTTTCCCGCAACTTGTGGCAAAATATAAAATATTCCATGGACTCAACATGCCTCTCAGCAAATAGCTTGGGGTGTCTACTTTCTAAAATGGGGTCATTTGTGGGGGTTTTGTGCCATCTTGGCATTTTATGGCCTTCAAAACTGTAATAGGTAGTGAGGAGTGAAGTCAAATATTTACGCCCTTAGAAAACCTGAAGGCGGTTCTTGGCTTTCGGGGCCCCGTACGCGGCTAGGCTCCCAAAAAATCCCACACATGTGGTATCCCTGTACTCAGGAGAAGCAGCAGAATTTATTTTGGGGTGTCATTTGACATATGCCCATGGCATGCGTGAGCAATATATCATTTAGTGACAACTTTGTGAAAAAAAAAAATTTAAGTTTGTAATATTCCCGCAACTTGTGGCAAAATATAAAATATTCCATGGACTCAACATGCCTCTCAGCAAATAGCTTGGGGTGTCTACTTTCTAAAATGGGGTCATTTGTGGGGATTTTGTGCCATCTTGGCATTTTATGGCCTTCAAAACTGTAATAGGTAGTGAGAAGTGAAATCAAAAATGTACGCCCTTAGAAAGCCTGAAGGCGGTTCTTGGCTTTCGGGGCCCCGTACGCGGCTAGGCTCCCAAAAAGTCCCACATATGTGGTATCCCCGTACTCAGGAGAAGCAGCAGAATTTATTTTGGGGTGTCATTTCACATATGCCCATAGCATGTGTGAGCAATAGATCATTTAGTGACAACTTTGTGTAAAAAAAAAAAAAAAAATTTTTGTCATTATTCAATCGCTTGAGGCAAAAAAATAAAATATTCAATGGGCTCAACATGCCACTTATCAATTTCCTTAGGGGGTCTACTTTCCAAAATGGGGTCATTTGGGGGGGTTTTGTACTGCCCTGCCATTTTAGCACCTCAAGAAATGAGATAGGCAGTCTCAAACTAAAAGCTGCGTAAATTCCAGAAAACGTACCTTAGTTTGTAGATGTGACAACTTTTGCGCAAACCAATAAATATACAGTTATTCACTTTTTTTTTACCAAAGACATGTGGCTGAATACATTTTGGCCTAAATGTATGACTAAAATT
The DNA here is from genome assembly GCF_037356315.1 of Lithobates pipiens. Classification (NCBI taxonomy): domain Eukaryota; kingdom Metazoa; phylum Chordata; class Amphibia; order Anura; family Ranidae; genus Lithobates; species Lithobates pipiens. Next base: position 353,409,601 of record NW_027507718.1, on the reverse strand, counting down.
GAGTTTATTGGATTTTTCTAATAACAAAAAGTAGAAAATATCATTTTTTTTCAAAATTTTCGGTCTTTTTACGTTTATATCGCAAAAAAATAAAAATCGCAGAGTCAGTCAAATACCTTTAAAAGAAAGCTCTATTTGTGGGAAGAAAAGGACGCAAATTTCGTTTGGGTACAACATTGCATGACTGCGCAATTACCAGTTAAAGCAGCGCAGTGCCAAAGTGTAAAAAGACCTCTGGTCATTTACCAGCAAAATGGTCCGGTCTGAAAGTGGTTAAGCAAGTGTTTTTTCTTTAAGCATTATATACACTGTAAAACATATTTTATTAACCATAACAAACTTTTACCAACTTAACTCAGCTATTGTAAGCTTGAATCAAACCATAAAATAAAATCCCACAAGCCTGACTCATCCACAATGAGTCCGGCACCCCACCCTGGCCACAGCCAACTCGATATATGTTTGCAAGTCCAGGTTAAAAATGTCTAGCGCTATATCGGACAAGTGAACCCTGTCAGATCTATAGAAACCCGGCAAGCCTCCTTCCAAATTTTCATGCCTAAAGTATAAGCCATTCAAAAAGGGCATGAATTTCTCTACAGATCTTTCACAAATTTTTATCCATATGTCTAAATTTGTGAGCTAACCATAGTAACCGAGGAACTACCTCCGAAAAAGCTAAAATGCATTCAGGCAATGAAGTATGAAGACATAACATATCTAATGTAATTTGAGATGTAATGTGCAAAGTTCTTCGAAATCCCAAATAATTTGCAGCCAAGTGGAACATAATAATATCAGGGGATGGCCAAGACTCATGCAACAAGGATAAAGTTGAACGTAAATGGCTTCATTTCATCCCCCTCCTACCATACCAATAAACATTAAAACATGATGAAGGAAGTCCAAGCGAAAGACCATAGCTGATAAGTGCAGCTCTGTGATGGGCCTAAAATATGTATGAATGACCAATAATCCATATATTGAATGATTCTGAAATTAGAAAGAAGAATTAGGGCTTACATAAGAACTAAAGCAACTAGATCTCCACCTACAAATATTCATAATACCCTGGGGAGAAAATCCTAACTAAGTTGTTTACGTAGCCGCCCCTATGCAAAAGGAATGAGAGGAAATAGTAAGATGGTCAAGATGCAAAAAAAAAAAACATTTTTTAAAAACAGAATTAAATTGATATATAGTAAATGGAGAACCATTTTGATGAATAAATAGAAGAGTATTCAATTTAGGCCTTATGGACAAAAATTGATCAACCAGTGAAAAGGCACAAATAGAAAACTGACAGGACGAATGGTAATCCATCGTCCACGACCCATCTGATCGGTTTTGCTTTTACGCAGAAACATGTGAAGAAAATCATGAAACAATTGAATATCTGAAAGAAATAAACCTGAAACCTCTTTCACCGAATGGGGGAGCAATTCCGATATTTTAATAGCTCCAAAAAAAAAAAAAAAAACTGAGAGCAATTTTGAAAAGTCAAGTTTCATAAGTAGAAAAACAAACTCAGTGGCAATACTGAAACGCCCCAAAATCTCAGCTGAAATGGGAAGTCTCCTATCTGATATGACATGGTGCTTGCGGTAACCTTTAATGCCCTGTACACACGATCGGAAATTCCACCAGCAAAAGTCAGATGAGAGCTTTTGGTCAGAAAATGCGATCGTGTGTATGCTCCATCGGACTTTTGCTGGTGGAATTTCTGCCAGCAAAAAATTGAGCACATGTTCTCAATTTTTCGGTTGGAAAAAGTTCCTATCCAAAAATCTGTTCGTGTGTATGCAATTCCAACGCGCAAAAACTCACGCATGCTCAGATTCAAGTATGAGACGGAAGTGTTCGGTATGGTAAATTTACCATTCATAATTGAGATGGCACATTTGTCACGCTGACATTTTTTAAATAGTTTAATGCAGCGCATTCTCTTCTTCTTTAGAATGCTAGAAGAATGAGGTTGTTTTGCGGCTCATATTCACACAGAGTTCTCACAAACTTCTTTCTTTATTATTTCTCGTGATCTCATGAATTATATTATTAGTTTTTTTTGTCACATCACCATAATAATGTTTTATTTTTTGTTTTTTGTTTTTTTATCAAGATCTGCATTTTTTTTTCTAGTGATCTCCATAATATTATTTCTCATTTTGTGTGCCAAGTTACCACAGCACCATTATTATCTTGTATTTTTTTAACTCAAGGAGGTAGGTGTTGGTGTCCCTTGTTAATTTGACCTTGTATTTTTGAAATGTACCTGCCTAGTCACAAACTGTCCTTTTTGAAGAAAAACACATAGGCAAGTATTTTCAGATAAAAAAAAGCTCAATTTATTCTGGCTCATAACAAAATAAAGAGGAAGGTAAAACTGGAGAAACTGCTGGAATTTGCAAAGCCTTTCTACCCCAGGGCACACACCAACTATTTGGAAAAAATAAATTGTTAGTTTCAGAAGTCCATATAATGTGGAGCAGAATCTGGTCCAGGACTCCCAGAGATCAGGAACAGTAGCAGATGACATATATGTCCCCAGGCTATGGTACTACAACAGCTTGTATCTTCTGTCAGACCAGACTGAACCCAGGCCATCACTTTCTTGTCTTCCCTGCAGCCTTCCCTCTACGCTTCCCTGCAGCCTTCCTTGCAGCCTTCCTTGGGGGCTGTGGCTCTGGAGGTGGACTTGTGGCAGGAGGAGGAGGAGGAGGATGGACAAGCGCACATAAGTGCATGTTATCATTTATTTGGCCACTCAACCCCTTCTGAATGGCCTTAAAAATAAATTTCTCACACCTAAGGCATTGGCCCTACCTCTATTTGCTTCAATTTAGCAGCTACATAGCAGCTATAGGCCTCTTCAGCATCGGTGGGCTTTTCAGGGCCGCATTAGCGTGCTTAATGAGGCCCAGTGCTGCCTCCTCTACGTTACTCCCCTTCCTGGGTCTTTTTGTTGTAACGCAGAGGGGAGGCACCTGGGGTTGGTGAGGCTACAGGGCCCTGCCATCTCCTGGCTGACACTTCCGCCTCCTCCTGTCTGCCATATTCCAGAGCCTCGTCCTGCCTGAGGTATTCCTGTGTATGAAAAAGAGACATAGTTTTAGTAGTTTTAGGTTCATCAGTCACACACAATTTTCAGCTCATGACTGTTGCAAATTGAATTTTAATAAATAGAAAAGACTATCATTCTGACCCTAGCATTTTTCATTCCTGTCACACTCATTTTTGGCCCCTACTGTCTATTGATATGTCAAACACTTTTTGTTAAATCATTTATTTGTTATCAATAATAACCAGTGGTGTAAGTAACTCAGTTACTTAACACAGTTACTTTAAAGGGTAACGAGTAATCTAACTGATTACTCTTCCCCTCATGGTAACGCCGTTCCCATTACTTGGGCGGCGTTACCGCAATTACATCCTGTCTGGACCGCCTATCCAGAGAGAGAGAGAGAGAATGTAGGGAGGCGGGGCCGACACTGAAAAATGAAGTCAGCTGACCGGCTTCATTTTGAACGTGACTCCAGGTAGACGGGACTAGCGAAGGAAGTGAATGTCACGGCCTCTGTCTGTGAGATTGGCACCTCGCAAGCCCCGTCGCCTGGTATGGATTTAAAGGGGAACTCCTACACCGAAAAAACGACGTAGGGGTCCCCCCAATGTCCATAGCAGACCCTTATCCGAGCATGAAGCCTGGCTGGTCAGGAAAGGGGGTAGGGACGAGCGAGCGTCCCCCCTCCTGAACTGTACCAGGCCGCGTGCCCTCAACATGGAGGGTGCTTTGGGGAAGAGGGAAGCTCCCCACCCCAAAACACCTTGCCCCCATGTTGATGAGGACAAGGGCCTCTTCCCGACAACCCTGCTCGTTGGCTGTCGGGGTCTGTGGGCGGGGGGCTTATCAGAATCCGGGAGCCCCCTTTAATAAGGGGGCCTGCAGATTCCGGCCCCCTGCCCTATGTGAATGAGTATGTTATACGAGGTACCCCTACCGATTCACCTGGGGAAAAAGGTGTTAATAAAAAAAGTACTTTATTAGACAGCTCCGGGGGTCTTTTTCCGACTTTGGGGGTCTTCTCGCCAGGCTCCTCTGCTATCTTCTGCTCTTTTACCGCTCTTTTACTGGTGGAGGAGCCCAGCTTTCTCCTTCGTCACCGCCGCCGCCAGGGGGTCTTCTTCTGACTTCGGGGTCTTCTTCCAACTTTGGGGGTCTTGTCTCTCTCTTCGCTTCTTCTGCCGGGCCTCCACTATCTTCCCGGGGGATGCTGGGACTGTGACATCATAAGGGGTGGGGTCACCACGTGAAATCCCCCGGTGACCCCACCCCTTATGCCTATATAAGTCACCGCACAATGTGTCCCTGCCATTAAGGCTGGAGAGAGCATTGTGTCAACATCGGAAAGGAAGAAGAAGAAGAAGAAAAGAAGAAAAAGAAGGAGGCGACAGCAACAAGACCGGGCCAACTCTAGTAAAAGAGCTGTAAGAAGATAGCAGAGGCCTGGCAGAAGAAGTGAAGTGTGGGACAAGACCCCCGAAGTCGGAAGAAGACCCCCGGACGGCGGTGGCAACGAAGGAGAAAGCCGGGTTCCTCCGCTAGTAAAAGAGCTAGCGGTAAAAGAGCAGAAGATAGCAGAGGAGCCAGGGTTGTCGGGAAGAGGCCCTTGTCCTCATCAACATGGGGAAAAAGTGCTTTGACGTTTTTTTGGTGTAGGGGTTCCCCTTTAAATCCATACCAGGCGACGGGGCTCACAAGGTGTCAATCTCGTTGATGAACGCCGGCGAAATTCAGTTCCTTCGCTAGTCCCATCTATAGAATATATTAAAAAAAAGTCACAGTTACTTTGCTGAGTAACTAATTACTTTTCCAATGTAGTAACCGAGTTACTAACGCAATTACTTTTTGGGAGAAGTAATTTGTAACTTAACTAATTACTTTTTTAAAGTAAGATGACCAACACTGATAACATCTAGTTGACAACAATCATTTTCGGACAATAAATATGTTTAACAATACTATACCCGGCTCCAGCTGGGCTCCTCAACTTTTTCCAGGATGGAAGGCCCAGGTTGGTCTTCGGAAGCCTCAGCTGGTGTTGAGGGAAGGGTTGAGGGAAGGGTGGATGGAAGTGTTGGGAGGACCGCAAAGCCAACAGACAGTGATAAACGGGGTGCGTCATCCGGAGGTAATTCCTGAAATCATCAGGGTTATTCTCCTGGATCTCACGCAGCAAAGGCATATGAGGGAATTGGTCACGCTGGAGTAACTAATCTTGGTCCATGAACTCCTCCTCACCCTGTTTATGGACTAGGCTTGGGTCAAAGTAAGAACCTCAACACCAAGCCCCCGCACAGCATGAACTGTGTGACGAGTACGTAACCACATCATGGCTTCAAAGCGGTCGGCTAGTCAGAAAGAACTAAACAGAATGCACTGAAGAACAGCAAGGCCTGTGAAGAGTGGGCTGAAAATCAGTAACGAGTGCAGAAGAACGCAATGAAAACCAAATACAAACCCACAAGCACAAACTCAAAGCGCAAATCGTCTCTCACCAAACTTCTACTAACACGAGATTAGCAGAAGGAGCCCAAAGGGTGGCGCATTGGCTATTGAACTTCCTTTTTCTAGTCCCGTAATATGTGTTGTAGATCATCGTGTTCTTAATGGTCGGAATTTGATGTGACCGCGTGTACACAAGACAAGCTTGAGCGGAATTCCGTTGGAAAAAAAATAGCTTTTTCCGACCAAAATTCCGATCGTGTGTACGCAGTATAATTGCCAATTTTACAGAGAGAAAAATAATGCACAAAAGGTTTCCTAAGTAATTGCAAGAAAAAAGACACCCCAGCCAATGTTTTTACCACATGAGAATAGGAGTAAACAGAAGACAATAAGGAGTTCAAGAACAATAAACAATATGCTCGGAAAATGTATTAGTCAGAAAATTATTAAAAATGTTATTATTAAAAAGGAGCTCCATAAAGACCACACTGCTCAATAATCTGCTCACCTGGAAGGAGCTAAGGAACTATTAATTGCTGTCATCACAGGTGTCATATCAGCTCACACAAGTGCCTGGGGCACAAGAGACCAACGACGCTCAAAACCGCTCCATCTGTAGACGTATCTAAGCATCAGCAATTGAATTAGTAGCACCCAAAAAATATTTTGCATTAAGCCAAATGTTCAGATTTAGACATTTGAAAACAAACTCTCAAATGCCGCGTACACACGATTAGACTATCCGGCGGACTTAGTTTGGCAGACAAACCGCCGGAAAGTCCGTCAAATTTCTGAACGAGTGGACCTGCCCACACACAGGACTTTTCTGGCGGACTAGGTCTGGTGGACGTAGTCCGTCGGACTATCCGCCGTACTTTTGAAATGAACGGACTTGCCCACACACAGAGGAAAGTCTGTTAATTTTGAACGCGTCTCCAGGTAGCCAGGACTAGCAAAAGAAGACCAGATTGACATGTTGCTTGCCCTGTCACCTGGTATGGACTTAAAGGGGAAGCCCTATGCCGAAAAAACGGCGTGGGGGTCCCCCCCAAGGTCCCTATAAGACCCTTCTCTGAGCACGCAACCTGGCTGGTCAGTAAAGGGGTGGGGACGAGCGAGCGCCCCCCCCCCTCCTGAGCCATACCAGGCCGCGTGCCCCCAACATGGGGGTGGTTTGGGGAAGGAGGGCCGCGCAGCCCCCCCACCCCAAAGCACCTTGTCCCCATGTTGATGAGGACAAGGGCCTCTTCCCAACAACCCTGGCCATTGGTTGTCGGGGTCTGCAGGCAGGGGGCTTATCGGAATCCAGGAGCCCCCTTTAATAAGGGGCCCCCAGATCCCGGCCCCCCACCCAATGTACCCCTACCCATTTACCTGTGGAAAAAATGCAAATAAAACACAACACACAAGGGTTAAAAATAATTTATTGCACAGCTCCAGGGGTCTTCTTCCGTCTTGGGTCTTCTTGCCAGACTTCTCCGTTATCTTCTGCTAGCTCTTTTACTAGCGGAGGAGCCCAGCTTTCTTCTTCGTCGCCACCGCGGGTCTTCTTCCGACTTCGGGGGTCTTGTCCCCCTCTTTGGGGGTCTTGTCCCTCTCTTTGGTTCTTCTTGCCGGGCCTCCGCTCCTTCTTCCAGCTCTTTTACTGGCGGTGGCCTGGTCTTCTGCCACCGCTGTCGCCGCTGTTTTGGCCACCTTCTGTTCTTCTCTTCTTGAGATGTTGACTCGTCGCTGTCTCTGGCCGTAATGACAGGGACGTGTTGCGCGACGACTTATATAGGGACAATGGGCGGGGTCACCGGGTGATGTCCCCACCCATTATGATGTCACAGTCCCAGCATCCTTTGGGACTGTGACATCATAATGGGCGGGGACGTCACCCGGCAATGTCCCTATATAAGCCGCCGCACGCTGTGTCCCTGTCATTGCGGCCAGAGAGAGCGTCGAGTCAACATCTCAAGGAAGAAGAATAAGAAGAACAAGAAGAACAAGAAAAAGAGAAGGCGGCAGCAATAGAAGACCAGGCTACCGCTTGTAAAAGAGCTGGAAGAAGGTGCGGAGGCCCAGGAAGAAGAACCAAAGAGGGGGACAAGACCCCCGAAGAGGGGGAAAAGACCCCCAAAGTCGGAAGAAGACCCCCGGGCGACGAAGAAGAAAGCCGGGCTCCTCCGCTAGTAAAAGAGCAGAAGATAGCGGAGAAGTCCGGCGAAAAGACCCCCCCCCAAGATGGAAGAAGACCCCCGGAGCTGTGCAATAAATTATTTTAAACCCTTGTGTGTTGTGTTTTATTTAAAAAAATTTCACAGGTGAATGGGTAGGGGTACATTGTACCCCATGCTCATTCACATAGGGTGGGGGTGGGGGGTCGGGATTTGGGTGCCCCTTATTAAAGGGGGCTCCCGGATTCCAATAAGCCCCCCTCCCGCAGACCCGACAACCAATGGCCAGGGTTGTCAGGAAGAGGTCCTTGTCCTCATCAACATGGGGACAAGGTGCTTTGGGGTGGGGGGCTCGCACCAAAGGCGGCGACATTGACTTCCTTTGCTAGTCCCGGCTACCTGGAGCCGCGCTCAAAATGAACGGCCTTTTCTCCGTGCGGGAAAGTCCATTCATTTCAAAAGTATGGTGGACTAGCACACACGCGGCCGTATTGTCCGCCGGACTGCGAGTCCGGCGGACAGTCTTTGAGTCAAAACTACTTTACTTGGGTAAAAAAAGTCCGCCGGAGCCCACACACGGGCGGATTGTCCAGCGGACTCGAGTCCACGGACTTTTCCATCGGATAGTTTGATCGTGTGTATGCAGCATAAGAATAGCCAATACCGGCAATGGTTTAGATGCTAAACAATTTATCTCAAAAATTACTCCTCTATTATCTGAATGAAGCAAAAGCCAGTGATCACAAAATTGTGAACCCCAAAGTTCCAAGTCAACAAGAACAGTAAATATTTCAAAAAGCACTATATTATTTGTAAAACCTAGTTACGCAATCTAGGATGCCAATGCCCAGCAGATCAATGCCCCATCCAAAAAGCCCCATAACCACAGCTACCTGAGGCATCTGTAAACAGATTGAGGGCCTTGGCTTCCCAAAACAGAGCAGATGGGAAAGAAACGCCTGATATTTTAACGGTAGAGACGTTTTGAAAATATCCGTCCCATGGGCATAAAACCTAGCAGTGAATGCTAGAAGGCCTAATAAAGACTGAATGGTCCTCAATTGTACTTTCTTTTTTGATAAAATGTAAGCCAGTAAAAAACTATTTTTTAACTTTCTCAGGGGGTAAACAAAATTCCATTTTGACCCTGTCAATCGTGACACCCCAAAAATTTGAAACATGTAGTAGGATAAACCAATTTTTCAGGTGCTAAAGGTACTGCAAATGAATGGCAAACAACCTGAAATTCAACTGAACCAGCTTCACCAATAAACAGGAAGTCATTACATAAGCAGCTTTGAGAACTCACCACCCATTCAATAAAGGTGTAAAATAATTATATGACATTTTAAAGTATTTATCAAAATAATAGTCATCCTGAAAATAGAAACCCTGAGAGTTAAAAGCTGGATAGGCAATAAACGAAAGGCTGACTTAATATTGGCCTTAGCTAATAGGGCTGAAGGACGCACATGTCTAATCTTAAATAACGCATCATTAAATGATGCATTAGAAAAATAACACAAGTCACGGTCTATCTCATCTTTCAATGATAATCCATCCAGAAAGGATAGCTGATGAATCAACAGGTATGTATTGAGTTCCTTTTTTGTAATCACTCCCAGCTGGGATATTCGAAAATTCTGAAAAAGAGGTGATGGAAAAGGGCCAGTGATCCTACCTTCTGATATTTCTTTTAAAATTTTGCTGAGAACAATAGCATGCTTTGTTTTAACAGAAGTAAAATGCGACACTACAACACAGCCCGAACCAGAGAATGAAGGCAATTGGAAACCGTAAGAAAAACCCTCATACAAGAAGACCGCTGTCAATTTGGGTACCAACGAAACCAAGAAAGCATGTTTACCACTCTCACCAGAGTGGTTGCTTTTGAGAAAAATATCATGGATGTTGAAGTAGCAGAATTCATCTTAGTAAAAAGCACCATGAAGCAGGATGTGCCCCTGAGCAATGAGAGCTTTCATGTTTATACTTGCAAGTATGGGGCCACTTGCACTGCCTCTCAGTGAAACTGGAACAGAAACTGCTTTTGAAGGACATTATTTAAACTTGAAGTTATCTGTGGCAAAAGCAAATTAAGCCACAAACCAATGTCCTTCATTCCCCATTTTAAGAAATTATGCACAGCCATTTTCTGAAGAAACTACTACTCGTCATGAAAAAAAAAACAAGAAAGCCCAGGGAAATTCTTATATGCCACAGATCTAGGTGATGCTCCACCATCACACTGGTGTACATACAAAAAGATTGCAACCAGTTATTAAAACTACAAGGCACATTTTTTCACCTACCATCCTCCATTTTATCCATTCTACTTTCTTTTATGGAATGGAGAAGGGACAGAATATCAACATATTCTCCACTCCGTATTTTGTGCAGCGCCGGCTCCTGAAAAGCATGCGCTATGTTTTTGAAATTTAATGTTACACCTAAACTGCAGTTTGGTTTGGGTATAATTATTCCAAATTTTGACCTAAGCGTCAGTCTGACTGGACTATAGGGTGTTCAGCCTGGCCATAGGGGGTGCTGTCTCTTCTGGCAGGCATGGTAACACAGTCTGGTTGGGTGCTTTAAGGTTACTTTCTTTCGGAGCCAGCCCAGTGGGAGTGTCAGTCTTGAATGAATGAATGAATGAAATACTTATATAGTGCACAATGCAAACTGAATCGCCTCAAGGCGAATGGGTAGGTGGTACAGTTTACCCCTACCCATTCACCTGGTGAAAACAATGTAAATAAAACACAACACAAGGTTTTAAAATAATTTATTGTACAGCTCCGGGGGTCTCCTTCTGTCTTGGGGGGCCTTCTCGTTGGACTCCTCGGCTATCTTCTGCTAGCTCTTTTACTAGCGGAGGAGCCCGGCTTTCTTCTTTGTCGCCACCCGGGGGTCTTCTTCCAACTTCGGGGGTCTTGTCCCCCTCTTTGGGGGTCTTGTCCCCCTCTTCGGTTCTTCTTGTCGGGCCTGCGCTTTCTTCTCCCAGCTCTTTTACTAGCGGTGGCCCGGTCTTCTGTCGCCACCATCTCTTCTTCCGACTTTGGGGGTCTTGTCCCCCTCTTCGGTTCTTCTTGCCGGGCCTCCACTTTCTTCTTCCAGCTCTTTTACTAGCGGTGGCCCGGTCTTCTGTCGCCACTGTCACCGCCTTCTCTTCTTCTTCCTTGAGATGTTGTCTCAATGCTCTCTCTGGCCGCAGTGACAGGGACGCGTTGTGCGGCGACTTATATAGGGACAGTGGGCGGGGTCACCGGGTGATGCCCCCCCTTATGATGTCACAGTCCCAGCTGCTCCTTTGGGGGTAAGTGCTACATTTGTTTTTCACCATACCAGGAAGACGAACACCCAAGGGTAAAAGCTCACAAGAAAGTGCTCCTTTAAAGCATGAATCCGGTACTCCAGAAGAAGGAATTTGAGGTGGAACCACATCCACGACAAAATGATCAGCAATATCAATATGACCAATATTCCTAGGACAATCAATCGTATCAGCAACTGGATTGAGCCATGCTGCTGAAACATTTGGTGTAACCAGCTATGACAAAGTTGGTTTTGGTACAAATTGTGATTAAAAAGTCACAGCAAAATCTTTTATTAATGACATATCAGAAACTCACCTACAGTAGTTGCTGTTTGAATAGATGGTGTCACCAAAGGGGTAGCCACAGTGGAGGTTGCGTGAAAAGTAGGAATAGAATTATCAGTTTGCCTCCCACCGTTAACCACAGTGACCATTTCAGCAGCTTTGGAGGCCAGGGGAGTTGGCACAACAGAAACCTCTTCATTGTCAACTTGCAGGCTAAATGAAGGAGTTAAATCCAAAGAGTTAATAGCACGGTTAGGAACAGATTTTACAGTTATTATACCTTTTTTTACTATTTTAGGCTGCCTTTTCTGTCTCTCATACCCATGCAGAGACTGGGATTTAAACCGGCTCAGCTGCTTTACGGGTCTACTTAATTCTCTCCTTAGGTGGCTCTATGTATCAACCCAATTGTCTTTCAGATTCTGAGTTTGCAGTGTGTGAGGTCAGGGAGTTTACAGGACAGCAACTGTCGGACTTCAGTTGCTGACTCCCATTCTACCACTATAAATGGGTATGGACAAAATAAATGTTCAATTATATAATAATTTAACTCTGAGTATACAATTTTACACAAGCCAAGTTATGGCTTTAATGACAAACGAGGGGAGATGTACCCTATTTTCAAGAGGGGTTTTACTTTTTATTCATAGCAATGGATTATGTGATAAAGCTTTTCAAAGATTGTATATTTTAAAATGTGCAACACCATTGTCCTCCTACATACAATAAAATTACTGTTTTTTGTATATATGGTATAATCCTATTAAACATGAAAATGTCTGTTGGTCTTTTTTATCAAAGGAATATACTGTGGAAGCTCTGTTTACGTCAAACTCTGGAAAAATGTAACATTTCTCCTTGCAGTGGGGCTGTGCCTGCACTGCATGGGTTAGATTTAGGGAAGAGTAAAAGCAATTTGCTTCAGCAGTTGACTGTTCCTCAATGTCAAGGGCCCTCAAGGGCTATGGATCTTGCATTGGTCTTGAAGACATCACAAATTCTCACTCTAAATCTCATGATAATAGTTGTTATCAAAGTCAGAATGGGCAAGATTTGCTTTCCATAATTCCACTCTGCAGATGTATAGCTATGAGGCTACAGGAGCAAGGATATCTAGGCACTTTGACAAACCAGGAAGTGCTCAAGAGGATTTAAAGACAAGATGCAGACTTTTCAGGATACTGCTTAGCACAATAAACCATGCTATAGATTCCGCAATAACAAATGTTTACTTGTTAGGTATAAGTTCACTTTAAGGGAGTATCTGCACCTCTGCCTGTCAATGTGCCCCATTGTATGTATGTATCCGGACAGATCTATGTAGGTCAGAATGTATTTTTTTGTGTGTGCAAATTCAATGTATGAATGATGCTTCTGTTTTTTGTTTAATCATTATGTGATGTTGCTGTCTGTGACATGCTTACAACATCCATGTCATGAAGATGATACATGAATGTTAAAAGAGAGGAATATTTATGTAGCGCTGGCTCCTGAAAAGCACGCACTGTTTTTTCTATTTAAAATTCCTAAAGCCACAGTTGGGTTTTAGGGTTAATTATACCAAATTATGGTTTCAGTACCAGTTCAGCTGGATTGCACTGGGTTCTGCTTGGCCACAGGTGTCGCTGTCACCACTGGCAAGTATGAGAACGCAGTGGAGCTAGGAGTATTGAGTGCCATTCTTTCTCGGAATCAGCTCAGTGGGAGTGTCATCTTGCAGTGCATTCTGGGAGATGGTACTTAAGGTACTGACATCACGTGCTTCTGGGTTCCGGTACAGAAGATCTTTCTATCTGCTTGGTCCTGGTCCTTCTGACCAGCCCAAATGGCTCTCATGGCCTGGGGTGCGGATCCATCCAATTCCGAGTCTCGGGGCTGGCTACCTCGAGGCAAAGTAACTGGGAGGAGGATTCAAAGGTGGTCCGGTGCCATCTCGTCTGTGGAGAGGCCCAGCAACTGGAGAAGCAACCAGGGGAGGACTCTTCGGGAGAAGGCAATGCATAAGGCTGACTTCTCAAAAAGAGCCAGGAGGCTCAGTTGAAAGACACCAAGTGAATCTGTACTCATACGGTATCGCCAGACTGGCTGCGAGATACTGGTACCGTATGATAGTTCTCTAAATTTACCTACATCCTTCAGTTACAATCAAGTCTGTGGCAGAGACTTTATTCACAAGTGTTCTACATCCAAGTCTGTGGCAGAGACTTTATTCACGAGTAGGGATGAGCCGAACACCCCCCGGTTCGGTTTGCACCAGAACTTTCGAACGGACCCCAAATTCGAACGAACGTTAGAACCCCATTGAAGTCTATGGGACTCGAATGTTCGAAATGAAAAGTGCTAATTTTAACGGCTAATATACAAGATACTGTCCTAAAAAGGGTTTGGGGACCTGGCTCCTGCCCCAGGGGACATGGGTCAATGCAAAAAAAAGTTTTAAAAACGGCCGTTTTGGCGGGAGCACTGATTTTAATGACGATTAAAGTGAAAAAAAAAGTGAAATATTCCTTTAAATATGGTGCCTGTGGGGTGTCTGTAGTATGCCTGTGAAGTGCCACGTGTTTCCTGTGTTTAGAACAGTCCCTGCACAAAATGACATTTAACGGAAATAACACCATTTAAAACTGCTTGCGGTTTTAATGTTATATCTGGTTCCTGCAATATGGTTGAAAATCATTGAGAAAAATGGCATGGGTAGCCCTCCCTGCCCATTACCAGCCTATTTGGGTCTTGTACGCATATTAAGGGGAACCCCGTACCCATATTAAAAAAAGGAAATGCATGTGGCCCCCAGGCCCTATATACTCAGAACAGCAGTATACAGGCGGTGCAAACAAGACAGGGACTGTGTAGGTTTGTTGTGTTAAGTTGAATCTGTTTGTAATTTTCAACTGGTACATTTTTAAAGTGTAGCTCCAGTCCTGTATAATTTGTTTTGTCGTCAATCTTTTTTCATCTCACTTGCTGTTGTCTCCTTCCGTTTGCAAGTAGGAGATGTTTGTAAATTGGATGTTTGAAAGTAGGGGCCTGCCCTATATGCTCTGCAGAAATGGCGGAACAAGGTGTTGGTTTTGCCACAACATTGTAAGCCCTCAAAGTGACTCTTGGTGGGCGCTGGAGCACCCTGCTGTGAACGATTATATCAAGAATTGTAATTACATGCCATTGTTGAACAGTGGTAGAAAAATTGACCTTTGGTGGTTGTGGTGCTGGTGCCACAACACTATAAGTCCTCACCGTTACTCTGGGTGGGCACAGGAAGGGGCCCTTCTGTGAAATATTATATCAAGAATTGTAATTACATGTCCCTGTTAAACAGGGGCAGAAAAATTTGGCCTTAGGCACTGGTGCTGGTGCCACCACACTGCAACCTCTGCCATATACTCTAGTTTTATTGCAGGAATTAGCCCTGCTGCAAAGCATTGCATCAAAAATTGTAATTAAACGCCCCTGTTAAACAGGGGCAGAAAAATTGGGCTGCTGGTATCACCCAGAACCAAAAATGTTCTTCCAACATATCAGCGGAGGAGGAAGAGGATAGATAATCAACATAACAGGACAGTCACTCAGCATCAGCATAGGCAGTCTTGAAGGGATGAAAAATTATTCGGTTACATCAGCTTCAGGTGCTTGGTAGCTGTGGGTGATCCAAGACTGATTCATCTTGATGAAGGTCAGTCGATCAACTGATTCGGTGGACAGGCGCACCCAGTCATCGGTAACAAAGCCACCAGCAGCACTGAAGGTGCGTTCCGAAAGAACGCTGGATGCAGGACAGGCCAGTAGCTCAATTGCATACTGTGCAAGCTCTGGCCAGTGATCCATCCTCAAGACCCAGTAAGCCAGAGGATTTTCGGTGGGAAAGGTGTCCAAGTCTGACCTTGCCCCTAGGTATTCCTGCACCATGTCAATCAGACGCTGGCGATGGGTGCTGGAACCGATCATACCTTGGGGCTGCGGACTAAAAAATTGTCTGAAAGCATCAGTCAGATGGCCACCTTCTCCACCGCTCCTTCTGACCAATGCCTCAGCAACACGTTGTCCAGGACCAGGAGTTTGTAACCTCCCAGTCTCTGGGAACGCGTTGCACAGACCTTTCTGCAAGGCCTCCCGGAGATGTCTCATCCTCTGCTCCCTCTGCGATGGCAAGATAAGGTCGGCAACCTTACCCTTGTACCGTGGATCAAGGAGAGTGGCCAGCCAGTAATGGTCCCTCTCCTTGATCCGAAGAATACGAGGATCCTTCCGCAGGCTTTGCAGGATCAAGGAGGCCATGCAGCGTAGGTTAGCTGAGGCATTTGGTCCGGAGTCCTCTGGGTCACTAAGGACAACATGATCCGCAGCTACCTCCTCCCAGCCACGTACAGCTGATGCTGATGCTGATGCTGATGCTGAGTGCCAGCCTCCACCTCCATGCTGACACAATCATCCTCCTCCTCCTCTTCCTCCTCCTCATCCTCTTCCTGTGTGATCGGTGGCACAACAGGAACACTGTCTGGATAAAGGGGGCCTTGAGAGGCAAGGAAGTCCTCCTCTTCCTGCCTCTGTTCTGCCTCAAGTGCCCTGTCCATTATTCCACGCAGCGTATGCTCCAAGAGGTGGACAAGAGGTACAGTGTCACTGATGCATGCACTGTCACTGCTCACCATCCTTGTGGCCTCCTCAAATGGTGACAGGACAGTGCATGCATCCCTGATCATGCCCCACTGGCGTAGTGAGAAAAAACCAAGCTCCCCTGACCCTGTCCTGGTGCCGTAGTCGCACAGGTACTCATTGATGGCCCTCTGCTGCGTGTGCAGCCGCTGCAGCATGGCCAATGTTGAGTTCCATCTGGTGGGCATGTCACATATAAGGCGGTTCTTGGGCAGGTTCAACTCCTTTTGGAGCTCAGCCAGCCGAGCACAGGCATTAAATGACCGGCGGAAATGCACACAGACTTTCCTGGCCTGCTTCAGGACATCCTGTAAGCCGGGGTACCTGCCCAAGAACCGCTGCACCACCAGGTTAAGGACGTGAGCTACACAGGGCACATGGGTCAGTTGTCCCTGTCGGAGGGCGGAGAGGAGGTTGGTGCCATTGTCGCAAACCACCATTCCTGGCTTAAGCTGGCGTTGCGTCAACCACCTCTCGGCCTGCCCCTGCAGAGCTGACAAAACATCCGCCCCAGTGTGGCTCCTGTCCCCCAAACAAACCAGCGCAAGCACGGCATGGCATCGTTTTGCCTGCGTACTTGCGTAGCCCCTGGAACGCCTACGGAGCACCGCTGGTTCTGAGGACAGAGCACTGGAAGAGGCCATGGAGGAAGAAGAAGAGGAGGGGGTGGAGGAGAGAGGTGTGTCACAACCAATAGTAGCATTTTGGAGGCGTGGTGGCGGAACAACCTCCAACACTACTGCACCTTGTCCTGCATCCTTCCCAGCAGCCAGAAGAGTGACCCAATGGGCCGTGAAAGACAGGTAACATCCCTGTCCATGCCTGCTGGACCATGAGTCAGCGGTAATATGCACCTTACCGCTGACCGCCCTGTCCAGCGAGGCAAGGACATTGTCTTCCACATGCCGGTAGAGAGCCGGAATCGCCTTCCGTGAGAAAAAGTGGTGTTTGGGGACCTGCCACTGAGGAACCGCACATTGTACAAACTCACGGAAGGGGGCCGAGTCTACCAACTGAAAAGGCAGCAGTTGAAGTGCTAGCAATTTAGCCAAGCTAGCATTCAACCGCTGGGCATGTGGATGGCTGGGAGTAAACTTCTTCCGCCGGTCCAGCAGCTGGGGCAGGGACATTTGCCTGCTATAATTGGACGTGGGTGTACCGCTAGCAGAGTTCCCGGAAGCACTTGGCTGTGACACACCTAATTCTACACCTTCATTCCTCTCAGAGCAGGTTTCAGAGAGGACTGAAGGTCTAGTGGGGTTGGAGATGCCAGCTGATGAGGAGCAAGGAGAGGTCCGCTTTGTTCTTTGGTGTGGGTCTTTGAGGTACGCTTGCCAACGAGCTGCATGGCAGGTCAACATATGTCTGGTCAAGCATGTGGTGCCCAAGCGGCTGATGTTTTGGCCACGTGAGATACGCTTGAGACATATGTTGCAAATAGCAGCGGTGCGATCTGATGCACTCGTCTCAAAAAAGGCCCACACCAAAGAACTTTTAGAATAACGCGCAGAGGCAGCGCTCTGCACAGGCGGAGCTCTGCGGTGTGATTCAGTCGGTGTTCTGCCCCTAAGCTGGCCCCCGGAGGGCATCCTGCCTCATTGGACATGTGCCTCCTCCTCCTCCTCCCTCCTTCCAGGCACCCACGTGGAGTCAGTGCCCTCATCATCCCCTCCCTCTTCATCGCTGTAGCAAACCTGGCAGTATGCTGCAGCTTGTGGAACATGACTGCCAGATTGCTGTCCTTCTTGAGCATCCCCTCTCTCTGCGCTCACGCTACTGCCTTCCTCTAGCTGAGTGTCATCATCAGAGCCCACAAAACACTGGGCATCCTCCTGGAGCATGTACCCAACACTGTGCTCAAAGAGTTCAGGAGACTCCTCAGGAGGACGTGGTGGGTCTAGGGAAGGAGTCACTGATGATGACATTGAGAGGAGGGAAGACGATGCGTTGGCAGCTGCTTTGCTAGTACCCTGAGACTGGGTGAGAGAGGATGAGGAGGATGAAGAGGGCTTGGTCATCCACTCTACCAAGTCGTTGGCATGTTGCGGTTCAACATGTCCAGCTGCCGAAAAGAAGGACAAGCATGTCCCATGGCCACGTGCTGATGGCAATGCACCGCGTCCACGACCAGCACTGTTGTCTCTAGACACAGAGCCTGCTTGCCCTCTTTTATCGACTCGCGCCTGTCTGCCTCTCCTTGCTGGCCTTCCAGACATGGTAATGGCCTGAAGGGAGTTGGGTAAAACAGCAGTTGGGTAGTTTATATTGTGCTGGAGGCACACAACACCCACTAACTCCTGCAGATGCCTTTTTTATAGAACACCAGAGATAAATGGGTATATACAGATGTATACTTCCAATAACTCCTGCAGATGGCAAGTGGGCTCAAATAGAGAACAGCTATGTAGGTGGATATAGCGGTATGTACTGGGTACAGAGCACGCAGACAGCACGCACTATCTCCTAACACTACTGACTGCAAGCTCTATTATTAAAGATAGATCACTAGCTATATAGGTGAGGTGAATATCGCGGTGTATACTGCGGTCAGGGCACGCAGACAATAACCAGAAAACAGCAGAGATAAAGGGGTATATACAGATGTATACTGTGCTGTGCTGGAGGCACACACAACTTCCAATAACTCCTGCAGATGGCAAGTGGGCTCAAATAGAGAACAGCTATGTAGGTGGATATAGCGGTATGTACTGGGTACAGAGCACGCAGACAGCACGCACTATCTCCTAACACTACTGACTGCAAGCTCTATTATTAAAGATAGATCACTAGCTATATAGGTGAGGTGAATATCGTGGTGTATACTGCGGTCAGGGCACGCAGACAACAACCAGAAAACAGCAGAGATAAAGGGGTATATACAGATGTATACTGTGCTGTGCTGGAGGCACACACAACTTCCAATAACTCCTGCAGATGGCAATTGGGCTCAAATAGAGAACAGCTATGTAGGTGGATATAGCGGTATGTACTGGGTACAGAGCACGCAGACAGCACGCACTATCTCCTAACACTACTGACTGCAAGCTCTATTATTAAAGATAGATCACTAGCTATATAGGTGAGGTGAATATCGTGGTGTATACTGCGGTCAGGGCACGCAGACAACAACCAGAAAACAGCAGAGATAAAGGGGTATATACAGATGTATACTGTGCTGTGCTGGAGGCACACACAACTTCCAATAACTCCTGCAGATGGCAATTGGGCTCAAATAGAGAACAGCTATGTAGGTGGATATAGTGGTATGTACTGGGTACAGAGCACGCAGACAGCACGCACTATCTCCTAACACTACTGACTGCAAGCTCTATTATTAAAGATAGATCACTAGCTATATAGGTGAGGTGAATATCGTGGTGTATACTGCGGTCAGGGCACGCAGACAACAACCAGAAAACAGCAGAGATAAAGGGGTATATACAGATGTATACTGTGCTGTGCTGGAGGCAAACACAACTTCCAATAACTCCTGCAGATGGCAATTGGGCTCAAATAGAGAACAGCTATGTAGGTGGATATAGCGGTATGTACTGGGTACAGAGCACGCAGACAGCACGCACTATCTCCTAACACTACTGACTGCAAGCTCTATTATTAAAGATAGATGACTAGCTATATAGGTGAGGTGAATATAGTGGTGTATACTGCGGTCAGGGCACGCAGACAATAGCCACTACACAACAGCAAGATAGGAAATCAGCCGAAAACGATCGGTGTGTACTGTGTTAAAGGTACACAGAACACCCACTGCTTCAGACGCCAACACACTACACGAGGCCGCCGCAAATTGGCGGCCTTATATAGTGTGGGGCGTGCACTACACAGCCTGAGATATGATTGGCCACAGGCATCCTGCCTGTGGCCAATCACGGCTCTCCTCGCTGCTGGCGCTGCGATTGGCCAAGCATGCGGGGTCACAGTGCATGCTTGGCCAATCATGAGCCAGCAATGCACTGCGCCATCGCAGTGCATTGTGGGCCGTGAGCGCCACGCGAATTTGACACGAACGGACCAAAATGTTCGGATTTCGCCGAACGGACGAACAGCCAATGTTCGAGTCGAACGTACGTTCGACTCGAACACGAAGCTCATCCCTATTCACGAGTGTTTTACATCCAAGTCTGTGGCAGAGACTTTGCTATACTTAAACATTCTATCGGCTGCTAGGCCTAGTGAGAGGAGGTCTATCTGGTAGCTGTGAGAATCCAGTTGTGAGCGGTAATTCTCTGGATTTCTATAGTGAGAGACTTCCTATCTTTTGCAGTTCCAAGAGTACCTGAACTTCCTACCCAACCCTCTATCCTTCATTGAGAGACTGTTTGTCTACTTGTTGTCAAATAAATAGCCCAAAAGTTGATACAGTGTCAGTTTCTGCAGTTCTTTGGGTCATCTACCTCAGGAAACCCCTAGACGTACATGAGGCCAAGAAGGTAACGGTAAGCCCAATTAATCTAGCCGCTCCTTCGGTGGTCAGTGCTACATTTACAATGCTCAAGTATGGAATCATAACAGTATTAACTTTATCCCTTGATGTTTTATATACCTGTACAGAGCTAAATATTTTAATAGGTGCATACTTTGCTTCATGCCAGTTTGGCTATTGACTTCAAATATCAGTTCTTTTTAATTATTTTGTTTTTGTATTCTAGAATGCTGTGTGTTGCTCTGACTCACAGGTTTGTGCTTGGAATTTGTGTGAAGTAATTGATTGTGACAATTAGTAGATAAAACCTGAAGTAAACTGATATTAGCTAAAAACAGGGAAGCAAGTCCTACAGAGAATAACCTGTCATGTTTATTGTGACAGATGAAAACTTTCATCTTCCAGCAGAAATGCACAGGCAATTGAATGCATGAATTCACTCAATTCCCCAGCTCAAACACTGCCACCTTATTATTATCAAGCATTTCCTTAAAGAGTAGATATGGACTTACTAAATTCAGCTTGCACCATACAGTTGGCATCTCCAACTGTTAAAGTTAATGATGAAGATAATGAAAATAAAGGCTAAACTAGTTGGAGATTAGCATTGGCAGATATATATTTGTTTATAGCCTTGATGATGGGGAGAAAGTAACATATGGATATTCAGGTTACCGTAATGTATTGCAAATAACAAAGTACAACAATGAGGTTTTACATAGGTTAAATAATTCTTGAACTTGCAATGTCTCTCAGAATTAAATCACAGCTATTATTACATTTGATTCTAATGAAAATGTTCATATGTACAATACAGGCCATGTGTGTCCTTTCATTTGTGTAATTGTCATAATTAGCTTTATGTGAAATAGTGTCATCGGCACAAAAATCACCATATGTTTATATCAACAAAATATTTGCAAAGTAGATCTGCTGCAGACAAAAAATGTCCTATAACATGTACAGGAAAAAAACATCAAAAATAGCGCGACTGCGCTGATCTATATAAGTGCGTATATACATATTATTACCACTGATACAGTATATCAACCTTTTGGTTCCAACTTAATCCATTAAAGTGCAACGTGCCAACAAAAATATAATAAATTATACAATATAATAGAAAAATGCCAAAGTTCATAAAGTGAAACAGGAATCATGATTGTAAACCATATCAATATGTTTTAGATCTCCAATGTATAAAAAGTGCTCTTGTGCTTCAAATTTCATCAGTGCTGCATAACCTTGACTTTTCACCACTTCTTGTGCCCTCACCACCTACTAAAATGGTCACTCACCAGAGCCTAGAAAAAATGTTGACTTTGGTTCATATAGGGATAACCACTCCATTATCCTGGCGTCTCTCCAGTCAATTTATTACTAGACGTTTCTCAATGCCCAATGCAGACATCTCATTAAGATTAAAACATTTATCATTGCACAGTATGTTTTATAACAGGGAATTTATTTGTACCAGTAAAAACTAAAAAAGTGCATACTCACATTTCCCAGTGCCTTAGACCGGCACTGAGTCTATCCAGCATTCTGCTGTAGGGCTCTGTTCTGTTGTTTAGTTCCTCATCCCCGGCTTGCACTTCAAGCCTCATTTTGGTTTGGGTCAGTGACCAGAAGTGACGTTCCAAATTACCCAGAAGCCTCTATGCATTTTGCATTCAAACATGCGTCATCAGGAAGCCAGATAATCAGACAAGCCAAACGGAGATGAGCGTAGTAAAACAGCAAGCAGAATCTGGAGCCAGAAAGTAATGTCAGCCAAGCAAGTCTTTTAAAAGGACTGCAGGGGATAGTCTCTGTAATGGTGACTAAGGCGAAGGCAGAGATCCTCTGGACTGGACGGCTTAAGTAGGCAGGACCGATGAGCAGGATATCATCAACAGCTGAGTAACTGTGGAGAGATAGGAGCTGGAAATTAGCTGACAGCTGAGCGGTTAGCTCAGAAAAGGAAGGGCTGAGCCCAGCCCTGAGAGTACCCCCTCCTCAACGACTCCCCCCCCCTCGGAGGACCACCAGGCTTGAGGAGAAAACATCTATGGTAATCACGGAGGAGGACAGGGGCATGTACATCCAAAGATGAGACCCTAGAGCATTCCTCCAGACCTTACCCTTTCCAATGCACCAGGTACTGTATGTGCGAATGAAACCTAGGAGAGTCAACAATGGACTGTACTTCATACTCCTCATGATTCTCAACCTGTACAGGGTGAGGACATGGCCCCGAGGTGGTAAAGCGGTTGCAGACCAAAGGTTTTAATAAGGAGACATGAAATACTTTCGAAATACACATATTAGAAGGAAGGTCTAATGCGTAAGCCACTGGGTTAATCCTGCAAAAAATACGGAAAGGCCTAATAAACCGAGGTGCGAACTTCAGTGAGGAAACACGAAGTCGGAGGTTGCCAGCCAGACCCTGTCCCCAACCTGGTAGAAAGGTGCAGACAGGCATCTGCGGTCAGCATGGGGTCTGTACCTATCATTAGCTTGTCGCAAAGCCTTCTGGACTGCCCAAGTGGAAGGAAGACCATGGAGATGCTCCTCTAACACAGGAATACTCTGCGGAACAAATGAGTCGGGTAACAAGAAAGGTTGGAAACCATAATTTGCCATAAATGGGGACAATCGTGAAGCAGAATTCAAGGCACTGTTGTGAGCAAACTCTGCCCATAGTAACAGGTTGTTATGAGGGTCAGAAATAGAGTAATGTGGGAATTGCTCCAAGGACTGATTGGCTTGTTCTGTGGCCCCATTAAACTGTGGGTGATACGCAGAGGAGAAAGCAAGCTGAATTCCCAACTGTGCACAAAAGGCTCACCAGAACCGGAACACAAACTGACCACCCCTATCTGAGACAGGGCCATCTTTAATATTGATTGGTCCCTGGGCAAACATTTTCTTGGGCCTCCCCATGCGTTTTTCGCTCTCCACCTGCTCTGAGACATACAATAAATAGCAGCTAGACACAAAATCTGTTTACTGAATCAGAACAGGTAGCGATTGCAATTGGTTGTCAGAGGTTACAGCGTATCATTATCACTCACTGACTGGATGCTAGAGGTTACAGCACACATTATGGCTCACTGATTATTTGCTAGAGGTTTCAGCACAGTCCAGGAAACGCTGCAGAGGACATAAACCAATGGGCCGGGGCCACTGTAGAACTGCCGAAAGTTTCTCTGGGTCCATCGAAAAACCAGCAATGGAAATGACATAACCCAGGAATTTAACCTGTTCACGATGGAACTCGCACTCCTCCAGTTTACAATAGAGATTGTTCTCTCTTAGTTTATGAAGCACAGGACAGACATCTGTGTGGTGGCTCTCCAGGGACTTGGAAAATATGAGGATATCATCGAGATAAACCACCACACATAACTGCAACAAATCTCGTAGGACATCATTAATAAATTCCTGGAAAACTGCCAGGGCATTACAAAGGGCAAAAGACAATACGAGGTACTCATAATTAGGGATGAGCCCAATGTTCGAGTAGAACATAAGTTCGGCTCAAACATTTGCCTGTTCGCGGAATAGCGAACAATTTGGGGTGGTTGCAGCAAATTCGAAAGCCGCGGAACACCCTTTGAAAGTCTATGGGAGAAATCAAAAGTGCTAATTTTAAAGGCTTAGGCCGCATACACACGGGCAGACTGTATGGCCTACTTAGTCCGTCGAAACACATTTCAGCGGACAGTCCGCTCGTGTGTGGGCTTCAGCGGACTTTTTCAGTGTGCAGTCTGGCGTACTAAGTATTTCGGAATTTCCGTAATTCTGTCCGTCATACTTTGGTTTCAGCGGACAATCCGCTCGTGAGTAGGCTAGTTCGACAGACTAAGAATGGCGCATGCTCAGAAAGGATTTACACGGCGGAAGGTTGCATTGCTGTGTATTGGACTTCCTATTTCTAGTCCCGTTGTACAAGCTGTACACGTCATCGCGCAAGCTTTCGACGGACTGTTTGTGCATTCGTGTGTGGTCAAGTCCGTTCATTCGAAAGTAGGACGGACTGTCCGTCGAATTGTATGACGGACTAAGCAGGCCATACAGTCCGCCCGTGTATACGTGGCTTTATATGCATGGTATTGTCATAAAAAGTGTTTGGGGACCTAAGTCCTGCCCCAGAGGCATGTATCAATGGCAAAAAAAAGTTTTAAAAATGGCCGTTTTTTTTGGGAGCAGTGATTTCAATAATGCATTGAAACAATAAAAGTTAAATATTCCTTTAAATTTTGTACCTGGGGGGTGTCTATAGTATGCCTGTAAAGTTTCGCATTTTTCCCATGTTTACAACAGTCCCTGCACATTTCTAAAGGAAAAAAAGTAATTGAAATCCACTAGCAGCTATAATGAATTGTCGGTCCCGACAATATGCATAAAAGTCATTGAAAAAAATGGCATGGAATCCCTCCCTACTGGGCCCTTTGGGTCTGGTATGAATAGTAAGAGGAACTCCGAACCAAAATGTAAAAAAAAATTGTGTTGGGGTCCCCCCAAATTTCACACCAGGCCCTTCAGGTCTGGTATGGATTTTAAGGGGATCCCCGAGCCAAAATGTAAAAATAAAATGGCATGAGGGTCCCCCCAAAAATCCATTCATCTTCCGATGGACCGGAAAAAAAAAAAACACCACTGATCCGCCTCCATGGGAGGCTCCCGCCATCTGACACGTTCCTCGCAGGTGACATTTCTTATATAACTGAGGACACATTTTCCCAGGTCGTCAGAGGGGGTGGGGCCACCCGGTTATGTAAAAGGATGGCCCGCCCACCTCTGATGCCATAGGGAAGCCATTAGGAAGTCCCCGTGTGTCAGAGAGGGACGGGGTCAGCCGGGTACGTCACCGTGTGGCCCCGCCCTCAGTTATATAAGAACTGTCACTTGCAAGGATGCGTCAGGCAGTGGGAGCCTCCCATGGAGGTGGATTGGTGGCTTTTTTTGTTTTTTATGGTCCATTGGCAGAGAGAGGGAAGAAGATGAAGGGACTTCGTGGGACATTTTTATTTTTTTATTTTTTAATAAAGGACTTGTCACTAGATGTGTCTTGTGTTTTTTTTTTTTTTTACACTTTTTTTGTGAAATGGTACAGGTACAATGTACCCACTACCATTTCAAACAAGGGGGCCGGGATCTGGGGGTCCCCCTGTTAAAGAGGGCTTCCAAATTCTGATAAACCCGCCTCCTGCAGACCCCCACAAACACCGGGCGGGGTTTCGCGATACTCCTCCAGCAGGGAGGAGAGTGAAGAGGTGCACAGGACCTTAGCTACCTTGTGGAACCATCTCTCACTGCATTGTGGTAACCAGGAGAGAACCTCAGCATAGAGCCAATTAAAAGAGGGGTTGTTATCTCAAGGTGAAGAGCCCCTATGTCCATGGACAATGGAACTGTCTCATGAGTCACATGGGCAGGCTGTAGAGCTCTCCTGTCAATAACCCCAATGCAAAGTGGAGTGTCATGCAGCTGCGGCGGAATCGGGTGCTTCGAAACAAAGGCAGCATCAATGAACAGGTTTGCAGCCCCAGGGTCGATTAAAGCCTGTATCTCGATGGATGACTCAGCCCAAGAAAGGGTGACCGAAACCAGGGGCTTATCCCTCTGGATAACTGGGGATGAAAGAACACCACCTAAGGTCTGTCCGTGACAGGACCTCAAGGTTCAGGCTTCAGACAAGACAAGACAAGACTTCAAAAAGTGACCTGCCTGGTCAGAGGCACAATCTCTCCCTCCTCTAAAGGATGGGTTCTCCTTCACTTGCCGACTCAGTACCAGGAGGCATGGGACTGCAAAGCTCGGACACAAACATACAGGAGGCTTCCGCAAGTGCTCCTTACAAGAAAGTCTTTCTCTGAGTCTGGCGTCAATGAGGATGGCAAACATGATTAACTTCTCCAGCTCAGTGGGTATATCTCGGGCTGCTATCTCATCCTTGATATCTGAGAGATCATGAGAAAAAGCAGCCATGAGGGCCTCATTGTTCCATGCAACCTGTGTACTGTTTTCTGTTTTCTAACCTCTGCTGCCAGAGTACGGAATTCAATGGCATAGTCAGCAACAGTTCATGTACTCTGTTCGATAGACATGAGGCACTTAGCAACAGACGCAGAGCATGCAGGAATGTCAAATACCCTTTAAACAAAGCCACAAACTCAGGATAGCTCAAGACAACAGGTTTATGTGTCTCTCATAAAAAGTTTGCCCAGGCCAAGGCTCTCTCAGAAAGAAAAGATATCACAAAACCTATTTTGCTCCTGTCCATGGGAAACGCCTGGGGCAGCATTCCAAAGTACATTTCAACCTGGTTGAGAAACTCTCTGCATTGGACTGGATCACCCCCAAATCTCTGGGGTAATACTCAAGGCGGGTGCCTGCACAGAGACTGGAGTAGCAGCAGGGTCTGCCTGCAACATAGGTGGTACTGGGGCAGCCACAGTGGTAGATTCCAGGTGAGCTGTGCGACTCAGGAGCGTTTGTAACGCCATGGAAAACTGATCCATGTGGGGATCCAGTTCATCCAATCTGGAAAAAATATTACCAACAAATGGATTGACTGCATCTTCTGAATTCATGGCCTTTGCCTGCTGTCAGAAACCAATAAATCAGACTGAGACAGAAGTACAGTTAAATCACACAAACGTAGTCAAAACATAGCCAGAGTTCAGGAACTGGAACGTATAGTCAGAAAAGGCAAGTGTCAGGGAGGCGGAGATGAGTGTAGTAAAACAGCAAGCAGGATCTGGAGCCAAAAGGAATGTCAGCCAAACAAGTCTTTTAACAGAAACGCAGGTGATAGTCGCTGTGATGTTGACTAAGGCGAAGGCAGAGATCCTCTGGACTGGGCGGCTTAAAGAGGAAGTAAACCCTGATGGGTTTACTTCCTCTTTGATTCCCTGCAAAGGTAAAGAATAATGGACTACTATACATCACATAGTAGTCCATTATGTGTCACTTACGTGACACAGGAGCCAGCAATGTCACCGCTGTCCCCTGTAGTTCCGAGCATCCATCTTCTCGGTGGGTCTCGCTGCTCCAGCGCTGTGATTCGCCAGAGCAGTGATGACGTCACTCCTGCGCATGCGCACGGGAGCCGACACTCGTGGCATATCTCCGCGATCTGCGGCTTGCCCAGTGCGCCTGCGCGCTGCTGTCTATGGCCCATGTGCCGTAGACAGCGGTGGTTGTCTTCAGGTAAATATCTCCTAAACCGTATAGGTTTAGGAGATATTTCTTGGACCTACAGGTAAGCCTTAATCTAAGCTTACCTGTAGGTCAAAGTGGTTTGTAAGGGTTTACAACCACTTTAAGTAGGCAGGACTAACGAGCAGCATATCATCAACAGCTGAGTAACTGTGGAGACATAGGATCTGGCAATTAGCTGACAGCTGAGCAGTCAGCTCAGAGAAGGAAAGGCTGAGCCCTGCCCTGACAGTGGTGCGCTCCTCCACACATTTCCCAAACCTAGACAAAATTTAGCAAACATAAATATACAAACAGTCCCTCTGTTTCCCTCCCACAAGACAGATATTTAGACACTGTACATTATAGGGAGTGATGATCATAGCTTGTATGCCAAAATTATAATGAATACATTATCTAGGGATGAGCCAAACACCCCCCCCGGTTCGGTTCGCACCAGAACTTTCGAACGGACCCCAAATTCGAATGAACGTTAGAACCCCATTGAAGTCTATGGGACTCGAACGTTCGAAATGAAAAGTGCTAATTTTAACGGCTAATATGCAAGATACTGTCCTAAAAAGGGTTTGGGGACCTGGCTCCTGCCCCAGGGGACATGGGTCAATGCAAAAAAAAGTTTTAAAAACGGCCGTTTTGGCGGGAGCACTGATTTTATTGACGATTAAAGTGAAAAAAAAAAGTGAAATATTCCTTTAAATATGGTGCCTGTGGGGTGTCTGTAGTATGCCTGTGAAGTGCCACGTGTTTCCCGTGTTTAGAACAGTCCCTGCACAAAATGACATTTAATGGAAATAACACCATTTAAAACTGCTTGCGGTTTTAATGTTATATCTGGTTCCTGCAATATGGTTGAAAATCATTGAGAAAAATGGCATGGGTAGCCCTCCCTGCCCATTACCAGCCTATTTGGGTCTTGTACGCATATTAAGGGGAACCCCGTACCCATATTAAAAAAAGGAAATGCGTGTGGCGCCCAGGCCCTATATACTCAGAACAGCAGTATACAGGCGGTGCAAACAAGACAGGGACTGTGTAGGTTTGTTGTGTTAAGTTGAATCTGTTTGTAATTTTCAACTGGTACATTTTTAAAGTGTAGCTCCAGTCCTGTATAATTTGTTTTGTCGTCAATCTTTTTTCATCTCACTTGCTGTTGTCTCCTTCCGTTTGCAAGTAGGAGATGTTTGTAAATTGGATGTTTGAAAGTAGGGGCCTGCCCTATATGCTCTGCAGAAATGGCGGAACAAGGTGTTGGTTTTGCCACAACATTGTAAGCCCTCAAAGTGACTCTTGGTGGGCGCTGGAGCGCCCTGCTGTGAACGATTATATCAGGAATTGTAATTACATGCCATTGTTTAACAGTGGTAGAAAAATTGACCTTTGGTGGTTGTGGTGCTGGTGCCACAACACTATAAGTCCTCACCGTTACTCTGGGTGGGCACAGGAAGGGGCCCTCCTGTGAAATATTATATCAAGAATTGTAATTACATGTCCCTGTTAAACAGGGGCAGAAAAATTTGGCCTTAGGCACTGCTGCTGGTGCCACCACACTGCAACCTCTGCCATATACTCTAGTTTTATTGCAGGAATTAGCCCTGCTGCAAAGCATTGCATCAAAAATTGTACTTAAACGCCCCTGTTAAACAGGGGCAGAAAAATTGGGCCTTAGGCACTGGTGCTGGTGCCACCACACTGCAACCTCTGCCATATACTCTAGTTTTATTGCAGGAATTAGCCCTGCTGCAAAGCATTGCATCAAAAATTGTACTTAAACGCCCCTGTTAAACAGGGGCAGAAAAATTGGGCCTTAGGCACTGGTGCTGGTGCCACCACACTCCAACCTCTGCCATATACTCTAGTTTTATTGCAGGAATTAGCCCTGCTGCAAAGCATTGCATCAAAAATTGTAATTAAACGCCCCTGTTAAACAGGGGCAGAAAAATTGGGCCTTAGGCACTGGTGCTGGTGCCACCACACTGCAACCTCTGCCATATACTCTAGTTTTATTGCAGGAATTAGCCCTGCTGCAAAGCATTGCATCAAAAATTGTAATTAAACGCCCCTGTTAAACAGGGGCAGAAAAATTGGGCTGCTGGCATCACCCAGAACCAAAAATGTTCTTCCAACATATCAGCGGAGGAGGAAGAGGATAGACAATCAACATAACAGGACAGTCACTCAGCATCAGCATAGGCAGTCTTGAAGGGATGTGGTATTTCAAAAAGCTTCAGGTGCTTGGTAGCTGTGGGTGATCCAAGACTGATTCATCTTGATGAAGGTCAGTCGATCAACTGATTCGGTGGACAGGCGCACCCTGTGATCGGTAACAAAGCCACCAGCAGCACTGAAGGTGCGTTCTGAAAGAACGCTGTATGCAGGACAGGCCAGTAGCTCAATTGCATACTGTGCAAGCTCTGGCCAGTGATCCATCCTCAAGACCCAGTAAGCCAGAGGATTTTCGGTGGGAAAGGTGTCCAAGTCTGACCTTGCCCCTAGGTATTCCTGCACCATGTAAATCAGACGCTGGCGATGGGTGCTGGAACCGATCATACCTTGGGGATGCGGACTAAAAAATTGTCTGAAAGCATCAGTCAGATGGCCACCTTCTCCACCGCTCCTTCTGACCGATGCCTCAGCAACACGTTGTCCAGGACCAGGAGTTTGTAACCTCCCAGTCTCTGGGAACGCGTTGCACAGACCTTTCTGCAAGGCTTCCCGGAGATGTCTCATCCTCTGCTCCCTCTGCGATGGCAAGATAAGGTCGGCAACCTTACCCTTGTACCGTGGATCAAGGAGAGTGGCCAGCCAGTAATGGTCCCTCTCCTTGATCCCAAGAATACGAGGATCCTTCCGCAGGCTTTGCAGGATCAGGGAGGCCATGCAGCGTAGGTTAGCTGAGGCATTCGG
This sequence comes from Lithobates pipiens, assembly GCF_037356315.1. Classification (NCBI taxonomy): domain Eukaryota; kingdom Metazoa; phylum Chordata; class Amphibia; order Anura; family Ranidae; genus Lithobates; species Lithobates pipiens. The sequence continues at coordinate 353,379,125 of NW_027507718.1, read as the reverse complement.
TCCGGAGTCCTCTGGGTCACTAAGGACAACATGATCCGCAGCTACCTCCTTCCAGCCACGTACAAGTCCACGTGTTTCTTGGGACTGTAAATCATCCCTATAAGACTGCTGCTGCTGCTGCTGATGCTGATGCTGAGTGCCAGCCTCCACCTCCATGCTGACACAATCATCCTCCTCCTCCTCTTCCTCCTCCTCATCCTCTTCCTGTGTGATGGGTGGCACAGCAGGAACACCATCTGGATAAAGGGGGCCTTGAGAGACAAGGAAGTCCTCCTCTTCCTGCCTCTGTTCTGCCTCAAGTGCCCTGTCCATTATTCCACGCAGCGTATGCTCCAAGAGGTGGACAAGAGGTACAGTGTCACTGATGCATGCACTGTCACTGCTCACCATCCTTGTGGCCTCCTCAAACGGTGACAGGACAGTGCATGCATCCCTGATCATGCCCCACTGGCGTGGTGAGAAAAAACCAAGCTCCCCTGACCCTGTCCTGGTGCCGTAGTCTCACAGGTACTCATTGATGGCCCTCTGCTGCGTGTGCAGCCGCTGCAGCATGGCCAATGTTGAGTTCCATCTGGTGGGCATGTCACATATAAGGCGGTTCTTGGGCAGGTTCAACTCCTTTTGGAGCTCAGCCAGCCGAGCACAGGCATTAAATGATCGGCGGAAATGCACACAGACTTTCCTGGCCTGCTTCAGGACATCCTGTAAGCCGGGGTACCTGCCCAAGAACCGCTGCACCACCAGGTTAAGGACGTGAGCTACACAGGGCACATGGGTCAGTTGTCTCTGTCGGAGGGCGGAGAGGAGGTTGGTGCCATTGTCGCAAACCACCATTCCTGGCTTAAGCTGGCGTGGCGTCAACCACCTCTCGGCCTGCCCCTGCAGAGCTGACAAAACATCCGCCCCAGTGTGGCTCCTGTCCCCCAAACAAACCAGCGCAAGCACGGCATGGCATCATTTTGCCTGCGTACTTGCGTAGCCCCTAGAACGCCTACGGAGCACCGCTGGTTCTGAGGACAGAGCACTGGAAGAGGCCATGGAGGAAGAAGAAGAGGAGGGGGTGGAGGAGAGAGGTGTGTCACAACCAATAGTAGCATTTTGGAGGCGTGGTGGCGGAACAACCTCCAACACTACTGCACCTTGTCCTGCATCCTTCCCAGCAGCCAGAAGAGTGACCCAATGGGCCGTGAAAGACAGGTAACGTCCCTGTCCATGCCTGCTGGACCATGAGTCAGCGGTAATATGCACCTTACCGCTGACCGCCCTGTCCAGCGAGGCAAGGACATTGCCTTCCACATGCCGGTAGAGAGCCGGAATCGCCTTCCGTGAGAAAAAGTGGCGTTTGGGGACCTGCCACTGAGGAACCGCACATTGTACAAACTCACGGAAGGGGGCCGAGTCTACCAACTGAAAAGGCAGCAGTTGAAGTGCTAGCAATTTAGCCAAGCTAGCATTCAACCGCTGGGCATGTGGATGGCTGGGAGTAAACTTCTTCCGCCGGTCCAGCAGCTGGGGCAGGGACATTTGCCTGCTATAATCGGACGTGGGTGTACCGCTAGCAGAGTTCCCGGAAGCACTTGGCTGTGACACACCTAATTCTACACCTTCATTCCTCTCAGAGCAGGTTTCAGAGAGGACTGAAGGTCTAGTGGGGTTGGAGATGCCAGCTGATGAGGAGCAAGGAGAGGTCCGCTTTGTTCTTTGGTGTGGGTCTTTGAGGTACGCTTGCCAACGAGCTGCATGGCAGGTCAACATATGTCTGGTCAAGCATGTGGTGCCCAAGCGGCTGATGTTTTGGCCACGTGAGATACGCTTGAGACATATGTTGCAAATAGCAGCGGTGCGATCTGATGCACTCGTCTCAAAAAAGGCCCACACCAAAGAACTTTTAGAATAACGCGCAGAGGCAGCGCTCTGCACAGGCGGAGCTCTGCGGTGTGATTCAGTCGGTGTTCTGCCCCTAAGCTGGCCCCCGGAGGGCATCCTGCCTCATTGGACATGTGCCTCCTCCTCCTCCTCCCTCCTTCCAGGCACCCACGTGGAGTCAGTGCCCTCATCATCCCCTCCCTCTTCATCGCTGTAGCAAACCTGGCAGTATGCTGCAGCTTGTGGAACATGACTGCCAGATTGCTGTCCTTCTTGAGCATCCCCTCTCTCTGCGCTCACGCTACTGCCTTCCTCTAGCTGAGTGTCATCATCAGAGCCCACAAAACACTGGGCATCCTCCTGGAGCATGTACCCAACACTGTGCTCAAAGAGTTCAGGAGACTCCTCAGGAGGACGTGGTGGGTCTAGGGAAGGAGTCACTGATGATGACATTGAGAGGAGGGAAGACGATGCGTTGGCAGCTGCTTTGCTAGTACCCTGAGACTGGGTGAGAGAGGATGAGGAGGATGAAGAGGGCTTGGTCATCCACTCTACCAAGTCGTTGGCATGTTGCGGTTCAACATGTCCAGCTGCCGAAAAGAAGGACAAGCATGTCCCATGGCCACGTGCTGATGGCAATGCACCGCGTCCACGACCAGCACTGTTGTCTCTAGACACAGAGCCTGCTTGCCCTCTTTTATCGACTCGCGCCTGTCTGCCTCTCCTTGCTGGCCTTCCAGACATGGTAATGGCCTGAAGGGAGTTGGGTAAAACAGCAGTTGGGTAGTTTATATTGTGCTGGAGGCACACAACACCCACTAACTCCTGCAGATGCCTTTTTTATAGAACACCAGAGATAAATGGGTATATACAGATGTATACTTCCAATAACTCCTGCAGATGGCAAGTGGGCTCAAATAGAGAACAGCTATGTAGGTGGATATAGCGGTATGTACTGGGTACAGAGCACGCAGACAGCACGCACTATCTCCTAACACTACTGACTGCAAGCTCTATTATTAAAGATAGATCACTAGCTATATAGGTGAGGTGAATATCGCGGTGTATACTGCGGTCAGGGCACGCAGACAATAACCAGAAAACAGCAGAGATAAAGGGGTATATACAGATGTATACTGTGCTGTGCTGGAGGCACACACAACTTCCAATAACTCCTGCAGATGGCAAGTGGGCTCAAATAGAGAACAGCTATGTAGGTGGATATAGCGGTATGTACTGGGTACAGAGCACGCAGACAGCACGCACTATCTCCTAACACTACTGACTGCAAGCTCTATTATTAAAGATAGATCACTAGCTATATAGGTGAGGTGAATATCGCGGTGTATACTGCGGTCAGGGCACGCAGACAATAACCAGAAAACAGCAGAGATAAAGGGGTATATACAGATGTATACTGTGCTGTGCTGGAGGCACACACAACTTCCAATAACTCCTGCAGATGGCAAGTGGGCTCAAATAGAGAACAGCTATGTAGGTGGATATAGCGGTATGTACTGGGTACAGAGCACGCAGACAGCACGCACTATCTCCTAACACTACTGACTGCAAGCTCTATTTTTAAAGATAGATCACTAGCTATATAGGTGAGGTGAATATCGCGGTGTATACTGCGGTCAGGGCACGCAGACAATAACCAGAAAACAGCAGAGATAAAGGGGTATATACAGATGTATACTGTGCTGTGCTGGAGGCACACACAACTTCCAATAACTCCTGCAGATGGCAAGTGGGCTCAAATAGAGAACAGCTATGTAGGTGGATATAGCGGTATGTACTGGGTACAGAGCACGCAGACAGCACGCACTATCTCCTAACACTACTGACTGCAAGCTCTATTTTTAAAGATAGATCACTAGCTATATAGGTGAGGTGAATATCGCGGTGTATACTGCGGTCAGGGCACGCAGACAATAACCAGAAAACAGCAGAGATAAAGGGGTATATACAGATGTATACTGTGCTGTGCTGGAGGCACACACAACTTCCAATAACTCCTGCAGATGGCAAGTGGGCTCAAATAGAGAACAGCTATGTAGGTGGATATAGCGGTATGTACTGGGTACAGAGCACGCAGACAGCACGCACTATCTCCTAACACTACTGACTGCAAGCTCTATTATTAAAGATAGATGACTAGCTATATAGGTGAGGTGAATATAGTGGTGTATACTGCGGTCAGGGCACGCAGACAATAGCCACTACACAACAGCAAGATAGGAAATCAGCCGAAAACGATCGGTGTGTACTGTGTTAAAGGTACACAGAACACTCACTGCTTCAGACGCCAACACACTACACGAGGCCGCCGCAAAGGCGGCCTTATATAGTGTGGGGCGTGCACTACACAGCCTGAGCTATGATTGGCCACAGGCATCCTGCCTGTGGCCAATCATGGCTCTCCTCGCTGCTGGCGCTGCGATTGGCCAAGCATGCGTGGTCACAGTGCATGCTTGGCCAATCATGAGCCAGTAATGCACTGCGCCATCGCAGTGCATTGTGGGCCGTGAGCGCCACGCGAATTTGACACGAACGGACCAAAATGTTCGGATTTCGCAGAACGGACGAACAGCCAATGTTCGAGTCGAACGTACGTTCGACTCGAACACGAAGCTCATCCCTAACATTATCTATATGGATTGTCTGCACATGATTGATTTGTTCAAAATATAATGGGTTTTAATTTTCATAATTATTTTGGAATTTTGGTTTGAGATACATGTACCGTATGCATGTGCTGGGAGGTAAGGTTTTGCACAATTATGCATAATAGTATTGTTAATCCTGTAATTGTTGGTCATATCTGAGCAGGGATGCTCCTCCAATGACAATTTATGCTGGTTTATGAAAAGGGACCAATGCATGTGTCAAAATGCATTGAGTTATAGATTTTAATAAATTTAGGTCTTGTGTTTATCAAATATTATTGTGATCAACCACCTCCCTCTGCACCGTGCGGACTCCCAATACCCAACAGCATTGTTGTTGAGCATGGGACATCCAATTTTAAGGAATGGTGTTGAAGAACTCTTTAAACTACACTGTAGATTCCTGCTATGGGAATTTGTCAGCCAGGACACAAGTTGGTGTTTCATTGATCTCAGTTTTCCTGTTCATCTGCTGATACTCTTGATTGAATGCTCTCTGCTTTTGTTTTGTTTCTTTCGATTCCTTCACAGGAGGCTTCAGTCTTCTCTGAATTCGGCCCCCACCCCGGGAAAACAAATTGCACCCTAAAGCAATACTATTTCTCTCCCTCCAAAACAGAAAGGACATATCTACCCTCTATGATATACTCAAAGAGATATATTTTTTTATAAAATGTCCTACTATTCCTACTATGACAAAATGGGAAAAAGACTTAACTTCTTCCCGACTGGTAAATTGCAATGTGATGGTCTAGTGGAAGCCATCCTGTCCTGGGAGGACATTATATGACATCCTCCCAGGATTGTGCCTTACATGCACCCTGTAAGCCATGCTCTGGCACAATCTGTCTCTGTGTACTGTTGTGTACTATTGTGAGGAGTTCTGTGAATGGTCACAGTACAGATAGGGCCAATCACATGCCATCTGTACCATGTGATTAGCTGTGGCCAATCACAGCTAATCACAATAGTAAACACTGAATGAATAGTTTTCATTAGGAAAAAATGGTTGCTTATCACTGTAATATCACAGTTATAAGCAATCATAGTGTGTAAAAAACCCGAAATCCTGATCACCTCCCCAGAGTAGTACAGTGTTACTATAGTAACACTGTATTGCTCTGGTCACTGTATGTAAAAACAAATTGTAAAAAAGAAAAAAAATGTAATAATAAAAAAAAGATAAATATTTTACAAATGTAGCACTGACGAAGGAGCAGCTGGTTTTATGGGCTTACCGTTACCTTCTTCACCTCGATTTACGTCTAGGGGTTTCCCATGGTAGATTGCTCAAGAACTTTAGAGACTGACGACAGATCTGCTTAAAGGGATTTTTATTTGCAAAAAATGTAGTTAACAAACAGTCTCTCAGTATAGGATTAGAGGGTTTAGGTGAAAATTCCAGGTACTCTTAATGTCAAAGACCGTATAGGAGAACTCTCTTACTTTGAATAAATCCAGAAAATAGACATTCACAGCTGGATCTTCACCCTAATTGGATAGTCCTTCTCTCACCAGGCCTAGCAGCCAACAGGGTGCTTGAGTCAGGAACAAGTCTCTGCCACAGACTTTATGATAGAACACGTGTAAGGAAACTTTAAAACTTGTAGAACGCTCGTGTAGCAGTATCTTGCAGCCGGTCCGACGATACCGCATGAGATTGGATTAATTTAGGTCCTTGTTATGTTGTTGAGAAGCCAACCCTTGCGTGTTCTTGTGATGAAGAGTCCTCCCCTGGATAACTTCGAAGTTACTGGGCCTCTCCACAACCTAAGACAGCACCGGACCACCTCCGAATACCTCCTTTTGTTTCCTCGCCTCGGGCTAGCCAGCCCCGAGACGTAAAGTCGGATGGATCCGCACCCCAGGCCATGGAAGTCCTGTGGGCTGGTCAGTAGGACCAGGACCATGCAGTCAGAACATACTTCTGGACCGGAACCCTGAAACACGTGACGTCCGCATCTTAAGTAGCCACTCCCACTGGGCTGACTCTGAGAGAAAGCAACCTTAAAGCACCCAACCAGATTGTGTTACCATGCCCGCCAGAAGTAACAGTGCCCCCCATGGCCAGGCAGAACATCTTGTAGTCTAGTCAGACTGATGCTGAGGTCAAAATTTGGAGTAATCAAACCCAAAACAAACTGCGGTTTAGATTAAACATAAAATTTCAAAAACAGATAGTGAGTGCACTTCAGGAGCCGGCGCTACACAAAGTTGAAAAAAAATGTTTAAAAATGTTTTATTTTCACATGCTGTCCTCAGTCAGTGTCCCTGATCACCACCACACCAGTTATATGATGACACTGTACTGCACTATTGACAGTATATTAAAAAAAAAAAAAAATCACAATTTTTTGTTTTTTTTTATTTCTTCATCTTCCAAAAGATTGTGACAAAAAAGTATAACTTCAAAAAATTTGCCATGTCTCTTACTAAATACCCTGTACCTCTACTTAAAAAAAAGGGGGTCATTTGGGGGTATTTGTACTATTCTGGCATTTTCGGACCTCAAGAAATGAGACTGGCCATCAGTGCATCAGGATTTATCGGTTTTCAGATATACTGTAAATACCATAGTTTGTAGACTCTATAACTTTCCTACAGACGAAATAATCTACACTAATTTGGCTTACTTTCACCAAAGATGATTTAGGTTAGTTTCACCAATGTAGAAGTATGCATTTTAACCTAAGTTTATGAAGAAAGATTATTTGTTTGCAAAATGTTTTAAAGGAAACGAAAAGTTTTAGTCTTTTTTTTTTTGGGGGTTATTTTGCAAAAAATATAAAACCTAGTGGTGGTTAAATACCACCGCTCCATCTCACGCATGCTCACTGATAGCTATAGTGGTAATGGCAGATACAGCTGCCTGCCCACTTTGAAAATGGCAATTTTGGACACGAACTCGTCACGTGACCGGCGTCCTCCTTCCGAAATCTCACGAGATTTCGGCATTACTATGTCCCCCATGGATTCTTGGGAAATAGCTTAGAAATTTCCCAGGGACCATTGCGAGGCCGATAACCATGCCTACTCCCACGGGGGGACAGCCTGGAAGTCAGCACAAACATCAGAAATATAAGGTAAGTACTGAATAATATTTTATTTAAGTGTTTATTACTGTAAGTATGTTAGCATGTGCTTTAAATAATAATAAGAAAAAAATTTAGGTACAAAACCGCTTTAAAGAATGTATTTTTATTGGAAACAGTCTGCTAGATTGCACTATAAGACAATTAATGTCACAGATCACTGGGTTCTTTCCCAAATAATACCTTTATGATGGTACAGGACTCCATACTTAAATCAAAGTTAAATTCAATCCTTCTATATCACACATTTGCCGAAGAGAATTTTTGCCTTCAAAGTTCTCTATTTATCAGGTGATTTACCAGGCTATATCATCCCCTCTTCCCTCTCACTAGCTTTAGGCTGGGTTCACACCGCTGCGGGTGGGAGACCCGGATGTGATTCGCACCGCACTGCAGTGCAAATCACATTCGATCTGTCTGTGCGATGCGAGTTCAGCCATACAGATAGTATGGCTGAATTCGCATCGCACCCGCCGCAAACTCGCACAGGACCCTTTTTTTGGTCCGCAGCAGAATCGGATCGCATGGGTGTTCACACCATGCGATCCGATTCCTGTCCGAGTTTGCAGATCGCACTGCGATATGCGGACTGGTCTGGGGGTGTCATTAAGATTTCATTGACACTCCCAGCAGTCCGCATAGGGCAGTGTGAACTGCCGGCGGGAGGCATGCGATGCGGGAAAACGCCGCGGATTCGCGGCGTTCCTGCATCGCTATGGTGTGAACCCAGCCTTACTGAGGTTTGGAATAGAAGCATATCATCTTGCTAGAGAATGTCTCACATTTTCTTCATGCAGCTAGCTAATCCATTACCAGTCAATGTATTAAACCTCTGCACCCAGTATTTTTTTACCCCAATTAACAGGGTGACCCATCAAAGCCCAATACAAAAGACTGGTAGCTTATTAAAATAACTTACATAGGAATTTTTACTTCCAGTAGCAGTGGCGTAACTAGAACCTTCAGGACCCCGATGCAAGAAACCATGAAGGGCCCCCTGAACCCCAGCCAGGGCCCTTCCCTCCGAGTCCGGCGGTGGAACTCCAGGGCGTGGTAACAGGTATGACCTTTGTGAGCCCTGTAGTTCCACCACTGGCATCAGTAGTTTTTTTTTATTAGTTTTTTTAAATTTTTAGGTGCCCCATTGGGGGACTATCCCTAGGCAGGATGGGGTCCCCGTCCCCAGAAGAGATGAGGTTCTTTTCTCTAGGGCAGATGAAGTTACTGCCCCCAGGTGAGAAGGGGTCACTGTCCCAAGGGGAGATGGGGGTCCCTGTCCCCACATGAGAAGGGGCCCCTGTCCCCAGGGGGATATGGAGGGGTAAGTAGTGATGTGTGGGGGATGGGGTCCTCTCACTCACCATGACCAAGCTGCAGGCCACGCACTCATCTATGTTGGCCTGGGCTCCATCCAGTGTGCTGGACGGGTGATCAGCATATCTCCCAGAAAGACCTTTCATCACCTGTGTATGACGGGGGAGGAGGGGGGCTGGCAGACAAGCCTGCAGTGTCCTCCGGGGCTCTCATAGGGCTGCACTGCATCTGTGTGCTTAACGTTTGTTTACCCGGGAGTAGTATGCAGTGCAGTGTGGGCCGGGACTCTGGCTGGGGAGAACAGACATCGGACTGAGCGGCAATGCATAGAGCAGGAGAGGGGTACTCTGAGGAGCCAGCTGAGGACACAGGTCATGCAGGAAATGCACAACTAAAGAGCAGCCAGTGCGATAGTCGAGCATGGAGCTCTGCTAGTCACGCTCCACCTCCAGCCACCCATGTGCATGGTGCACTGGTACCCCTAGCTGCCTATGCTGCTGCCAGCCATATGTAGAGGGGGCTGCATGGGCCCCCTGCAGCACAGGGCCCAGTTGCGGTCGTGACTGCTGCATCCCCTATAGTTACGCCCCTGTCCAGTAGCATGCTTGGCTATTCCCCCAAAATAACAACCACATAATTAAAGGCCTCTTCTTCTCACATCTCTCTTAAGGTTTGTACATACTATAAGAAAATCAGGAAAAGCATTTCCGTCCGAGGAACGATCATACGATATTCTGATAGTGTGTACACAACTTTAGACAGCCGATTGTAACCTTCTGAACAAAATTTTCCGAAAGGACAAGCTCCAAAAAAAATTCATACAGGAACAGAACTTATGATTTTCATTTAATGTGTACCGTTTTTGTACAATTTTGTATGAGAAAACTCATTAAAGCCTAAATGGAAAAAAATTGACAAATAATTATGTTTATTAATGCATTGTATATTTTTTTCTTATTGAAAGAAGTGTATGCATACAGAATACTTTACACCAGGAATTGAGACATTGGGGGTTATTTACGAAAGGAAAATCCACTTTGCACTGCAAGTGCACTTGGAAGTGCAGTCGCTCTAAATCTAAGGGGTAGATGTGAAATGATTGGAAGCTCTGCTGACTTTATCATCCAATCATGTGCAAGCTAAAATGCTGTTTCTTATTTTCCTCGCATGTCCCCCTCGGATCTACAGTGACTTTCAGTGCAAAGTGGATTTCCAAGTGCACTTTCAGTGCAAAGTGGATTTTCCTTTAGTAAATAACCCCCATTGCTTGGTAATTGGATAACACAGGAGAATGCACAACTAAAAGATATTATGGAACAAGGTAAAATATATACCAGGAACTAAAAAACAAAAAAGGAGTGTAAGAAGATAGGTGGATGGCGGTATAGCCAATTGAAACATTTCACAGAGTCACTGCACCAGCCCATTAGATCAGCGGCAAACCTACTTCCTTTAGAAAAAAATGTGTGTTGATAAAGGGAGGAAGAGGGTGATTTCATTTATTTATAGAGTGCTGACTGATATGATAGGGCCGGAGATGCCGCCATACATTGAGAAGTGGGAGATGGAATTGGGAACATCTAAGAGGTGGAGATCAGACAACTACTGCGACGGGCTCCTGTTATGTTGGTTAATAGCAACATGATAGAGTTAAACTATAAGTGTTTGGCCCGGTGGTACATTACCCCCGATAAAGCACACACATGTCAAAATGAAACATCCCAATACTGTTGGCGAGGGTGCAAAGAAATTGTGACCATGGCTCACATATGGTGGCACTGTCCGGAAATTAAAAAATATTGGGAAGAGATTAGGCAAATAATCTGAGAAATAACCAATATAAAGGTCCCAGATGACTCATGGGGGTGACTATTCCATGGGATAAGAATGCCAACCAAACAATATATGAGAACATTGCTTTTGGTTTTAGAACGAATTAAGAATTATGAATTTAGAATTAAGTATATGTGGATATGGATGTTATAGTGGTCGTACCATGCCAAGTGTGATATGTTTTGATACTGACAAAAAACAATAAAGAAATTGAAATAAATAAAAAAAAAGCAAAAAGAAAGAAAGAAGTGTATGCACTTGAAATTGACGGTATCAGCCTCTTGCAATTCCCCTTACATCAGAACTGATTGGAATAGAAAGAAGCAACACCAAAAGCCAATTAGTTGTGTTATATTGCTCATGTAAAAAAGGAACATGCTGATACTAGGGAGCAAATGGGTTGATTTACTAAAGTCTAATAGACTGTGCACCTTGAAAAGTGCAGTTGCATTCTGCAAGTGCAGTTGCTCTAGAGCTTAGTAAATGGGATAAAGCTTTACTTTGCAAAGAATACCCACTCACGTTCAAGGAGAATAAAAAAGCAGCATTTTTGCTTGCACATGGTTGGATGATGGAAGTGGGAACAGAGCTTCTGCTCATTTACTAGTCTCTGGAGTGACTGCTCTTGCAGAATACAACTGCAATTTGAAAAGTGCACAGTCTATTTTACTTTAGTAAATCAACCTCAACGTGTCAGAGAGAACAACAGCTGCTCCTTCACTGTCCAATCACATGCAGGGTGAAGGACAAGGACTTGTAAGGGCTAATTAACTGCAGCAGGGAAAAACCAGGACATCTATCCTGTCAGACAGGACTGTGCTACCGGTATTTGTTGGAGCTGTGATACCGGTATTTGTTGGAGCTGTGATAATCTCAGGACTGGGTTGAGAGAAACACACATTCTTTGGCAGGTAGAACAGTGAATATAACAGAATATATACTATATTACCAAAAGTATTTGGACGTTTGCCTTCACCCACATGAACACATGAATTGGACCAGTGCACAAAGCAAGGTCTATAAAGACATGGACAAGCAAGTTTGGGTTGGAGGAACTTTACTGGCCTGCACAGAGTCCTGACCTCAACCCAATAAAACACCTTTAAGATAAATTAGAGTGGAGACTGTGAGCCAGGCCTTCTTGTCCACATCAGTACTTGACCTCACAAATGTGCTTCTGGAAGAATGGTCAAACATTCCCATAGACACGCTCTTAAACATTGTGGACAGCCTTCCCAGACAAGTTGAAGCTGTTATAGCTGTAAAGGGTGGGCCAACTCAATATTGAAACCTACAGACTAAGACTGGGATACCATTAACCACTTCAGCCCTGTAAGGTTTTACCCCCTTCCTGGCCAGGCCATTTTTTGCGATATGGCACTGCATTGCTTTAACTGACAATTATGCAGTCATGCAATGCTGTACGCAAATACAATTGATGTCCTTTTTTTTTCCACAAATAGAGCTTTCTATTCGATCACCACCCCATTTTTAATTTTTTACGCTATAAACAAAAAAAAGACAAATATTTTTTTCTGCTATCAAACACATCCAATAATTTTTTTTTTTCAAAATCAAATTTCTTCATCAGTTTAGGTCAATATGTATTCTGCTACATATCTTTGGTAAAATCCCAAAAAGCAAATATATATGATTGGTTTGCGCAAATGTTATAGCATCTACAAACTATGGGATAAATTTATGGACTTTTTATTTTTTTTACTAGTAATAGTATCGATCAGTGATTTTTAGTGGGACTGAGGCATTGCGGCCCCATATCTGACACTAAAATGTACTGTCACTGTATAAATGACACTGGCAGAAAAAGGTTAAATGTGTGATCAAATGGTTAAATGTGCTCCTAGTGAATGCTTTCTAACTGTGTGGGGGATGGACTGACTGGAGGAAGAGAGACATCTGATGAGCAGGAACACAAGATCGCTCTTCATCTCTGACAGAACAGTGGTCTTTTTTCGCTTAAGGTGTGCCCTGCCGCAGTATATGTACATGGGGCAGTCCTTAAGGGGTTAAAATTCATGAGCATATAAAGGCAGATATTCCAATACTTTTGGTAACATAGTATATATGTATTTTATCTCCATAGTTAGCAGGTATTCTGGAGTTTAGCTTTAGGGTTTAAAAAATACATACCCATCAAGATCAACCTCTTCCCAACTCAACCACTACCGTTATTTTCCCACAGTAAGACGCAACTGCTGCTGCCAATTGTGCCACAAATTAGGGCTAAAAATTATTTCCTGGTGTTTTAAAATGAACCTAGGCTGCATCCTTCAGAAAAATCAATTGTGAATGATATAGCACTTACAGTAGACAATCTTCATTTCTCAGTGCTCTGATGATGTCAGCGTTCTGACAGGCACTTTTGAATGTGCAAAAAAAGGACACTTTTAAAGATGCCTAAGAGGTCTGCTGGTTCAAATTGGAAATGATATGGTAAAGGATCATTTTTTTTACTGATTGCTTTGTCACATTGAACTGCGCTAACAAATCTCTTTTAGAAACATTAGTCTTAAATTTTAAGTATACGTCTGGTTTAATGGATCAGTTACCAAGTTGAAATGTTCTTTAGTAATTTTCTTTTTCTAGCAATAAACCAGAAAAAAAACCTTTTGAACATGTTGAAAATCTGCAAACCTTAAAATTAAAATATAATATATTGTAGCTTAGAATGGTGGCTGCATTTGTTTTCTTTGTTAGACTAAGGACATTTTCTTCAAATACAGGAAAATAACAGTTTTCTTGTTAGAATTCCAGTGCCTTTATAAATAAAAACATTAATCCATTTTCCTAGTTAACTTCTGTGAACTACAAAAGAATACCTTCCTATGTAACAGAGGGGAAGAGTGGAGTAAAGGTTTGTAGACAAAATCCGGGGAGAAGACTGATTATGCTTTTCTCCCTCCACAGATAGTGAAGTGAGCAATCAAAGGTAACTGGTAATATATCTGATATAAAACAAGTTACTGGTACATACTAGTCATATTCCCTTTTATATTACTTTATACTAACTAAAAGGTTATGCCAGATCTGTAACAAGTTAAATGTATCTATCTCCCTAAGGGATTTATCAATTTCTATATTATCTGTCAATGTTACATACATAGTTGGTAAAGTTGAATAAAGATAACAGTCCATCGGGGGCGTGGCTACGGCATGCACGAGTGAGGACGTGCTCTCCCTGAGCTCCGTGAGACCTGCGCCTTCACAAGCCTAAACGGTGGCTCCCCAGGTGGGATAACTATATAAAAAATGCCACCAAAGTGCAGGACATCCCTGCAGCTTCAGCGGACACAGTGGAACTGGTCCGAATCGCTGGACAACTTTTTTGGGACCCGCAGAGATCCGGCAAGTGGAGCCAAGATGGCGCCCGGCGCCCACGTGGACAGGGCTTTATCCCCCATCGGCTCCCCACACATGCCTGTGCTATCCCTGCCTCCCCCCTCCTCTGCCTCCGGATCCGACAGCATTGAAGGGCCCACAAACTGGAGTGATCCCTGGAAGGATAAAGACATTCGATCCCACATCTTATTTCTCCCCACTAAGCCCTTGTACACATGGTTGGACATTCCGACAACAAAATCCGTCGGATTTTGTCCTACGGATTTTGTCCGAAACTTGTGTTGCATACACACGGTCGGACAAAGTTGTCGGAATATCTGATCATTCGTAACGTGATGAGGTTATTTCGTTACGACGGGACTACGTTCAGGCTAGTAACCAATAGCCTTGGTCTCGTAATTTGATCTGAGCATGAGTGGCACTTTGTCCGATCGGAATTCTCTACAAACGATAGGACAAAGTCAGATCGGACCATGTTGTCGGAAAATGTTATAGCCCAGCTCTAAAACTTTGTCGGTCAGATATTCCGACAGAAACAGTCCGATGGAGCCCACACATGGTTGGATTATCTGACAACACGGTCCAATCGGACATTTTCCATCGGAATGCCCAACTGTGTGTACAAGGACTTAGGCTGATTTAGAGGGGTTTGCTCACAGAGTGGAGAAGGCCCTGAGACAAGACATTGAGAACTTGCAGGCAGACACAGCGCACTTGGGAGGTAGAGTGGAGACCCTAGAGACACAATGGGATGAGACTGCCCCTACCCTGCAAGTTCTTACTGACCACTGCCCAAATGCAAGATCGCAGGCTTGAGGCCCTGCTAGATCAAAGGCCTCCCTGAAGCAACAGGCCCGAGGGACATCATACCCACCCTGCTAGGGGTCTTTAAGCAAATACTAGACTGGGCCCACAGAGCCCTGCGGCCCCCCTCCGATGACCCAGACAAGCCCAGAGACATTATCTGCAAGTTGCACAAATATTCGCTTAAAGAACGCATCATGAACCAAGTCAGAGGAGTCAGACATGTGGACTTTGATGGCGCCAAATTAACCTTCTTCCCGGATCTCTCCAGATGCACACTGATGCAACGCCGTGCACTTAAGCCATTGCTGGAGACTTTACAAGATGCTCAACTTCCCTACAGGTGGGGCTTTCCATTTAGCCTTTCAGCTACTAAGAATGGCAAGCAATCTACCCTGCGAAACAAAGCTGACCTACCCCACTTCCTGGAATCCCTCGGATTGCCTCAAGTGGACATCCCAGACTGGAGTACATCACCAGACATACCTCTCCCCACACGCCCTGAACCGTGGCAACCAGGACGGCGCAGGACACTGATGCGGATTAAGGAGAGGCCCCGTCTGGACACACACTACCATCTCATTCCCCACAGGAGGAGGCTTGAACAGTTGTCCACCCCACTGATGGCCCCTGAGCTGTTTCACAGACATTATTTGACCCCCCCCCCCCCCCCCCCCCCAGCTGTCATTTCACTTTTTCACTTTTCTGCCCCATGTTTGTTTCTTTGTGGGTAGATTAAGCACTTCATACTGGCCGCGGGTCCTCCAGCGGACTCGCTCCTAGTGCCTTACCACCTCCCCCAGTAGGACAACTCTTTGGAGTTATGCTCCCTTTTTGGGGATTGCCTTTGCTCGCTGGCCACCTCACTATGGGGAGGGGGGGGGGGGTGGAGACTCCCAACCAGGGAGGAAGTTGCACTATGTTGTGCCGTTTGGGCCTTTTTTTTTCTATGTTTTTGTTTCCAATTTTTTTAGGTTAAATGTCTTTTACATCTGCTATAATCGTGTTTTATTTTCTAGGCTCCTGCTTAAGCTTAATGTGCTCCCTCTGCTCCTTGCTGTGGGCTTGGATGTGCTGTTGGTATCATCTCCCTCCTGACGCCAGTCTCCTGGCTCTACTCTGTAACTTCCTACCATGGCAGCCTTGAAGGTTGTATCCTATAACGTGTGCAGTCTAGGATCCCCATCAAAAACACAGTAAGTTGTGGCTTGAGATGAAACACATGGGGCCACACTGACTCGGTCCCCCGTCTCCCTACGCACCTGTATGCATCATGGTATCTCAGCAATTCCCCTTGTTCCAAATCAGGGGGTTGCCATAGCAAAAGACTGTCCCTTTATCATGACAGACCAACCGCTGGACCCAGAGGGCTGATTTGTATTTGTTAAGGGTACCGTGTATGCCCCGAACAGCAAACAGCTTACCTTCCTGGACTCTACTTTTGGAATCCCAATCTGCCTTCCGGGAGGGCCAGCTCATCCTGGGGGCAGACTTTTAATGGTAGCCACTTGCTGCTGGCAAGAGCCCTCAAACGCCAACGTAACACAGGACACGTACACAAACTCACTTCCACAAGGGGGGTATCAGTTGTCCATTCCTCATAAATAGCCAATATGTTCAGGGAATACTATGCTCAGTTATACCATCTCCCAGACACTCAGTCTGGCTTTACAGAACCCCACGGGTTGACCGTATTCTCCAATACATTGCAGAGGCCCAAACACCACAGCTGGAGGCCTCAGTTGGCAAACAGCTAGACACCCCCATTGCCCTATCAGAAATTCAAGCAGTAATGAAAGACCTCCTCAATGGGAAAAGCCGCAGCCCAGATGGCTACACTAATGCCTACTACAAGAAATACTCCAAGGTGCTTTCTGGTCCCATGTGTAGCTATTTCACGGCTTTAGCCCACTGTACAGCAATGCCCCCTGAGGCGCTAATGGCGCACATCACAGTACTCAGAAAGGAGGGCAAAGACCACGCTTTACCCAGAAATTATAGGCTCATAACACTCTTGAACACAGACATTAAGATCTTGGCCAAAATATTGGCCAACAGACTCAAGCTGATCCTCCCGACAGTGATTCATCCTGACCAGACGGGATTCATTATGGGCAGAGAGGCCAGGGACAACTCTAATAGGGTACTCCAACTGATACACTGGGTGGAATCCCAGGGGATGACACACCCCTGTCTCTTGCTTTCCACCGATTCCAAGAAGGCATTTGACAGGGTGGATTGGACCTATATGAGAACAGTGCTGACTAGGCTTGGACTGGGCCCCAACATGCTGGCCTGGATATCCTCCCTGTATAGCTCCCCGACCGCCAGAGTGAAGGTGAATGGGCTATTGTCCGACGCCTTCCCAATCAGCACTGGGAAATGCCAGGGGTGCCCACTATCACCTCTAATTTTTGCTCTAACCCTCATATCGCTGCCTAACATTATGGCAGAGCTGAAGGAATTTAACCTACTGTCCAACTTTAAGATACATTATAACAAATCAGAGATCCTATCCCTGGATGTCCCCACAGGCTTGCGTACACGGCTGAAATCTGCCTTCTCATTTACATGGTGCCATACCTCCCTAAAATATCTATCTATCTATCTATCTATCTATCTATCTATCTGCCCACAAGCTGCTCTCTGCTCTATGAGAGCAACTACACACTGCTACTCTTCGCCATCAGAATGGACCTGAAAAGATGGGACAGGGTTGCATTTTCGTGGATGGGTCAGTGTTCTTAAAATGAATGTGTTACCTTGTATATTATTTTTCCTGCAGATGGTGCCAATCACTTTACATAGGACTTTCTTCTCAACTCTCAATAGCCTGTCTATACAGTACATATGGTGTGGGAAATTCCCCTGGTTAGCCCTCCACATATTGCAGCACCCTAAGTCGAAGGGAGGTATGGGGGTCCCTGTAATCCACAGATATTATGAAGCTGTAGCTCCACAACACATTTTGGTACCACAATGTCTCTTACAAACTCTGGGTACCCCTGGACAAGTTCTTAGCTGTCACATGCCCCATGGGTTCCTCGGGAACATAGGGGTCTCTCTGAGCTGGTTTCTCTGTTGGCCGTCCACGCTCTGGCTACCTGGGACGCCCTAAACAGGGGTGGGAGGCTTGCTCAGCCGACCTCCCCCTTGGTGCCCCTAAGCGGCTTCACTTTGTCCATTCCAGGGGAACAACCCTCCTTCATTTGGACCTGGACGGCCAGCAGGGAGTCCATATGTGGCAGATTTGTCCAGATTTATCGAGAGCCTACCCATACAGAATGGATGACTTTAGTCAACAATATTATGGTGGCCAAGGAGTGGATGGCAAAGTGTAAAGATAGATATGAGAAAGTCTATGCTATGTGGGCCACCTGGATAAATTACGCTGCCTCTGGGCCCTCATCGACAGTGACCCCCTCTGTATTATGGGGCCGGGTCGGGGAGGGCCCGAGGCACCAAGAACCTGACAGTATGTAGAAGCTGAATACCACCACAGCTTAAACCAGCTTAATGCACTAGCAGGTGTTGACCCCCCCCCCCTTTTTTTTATTTTAAACTTATTGTTATTGTGTCACCTTACATTTTATTTTACTTTATTTTATCTACATTTTTTACTACCCCAATTTAATTTATCTCCTTTACAATATTTATTTTGAGTTTACAGGCCTGATGCCAGCAGTGCGATCTGAACCTTATCTCTGAATGGAGGCTCACACCCTCCGCAGAGAGACACCAGACAGGGATGATAGGGGTGACCCATTGCTGTTTGAATTCATATCACAGGTGTAATATGTTGATAACAAATTCCCCCAGGTCGGTCCCCATAAAGTGCACATGCCTGAGTAGCCTGCCTGCTAACCACATGCACCTGATGTAAAACCCTACATGTCATGTAATAACTTTTTCTTCCTATATGTTTTGTTAAACGTTTACTTGTCTGTTGTCTAAAAAATTCTCTTCAAAATAAAGATTACATTAAAAAAATACAACAGTCCATCAAGTTTAACCCTGTATCCCTGTACATTGTTTTTGCTAAAATGCCCATCCAAGAGTCTTTTAAAACTATCCATACTTCCTGCTGACACCACCGATTATGTAAGAAGAGTGTTCCACATCCTTACCGTTCTGACAATGAAAAACCCCTTATGGAGCTTAAAACAGAGTTTGTGAAGCCTTGTGGATTCACAGCCTGGTTCCCTACTGCACATGCACAAGTCACGCTGCACAATCTCACTGGTCCCTGCTGTCTTCTAGGACCTGTGTGTCTCCCAGAAGACAGTGGGGGGACGGAGGAGGGGCCAGACAGGGAATAGATTGCCAAACAGATACTGTGGAGATCTATGCCAGGAAGTGGGAGCAAATACCTGGATTATACAGGTATCTGCTGCCTCCTCCCTGAAAGGTGCCAAATGTGACAATGGAGGGGGGGGGGGGGGGATCTGAAAAGCGGAAGTTCCATTTTTGGGTGGAACTCCACTTTAAGGTTAAAAAATTATGAATACCTCTAAATTTGGGTTTTTACGGCAATTTGAGAAGAACAAACTATATATTAATATTTAAAAAAAAGATTTATTACAAATTATTCAACATAATTAAAAATTCAAAAATTTTGGAGACAATACAAAGCACATATAGTGTATCATAATATTACATAAATGATCATCCTGAAGTGATAGTTCCCATCTACTTGCGAGTAGACCTTGGCTTGCATGTTGTGGGTGGAAATAGGTAGTGGAAACATCCAACGCATTTTGAAATGTATGTAAACTATATTCTTCTTCAGGGGTTAATACCACTTCTGAAAATGCAAAATATAAATGCAATTTAGAATCCATATACATGAATCTCATATACAACATATTAAAAAACATAAAATATCAAACTTACAATTCCTACTATATTATTGGAAAAAGCACTCCTTCAACCAAAGATGGGGATCATAACTATCTGCATAAAACACCCTTCACCTCATACAAGGACCACTGGACAATAGCCAATAAAGACGCCCAAGACACAAAACGTGGGAAGCAGATGATATTCAAACTGCAAAAATTTGAAAATATGTAGGAACTAATACAAACCTGCTTTTCCAGGTGGCTCCGATAGATTCCTGAAGTGTTAGTAGATCAATTTGAACTGAGACACTTAACTAAGAGAGGGGCCAATACACCCTTTAGCCTTGAACATTGTTTTTCATGTAAATGTGCTCCTTACGAAGCTTGGTTATTTTTTCTTTAAATGTTTTATGTGTTCACAATCTGTAAACTACTGTTTGGATTACTACCAATGGAACCTGTATCCCAATTTATTGCATTAAGCTGTATGTTTCTTGAAAATTGTAATAAAATTGTTATGAAACAAACTAAAATATGTAGGAAAATTGAATTATTTAATTCAAATTGAGATATATATATATATATATATATATATATATATATATATATATATATATATATATATATATATATATATATATATATATATATATATATACTGTATATATATATATATATATATATATATATATATATATATATATATCCTCCAAGGGGATCACTTAATCCATACAGATAGCAACCCCAAATGCATTTATATTTAGCATTTTTAGAAGTGGTATTAATCCAATATATTTTACATACATTTCAAAAAGCATTGAATGTTCCCACTACCTATTGCCATCAACAACATGCAGGGATAGTCTACTCGCAAGTAGTTGGGAAATACCACTTCAGCATGATAATTTGTGTAATATTATGATACACGATATGTGCTTTGTATTGTCTCTGAATTTTTAATCATGTTGAATAATTTGTAATAAATCTTTTTCATATTAATATATCATTTGTTTCTCAAATTGCGTTAAAAATCCCAAATTAGAGGTATTCATAATTTTTCATGTATACAGGGATGATGGCAAATTACATTCCAAGTCACATGAGTCTTTAAACAACGCAGCTTAAGGTTAAACCACTTCTCTTTCAGTCTCATCGTGTGACCCCATGTCCTCTTACACTCCCTGGGACTGAAAAGTTTTATACCTGCACTGGGATCATCATTGAGAAATTTGTATAACGCTACCATATCTCCTCTCCAGCCTCTCTTCTCCAGGGAGAATAAATGTAGCGTTTGCAGTCGTTCCTCATAATTAAGGTCCTCCAGTCCCCATATTGATTTAGTTGCCCTTCTCTGGACTCTCGCAAGCTCGAGCACATCCATTCTGAGAATTGGTGACCAGAACTGGACGGAATACTCCAGGAGTGGCCGAACTAGAGTTTTATAAAATGGCAGTATAATTGTTTTATCTCTGGAGTAAATTCCCCTTTTATTGCTTGCTAATATTCTGCTGTCTTCTACTAGGACCCCTACTAGGACCCCTAGATCCTTCTCCATCTGTAATCTCTACTAACCTTTGCAAGCATATCTTTCCATTCTACACATCCAGATTTTAGGGCCCTGGAAGCAACATACCCACACATGAACAATGAAACATATGCAAATGCATAATAGGAAACAGTAGTGCACAGATAATGACAATCAGAAACAATAAACAGTGTACATATGTATATAAAGGGAAACAGATGTATATATATAAAAGGAGAACAAACTCAGAAAGTACATTCTCAGAATAGCAGAGTTTCTTGCAAGCTCTCATAGTTCAGATAACAATAGGAGGAAACGTCCTACGTTCCTTTACAGAAACTGTCTATGCAAACTAAAAATACATGTCAGTATAATCTTAAATTAAAGCATAACGTTAACAATTCTTCTCATTTGTCACAAAGTGACAATTATAAATCTTGTCTCCAATATTTATCATCCTGGATTGCTTTCCTATAAATGCATTGACCTATCTCTATGGACATATATAGAAGCAAAAAAAAAAGCAGTATACACATTAAATAAACATATAGGCAGATAATGATACATAAATGATGGTCATCTCAACTGTTATCTCAAATATAAATAAAATGTCCATGGAAACATAAAAAGAGCATGACAGTCTTTACGTTAATAAAAAAATAAAAAAGTCTTTCTTATATTGAGCCTTGCAAATGTCCATACGTTTTCCAGATTGTACAAATTCTTCATCATTTCACTCCTCGAGGTAATTTTCTAAACTTCTAAAACACCTCCAAGTATTCCGTACTACCCATGCAGCCAGAAGAGATCTACCACCCTTTAAGAGCTTGCCTCTCGATAATGACCAAACTTGATATCCAGAGACAGACTAGAACTGATGTTGCAAAAAAACAAAGAAATCATCCTTTGGGTCTTCAGGTTGGCACCTCAGATCTCTCTCTTGTGGTGTTCACTGGAACTTTCAGGCCTTGGGTTGCATCATGACTCTTCCTCTAGGCATTCTTAGGAACTTTTCCAACAGGAGCCCCTTTTAACCTTTAGCTTGCGAAAAGGTAGAGAAATGTCTCCAAAATGATGGCTTGGCAAAGCTTCTGGAATCATTCCAGGACCTCCTGTGTGGCTTTAAAAGAACACGGATTTCCATGCAAAGATTTAGTAATTTCTTCAAGTAGAACATCTGGATAAAGGCATGAATATTGGGCAAATACTTCTCCAGTCAGCATAAATAACCACAGAATCACCTAACTACTAGATACAGTCTTTCTTAACCATTGGAGATATTAAGAATAATGCTCTGTCATTTAAAAAAGTAAAAATAAAATAAATAAAATGTTTCCTAGCAATAGGTATCCTAGGACAGAGAGGGTTATTTGCAGGATTACCAAGGATAAAAAGCCTGAAAAAAATAAAACAAATGCAACTATAAAATCTAAAGATTGGTAAGGTGTAATATATTATATGTTAATGTTATTGGTTCAGATACACTTCAAAACAAATATTGCCCCAGGTGGGAATTATATGCAGGGCTACAAGGCAGTAGAAATAACCATTTGCTTAGCCATATTGCCTCTATGGATGCATTTTGCTGCACAATACATTTTTTAACGTCTAAAGCAGAACCAAAGCCCTATTCTGTGGTCTTTATGACAACATTAGTCTCATTTATTTGCTCCATTTTATTACCTTGTGCAGCCTTTAAATATTTATTTTAGAAATCATTATCAGGGATATTGACAAAAGATTAGATTGGTAATCACTCCAAACAGTCTCCTGGAGTTAACAGAAGGCACTGAGTCCAAGAACGTGAGTCTCACAATAGCTTTACTAACTAGACAGGAATTAATAACTAGATAGAACCTAATTTGGAAACAGTTGTGTGTGCCAAGTACTTTTAAAAGCCACCATTATAAAAAAGAATCAGGAGAGAGGCATTATGCAGCAATATACATCCTGCAGTCTTGCAACAATAATTGTCATCCTCTCTGGGAAAAATATCCTCATTCTTTAATAAGCAGTTCAGGGTAAAAATATACATGTCATATTGGCCATTTTATGTCCTTGGTTAGCGATGAGTTGTAGCTTTTATTGGCATTTCAGCAGCATTAACTTCATTATCTGGTAACCTTTGATGGAATAAATCATCTAAAGTTGCAAGTTGTAACATCTTGGACAGGTTGTAATGCCAGTGAATTAAAGCATCATTATTTTTCAATGTTTTTTCATGCTGCATATTGTCATACCTTATGAGCCCTATCAGCTGCCTTTTTATTGACTTACAATGATTATAAAAGGATAATGAGGTAATTTTACAACAAATATGCAACACTTTTTATTTCTGAGCTAAATTTGAGACCACATATGCTCACTGCAAGTACAATGTGAATATAATATCACTTTGCAGAGAAACAGTAGTGCCAGTGTTTTCTTGGAGATGTTAATCAATAGTGAACAGGGACATACAGTATAAAGAATATAGAAAGAAATGCATATTTAATTAGTAAAGGGTACAATTTAATGAAATTCTATTGATAGAACATAAGAGCCCAATTCTGGTCAAGTTTTTTGTTTGAGGTCTATTGGTGAAAAAAACAGCTCTAGCTGCAACACGCACCTCCTTATTGGTGCTGTCCCATGCATTCATTTCTTTCCACCAATAGATGTCCTCTGTTTTCAGGATTTAATAAAACTGAGCATCACCATGACACCCTGTATTCACAGTGCATTGATGCAGTTGGTGGCACTAACATAATGACAACACTGCGCTCTGCATCACTAAGGAATCCCCACTGTCAGAAGAAAATCTGAATAGGAATCTGCAAAAGGTAATTAAAGTAATATTAAAGCCTTGTTTTTTGTTTTTTGTTTTTCTTTAAATAACAGACATGTTATACTTACCTGCTCCGGTTTTGCACAGATCAGCCTAGATCCTCCTCTTCTCGGGTCCCAAGCCAGTGCTCACTTTTGCCGAGTGCCCCTACAGCAAGCAGCTTGCTATGGGAGCACCCAAGCATGCACGCTCCCAAGCCTTGGCTCCGTGCGTCCATGCGCACACAGAGCTGTAGCTCAGCCTTGCCCCTTCCATCTCCTAATTGGTTCGCTGGCTGTGATTGACAGCAGCTGGAGCCCTCAGCCCTGCCCTCTCTGTCTCCTAATTGGTTCACTGGCTGTGTTTAACAGCAGTGGGAGCCAAAACAGCAATCAGGAGTGCGAGTCCCCAAAGCGGCAAGACTCTCTTGGACATCAGTGGATTGATTTGGGGCTTAGTACTAGGGGGCTGGGGGGGGGGGGGATGTTGCACACAGAAGGTTTCTATGCATGAAGGTAAAAAAACCTTGTGCCTTTACAATCACTTTAGGCCTTACATTTTACTAATGAAAAGTGACATAAATACAAATAATAAGAATATGTGGCATACATGTCTGATGGCCATTAGTTATAGTAGATGACAAGTATACTGGTTGCAGAAGTTAGCAAATCACCACCAATACAGTCCAATCAGCAAGACCTATGATTGCAGGCATGCCACGCCTGCTGAGTTGGTGGTCGATGACATTATTAATGGATCTATTAGCCTTGAATTAGGAGAAACCAATAATGCTCAATCATTATGTAACACTGTAAAGTAAAAAGCAGAGACCCCATATGTAATGGGCAAATATGATTGTCTCCATGTACACATAAAAATTGGAAATAATGTCCTGTAAATTAACTGGAAAATATGGCAAAAACACAATATAAAGGTTACACAATCTCTTTAGATGAACCATTTCCCAACCGGCTCTCATACATATACGGAAGCAAGTTGGCTCTCCTGCGCGAATCGCCATATATGTATGGTGGCTCCTCTAAAGCCGCGTACACACGGGCGGACTGTCTGGCCAACTTAGTCCGTCGAAACACATTTCAGCGGACAGTCCGCTCGTGTGTGGGCTTCAGCGGACTTTTTCAGCGTGCAGTCTGGCGGACTAAGTATTTCGGAATTTCCGTAATACTGTCCGTCATACTTTGGTTTCAGCGGACAATCCGCTCGTCAGTAGGCTAGTTGGACGGACTAAGTATGGCGCATGCTCAGAAAGGATTTACACGGCGAAAGGTTGCATTGCTTTGTATTGGACTTCCTATTTCTAGTCCCGTCGTACGTGCTGTACACGTCATCGCGCAAGCTTTCGACGGACTGTTTGTGCATCCGTGTGTGGTCAAGTCCGTTCATTCGAAAGTATGACGGACTGTCCGTCGGATTGTCTGACGGACTAAGTTGGCCAGACAGTCCGCCCGTGTGTACGCGGCTTAAGAGGCATAGCAGGCACGTGCACCCACTGCACGTCGGGGGATACGATGCGTGTGGCTGGTGGATGGGATCACCGCCGGCCACCCATGATCGTGGGAACGAGAGCCAGAACGGGGATTTGTGTATGTAAACACACAAATCCTTGTTCTAATAGGGGAGGAGAGACAGATTGTATGTTCCTCCACACTTAACTCCTTGATCGCCCCCTAGTGTTAACCCCTTCCCTGCCAGTGACATTTATACAGTAATTAGTGCATTTTTATAGCATTGATCGCTGTATAAATGTCAATGGTCCCAAAAAAGTGTCAAAAGTGTCCAATCTGTCCGATCTGTCCGCTGCAATGTTGCAGTCCCGCTAAAAATTGCAGATTGCTGTCATTACTAGTAAAAGAAAATAAAAAAGCCATAAAAATGGCATAAATCTATTCCCTATTTTGTGGACACTATAACTTTTGAGCAAACCAATCAATATACGCTTATTGCGATTTTTCAAAAATATGTAGACGAATACATATTGGAATACTGATGAAGAAATTATTTTTTTTTTACTTTTTTTATATATTTATTATAGCAAAAAGTAAAAAATATTGATTTTATTTTTCAAAATTGTCGCTCTTTATTTGTTTATAGCACAAAAAATAAAAACCGCAGAGATTAGAAAATACCACCAAAAGAAAGCTCTATTTGTGGGGAAAAAAAGACGTAAATTTTGTGTGGGTATAACGTCGCACAACTGCGCAATTGTCAGTTAAAGCGAGGCAGTGCCCAGTTTTAATGTACTAATATCTGTCTCTGTCTGTTTATGACAGCTTAAAGAGATAATAATTCCACATTTAGCATACTGGTGTGCAGTGGAGCTGAGAATATTGATTTCCTTTTATTCGCTTTTTCAATAGATATTAGCTGACATATTAATACCATCTAATCGCATACACAGTGAGCGCCATCAATTTAGCCTTTCATGTATTCGAGCAGCTAAACACAGATTACACCTGCTAAAAAAGAATTTTATAAATTAACTATTAGTATGACAAAAATGTCTCTGTAAAGATTGCCTCCTACACAACTCACTCTGCACATGCACCTCAATAATTCTACATCGTTTTTAAACATATCTGCAAATGTATGCAACTGAGACTTTAATTATTATGTTAGAAGAAGGTATTAAGTTAGTATCCTCTTATCTAGTTGGCAAAAATGAATGCTAGGAGTTTTATTTCATACTATTGTAATGAGCTTCTTTGTCCATATACAAAATACCTTTTGTGAGCTAAAGGTTAAAGCAGTATTAAAACCAAAAGCAAACATATATTGTATTGCAGCTTATCAGTTCTTAGATGTGATTGCTGCATTTGTTTTGTTTTTAGGCTTTCTTTCTTATATTTTCATCTGGTGATCCAGGCATCAAATCTGTTGTTTTTCAAAAGAACAAGCCGCACTGTACTTGTGGCAGTTACAGCTGTGAGACAAACCATTCAACACTAGCAGGGATGCTTACAATTGTTTATTTTTGTAAAACCTTTATCCAAAAAGAACAAGAAAAGCTTGTTAGAGCTGCTAATAGAGTGTTATCTGGAGTTTGGCTTCAATTTGTTATGTATCTAAATCTGCTAGTACCCCCCTCCCCCCCCCCCCCCCTGAGTAACTATGCCACCCACCAAAGGCGCCCCTGTGCTCCAGAGTGGGGACATTCTTATACAGGAGGTGTGTTACTGCCCATATCACCTAGTGAAAACACAAGTGAAAAAAGCCTAAAATTAAAACTAAGCCACCACATCTAATGATTGGAAAACTACAATATATTACATTTTTGGGTTTGAATGTAATACTGTTTGTACGTTTCTTGCCATTGTGCAGTTTTGTCCTTTGTGGTTTACACTTTTTGTAATGCATCCTTTAGAAATCCTTTCCTGTCTTTATTAAATTAGCAGGATTTCTGCTGCTATTACTCTTTCCGCATAATATAAACCCTGTTGTACTTTACGTCCACCAAGAACATGGCAACTTCAGGGTTCAGTCCCAGTGCTAAAGTTATTTCAACTCCCTCCTCTCCACTTGCTCATTCGCAAAGCAGCTCCCGTGGTTGCGCATTTATGAATCACCAAGAGAGAGGCGGAAGCACACCACCAACACTAGTGCCTGTGACAGGGCCGATGTTCTGTTGAATAATGCTTCCTATCGAGAAATGCTTCCAACGTACTGCGCATGAGCAGTACAAGACGTCACTCCAGCTGATATCCTGATCATCTGGTGTGATGTTTTTGACTGGGCATGCTCAGTTCTTCGGATGCATTATCTGACGGAAGGCAAACCATGGAGAGAGTGGAGGGTAATGTCAGATTCTGCCTTGCTTTCCGCGCATGTACACAATGTCATAGGGGCCAAAAACTATTCTTATCAGGCGGATTGTGGTGTGATCTTGCAGCGCAAATTTTAGGACAGAGGTTGTTTCTGGATGAGGACTGGAGGTTGTTTTGGACATGGACGGTGGTTTCTGGTCGTGGACGGTGGTTGCTTTTGGCCATATTTGGGTTTTTGCTAGGTGGTGGAAGTTGCATACTGTCATGAGTACAGTACATTCCTACAACAATGTAAAGAAGCACCCTGTGGGGGATCATCTGATTTATGGAGGGGCTCTGCTGGGGGACATCTGATTTATAGAGGGGATCTGTGGGGGTGTCATCTGATTTATGGAGGGGTTCTGCAGGGGGTCATCTGATTTATGGAGGAGCTCTGCGGGGGGGTCATCTGATTTATAGAGGTGCTCTACTGGGGGACATCTGATTTATGGAGGGGCTCTGCTGGGGGACATCTGGTTTATGGAGGGGCTCTGCTGGGGGACATCTGATTTATGGAAGGGCTCTGCTGGGGGACATCTGATTAATGGAGTAATTACGCTGGGAACACCTGATGTAAGGAGGGACTCTGAGGGAGAGCCCCTTAACATAAAATGTGCCCTTTAGCATGCCCCTTAATTTAGATTAAGGGGCACGGTGATGGGCATTTTTTATGTTAAGGGGAACGCTGAAGGGTATGACTACAGTCATGGCACAAACTTGAGATTCGGACCTCAGCCCAAAGAAAATTTTAGTGGCCGGATCTCCATGAATTTTAATTCAATAACCCTGCTATAGGAGATCACTATATTTTGGGATATGGGGGTCTCAGGACAGAACTCAGTGTGCACATATAAAGACAATAAACTGGGCTGTGTGCATGATGGGTCATATGCTGGACTCTGTGGACATCTATAGTGGGTCTTTAAAAGGAGCAGTGTGGTAGTTGTATAGAGAGTTCAGTATAGGAGTACAGAGCTCTGTGCAATTCAATAGGGGATGTGTTGTATATATAGAGGACTGTGTATATACAGATCATTGTGTATACACATATAGGGGACCCCCCATACAGCTTAATATATACACACATATATAGGGCCCCCACACAGATATATATATATATATATATATATATATATATGTATGGGTGTAGCATAAGGGGTTGCAGAGGTCACATTCGCAACCCTCCCCCTGCTCTAGGGGAACCCTGCAGCCTCCCTATCATATTATCATATCCTCCACAAAGTCCAGCTCCGATCTGCCCTAGGGCCCCACAGCCACGCTCCAGTACTGGGCTTCCACTTTGCCTTCCACAGTCCACACCCCTCTGTTCTTATTGACTGGGGAAAAGCTGTGAGCCATTTCCTGAATGAAGAGGAGCATGGGGTGAGAACAGCCCAGGATGGTGAAGTGCTACCTGGTATATGGGCCTATACTACTTACTATTATACCCCAGATATTTCCAATAAAAAGTAATGGGGCTAAGGATTTATAAAGGATATTCAACAAACAGTATAAGGATCCAGGACCTTATTATATAACATTTATATACTTTCTCTAAAAAATACTTAATTATGTATTTCTAGAAGTATCAAATTTTCAATAACGTAAGCTTCATTCACAAAGAATTACAAGTGAACCCTCTGAGTTTTTAGGGCATCAAATTTACCAGCTCAGCACGGAACTGCGCATACTAAGCTATATGCTATTAAACTCTATATCTCCAATAGTGTATAGTGTAGTACAATTTACATGTACTTAGTCCAATACTGTATAGTTTAATACCACTTACATATGCTTGCTTATTTGCAATTATAAAGTGCCGGAAGTGCTCAGTCTAAAAAAGAGAAGTGCTCAATCTGAAAATAAATATATACCATATACATGCTAAACAGGGCAATTAGCATTAACTAGCATTCATATGCAGTTATACAGCCTATCTTTAGCTCAGAATGTCCAAAGGTTGCCCTGAAAAATAAAAGGCCAAAAACCTAAAAACTACTAATCAGGTAGAGCCCAAACACAAAAAATATATGTGTGTATATGTGTGTGCAACAGTCTATGTGCAAAATGGAAAACAGAAACCCAATTAGTGTCCACAAACATAGTTCTTAAATGTGCAAAAAGTCCAGCAAAAAAATTCATAAAGTGACTTTCGTGCTTGTGTAATCTTCAGGTGACTCAAATGCTCCCCCACAAGGGTCCCCACTCACCAGATATTTACACCTCTGCAGGGGTAAAATGCGTGTAGATCAGCTCCCTTATAGATGTACCGGCTCAGGTCTCTCGGCTTCAGGCACCATACCATACGATTCCAAGGGCCAGATCCAAAAAGTATATTCTTCTTGTTAGTACTCTAGAAATACATAATTACGTCTTTTTTAGAGAAAGTATATATATGTTATATAATAGAGTCCTGGATCCTTATAATGTTTGTTGAATATCCTTTATAAATCCTTAGCCCCATTACTTTTTATTGGAAATATCTGGGGTATAATAGTAAGATTATAGGCCCATATACCAGGTAGTGGCAACAATCCCATTCTAGTATATAAAAAAATCTTCTTCGTAAGACTCCAGGAAGGGAGTTTTATTTTTAAGGGATGCCGCAACCGAGAAGTGCATTTTTTTGTAAATAATAAAAAATTTGCAGGATGGGGAAGTGTCTGTGCTGTGTGCTGGCAACATGGAATGGTAACTAAGCTCAGCGAGTTAAGAAGAGAGTGCCGTCATGTAGCCACGATGGGACCGATGTCACTAGTGAAATAGGACACTGCTCAGTGTCTTATAGTCACTAGCTGGGATTCTCTGTACCCCCCACTCGGGGATGTCCACTTACCCCACTTCCCTGACAACTGGGGAAAAGACACGCACCCCCGACCCCAACACCTGCCAACACTGACAGAGAAACCTTCAGAAATTGCTAAAACAAATCCCTTAACACCTCTTGAGGGGCCCCTGAGGGGCTGCAAGCTTCAGATTTCATGTCACATGACTCCCCCCCCCCCCCAGATCTAAGTTTGGGCCCTCTAAAACCCCCTGACCACCCCCTCCACCCTGGATTCTATGCCCGCTGCTGAGCTTCTTTCCCAGTACAGCACTCTATACTGCTCCTCCTCCGCAGGGCTGAAATCACATTCATTTACAACACAGCCAGTCAGCCATGATCTTCACAGGGTGTATTTGCCTACTGCAACTACACTGCTGTTCTGACAGGTGATTTCACAGGTCAGAACGGCAACATAAAAGCCAGATATACCCTGTGAAGGCTGATAGACTGTGTGTAAAGGAATGTAACTTCAGCCCTGTGTATTGTGGGGGGGGGGGGGGAGCTGTTTACAGTGCTGGAATAGGAAAGGAGCTCTGCCAAATGACCTGCCAGAGGTCCCTGTCCTCTGATTCTCCATTTGTGATCCCTGTCCTCTGTTCTCCAGGGGTGATCCCTGTCCTCTAATGTAAGGAGGAACTCTGGGAACTCTAAACTCTTAACCCATTTTGAGTATCCTGGTGTGTGGTGAGTGTATCTACACACACAGTAAAAGTGGTGGGGGGGCCAGGTCAACATTTGCATCAGGGCCCAGAAGCTTCAAGATATGCCTCTGTGTGTATATATATATATATATATATATATATATATATATATACACACACACGGCAACCCCATACAGGCCATTATGTATAAACATGTATGCTCTCTCTGGCTCAGTATAGTGGGTGCCCCTTAACCCTTTTAGTGCTGCTCCCTCTGGCTTAGTATAATGGGAGACAGCAAGTGAGAAGCCATTGATTGTACCCCTTTTCCTTTCTAAGGACCCCTACTTACACCAGTAATGGTTGTGCCCCCATTCACTGTCAAATAGCTGCTGCTTTTCATATCATTATTCATTCTTAAAATCACTCCATACAATAGAGCCCTATGTGACAGGAGTCACTTTGGGTGGGAGGGGCCCTTGGAACCTAGTTTGCCTTGGAGAGGTAAACCTATTTTCCAGCTCCCTAGGCCCCTCTTGTGTGCAAGTTAGCCTGTGTCTATTAGGGGCACAGGGTGACCAAAAAGCCCAGTCTGATCTGCACTTACCAGCCTCATAGTACATAGGAGTTCTCCCTTAGATCAGTGTAGCCAGCAGAGTTATCCCTTACATCAGTACAACCAGCAGAGTTATCCCTTACATCAGTGTACCCAGCAGAGTTCTCCCTTAAATCAAAGTACCCATCAGACTTCTCCCTTACATCAGTGTACTCAGCGGAGTTCTCCCTTACATCAGTGTACCCAGCAGAGTTCTCCCTTACATCAGTGTACCCAGCAGACTTATCCCTTACATCAGTGTATCTAGCAGAGTTCTCCCTTATATAAGTGTACCCAGCAGAGTTCTCCCTTACATTAATGTACTCAATGGAGTTCTCCCTTACATCAGTGTACCCAGCGGAATTCTCCCTTACAGTGTATAAATGTATTCACAATAAAATATACCACCTATGACATTGCGTGCATGCGCAGAGAGTGAGGCAGAATCTTACATTTATATTCTCTCTCTCTGCTCACTCTCCGCGCTCTCCGTGGCTTGCCTCTCATCGAATAATGCAGCCGACAAACTGTGTATGAGTTACGTGAAGTACTGCGCATGCGCAGTGCGTCAGATGCATTTTTCGACAGGAGGCTTTATTCGACAGGACACTGGCCCTACCATGGGTCCCAGTGGGTCTATTGGTCCTGGGCGGCACTCTGGGAGGGCAGCCGGGGCAACGAAGGCAGACTGTCGCTTTGTCCTGGAGAGTGCAGTGTAAGGAATCTAGAATCACTAAACTGATGCCTGTGTTAGGGGGCAGGCACATCGTTATCTGCATTTTCATCCTTGCGTGTTATCCTGCTGGGGAGCGGAGCAGGGTGGACAGGATGGTAATGTGGGAAGAGGGCGCAATTTGCTGGGTACAACCATGCCCAGCACACAATATGCTGCCGAATACAGCATAGTAAACAGAGAGCTGCTTTGTTCCTGCATGTAGGCTAGATTGTAGCATAGGGATAAGCCGAACACCCCCCGGTTCTGTTCATAGCAGAACATGCGAACAGGCAAAAAATTTGTTAGAACATGCGAACATCAAAAATCAAAAGTGCTAATTTTAAAGGCTTATATGCAAATTATTGCCATAAAAAGTTTGTGGGAACCCAGGGCCTGCCCCAGGGGACATGTATCAATGCAAAAAAAAGTGAAACAATAAAAATGAAATATTCCTTTAAATATCATGCCTGGGGGTGTCCTTAGTATCCTTGTAAAGTTGCGCATCTTTCCCATGTTTTTAACAGTGCCACAGCAAAATTACATTTCTAAAGGAAAACGTAATTTAAAACTGCTTGTTGCTGTAATGTATTGTCAGATCTCGACAATATAGATAAAAATTACAGAAATACAAAAAAAATGGCGTGGATGCCCTTCAGGTCTGGTATGGATATTAAGGGGAACCCCGTACTCAAATTAAAAAAAAATGTTGTGGGGGTCCCCCAGGCACTATATACACTACATATGTCTTTTTCACATTTTTTTTTTCACTTATTTTGAGCATGACAAATATGTTTAGGTATAATATCTGTTCATATCCATCCATGACCTTGAGGCGATCAATTTTAAATACATTAAATTAATTGATTTATAACCATGTCCATTTGATGGATATTGAATTGATATCCTTATATTAAGGCTTTTTATTTCCTCTTTTTTCCTTTTTAATTTAAATTGCATTCACGATAATGGATTGTAAGTGGTTAGCACATTGCGGGCCAGCCCTTTCAAATATGATCGGCTGCCCATATCCAATATGGCGATGCAATCTTCACGTCCGAGACTCAGACCGAGGTGTGAGGGTATTTATGGTGGTGAGTCAGCATGCTACCCATTCCTCATTGAGCATGTCATATGTGACGAAAGGCGCATGAGGAGGGAACGTGTTGATCACCGCGCCACCACGTGAGAAGGACAGGAGTTTTTATTGTAGCTGGCCGGCTTAATTTTCTAAAGTGATTTTAAAGATGCTTAAATGTAAGTGTACATTTTTTAGTTCATTCAATAAACCGGGATATTAGACAGTATCACGCTATGGTCTATTTCATCCTTTTTTTAGGCTGATTATTGAGTATTACCCACAGAGGCATGGATCGGACAAACTTTTGCCTGAGAATGCATCATCCTTTATCTTTTCTATCTACTGTGAACTAGAAAGTCTGGACTTGTTTAAATCATATGCTCATTTGTGTAGGTTGTCTGGTAAGCATGCTATCTGTAAGGTGGCGGTTCACTTGTCTGTGTTAATCATCACTGGGGTGTTCCGTGTATATTACATCATGCTATGGACTATATAATTTCTTCATTTTTGGGCTGATTGTCACATCATCCCCTATGGAGTTATGAATTTATGGTATCGGATTGAGGGTCGCATCAACCTATACGTGGAATTCTGATCATGGGAAGCAAAGGTCTGGGCTGGGTTAAAGCCAATTGGCCGAATTTGCTTACTATCTGGTAAGCATGTTTTGCTATTAGATGGTTGGACACTTACCTGTGATTGCACTAGTGTGGTTTCTCTTCTTCCTTTGAAGTTTTTTAGCCATTTACAATCATCTGAATTGCCATGCCCCGATATTGGATATAAGGATTTTAATTAGCGCAATTTTCCTTCTATCTATTGTTTGTGCTATATCTCACATTTATTTCTGCTTTTGGGACTGGTCCATCCAATTTTATTAGTGTTTGTATTTTAATTTTTTTCCTAGCACAGTTTTTTCTTTTACTATATACACTATATAGTCTGAAGAGTAGTATATATACTATATAGCCTGCGCTATATACTCTGAAAAAAATTGGGCATTAGGTGTTGGTGGTACCAGAACACTGTAAGCCCTCACAGTTACTCTTTTTGGGCACAGGAATGGGCCCTGCTGTGAAACATTATATCAAAAATCGTAATTACATGCCCCTGCTAAACAAGGGCAGAAAAATTGGACCTTGGGTGGTGGTGATAGTTGTGGTGCCACAACACTGTAACACCTCACAGATACTTGTGTTGGGCGTTGGAATGGGCCCTGCTGTGAAATATTATATCAAAAGTTGTAATTGCATGCCCCTGTTAAACAGGGGAAGAAAAATTGGGCCTTGGATGGTGGTGCCACAACACTGTAACCCCTTACAAATACTCTTGTTGGGCACAGGAATGGGCCCTGCTGTGAAACATGACTGCCAGTTTCTTGTCCTTCTGTGGCACCCACTCTCTCTAGGCTCACGTTACTCCCTTCCTCAACCTGGGAACCAACCTCGGAGCCTTCAAATTGCTGCACATGCTCCAGCAGCATATAACCGACACTGATCAAATAATTCTGGGGACTCCTCCATGCATGGGCTATGGAAGAAGTGACTGTGGACAAGGAGCCAGTGGAGTAGGCCGCTTTGGCAGCTGCGTTGGAAGGCAAACTACTCTGAGCCTGGGTGACAGAGAATGAGGAAGGTGAGGATGGCTTTATTATCCACTCCACTAACTCTTCTGCATGTTGTGGCTTAATAATACGGCCATCAGCAGCAAAAAAGGACAAGTGTGACCCACGGCCACCTGCAGAGGATGCACCATGTCCACGACCACCACTGTTGACTGTAGACACAAAGGCTGCTTGGCCTCTTTTAATGGCCTGTGAGCATCTGCCTCTCCTTGGTGGCCTTCTGGACATGATGTATTTTTTGTTTTGCAACACCACACTACACTGTATTAGATACTGTGTACACCGTCTGAAGTGTATTAGAAAGTGTACAATGGCTGCACTGTATTGTATACTGTCTACACCACCAGAAGTGTAGTAGAAACCGTATACACAGTATGAAATACTGTGTACACTGCCTGAAGTGTATTAGAAACAGTACGCCATGGAATGCACTGTAGATATAGGCTACACTGAATGCAGACTATATATATATATATATATATATATATATATATATATATATATATATATATATATATATATATATATATATATATACATATATATATATATATATATATATATATATATATATATATATATATATATATATATATATATATATATATATATATATATATATATATATATATATATACACACATACATATGTAAATATTTTATTATATCTTTTCATGTGACAATACTGAAGAAATTATACTTTGCTACAATGTAAAGTAGTGAGTGTACAGCTTGTATAACAGTGCACATTTGCGGTCCCCTCAAAATAACTTAACACACAATCATTAATGTCTAGACTAAACCGCTGACAACAAAAGTGAGTACACCCCTAAGTGAAAATGGCCAAAATGGGCAAAATTAGCCATTTTCTCTCCCTGGTGTCATTTGACTCATTAGTGTTACAAGGTCTCAGGTGTGAATAGGAAGCAGGTGTGTTAAATTTGGTGGTATCTCTCTCACTCTCTCATACTGGTCACTGGAAGTTCAACATGGCACCTCATGGCAAAGAACTCTCTGAGGATCTGAAAAAAAATATTGTTGCACTACATAAAGATGGCCTAGTTTATAAGAAGATTACCAAGACCCTGAAACTGAGCTGCAGCATGGTGGGAAAGACCATACAGCAGTTTAACAGGACAGGTTCCACTCAGAACAGGCCTAACCATGGTTGACCAAAGAAGTTGAGTGCGCATGCTCAGCATCATATCCAGAGGTTGTCTTTGAGAAATAGACATATGAGTACTGCCAGAATGGCTGCAGAGGTTAAAGTGGTGGGGAAGTCAGCCTGTCAGTGCTCAGACCATACACCGCACGCTGCATCAAATTAGTCTGCATAGCTGTCATCCCAGAAGGAAGCCTCTTCTAAAGATGATTCACAAGAAAGTCTGCAAACAGTTTGCTGAAGAGAAGCAGATTAAGGACATGGTTTACTGGAACCATGTCCTGTGGTCTGATGAGACTAAGATAAATGTATTTGGTTCAGATGGTGTCAAGCGTGTGTGGTGGCAACTAGACATGTGCAATCGTTTTCGTCCGAATGCATTTTCGTCTGAATTTCAGGTATTTTCGTTTTCATTTTGACAAACGATAACGAAAGTGAAGAATCCGAAAAACGAAAGATCCGACATAAATAAATGCTTTATTTTCATTTTCGTTGTTACAACAGTTCGATATAGAATAGGAGATTCAACGTGACTCTGACAATAACAATCTGTGTCTATTGAACCTGTGGTCGAATGTGCCTAACCTTACCTCTATTAGTCCAAGATTATATAGAGAAAATATTTGACAGAGAGAAAATATTCGACATAGAGAGAAAAGATTTGACAGAGAGAAAAGATTCTAAAGAGCTCATTTTAAAGGCTAATATGCAAGTTACTGTCCTAAAAAGTGTTTTGGGACCTGGGTCCTGCCCCAGGGGACATGTATCAATGCAAAAAAAAAGTTTTAAAAACAGCTGTTTTTTCGGGAGCAGTGATTTTAATAATGATTAAAGTGAAACAATAAAAGTGTAATATTCCTTTAAATTTTGTACCTGGGGGGTGTCTATAGTATGCCTGTGAAGGGGTGCATGTTTCCCGTGCTTAGAACTGTCCCTGCACAAAGTGTCATTTCTGCAGAAAAAAAAGTCCTTTAAAATCACTCGTGGCTATAATGAATTGTCAGCTCCCGTAATACAGAGAACACTCATTGAAAGTCATTGATAATAAATAAATAAATACATTTTAAAAAAAGCGTGGGGTTCCCCCAAATTCAATAACCAGGCCCTTCAGGTCTGGTATGGATATTTAAAAAAAAAAATTGACGTGGGGGTGCCCCTAAAAATCCATACCAGACCCTTTATCCGAGCACACAACCTGGCAGGCCACAGGAAAAGAGGGGAGGACGAGAGAGCGCCCCCCCTGAACCATACCAGGCCACATGCCCTCAACAATAGGAGGATGCTTTGGGGGTCTGTGACCCCTCAAAGCACTATCTCCCCATGTGGATGGGGACAAGGGCCTCATCCCCACAACCCTGGCCGGTAGTTGTGGGGGTCTGCGGGCGGTGGGCTTATCAGAATCTGAAGGCCCCCTTTAACAAGGGGACCCCCAGATCCTGCCGCTCCCCCCTGTTTGAAATGGTAAGGGGGTACAAAAGTACCCCTACCATTTCACAAAGAAAGTGTAAAAAATAGTTAAATAAGACAAACACACTTTTGAAAAATTCCTTTATTAAGAATTAAAAAAATAAAAAAAATATTCCAGCGGTGGTAATCCACTCTTGCTATCCAGCGATGGACGATCATCTCTCCAGTGATGGCTGATCTGATCCAGTGCAGCAAATCCATCCATCTTCTGTCTCCACTGAGAAGACACTGCGGAATGCCGATGGCCTGACATTTCTTATATGTGGAGGGCGGGGTCACCCGTCACCTGACCCCACCCCCTCTGACCGAATGGGGAAGCTGGGCTTCCTCAATGACGTATGGGTGACCCCGCCCCCCTCTGATGTAATGCAGGTTTCTGTTACATCAGAGGGGGGCGGGGTCACCTGCATGTCACAGGGGAAGCCTGGGTTTCCCCTTGCATCAGAGGGGGGCGAGGTCGGGTGAATCAGCAACTCCAGCGCTGTAGGAGGTGATTTCACCACAAAAAAAAGGTGCGTGTATGCCCATCATTAGAAGTGGGTGGATGCAGGGCATTATTCTAATGGTGGGCATACCCACCGATCAATCTCTTTTTTTGTTCAACCCACAAGCTGCATGAAAAAAAATAACATTACAACAAGGACAAGGAGCATACTGGTATTGAGTAGATATGAGTGGATATATTGGAATGATGCTTGCAGGTTTAGGTATGAAATAAAATAAAAAAGCAAAATAAATAATACATTCTGCTGCTTCTGCTGAGTACAGGGATACCACATGTGTGGAACCTTTTGGGAGCCTAGCTGCGTACAGGACCCCAAAAACCAATCACCACCTTCAGGATTTCGAAGGGCGAAAATTTATTTTTTCTTTCAATTTTTAAAACTTTGTAACAAAAAGCCAGATCTGCAATATGTTCAACATGCCTCTCAGCAAATAGCTAGGGGTGTCTACTTTCCAAAATGGGGTGATTTGAGGGGGGTTCTGTGCTATCTTGGCATATCATGGCTTCCGAAACTGCGATCGGTAGTGAGGAGTAAAATCACCATTTTACGCCCTTTGAATGCCTGAAGGCAGTGATTGGTTTTCGGGTCCCGTAAGTGGCTAGGCTCCCAAAAAGTCTCACACATGTGGTATCCCTGTACTCAGGAGAAGCAGCAGAATGTATTTTGGGGTGTAATTCTGCATATGCCCATGGCATGTTTGAGCAATAGTTCATTTAGTGACAACTTTGTGACAAAAAATGTAATGTTCAAAGTGCTCAACATGCCTCTCAGCAAATTCCTTGGGGTGTCTACTTTCCAAAATGAGGTAATTTAGGGGGGGGGGGGGGGTTGTAATGCCCTGCCATTATAGCACCTCAAGAAATTAAATAGGTAGTAATAGGTAGGTAGTAATAAAAGAAAAGCTGCGTAAATTCTTTTTTCGTTTCTAGTGCAAAAAATAAAAAAACGCAGAGGTGATCAAATACCACCAAAAGAAAGCTCTATTTGTGGGAAAAAGGATGCAAATTTTGTTTGGATACAGTATTGCATGACCGCGAAATTACCAGTTAAAGCAACGCAGTTCCAAATAGTAAAAAGTGCTCTTGTCAGGAAGGGGGTAAAACTTTCCGGGGCTCAAGTGGTTAATATTAATAGAACTACAAGAAGACATATATGTTTTTATTATTGTATATTATGTATTATATACTGTAACTGTAATAATATTTTTTTTGTAATTAAACACATATTTTGTATTTTTATGCAAGAATGGAAGCGTTTTTTCTTCTTTTAATGTTTCCCTGATTTCTGCAAGTTTATTCATCCCTCTACCAAGTTTCACAGATGGTATTACATTTTGGTGTTGGTAAGCAATATGTTTTCTCTAAATATAGCCATCAGCATAATTTGTTTTACTTGTACACATATTGTACCAGTAATGCTGTGAAGCATAAGAATGAACTTAAAGTGACCATAAAGGGCAAAATTAAAAAAAAAAATAGTTCACTCCTCTTTCCTTTGGTCCCGCACTGCTCCATTTATCCACCAGCAAAGTAGTACAATACCTGGCAACTTGGGTATTGGTAAGTATGTGACTATATCTCTCTTGCTTTTTTGACAATGCTAGGTGTCTCCTGTTGGCCTAGTACTGTCATGAGGGACAATGAATGAGTCCGCAGCCCTGCAAAATGTCTGAAAAGTTGTCTGTGCACCTATATAGGACTTTCTTTCCCAGCAGCTAAATGGAGAAGTGCAGGAGCAAGAAATGTGAAATATATAATGCTAGGGAAGAAGCAGTGGCGGCTGGTGCTCAAAATTGTTAGGGGGAGCAAACAAACTGAAAAATACTGACTCCCCCTCATCAATTGCATCCACTTTTGTCCATCATATGCAGTCACTTGTGCCCATCATATGCAACAACTTTTGCCCATCAAACGCAGCCAGCAGGACTTATCTCTCAGAGCGGCTCGCTCCTTTTCCTAAGCGTCAGCCATCCACTAGGGTGGCCTGGCCCTTTGGCCAATCAGGAAGCAGGTCAGACCTCCTGCCTTCTGATTGGCGGGGAGGAAGGTTTGTGTGAAAATAGGGAAAATGTATTTGCTATGGTCACACAATTGGGTGGGATCAGGGCGCGCTCTCTGCCTCTGGCTCTAATCAGGTGCTTCAAAATATACCACCCCCTCCCACCCCCACCATAGGAATTCATGCGTCCGGTGTCCTGAAAGGGGCCGGACGCATGGAGGGGGGGGGGCGGCTCCCTTGCACCCGCAGTGCATGGGCCGCCACTGGAAGAAGAATACTTTAACTTTGTCCTACATGACAAAGTAAAGTGTAATGTTCAAGGCTGAACAAATTTTGGCTAAGGTCAAGACAAGAGGCAAGTGTAGTCTAACATTTCAGTGTTCTTTGTGTATTTCTTACAGATCTGTGCAGTATTCCAGCATGAAACAACTCCAACACTTTGTTCTGTGCATTAGCTTCCTGTAATGAAGCCAGTTTACTGCTGGTCTCTCTCCTTTTGCAGGGTGGTTGTAGTCTTGTAAAGTAATACCCCTCTTGTTTTCTGCAGAAAGCCAGTGCTGTGTGGATCCCTTAGTCTGTCTCAATCTATGTATGCCCCCTGACTTTAATGACCAGGACATATACAAGAGACATAACTAGGATGGCGCTGCTGCTCCTTACCAGGAAAGCTGGCTCAGCCACAAAGGGGAAAGGAAGAATTCACAATACTGTTGGATAATTTACTATATCACTACAAATACAACATACAATATTACTTGCATTTTTTCTGTATTGTAGAGCCCATTTACTCACTATGCTCAGATGTAGGTCCCTTTAACTCTTTCTCCCACAACTCTCTGGGCTCAAGGACATGCCCAGGGATTTTAAATTCCTCAACTTCTCTCCCATAGCAGCTCACATAGTCTAGACCTAGTGAGACAGAGGTAGCTGAGCAGGTGAAATGAGTGTGCAGGCTATTGAGCAGCAGCCTAATAGCATACAGCTTCTCCTGCTCCAATTCCAGTGGGGTGGCCCTTTGTTCTTTGGCCTTGGATCCCTCCAGCTGTCCATTAATAACTGCTATAAGGTAATCTGGGTCTGCAATGGCATTTGGTGCATACAAAGTGATTTTTTATCCTTTGCGTATATTATCACTTGCCGCCTGGGCCAATTCTAATATTTCTCACATACATGTTAATATATGCATTTTTTAAAATAGAAAATCCCTTTGAACTGCCCCCAAACATTGTATATTTTTTGAAAGTAGAGACCCAGATATGAGCAAAGATCAGAAAACCAGCATGGGACTTTTTAGGCAACGTCGTGCATATATGTGTGATAATAAAGTAGAAACTGTAATTTATTTATATATCCAAAGTTAAAACATATGTGTACATGCATACAAACATAGAAATAAAAATAAAAACAACAGACTGACAGTGTCTATGCTCAAAACTCGTGAAATGTCACTCCAATTCCTACACATTTTGAATTTCACATTCCTGTAGAACTGAAAAAGCAGCTCTACAAAGTGGTGTACCTAGCACATCTATCACCCCGGGCTGGTCATTTTTTTTGCACCCACCCCAAGAAAAATGGTATGTGGCAATATAGCAGCGCCACGCCACGCCACGCCAAAACTGTAGGTGTGGTCAGATTGCACCCACAGTGGGAGGGGCTTAATGGGCCATATGCTTTAAAGACTGTGCCACAAGCGAGTATGTAGCAGATAGTACAAAACTTAGTATAGTAATTTTAATAAAATAAAACTGTTCTATTGCATATCCTTTACCACAGACAGCTAACCTTAAAGTGATATTAAAGTTTTGTTTTTTGGGGGTTTTGTTCTAAATAATAAACATTTTATACTTACCTGGTCTGTTGCAGTGGTTTTGCACAGAGTAGCTTGGATCCTCCTCTTCTCAGGTACCTCACCTGCCCCCTCCCCCTTTCTGGGTGCCCCCACAACAAGCAGCTTGCTATGGGAGCATCCAAGCCGGAACACTCCTGAGCTGCGGCTCTGTGTGTCCATACACACACGGAGCCATGGCTCGACTCCACTCCCTCTGCCTTCTGAGTGGCTCACTGGCTGTGATTGACAGTAGTGTGAGCCAATTGCTCCCGCTGCTAACAATCAGGAATGCGAGTCTCCGGACAGCCAAGGCTCTCATGGACATCGCTGGATCGAGAGGGGCTCAGGTAACTATAAGGTGGCGCTGGGGG
This sequence comes from Lithobates pipiens, assembly GCF_037356315.1. NCBI lineage: Eukaryota > Metazoa > Chordata > Amphibia > Anura > Ranidae > Lithobates > Lithobates pipiens. Next base: position 353,336,379 of record NW_027507718.1, on the reverse strand, counting down.
GGTTTCTGCACACTGAAGATTTTTTATCTTCATGCAAAGAATGCATAAAGAGTAAAAATCTTGTGCCTTTACAACCACTTTAATAAAAAATGTGCTGTACTTAGAATGCAGTAGTCAGGTGTAAGAAATGTAAAACACAGTGAGGGGAATTTGTCAAAACTGGTGCAGTCATAATCTGGAACAGCTGCATATGGCAACCAATCAGCACACCATGCATCCCCATGCAGTACACGGCCATCACACTGGGAATGAACGCATATGCACCATGTGAATGAGGCCTAATTGTTATGTGGGCCAGATATCAAAAAAGAAGAGATGTTGGGTAATTAAAAGAGAATTATGGGAATTTTATTTATGAATCATACTTACCTAGACAGATGCTGCATCTGTCCCCTGCCCACTCTAAGACCCCTTTCACACCGATGCAGTTTGCAGGCATTTTAGCGCTAGAAATAGTGGAAGTAGCCTCTAAATAGCTCCTAAAACCACCTCCCATTTATTTATCTTTATCTTTTCACACTGTGGCGATGCACTTGCGGGACGTTAGGAAAAGTCCTGCAAGCAGCATCTTTGGGGCAGATTGTAACATCAACATACATATTAACCAGTTCCCGACCAGCCGATGCAGTTTCACTGGCATGGATGGGCGAAACAACGTTACAATCGTCGGGGCGCCTAGGCGGCCACAACGATCAGATTTGTTTCAGAACCGATCAGTCTCCAGGCTCAGGCCAATGATTTATGGCCTGGACCTGCTGATCGGTTCTGACGAATGAAAAGAGAGTCCCAGAGCAGAGAAAGGGAGAAGGCGCAGGGATGGCATGACACATTAGGACAGCACAGTCATGCTGTAAAATAAAAATGTGTCCCCTTTAAGGAAAGGGGAGGGGCCAGGAGCAAGGAGGCACTCGGTGTTAGTTAAGAGAGGAAGAAGGGAAGTGAAGTCAATCGAGAGCGGCGGAGGAGAAGATTACATGCTTACCTCTCCATGTGCTCGGTGGTCACGGCCGCTGGAGCACTTCAGCCCTGACACCTTCCCCGGTGGTCAGAGGCAGATGCTGCAACAGAAGGATGGGAGAGAACCCCCATTTCCCAGCAGAACCAGGGATCTGGGAACGGTGACAAGAGAGGGACCCGGCGCAGAGGCAGGAGCGCAGCTGGGGGAGCCCAGCACATCACATGGCTCCACCCCCCCGCTCATCGCAGATGTCCGGAACATGCAGTAAGGGCTGCGGGAGAAGGCCAGAGAAGCCAGTCAGCCCAGCAAGGGAGAACCAAGCCTTTGGGATGCTGGCCAGACAGTCAGGGCGGCCTGCAGTCCCATGTTGACCAGAGGTGGGACCGTGGTGAGCAAAGACAGAGGTCGAGCGAGGAATGCTCAGACTAGAATCAGGTACAAGGGTCCATCAAGATGAGCAGCGAGCGGGTCTGTCGGGACGGGATGGAGAGGAGGATGTAAACGGCAGCACAGAGCAACCAGAGCAGGTCCGTCTGGGGTGCAACCAGTGGTCGTTCAGACAGAGAAGAACAGCGACAGATCGGAAGGAGAACTGTACGGGTCGGTAGGGAGTGAGGAGAGCCGGAGAACTGCTCTGGAGTTACATAGAGCCTGAGAATTGCCCAGACTACACAGCAGGGATGGGCTTTATGTTTGGGTTGAACATGAGTTCAACTCGAACATTAGCTGTTCGCCCAATAGTGAACAATTTGAGGTGTTCGTGGTAAATTCAAAAGATGCAGAACACCCTTTAAAAGTCTATGAGAGAAATCAAAAGTGCTCATTTTAAAGGTTAATATGCAAGTTATTGCCATAAAAAGTGTTTGGGGACCTGGGTTCTGCCCCAGGGGACATTTATCAATGCAAAAAAAAGATTTAAAAATGTCAGATTTTAATAATGCTTAAAGTGAAACAATAAAAGTGTAATATTCCTTTAAATTTTGTACCTGGGGCTGTCTATAGTATGCCTGTAAAGTGGCACATGTTTCCCATGTTTAGAACAATCTGAGAGCAAAATGCAATTTCTAAAGGAAAAAAAGTAATTTAAAACTACTCACGGCTATAATGAATTGTCGGTCCCGGCAATACACATAAAAGTCATTGATAAAAACGGCACTGGATTCCCCCACAGGGGAGCCCTGAACCAAAATTAAAAATGCACGGGGGTCCCCTAAATTCCGCTTCTGTTTCTTTTGACAGCTCTCATATAATGGAGGGTGGGGCCACCTGGTGAGCCCGCCCCCTCTGACGCACGGGGACTTCCCTATGACTTTCCCCGTTGTGTCAGAGGGGGGTGGGGTCACCTGTTTACGTAAACAATCTGGTCTGGTCTGGTATTGATTTTTGGTGGGACCCCATGTCATTTTTTTTTCATTTTGGTGCGGGGTTCCCCTTAAAATACATACCAGACCTGAAGGGCCTGGTATGGAATTTGGGGGACCCCACGCATTTTTTTTCGAGGTTCCCCTGTGCGGAAATCCCATGCCATTTTTTTCAATGACTTTTATGTGTATTGCTGGAACCAACAATTCATTATAGCCACGAGTAGTTTTAAATTACTTTTTTTCCTTTAGAAATGTCATTTTGCTCTCAGATTGTCCTGAACACGGGAAACATGCGCCAATTTACAGGCATACTAAAGACTCACCCAGGAATATTTCACTTTTATTGTTTCACTTTAAAGTGGAGGGCCACCCTAAAAATAAAATAGCATTAATAGTCTTAAATTTTTTTTTAAAAATAATCAAAACGCCACACAACTCGTGCATGCGCAGTAGGAAACGGGCAGTGAAGCCGCAAGGCTCCACTGCCTGTTTCCCTTAGTGAGGATGGCGATGCCGGGACACTATACGAGGGATGTATCACCTTGGGGGGGGCGACATCGCGGGCACCCTGGACAGGTAAGTGTCCTTATTAAATGTCAGCAGCTACAGTGTTTGTAGCTGCTGACTTTTAAAAAAAATTTTTAAGGCTGGAACACCCCTTTAAGTATTATTAAAATCACTGCTCCCGAAAAACGGGCATTTGTAAAACTTTTTTTTGCATTGATACATTTCCCCCTGGGGCAGGACCCAGGTCCCCAAACACTTTTTATAACAATAACTTGCATATAAGCCTTTAAAATTAGCACTTTTGCTTATTCATGTTCGTGTCCCATAGACTTTAACGGTGTATGCATGTTTGAACACATTTTTTGCCTGTTCGCATGTTCTGTATGCAAACCGAACCGGGAGTGTCCGGCTCATCCCTACTACACAGGGAGCGCTGGTAAGATTGTGTAGTACTTGGTGTCACCCTTATTTGGAAAGGGGTACCAGTTGTATGTGGACAATTATTACACAAGCATGCCACTTTTTAGTTACTTGTTTGATCATGGAATTGGTGCATGTGGCCCTTTGCGGTCTAATCACCGGGGCTTACCCCAGCAGCTTATAGATTCCCGTCTTAGGCTGCGGGAGTGAGCCTGCTTGAGATGTAATACTTTGCTCTCTGTGAAGTGGAGGGATAATAAGAATAAGAATGTTTTCATTCTGTCCTCCCTTCATGCAGACACGACGGTCCAAATTCAAGCGGTGACTGGTGTTGTGGAATACAACCTTAAAGTGGGGTGCCCCCTAAAAAAGAAATTAAAAGTCAGCAGCTACAAATACTGCAGCTGCTGACTTTTAATAATCGGACACTTACCTGTCCCAGGGACCGCTCGCGGTGCCGTCATTCTTACTGTGGGCTTCACAGCCGGGCACCCACTGCACATACGCGATTGGCGCAGGGTGCCGTGATAGGCCGCACAGTCATCTGGGAGAAGGCAGACTATGAGGGACCCCCTAGCAACAGGTATTTAGAGGTAAATAAAAAAAACTTTTTCCAATTATTATTTTTTTTTTTTTAAGAATTTTAAACTATTTTTTATTTTTTGGTGGCAACACCACTTTAACATCGGAGGGGTGGACCTCAATGACCAGTTTTTGGTGCCGTACCTAATTGCCCATAAGACCAGACACTGGTATAAAAAAAGTGTCTGTATATTTATTCCAATTAGCTCTGTTGATGCTTATGTGCTATACAAAGCAAAACTAGATCCTTCCTTAAATTCCAGGAAGAGATCATCACAGCCCTTCTGTTTCCAGACGGTGCTGTGGCCCAACTTCCCCATCCAAATGTAGTGAGCCCTCTGCATGAGAGTAATTTTCCGTATGTCCTCCCTGGTACCCCTTCCCAAAGAAATCCCCAAAGAAGATGTCATGTCTGCAGAAAACACGGATATAGGTGTGACACCCGCTTTTATTGTCCCGCCTGTCCTGACCAACCATTCACATTAGTGAATGTTTTGAACGCTACCACACACTAGTGGAGTATTAGCGTAGGGTACAGCATTGCACATTCCTAGGGAACACTTACACAGGGTCTCGAAAGATGAGATGGCCATCACATTTTGAGAGATCCTAATCTGGAACTTTTACAGTTTTTATAAGTGTGAAAAAAAAACACAAAAAAAAACAAAATAAAAAAGTCAAATATAGTTGGTGGGTGGAGGAGCAATTTGCTCCTAACATTAGGGGCGGATTGCCCCCATGCTTCGGCATATATTTTTTTAGGCACAGATTGCATTAAAAAATCAAGTTGTTTTATTGAGTTAATGTTACCATTGTTTGATTTTCAGGTACGCCATTCACCTGCAGCGTATCTCACAATACGAAAATCAGCGACTCCAGGGCTGTAGGAGGTGATTTCACAACCACAGTTAAAAAAAAGGTGCATGTATGCCCATCATTAGAAGTGGGTGGATGAAGGGTGGTATTTTAATGGTGGGCATACCCACCGATCAATCTCTTTTTTTCGATCAGCCCACAGGCCTCATGAAAAAAAGAACATTGCAATATATGCCCAACAAGGATCAGCAATATACTGGTATGTTGCTGGACTTTGAGTAGTTATATCAAAATGATGCCTGCAGGTTTAGGTATCATCTTGGTATCATTCTTTTCAGCCAGGGGTCGGCTTTTATGTAAAAGCAATCCTAGTGACTAATTAGCCTCTAGACTGCTTTTACAAGCAGTGGGAGGGAATGACCCCCCCCACCCATGTTTTTTTCAGGCTCTCCTGTCCCAACAGGGAACCCGAGAATGCAGCCGGTGGCCCCACCAGCTCACCATAGAGCCGATCGGAGACCAGAATGGCTACAATCATCTCTATGGCCTAAGAAACCAGAAGCTACAAGCATTTCATGACTTAGGTTTCACCGGATAAAAACAGCGCCATTGGGAAAGCATTTTATCACGCAAATCTTGAGGTGGTCAGATGCTTTGAGGGCAGAGCAGAGATCTAGGGTCTAATAGACCACAATGTTTTCAAAAAAGAGTACCTGTCACTACCCATTGCTATCATAGGGGATATTTACATTCCCTGGTATAACAATAAAAATGATAAAAAATAATGAAAGAAACAGTTTAAAAATAAAATAAAAAAAGCACCCCTGTCACCCCAAAATATATTCTGCTGCTCATGGGCAGACTGTCAACTCATGGGGCCCCCGGGCAATAGGAGATTTTAGGGCACCCGGGCAATAGGAGATTATGGGGCCCCCAGGCAGTAGATTATGGGGCCACACAGTATACACACAGACACACAATATACTCACACAGTATACACACACAGAATACACATACACACAAAGGTACTGGAGAGGCGGGGCAGCTATAATCTTGGGATTTTTTTTTTTTTAAAACACCGATTTTTACATACTGTCCCTGGTTTTATTGAGGCTGGCAAACCTGATGGGGCCCCTTAGTGGCATGGGGCCCTCGGTCAGTGCCCGAGTGCCCAAATGGTCAGTCCGCCCCTGCTGCTGCTTCTCCTGAGTGCGGAGATACAACATGTGTGAGACTTTTTGGGAGCCTAGCCGTATACATGACCCGAAAACCAATCACTGCCTTCAGGCTTTCTAAGGGCGTAAAATTATGATTTCACTTATTCACTACCTATCACAGTTTTGGAGGCCATGAAATGTCAAGATAGCCCAAAACCCCCACGAATTACCCCATTTTGGAAAGTAGACACCCTAAGGTATCTGCTAAGAGGCATAGTGAGTATTTTGCTGCTCTCAATTGTTTTTGAAAATGAAGAAAGAAAATAAAAAAAAAAATATTTTTTGAATTTTCAAAACTTTGTGACAAAAAGTGAGATCTGAAAAATACTCAACATGCCTCTCAGCAAATAACTGTACACACGGTCGGAAATTCTGACGGAAAGGTCCGATTTATGGATTATGTTGTCAGAAAATCCGATCGTGTGGGGGCTCTATTGATCTATCTCTATTCAGACGGAAAAAGTTTTGAGAGCTGGATCTAAAATTTTCCGACCACAAAATCCGATCTGACTTTTTCCGATCGTGTGTAGAGAATTCCTACGGACAAAGTGCCACGCATGCTCAGAATAAATTACGAGATGAAAGCTATTGGCTACTGGCCTCTATGTAGTCCCGTCATACCTAACGAATTACACCACATTCCAAACAATCTGATTTTCCGTTAACTTTGTCCGACCATGTGTATGCAACACAAGTTTTGCCCAAAATCCGTCTGAAAAAATCCGACGGATTTTGTGGTCAGAATGTCCGACCGTGTGTACAAGGCATAATTCGTTCTTTTAACTATATTATTCTATAAAAGGTTTAAATACGTTTTATCAAGTTTGATTTATTCAAAAAAAGATGTATTAGGATTTCATATATTGTATGTTGTATCTTCTTACATGAATATATAAGAAGATATGAATATGAATTTATTTATGCTTCTTGGTAAAGTAGTTTATTCATGTAAAAATCCATTAAATGCCTTACATTTTCACACAATTATATATGTTTAAGGATAGTTTTATTTTCTCAAGAACTCTTATTGAATTTTGATTATTTTTAAAGATGCTTGTCCTTTAAAAAAAAAAAAAAAAAAAGGCATATATATATATATATATATATATATATAGAAAGTGAAAGATTCAGTTAAGGTGGCACCATAATAAACTGTTCATTATAACAAAAATAGACATTTTCTTGCATAATGTAATTTCTGCTACAGCTATTTAACCTTTAACAGTAATTTGTTAGCAGGTAGATGCACAAGGAACACAAAATGACATAGTAATGATCCGGCACTAATTAAAATGAAGGCTGCAATATGATGTAAATGCAAGTGAAAACCTTAGACATGATGCATATTTCATGTGGCTAACTATTTAATCTGATTTGAAGAGCACAATAATCAGGAACACGGCAGAATGTAAAACACATCATTGCGGTAATAATCATGGCACAAATCACATGAAAGGCAAAGTGACTGTCGTTAACGGCCACCTGAGACTCATATGAATCAGGGTCACTGATAAAATGGGAACTGAGTTTTAAATACACATGTAAAGTGCCTGCGATTAGCGAAACATTAAAGATTAGAAAAGCGGAAATGACACAGGGTCACAATATGCTGAAATAAAGACACTGCTTTAACACACTTACCGCTGTATACAGTGCTCCTGATTTAATGACTGTATTTAAAAAAAATCAGCAGGAACCTGGTTACACATATACAATTATATGAGTAAAAGATGCATAACTGTTAAATATAAATAGGTCTGTGTATAGAAAAAAAATATCCAGTAGGGCATACATACCTGTATAGAGAAATAAGGTTTGCCTGTATTGCTATATTATGTCAGATTAATCTGAACTGTAATGCTATTTTTGGCCAATTTGACCTGTTCTTTTTAAACCCAAATAATGTATTTTTTTAAATTGGCTTTTTAAAGTGTATGGGAACCCAAAACATGTTCTCCTATGTTTAAGTTAGGGCCCTTTCACATGGACGTGTCCGTGTACGGGCTCCGCTTTGCTCAGCGGGGGATCGTTCCTTCGATCCCCGCTGAGCAGGCAGATGACAGGTCTGTCTCTGCACACTATGCAGGGACTGACCTGTCAGAGCACTGCTCTCCTCTATGGGGGATTGGATGAAGACAGACTGTAGAGTCCGTTTTCATCCAATCCGATCCACAGACGGATGGAAAAATAGGGTTTTCCTCCGATGACATCCGTTGCTCCATAGAGGTCTATGGAGCAACGGATGTCAGCGGTGACATGTCCGCTGACATCCAACCCGCTTCAATCCGAAAAGGTGTAATGGAGGAAAACCCTAAGGACAAGGGCGATCCTTATCAGTTGTAATTACAAGCGGATAGTACATGCTAGATGGAGTAGCGAGATATTCCATTGCTTCCAAAAAAATTGCGCCTGCTCCATAATCTCATATTGCATCTGCATATTGAGATATTGGAGGAAGGTTGATCTGTCGGGTGGTTCCGTTTGTTTCCATGCCATTGCAAATTGCAATGAACTTCCTGGCCGCAGTTAAACTGTGGACTATCATAGGTCTGTGGACAAGATCCCAGGATTCATGATGCAAGAGAAAAAGGGCTGTAGTTGATTTGCATGTTATGGGGGTATGGAGCACTATGGAAAGAAACGAAAATACATATTTCCAAAAAGGTATTAATTTAGGTCAGGACCACCAGATGTGTAGTAGTGAGCTGGCAGAACTGCAGTTTCTCCAACAGTCTGGAGAGGTAGATGCATTCAATTTGGACACTCTTACTGGGGTGTTGTACCAGTGTTGTCATTTTTTTTAAGGAAGGAAGGAATGAGTAGCTGTATTGCTTTATACCATTGTGCTAATTGAAAGTTTCTGAGAAATTTTGGGTTCCCGTAGTTTCATAGAAGATGTTTTCTCCAACGAGAAGTTGTATGAAAGTGTGGTATAGGAAGGAAATTCCTTTATAGTGAGTCGAAGATTTCTCATAGGAAATAGGATGCAGTGGACAACTGTCAGATTTTAACTGCAGTCTTTGTTCACATGGTGGAGATTCACCCTTTTGGTCATGATTGTCTCTGATCCAAAAAATTATTTTGGAAACCCCAATTTTAGAGTTGTCAAAGAAATAGGAATGAAGAGGAAATCTTCCAATAAGGTTCTGATGACAACCCTAAGGGCCCAATCACATTACCCGCAAACTAAAATGCATCATTTTAGCCTATGGCCTGTTGAATTTTTGCTGGTGGTGATAGAGTAACACAGTGCACTGTCTCATTGCATCGCTCTGTTTACACTTTTTTTACCTTTATTTAAAGTATACAGATGTACACTCCATTCAAGTCTCTGCAAAGCAGTGCAATGTGATGTGCTGTGATGTCCTGTGGTGTCATTTGATGTCCTGCAGAAAAATGCAGTATGTCTCTATTTTTCCACATTGCACATCACATAAGTGTTGTGGTGGGAATGAGCACCCTTGCTCTGACTGGTGTTGGTCAGATGCAGAAATGCATCATTGTGTGAATAGGCCCAACAAGATAAAAAAAAATTCACTGAAATTTTTTTTATTGAGCATATCAGTATTATAAGAAAACATGCTCCAAAAGGTAAGAGCAAAATACATGACAAAAGTACTCCTGTTCCATCCAGGGGATATAATCACCAATCGTACATCAAATAATCCTAATACAACAAGGCAAATCTTAGCGAGGAAATACAGTCTTGTACATCATTAATATACTGCATCCCATACCCTCGCATCATGCATTAAGTGATGAAGTGTGAGGTGATGGAAACGGGGAGGGGAGCGAAGCAGTTCATGGAAGTAACAATCCCACTAATCATACAGAAATTTTGAACGGCAAGAATAAATAAAAAATATTTAACCACAGGTGTCTATCCAACCAGACCAGATCTTATCGAATTTCCCTGGGCATGGTCTGCTTTTGTATGGGAGTCTATATAAGGGCAATACCGAGTTGACTGAGCTTTGCCAGGAATCACGGGTAGGTGGCTTAGCCGACTTCCATCTCAAATTTATCTCCCTACTGGCATAGAACAGAGAGAAGGTTATGCAAAGTTGAAATGTATCTATCCCCCTCTACCTCTTCTAAGTGACTTAACAATAAGACCAGAGAGTCTAACGGCACCTTTCATGTCACATATGTCACTCAGAGTTGTGGTTAGAGCCTCCCAGGTCAGTATGGGACAGGACCAGACCATGTGCCAGAATGTGCCTATATCCCTCTTACATTTAGGGCACGTTGAGTCCCGCCGAGGGTATATACTGGCCAGTCTCTGCGGGGTATAGCATACCCTGTGAAGGAACTTGAGTTGTATAAATTGGTCTTCATAACCAAGTGCCGAAATATCTACCCTCCATCTATCCAGAGGACTAGTCGGTTTGGTGTCATGAGCAGGTACAGATACAGGGAGAAAAGAGGCTTTTCCATCGCACTGGAGGTCAGAAGGCGCTCGTCAGAGTCTGACTACCAGTTCTGCAAAGGCATGTTGCAGCTGCCAACATCAAAACTGAAAGGTGGCAAGTACAGGCGTCTCAACTCCTGAAAAGACATGAGTCTACCATTCATTATTACATGTTTCAAGGTGGTGATCCCCCTCTTAGCCCATATTGAAGGGTCTGGAATGTTGTTTAACCACTTGCCGACCGCCGCACGCCGATGTACGTCGGCAGAATGGCACGGGCAGGCATAAGGGCTTACATGTACGTCCTTGCCTGCCCGCCGGTCGGGGGCCCGATCGGGCCCCCGCCCGGTGCCTGCGGCGGTCGGTATTCGTTCGGGAGCGATCCCGGACGAGGGGACGGCCATTCATTCATGGCCACCCCCTCGCGATCGCTCCCGGCGAATGAAAATGTCCGGTGACATCATTTCCTCTCCTGTAATGTAAACACAGGAGAGGAAGTGATGTATTCTCTCCTCCGTGTCAGTATTTTTCGTTCCGGCACCGAGGAGAGAGGTTCGGTGAGTTGCACCAACACACCCCACATACAGTAGAACATGCCAGGCACACTCACACCCCCCCTTTACCCCCCGATCACCCCCCAATTACCCCTGCCCCCCCAGTCACAGTGACACCAATTGCTTTTTTTTTTTTTTTTTTTTTTTGCATTGGTGTCATTTGTGACTGTAATAACTGTTAGGGCAGTTAGGGTTAGCCCCCTTTAGTTCTAATGTGCCCCCCTAACCCCCCCAATAAAGGTTTAACCCCGTGATCACCCCCCGTCGCCAGTGTCACTAAGGCTGGGTTCACATTGCAGTGGTTTATGAGAACGAATGTGATTCGCACCGCACTGCAGTGCAAATCACATCCGATCTCTGTGCGATTCGAGTTCAGCCATACAGATAGTATGGCTGAATTCGTGTCGCACCCGCCGCACCCGCCGCACCCGCCGCACCCGCCGCAAATTCGCACGGGACCCTTTTTTTGGCCCGCAGCAGAATCGGATCGCATGGGTGTTCACACCATGCGATCCGAGTTTGCAGATCGCACTGCGATATGCGAACTGATCTGGGGGTGTCATTAACATTTCACTGACACTCCCAGCAGTTCGCATAGGGCAGTGTGAACTGCCGCCGGGAGGCATGCAATGCGGGAACCCGCCGCGGATTCATGGCGTTCCCGCATCGCTCCAGTGTGAACCCAGCCTAATAAGCGATAGTTTTTCTGATCGCTGTATTAGTGTCACAGGTGACGCTAGTTAGGCAGGTAGGTATTTAGGTTCGCCGCAGCTTTTTATAGCGCCAGGGACCCCCATATACTACCGCATAAAGCCCCCTGATTGCCCCCTAGTTAACCCTTTCACCAGTGATCACCATATAACTGTTACAGGTGACGCTGGTTGGTTAGTTATTTTTTTATAGTTTCAGGGCACCCGCCATTTATTACCTAATAAAGGTTTAACCCCCTGATCACCCGGCGGGTGTCATTTGTGACTGTAATAACTGTTAGGGCAGTTAGGGTTAGCCCCCTTTAGTTCTAAGGTACCCCCCTAACCCCCCCAATAAAGGTTTAACCCCGTGATCACCCCCCGTCGCCAGTGTCACTAAGGCTGGGTTTACATTGCAGCGGTTTATGAGAACGGATGTGATTCGCACCACACTGCAGTGCAAATCACATCCGATCTCTGTGCGATTCGAGTTCAGCCATACAGATAGTATGGCTGAATTCGTGTCGCACCCGCCGCACGCGCCGCAAACTCGCAGGGACCCTTTTTTTGGTCCGCAGCAGAATCGGATCGCATGGGTGTTCACACCATGCGATCCGAGTTTGCAGATCGCACTGCGATATGCCAACTGATCTGGGGGTGTCATTAACATTTCACTGACACTCCCAGCAGTTCGCATAGGGCAGTGTGAACTGCCGCCGGGAGGCATGTGATGCGGGAACCCGCCGCGGATTCGTGGCGTTCCCGCATCGCTCCAGTGTGAACCCAGCCTAATAAGCGATCGTTTTTCTGATCACTGTATTAGTGTCACAGGTGACGCTAGTTAGGCAGGTAGGTATTTAGGTTCGCCGCAGCTTTTTATAGCGCCAGGGACCCCCATATACTACCGCATAAAGCCCCCTGATTGCCCCCTAGTTAACCCTTTCACCAGTGATCACCATATAACTGTTACAGGTGACGCTGGTTGGTTAGTTATTTTTTTTATAGTTTCAGGGCACCCGCCATTTATTACCTAGTCTCACTAGTGTACCCCTAAATTTAGGGGTGTCTACTTTCCAAAATGGGGTCATTTGGGGGGGATTTGTGCCATCTTGGCATTTTATGGCCTTCAAAACTGTAACGCCCTTAGAAAGCCTGAAGGCGGTGCTTGGTTTTCGGGGCCCCGTACGCAGCTAGGCTCCCAAAAAGTCCCACATATGTGGTATCCCCGTACTCAGGAGAAGCAGCAGAATTTATTTTGGGGTGTCATTTCACATATGCCTATGGCATGCGTGAGCAATATATCATTTAGTGACAACTTTGTGAAAAAAAATAAGTTTGTAATTTTCCCGCAACTTGTGGCAAAATATAAAATATTCCATGGACTCAACATGCCTCTCAGCAAATAGCTTGGGGTGTCTACTTTCTAAAATGGGGTCATTTGTGGGGGTTTTGTGCCATCTTGGCATTTTATGGCCTTCAAAACTGTAATAGGTAGTGAGGAGTGAAGTCAAATATTTACGCCCTTAGAAAACCTGAAGGCGGTTCTTGGCTTTCGGGGCCCCGTACGCGGCTAGGCTCCCAAAAAGTCCCACATATGTGGTATCCCCGTACTCAGGAGAAGCAGCAGAATTTATTTTGGGGTGTCATTTCACATATGCCCATAGCATGTGTGAGCAATATATCATTTAGTGACAACTTTGTGAAAAAAAATAAAAAAAAATTAAAGTTTGTAATTTTCCCGCAACTTTAGCAAAATATAAAATATTCCATGGACTCAAAATGCCTCTCAGCAAATAGCTTGGGGTGTCTACTTTCTAAAATGGGGTCATTTGTGGGGGTTTTGTGCCATCTTGGCATTTTATGGCCTTCAAAACTGTAATAGGTAGTGAGAAGTGAAATCAAAAATTTACGCCCTTAGAAAGCCTGAAGGCGGTGCTTGGTTTTCGGGGCCCCGTACGCGGCTAGGCTCCCAAAAAGTCCCACATATGTGGTATCCCCGTACTCAGGAGAAGCAGCAGAATTTATTTTGGGGTGTCATTTCACATATGCCCATAGCATGTGTGAGCAATATATCATTTAGTGACAACTTTGTGTAAAAAAAAAAAAAAATTTTTTTTTTTTGTCATTATTCAATCGCTTGAGGCAAAAAAATAAAATATTCAATGGGCTCAACATGCCACTTATCAATTTCCTTAGGGTGTCTACTTTCCAAAATGGGGTCATTTGGGGGGGTTTTGTACTGCCCTGCCATTTTAGCACCTCAAGAAATGAGATAGGCAGTCGTAAACTAAAAGCTGCGTAAATTCCAGAAAACGTACCTTAGTTTGTAGATGTGACAACTTTTGCGCAAACCAATAAATATACAATTATTGACTTTTTTTTTACCAAAGACATGTGGCTGAATACATTTTGGCCTAAATGTATGACTAAAATTGAGTTTATTGGATTTTTCTAATAACAAAAAGTAGAAAATATCATTTTTTTTCAAAATTTGCGGTCTTTTTACGTTTATATCGCAAAAAATAAAAATCGCAGAGGCAATCAAATACCATCAAAAGAAAGCTCTATTTGTGGGAAGAAAAGGACGCAAATTTTGTTTGGGTACAACATTGCATGACCGCGCAATTACCAGTTAAAGCAGCGCAGTGCCAAATTGTAAAAAGACCTCTGGTCATTTACCAGCAAAATGGTCCGGTCTGAAGGTGGTTAAATGTGGTAGCATACGATTCCCCCAGAGAGGAGATATATGTGAAGGCCTCCTATAAATTACCCTAGCATCCTGTCACACCTGTATAGTGGTCTTCATGGGGGCTGTCAATGAGGGACTAGACTTTACCCCTGGAACACCAAGTTACTCAAAACTGCATAGGAGCTTAATATAGCCGCTTCCAAAGTAACAGCCGGATTTTGCCTGGGCTGGGAGAACCACCAACGCATTGTGACAAGGACAGCTGCCCAGTAATATGGTTGGAAATTTGGGAGCGCCAGGCCCCCGCTCGATAAGAGAAGGTATAATATTCGCTTTGCCACCTTAGAGGGTCTCCCAGTCCAAACAAAGGAAACCAACACACCACCAGTATCTGAAGAAGGCCTTGGGGATATGAATTGGAGTGTTCCATAAAAAGTCCAAATATTTAAGTATACCATTTTTAGTAAGTTAACCCTACCTACAGGTGTCAGTTGGAGAGAACGCCAAGCTGCACATTTAGTAGAGAGTTGTGACATATAATCCTCCATCCCACCGCTAATCCTAATGCCCAGATAGGTGAATTCATCCACCCAATGAAGACGTGTGCTTGTATCAAGGCAGGAACTGAGAGGTGCAGCAGGAACAGTACCGATTTATCCCAGTTGATATGTATGCCCGAATAATGGTTAAACTGATCAAACAGGGTTAGCACTTTTCAAAGAGATGAAACATCTGCAAGGTATAGCATACAGGGACGGTTTTTCTTCTAATGGGCCCACCACTATACCCTTCACCCCCTTGCCAGCTCTGATTATGATGGCAAGAGGTTCTAATGCTAAAGCAAACTGTCCCGGGGATAGGGGGCACCTATGGCATTTCACACGGCCCAGTTAGAATGATTCCAATAGACTACCATTAGTACGGACCCTAGCTTGTGGATTAGCATATAGCATTTTCGGCCAGGACATAAATTGAGGCCCAAATCCAAATCTAGACAGAACTTTCCACAGATATTCCCATTTAACCGAGTCAAAGGCCTTCTTTGCATCCAGTGAAGCCACGACTCCCATCTAATCAGTTTATGCTCTGGCGATGTGAGTAAAGAGCCTCCTAATGTTGATATCTGTGCCCCGACCTGGCATGAACCCCGCCTGATCTGAATGGGTCAGTGCCGTTATGACTGTGTTAACTCTGTTAGCTAGTATCTTGGCCAGTATCTTCACATCTACATTTAACAAGGACATAGGGTGGTATGAGGAGCACAGGGAGGGGGGTCCTTTCCTGGCTTGGGTTCACCACTATGTCAGAAACCATGAACCAGACAGAGACAGAAGTACAATTAAATCACACTTGTTTATTAATAAAAAAATAAAAAGGTAAATAAAGTAAGTGTAATCAAAGCATAGCCAGAGTGCAGTAACTGGATCGAGTAGTCAGCCAGGCCAGAGTTCAGTAACCAAATCGGGTAATCAGACAGGCCAGAAGTCAGGAATCCAAGTAGAGGAACAGCAAGCAGGATAAGGAGCCAGAAGGGATATCAGCAAGCCAGTCTTTAAACAGGAACGCAGGAGATGGTTTTTTGTGATGTGACCAAGGCGAAGGCAGAGATGAAGTGAGCTGGACAGCTTTAAGTAGGCAGGTTAGACAAGCAGGATCAGGAACAGCTGGGTAACTGTGGAGAGAGATGAGAGCTGGCAATTAGCCGACAGCTGAGCAGCCAGCCCAGAGAAGGAAGGGCTAAGCCAGCCCTGACACACTATCACCGCTTCCCCCATAGACTTCGGAAGTGCCTCTGACCTTGCAGACTCATTCAAATTGTGTGTAGTCTAGTGGCAAGATCCTCAGCGTATTGTTTGTAAAACCCCACTGGAATGCTGTCAGGCCCAGAGGTCTTACCAGACTGCAGAGTTTTGAACACCTTAACAATTTCCTCCACCGTCCGTCCAATCTATTGCAGTAGGTCGAAGTTAAAATCAGAATGTCAACATCCCCTAAGTAAGATGTAATTTCCTCCTCCCCATAAGTCACCCAGGAACTGTAGCGGGATTGGTAGAATGAGACAAAGCAACTATTGATCTTGTCAGGGGCATAAAGAAGATCACCAGGATGTGAGGTACACTAATCCCCCCCCTCCCCGATTGATCCCTAGAGAGTCAGGTCAACAGTCTCCCTGATCTCTCTCCTTGTTCGAAGTTACTTTGCGACTGAGCTATCAACCATTTTCAGAGTGAGTGAGGTACATAGGTGGAGGACCTCCTGGGTCAGGGATTGCAATTGGGCATAATGTTGGGGTCAAGAGATCTAACATACAGTGCTTCCTGAGTACTTTCTGCCATCTCTGCCCTAGTCAAGTCTGCTCTCCCCTCCCTGCGAATCTTGGTCATAATGGTCTGGTACTGCCCCGTGTTTATGCCACTTACGGTATGTAAGTGCGTCCACCGAGCCTGGATTGACAGCCCAATATCCTGCCAATGCCCCCCTAAACTGTGCACCTACCGCTGAGTCCAAAATTCTGAATCTAGAGATCCTGCACAATTTGTGCAAGGGAGTAACAGAGAAATTCAGACTCAGAAGCAGTGTAGCATGATGCGATATGCCCCTGGGTAATATCCAAATGTGCGTGACTCTAGGCAGGACAGAGCCCCCCACAAAGACCCGGTCTATACGGGAAAAAGTCCCATAAGACTCGAGTGGCATGTAAAGGCCCAAGACTGAGGGTGTCTCCACCTCCATACATCCGTCAGACCATATGTCTCCGCCCATGTTGCCAGCCCGGAACATAAGGGTCCAGCAGCCCACAGTCTGTCCATATCTGAGTCACGAATCAGATTAAGTCATCCAAGATGACGGCGTTATCAGAAATAAACTCTGTGATCTGAGTCAACAGTACTAAGGATGCTGGTGGTGGCAGATATAAACCCACTATGGTCCACGTTAAAGAGTGAACCCGTGCTTAAATAATAACATTTCTCCCATCCAGGTCTAGAGCCAAATCCTGGAGTCTGAAGGGGAGCGTCTTAAGCACCAAAACACTGACACCCCTCACAAAATTAGAGTAGGAGGGAGTGGTAGGGATGTCCCACCCTTGTTTGTTGTGTTTTAAGACTTATAAGTTTTTATTCGATTTCAAGGTAGACGTACATAGAATTATTGTTAAGAATTTTTCTGCAACATTGAAAGATTACTTATTACATATTTAAAAAACATGTAACTAGAGTAAAAGGTAGAACAATACAAGGTAACATCAAATATTCTTATTGACCTTACCCTACTCACCCCAAGTGGGCACTAACTGTAAGCAGGGACTGAACAACAAGTTAGGAACATATGAAACATAAGTGAGTATCGTTAACAGCAAGCTGCATTAGTGGGGTAATGACTTGCCCTAAAAATGTGAGCTGGGCAGACTGATTTTGAGACGTTTTAGTGAGAAATGACAACGTCTGGTACTGGATCAAACAATTGGTAAGTAAACATGTCTGGGTATTTGAAGCACTGAAGAAAAGGGAGAAGGAACTATTTGTTAAAGCCTTGTCAATTAAGGGAGTTGCTTCTTTAGTAAGCAATCCATGTATTCCAATGTTTGTAAAAGACTGTGGTGGTTATTTTGGATATAGCGAATGCAAACTTCAGTTTAAAATGTTTGTTTAGTATGCGGATAGTGTCCATTATTGTAGGTGAATTTACTGATTTCCATTTTTGTGCCAGCACTAAACGGGCAGCTATCAGAATATGAGTTGCCAATACTTTGGATTGTCCAGGCCATGTGGGGATCGATAATCCCAACAGGAGATCTAGTGATATCAGGGGGGGGGGGGTGTAGGGCATGGTGTGGAGGAGATGAGGATAGATACCTCTTGCCAGAATTTTTGTGATGTTGGGGCAGTCCCACCAGATGTGGCGTAGAGTTCCTATCTTATCACATCCTCTCCAGCACTTAAGTAGTGTCGAAGTGTAAATGGCAGTGAGCCTGGCTGGAGTGAGGTACCACTTGTGATAGAGTTTTTGTAGGGCTTCCTAGTGGGAGATACAGTGAGACAGGTGCAGAGGTTAGGGCTTGGTGCTATAGATTAGCTGCAAGAGAGGACCAATAGTTGGTTGAAGAGGATGAGTGATCATCAGGCAGTGTGGTAAGCAGACTATATGCACTATATGCTAAGGAGATTCCTTTGACTGCCAGTTTAGGTGTATCATAGAATTTCAGTATGTCATTTGGGAAAGAGTCTTTCTGTATCCACTGAATTTTGGACAGTGTTGATTGAATCCTGAGATATAAGATAAAAGGTTGCGAGGTGATTCTGTATGTCTGTTGCAAGTATTAGAATGCCACCCATGTTTTGAGTGCAGGGGTTCTGCTTCCCACTAAGTGGGTCTCTTGAAGGACACATATGCACAGGTTATATGATTTAAGGATTTGGAACACCAGGGACCTCTTAACGAGGAGTCAGGACAAAAATACGGGTGTAAGGATCATAACATTCAGACCTCCCTGGACATTGTAATGCTGAAATATGGAACACATTTGCATGTAAGCATAAGGTCATGCAATGTAAAACAAACATAAAACTTAGAAACATACCAGCCCCTGTAAAACAATAATTCCCCCCCCCCACCCCATCTGTCACCCTGAAACCGAGGAGGGTCTCTAACCCAAAACCTATATCAGCATGCCGGCTACCCGTGCAACTTTCATACTCCACCCTCCAAACTGTGTCCGGGGAATGTAGTCAAGCAAACCAGTGCTCAGCCCTGTAGACTTCCACTGGGGCAGTGAAGTTACTGGTAGGGACATAGCATTGTCAGCAAAAGAAGAAGCTACGTAAGGTCCCTTCAGCAGGCAATAAATATGATCCAGCATATAACATGTAACAGGATAGAGTCCTCTGCATCACCCCATATGAGAAAGGGGAACTTACAGTTGAAATCACCTGACAATGTCAGGGGCACATACTTATGTTGCAAAGTGTAACCATTGCGATACCGTCCACTAGTCACCCAGCAACCAGTTTCATATGCCCATCGCCTCCCACCACCCCAGCCTCTGGAACTCCATTCAGGTGGTCAAGATAGAGACGTGTCTAAGAAGGGAGAGGAAGAGCACAGGGACTTACTAGGAGAATCAGAGCCAGCAACTGATTGTGTCAAGGCTATTCTCAAAAGGCTCAACAGGTGCAGGAGAGGCAACCAGTTGGTCCTTGGGGTCTCTCCATGTGGTAGAGTAGGTAAGACCCAGCTCCCTAGTCCCAAACAATAGTCAAAGGCACCCAGGTAGCATGCAAGTTATAGCCAAAAAAGGGCAACTCACAGAACTCCAAATCAACAGACAGATGGTAGAGTATCAAGCCAAGCAGAAGCCTCTCTTGGTGAGTTGAAGAACCAGGTTGACTCTCCGTTCATGTTTCCACCGAATAGTCTGGAAAGATCAGTCGTTTTTTGTTCTGGAAGTACAATTTCCCATGGATCCTGGATGCCCAGAGGATTTCATCCCTGTCATGGAAATTAAGCAGGCGGAGTATTAATGTCTGTGGGAGGGCCCCTGGGGGTTCGGGTTTAGGCAGGACTCAGTGCGCCCGTTCCACCGCATAGTGGGGAGACTGGTGGGCACCAGAGAGGATAGAACACAGCATGTCTTCCACAAAACTCGTCGGGTCCCCCCTCAGCTCCCTCTACTAGGCCCACGTTGCGGAGGTTATTCTTCCTGTTCCTATTCTCCTCATCTTCGGTCCTCTACTCTGGGGCCTTAAATTTGGTCTGGAGAGTGTGGAAGGCTGCAGTGTTTTCTATGACTTCATCCTCCGTGTGGCTGACCTGCTGTTCAGTCTCCCTCACTCTGGAGTGGAGCTTGTCCATGTCTTGCCTCAGGAGGCCGACATCCATCTGCATAGCCTA
Organism: Lithobates pipiens; assembly: GCF_037356315.1. Classification (NCBI taxonomy): domain Eukaryota; kingdom Metazoa; phylum Chordata; class Amphibia; order Anura; family Ranidae; genus Lithobates; species Lithobates pipiens. The sequence continues at coordinate 353,316,283 of NW_027507718.1, read as the reverse complement.
AATTTTTGCCGAAAGCATGGCTTGGCAAGTGGCTATGACTGCCATCACATCAGCCAGCCAGGGTGGTCGGGAATCAGCCGTTTCCATTGGGCCTGTTTGTGAGGCCATGTAGGAGCTGCACCTGGACCAGGTCTCCAAGTGGGCAGGGAAAGCGCAGCGGTGATCCCCCCCCCCCCCCGATCGGTGGGAAATGGAGCTTCTTTCCCTTACTGGAGTAAATGACAGATGATCTGCACCTCATCCAGGTGATTCAGAGGTGTAAGGCAAGGAATTACACCATCAGGATCTGGAGAATTGTCAGGAACCCAGCGGAGCTCGAGCAAAAAGCAGCCGCTCACAGTGGCAAAAAGCAAGGGAAAATCTCCTCAGTCACATCAGCCCCTGCCCCCAGGAAACTTACAATCTAAGATCCCTAACTCACATTCATATACATTAGGCCCAATCCACCTTACAGCATATTTGTAGGGTCTAGGAGGAAACTTGAGCACCTGGAGAAAACTCACACAGGCACAACGAGAACATGCAAACTCCATGCTGGTAGTTCTGTGATTGGAATTTGAACCTCTGACCCTAGTGCTGGCAGGTAGAAGTGCTAACCACTTAGCCACTGTGCTGCCCAGTGCTGCAAAAATCATATTTTTTTTAAATGTTCCTTGCAAACGAATTGTTATTCTTTGCAAAATTAACATGATCTACTGCTTTGGCAAATTACTCCAACGGCTTGTTACATATGTCCACTCAGAAATGTTAACTGTTCTGAACTAAATAAAAAAGTTAGTGTTGTTTCTGTTCAATGTCTGCCCAGACATCCGCTTCCTTATTGGGTAAAGCAAACGAAGCACACCTGGACATGTCACGGATGTAGAAATCCACTGTTCCAATTTATTAAACCTAGATGCTCTACCTTTCTTAGCTGCCTTTTTCTAACAGAGACAGACTATTGAGATTTATATTTAAAAAAGTAAACATATAAGAAATTACTTTTATATTTATAAATGACATGGAAAAATGACCTGGTCATTATATAAAACAAATAATATTTTGCAGAAGGTTATATGAAAGGAGGCTACATGAATAAGTAATGCAAATTTTAAAGATGAGAATTAAAAAGCATTTTTATTAATTTGGACTAAAGGAACAAAATGATAGAGATGATGAAAAGACGGCTAGGTTAGTGAAACTTAAAGATAAGAGTAGAGACAAGGCTGATGACCTTGAGTAAAAGTGCATATAATTTTCTTTTTAATATACAGAGAGATCGTAAACATCATGCAGGATGGAGATGAAAGGGTCACTTGAGTAGTAGACATCTGCATAAGGCACTAGACATGAACTTTTCTAGTATTCTATAGAGATAAATCAGAGGATTGTGTGTCAGTCACTGATGATTTTCATTACTGAAAAGCAAGACTAACATTTAGAAGGTAATGGTTCATTCTGTCCAATTGTAAAAATAAGGTAAAATGGCCTAACTACCAGTCCTTTGGACCGCCCTTTTCATTATTTCCAGCTTTTACATTTTTCTACCATAGCACGGCTGTTGTGACCTATTCATGACAGACAATAATTATGACACTAAGGAGACATTGAGCCTGTCTTTATTATCTACGTCACTCTAATGCAGACAAATGTTCTTATTATTTTTAGACAGTGCACAAAGAAAAGCATATCCCCATTAAATGTCAGACAGGCAGACTATGTCCTTAAGTTATTTTGACTTCTGTAAAGTCACACAATAATAAGACTGACAAATTATCATTGAATACAGAAAAAATGGCATTCTAATCAATGGTACATTCTTCACTAACAGCACAGAAACTATGTGAAGCCTTATAACAAGCACATTTTGTAGGATTCAAAGATGGCTTTAGAAATAGATGTAAAATATAGTGCAAAGAAAAGTAGCATTCTAGTAAATCAGCCACCAGCGGGGGCAGCAAGGAATAAAAGCACTTCTGTAGCATCTAGGTACCCCTAGTCAAACAGGGGAGATCATATCCAACATTTGCCTAATTCTGCCAAGGAGCCTAATATCTGTTAGATTATAATGTAGAGGTAACATAATATTATGGTTTGCCTTCTGGTTTGCCTTTGTCCTTCTACTGTCATTACACCATTACACTGTCATTACACAAGATTCACTTTGGAAATGGTGTGCAGACTTTGCAAAGGAAAAACTTTGGCTTTTTAAACCCTCAAACATACTATAATGTGTGTCCATACTTATTGTGATGCATTTACAAAATAGGTCTTTTGCAGAGAAAGAGCACCCACAAATACATTTCATTGCTTTTGTTTTTTTGTTTTTTTATAATCAAAAACAAAGTCTTTAGAGCCAGTTCACACAGGGGCAACCTGGGATCTGACTTCAGGTCACTCCAAGTTGCCCCAAGTCGTGCTGTTGAGAATATCAATGGTAGTGAATGGAGCCGTCTTAATGTACATTTCAGCAGTCCCTCTGACTTCAAAAAAGGTTCCTGTATGACTTCAAACTGACTTCTAGGCAACTTGTACCGATTGATTTCAATGGAAGTCTCCTCCAAGTCAGATCTCCATCTATATTGAAGCGACAATGTCTCCTCTCTAATAATAAAAACCGGTATGGTTTCCCCTCCAAGGGTAAAACAGGGCCTTAAGTCTGATATGGATTTTAAGGGGAACCCCTATGACCAGACCCTTATCCAAGCACGCAGCCCGGCCGGTCAGGAAAGGGGGTGGGGACGAGTGAGCTCCCCCCTCCTGAAACGTACCAGGCCACATGCCTTCAACATGGGGGGTGGATGCTTTGGGGAAGGAGGCACCCTGCAGGCCCCCACCCCAAAGCACCTTGTCCCCATGTTGATGGGACAAGGGCCTCTTCCCAACAACCCTGGCCGTTGGTTGTCGGGGTATGCGGGCGGGGGGCTTATCAGAATCCGGGAGCCCCCTTTAATAAGGGCAAACAAGATATTTGGGGGGCACACCCTAAAAAAATAATAAGGGGGCCACAGATCCCAGCCCCCCACCCTATGTGAATGAGTATGGGGTACATCGTACCCCTACCCATTCACCTGGGGAAAAAAAAAGTAAAAAAACACACTACTAAAAAAGTAAAAAAACACACTACTAAAAAAAACACACTACAGGTTTTTAAAGTCATTTATTAGACAGCTCCGGGGGTCTTCTTCGACTTCTCCGCTCTCTTCAGCCTCTTCTCCCGGTGTCTGGCCTCTTCTCCCACTCTCCGTTTCTTCTGCTGGCTCCTCCGCTATCTTCTTCTAGCTCTTTTGCTAGCGGTGGCCCGGTCTTCTGCATCGTCTTCTTCCCTCTTCTCTTCCTGCAATGTTGACATGACGCTCTCTCCCGCTGTAATGCCATGTGAGCTAAGGGCCTGGTATGCTGTTCGAGGGGAACCAATGCCGTTTTTTTATTTAAAATTTGGCGTGGAGTTCCCCCTCGAGAGCTGATTATTTTGTGATTGGCCATGGCCAAAGTTTCCTGGCCTGGGGGTGACTTAAAGTCGTGTTGTAAGTCGCCCCAAGTCATGTTGAAGTCGCGCCAAGTCACGCTGTTATTCATACTCAAGTCATGTCCAAGTTGCCTCCAAAAGTCACGCTGAAATTCGTGTTGCCCCTGTGTGAACCGGCTCTTATTGTATATAAAAAGGGCATACAAATAATGGTACAACAGGCACCATACATAAGACACATGCAATGACATTAGCATACAGGACAGGAGACATTGAAGATCAGTTTGGCTTGCAATACCAAGTTGGATACAACAGAACGCAACACATGTTTTAAGGATAGCAAATGTAAGGAGAACATCAATAGCCACAGTACACATGAGTAAGACCAGGTGTGTCCGAACTCTATACTATTAGATTGTAAGCTCTTCTGAGCAGGGCCCTCTTAATCCTCTTGTATTTTATTGTATTGTAACTGTATTGTCTCCTTTTATATTGTAAAGTGCTGCACAAACTGTTGGCGCTATATAAATCCTGTATAATAATAATAATACTATTGTGACAGATTTTGCAAGGTGGTGGATTCACTTCTCCTCCATGCAGGTGGAGGCAGCCTACAACCATCTGTCCCAGATTTTATGGGACATCTTTTGGCATTCTTTTGTATACATTTTTTGTATACATTTCATCTGTCAGTGGGGGAATCCCACTGACAGATGAAAAAAACAAACCTGAAGGTATTGGTTTCTAGTATAGGCGAATTTGCACGAGTACCGATACTCGGGCAAATGCTTAGTATCGGCACCGATAACGATACTAGTATCAGTATCGGTGCAACCCTAGTGCCAACCATTTTGATAGCACATGCAGGAGGAAACACATGATTGCACTACAGACTTTAGTGGGAGCAGTTCCTTATTAAGACATGTTGCCAGCAAAAAGCTTGTACTTCTCCTCAAGGGCATATAGCAGCCACTTTCTTTAAGAGTACCGCTAAAGCACCCTTTCCCAGCACCTCCTCGAAAGTACGTAGGAGCCTTTTCCACCCCATCCTTCTCATGAGCACACAACAGACATTTTGGGCTTGCTAATGCACCCTTTTCTTCCTCCTTCCCAAGGGCACATAGCAGCTATTTTTGTCATAATTGCTAATGTACCCAACTAGTGCCCTGTGTTACACTACAGTAACATGTAGCAAGCCATTATCATGTGCACCAGAATGTGATAAGCCAGCACCACACCTTTGCACAGAAGGCCGTTCCTGCCTTCCAATTTACAAAATGCAAAGTGAGTGAACATTTAAAGATATGTGCAGCGCTAAAAGGTGAAAGGTCTCTGTATATCTACAGGATGATCAAATATGTGCATCAATGGGAAACAGTGCACCATACAGATATATAAATACCATGATTTAGTACATGAATATCATACTAATAGTCAATAAACATTAAAATTAGATATGATGATGTGACAACATAGATAAATATATCCACTATGGTTTAACTAAATCCCCATATTTTCTGAATATGTTCAGGTATTTTACATAGCCTTGCAGGAGTTAAATGTCATTTTTGTACATGTGCTCTGTAATCTTTTGTTTTAGTGGCATCACCAGCTCACAACTTCCTATGGGACAAAACGACGCGGACTTCCAGTTGCTGTAAGGAATAGAAAGTGACATCAAACCCTGATATAAGCAGAAGGGAAGTAGAGATGCCTGTGTAATCTAGATGCACCGCAAAAGCAGCACTGTTAAAATGTTGGACTTATACATAATATAAAATCAATTGCGAATTGGAATTCTAAATCGGGATTGGTCATCCATAACGTGTTTCCTTTCTGGTTATGAGTGCAAAAGGAAGACTTGACCCATCTTTTGTTTGAAGCTGCCAGCCCTGACCGGTTTTACCACAGGAGTAAGAGGTCTGGATGTTCCATCTCATTGGTGTAGATACACCACAAGCCTTGGTGACTCATTGGGCATATGCCTTTCTGAGTCCATACGTTCCGGTAAGCCTTCTCAAAGCTGGTGGTGGTTATCTTTTTCACACACATAATCTCTATGTGATTTTTTTGCTGATACCATAATGACTTACCCACCTTTTTTTGGGACTCACTTCAACACTTATTTTGTACTTACGTAGACTTATTTTGATTTTGTTTTTTTCTAATTGTTTTCCCCTTGGATATATTTATCATTTTTGTCACATCATTATATCTATTTTAATATTTATGAATTATTAGTATGATATTCATGTACTAAATCATGGTATTTATATAACTGTATGGTACACTGTTTCCCATTGACGCACATATTTGATCGCCCTGTAGAAATACAGAGACCTTTCACCTTTTAGCACTGAACATATCTTTAAACTTTTGCTGTTTAACTTTGTCTCTTACTGTGCTGGCTGCTGTAGATATTTTGTGTGTCAGCGCAGTATTCCTTTTCCCTTTATATTCCTAAAGTGAGTGAACAGACAAAAAATCTAAATCATATTGATATTTGGTGTGACTACGCTTTGGCTTCAAATCAGCATTAATTCTTACACTGGTGCAAAGACAGGGATTTTGTAGGATTGGAATCCGGTGTACAATTATAACAAGCTGGTGCTAAAAAGCATGAATTTCATATGTAGGTTGAAACATAGTCAATAACTGAAACAGAAACAGGGGTAGGAGACTTAAAAATGGCTGAGGAACAGCCAAACTCTGCTACTAAGGTGAAGTTGTGAAAGACAGTTTTATGTCACAGGTTATACACCATGGCATGACTGAGCACAGCAACAAGACACAAGGTAGTTATACCACATCAGAAAGGTCTCTCCCAGGCAAATATTTCAAAGCAGCCTGGGGTTTCAAGATGTGCTGTTCAAGCTCTTTTGAAGAAACACAAATAAATAGGCAATGTTGAGGACCGTGGACACAGTGGTTGGCCAAGGAAATTTCATGCAGCAGATGAAAGACACATCATGCTTACCTCCCTTTGACATTGGGAGATGTCCAGCACTGCAATCAGCCTAGAACTGGCAGAAACAAGCGGGACCCAGGTACACCCATTTACTGTCGTACATGGAAATAAGGCTGACTCAAGAGAAACATAGGCAAATACTTATCCATCATGCCCTACCATCAGGAAGGCATTGGCCCCAAACTTATTTTGTAGCAGGACTATGACCCCAAGCATACAGCCATGTCATTAAAAAACTTTGTATAAAAAATACATTTTCATTTTCCTTTCTCAAAATGTGATAGGTAGTCAGGAAATTAGATGAGTAATTTTAATTTATGTGTCATTTATGCTGCCTGAAAGCCCAAAGGTGCCCTTTGGATTTTGGGCCCCTCTATGCATCTACGCTGAGAAAAAGTCTCAGATGTGGTATGTGGTGTGCTGTGTGTGCGTGGCATAACTTAATAATTTATTTATTTCCAAAAAATGTCAACATAAAAAACTCACCATGCTCTTACTAGATATCTTAGACTGCTTGGGCATTTTAGGGCCTCAAGAAATGAGATAGGCAGTCAGTACATCAAGATTGATAATTTTTTTAAATATATATACCATTTTTTTTTCAGGTCTATAACTTTAACATGGACTAAATAATATACACTGATTTGGTCTATAATAATGAAGAAAGATTATTTGCAAAATTGTATAACTGAAACTAGGAAAAACCTGGGGTTTACTTTCAACATTTTCAGTATTTTCTTTTCATTTATATAGAAAAAAATATATACCAATTTTATTTGTGTACAATGTTACATGACTGAGTAACTGTCATTCAAAGTGTGACAGAGCTGAAAACTTTAAAATGGCTTGGATAGGAATAGGTGAGAGCGTTTGTGATTGAAGTGGTTAAACGAGTAAAAAAAAAAAAAGAAATAAAAAAAAGCTTTTGAATGGATTATCAAGGAAAAAGTGTCAGCGCTATTTAATTTTCCTGATCCAGCACTGCATCTGCTTCATTGTCACTCAGTTGTAAGCATATCAGTGTTCTACCCAGAATGACATGGTTGTATCCAATCACAGTGGTGCCCTTCCCCTGCCAGTGCACAGTGAATTAGAGCACCGCCTTTTACTTGTATGACTAGAGCCAATCTCAGCAGCGATCTTCTCACTCTGTCAGGCTGCAGCAGCTTCCTCCATCTGATTAGTCTATATTAACATGACACAGCTTCTGGATTGCTGCTCAAGCAACTCTTTTACAGGCAAGTTACAAAGTCCCTGATAGGCATTCCTGCTATTAAGTGTGCATATTTCCTTTAAAATACTGTGTGCAGACTTCTCACTAGTTCCATATTTATCCAAGTCTACTGTTTGCCCTGACCTCTAGCTTGTTTCTGGTCTGCTGCATGCCTTGACCCATAGGCTGATCGGGGGGGGGGGGCAACAGGGCAATTGCACCCCCCCCCCCCCGAAAATATCACACTGACTGTGACATGATTGTCACTTGCAGCACTGCTCTCTCTCTGTCTCACATCAGCCGATCAGCAGCGCAGAGAGAGAGAGAGACTCTAGTGTGTAATTACGCGGTGCCTGGACCAGGAGGAGCCTGGAGGTGGGTGGAGATGTGCCACTGGCTTGGCAATCCTGCACTCGAGGCTAGCGCCTAGCAACGAGTGATGTCATTGAGTCAGTCACTTCGGACTCGGAGTCTCAGAGCCGCCGTGACGGTGACAGGAGCTACCTGGAGCGGAGCCTATGGGAACAGTTGTTGCCGCAGTCTCAGACAATGAAGCAGATGCAGTGCTGGATCAGAAAAATTAACTTGACTTGTTCAATCTTAACCCCTTCAGCTCTGGAGCGTTTTACCCCCTCCCCTATGACCAGGCCATTTTTTGCGATACTGCGCTGCCTTGCTTTAACTGACTGATAATTACGTGGCTGTGCGACGTACCCAAGTAAAACTGATATCCTTTTTTTTCCCCATAAATAGAGCTTTCTTTTGGTGGTATTTGATCACCTCTGTGATTTTTAAACAGAAAAAGAGAAACAATTTTGAAAAAAATATATATATTTTTTGCTTTTTGCTATAAAAAAAAGTCTTTATTAGTTTAGGCCAATATGTATTCTGTTACATATTTTTGGTAAAAGAAAAATTACAATAAGCATATATTGATTGGTTTGCGCAAAATGTACAGAGTCTACAAACTATGGGATAGATTTATGGCATTTTTATATATTTATTTTTTACTAGTAATGGCAGTGATCGTTTATTTCTAGCGGGACTGCATCGTTGCAGGGGACAGATCAGACACCTAACTGACATTTTTGACACTTTTTGGGGACCAGTGACACTAGCTGGGAAGGGGTTAACATCAGGGGTGATCAAAGGGTTAACTGTGTCCCTAGGAGGTGCTTGATAACTGTGTGGGGGATGTATTCACTAGATGAACAGAGTGATCCATGTTCCTGATTAGTAGAAAAACAAGATCTCTCTGTTCATCTCTGACGGGATGGCGGTCTGTCTTGTTTACATCTGCAGACCACTGTTCTATCTCTGTGGGGAGCGATCGCGGGGGCCTGTGGACATCGCTTCTGCCAGACTCACTGATTGTCTCCTCCCCCCTGCCTGTTTGTAATGTAATAATCTCATCTGGAATGATAAACGTGGCACTGTTTTAATCAAGGTTAGGACTGTACGATACGTTAAATACAGTTCTGTAAGCAACACCTTATTTTCTGGCAGTTTCTCTCCCAAGACTAGACTCTGGATCCACCTTTGCCTTGACCTCTGGCTTGTATCCCAGTTATTCTTGTCAGCTGCCTTCCATGACTTCTGGCTTGCATCCTGACCTTCTGTGTCCACAACCAGTATTGACTTCTGGACTTTTCCTGCCATCCTCCAACTTGTGGTCTGCTGTGGTTAGAGCGGAGTGAATCTGGGGACATGACCTGGTGTCAGATCACAGCTAAATCCAAAACTACATAAGGGGTTCATTGCATGTGTCTTCTGCAATAAAAAGCATTCCTACTTGTAGTTTTGTTATCTGAGATTTTAGTTCTGCTTTAAACTACATCCCCTAAAGGATCCCACATCACCTGCTTTCATCATTCCCATATACTCCTGCAAGTCCTGCTTCAGCTCTCAGGTCTTCTTTGTTCCATTGTGATTTTAAACCAGTTTACAGGACCTCGTGTTCTCCAGCATGGTTCCTAATCTGCAGATCCAGTTTCCAGGTCTAACCTGTGGTGTTCTGTTGTTTTGGCAACCAGCTTTGGCATACACTTCTCAGTTAAACCCACCTCTTCTCAATTGCTATACCTTACAGCATGGCTAGATGGTCCACATCAGCGCATTGACCACACTGGACCCTGCTAGTTTCCCACTGCCCCAGGACCATCTGACCCAGAGACTATGCTAAAGACATTGTCTATATGTCAATTAGACTCATGTGATGCAACACCTGCAAGAATTGCCACATGCTTTGAATTTCTCAGGCTTAGTTCTTCGGGTGTGGCACCCTCTACAGCAACATACTGCTCTGCCCCCAATTATGGCTAGGCCTTTTTTTGCACTTCCTCCACTACACTTTTCTGGGGCCCCTAAGTCCTGCAAAGGGTAATCCTCCACTGTGACATTCACTTTGAGCTGCAACCTCAGAATTTTCAATTAGATTTGGTCAAAGTGACCTTTACTATCTCCCTTTTGGCCAGAAAAGCCTTGACTGAGTTACTTCAGTTTTGGAAAGGAATGATCTGGTAATTTCCAACTTCTTTGACTTCCTGAACCTCTTAAATCTTAACCTGGACAATCATCATTTGCAGCTGGTGCCCTCTTTCATCTGCATCAGGCATCCTCTACATGCGGCAACACTCATCTGCGGCAACACTCATTCCCTTGCAACTATATTGAAACAAGGCCATGGTCGCTACTTTTTGTCAACACCTTAGGTACAGAATTATGAATTGGTTGGGAAGGCTATTCCTATCAATTTGGATGAATTATTATCACTCTGTATCCAGACTGATATTAATTTTCTGGTGAGGTCCTGGTCCCAGGAGAAATTACACCAGTGACTGTCCTTCCCAAGTCGTCCCTAGTCTGCCAGTACTTGAATCATGGTACAACCTTCTCTTCCTACCAAAAAACCTATGCAGCTAGTAGCCTTGACTTGAGCCAATATTCCCAGGTTTGGAGAATGCATCCAAAAATCTGAAAATTTTGAACTTTAATGCAAACTTTGTTGAAGTCAACCAGAGGTGAATTTTGAAAATCACTTTTCTAAATTTTCAGGACCAATAGGCAAGGGATTGTCACGCAAAGGGCAAAGGGGGCTGAGAGTGCCTTAAACCTGAATGTAAAGTAGCACATGTGTAGATTATACTACAGCAAAAGTGATATTTACAGAGTAGAAAAATAACCTTTTCAACTGCCAGCAGGTGAATGACATTTCCTTATGAGATTGTATTTTTGTTAAAAGAAAATCATGGGGATCCCTCCACCAAAATCAAACAAAGGACATGGGGACCTGGACACTGCAAGGAAGGGCATGTACCAATGCAAGGCTTAAAGGACAACATTAAAATTTCACAATTGCTTTAAAGGATAAGTTCACCTTTTGTTACATGTTACACCCATATTCAGGGTGTAACATGTTACACATGTTACTGTAGCATGGGCCATCGCACCGCCGATCATATAATGTATGGGCAGACAGCTTACACTGAAAGTCTATAGGAGTTCTGCATGCCACCCATTATCTGCTGATTGTTGGTGCAATGCTTTTCAAGTTCTTACAAAAAAAAATTGGATTTTTTAACCACAAAAAAGTGCATTTATTTATTTTGAAAAGTGAACTTATGTTTTAAGTAATATGATTGAGGGAAGTCTTAGGACTCATGTACATTGCAGCTGGTAAACAAATGTTTAGGAGCATTTGGTCGTTTTTTTCAGCAGCCCCTGAACTCTTCTAAATGTTATCTTATGAGTACATGTACACTGAGGCATTTATAGTAGTTTAGAAGCAGTTGAGGTTAGAAGCATTTTTTTGAAAGCAGAAAATTGCATTAAGGATGGTAGTTTAAAGGCATTTAAAATGCCAAATGCTTGTAACAACGTGTAAATGCATGTAAACGCACCTAAACGCTAGAGAGGGATAGAGAAACAGGGAGAGAGAGATCCCTGCATTGTGGGCAAAACCTATAAGGGAAGGCCATGCTGAAGCATTTGAATCAACATATTAGATCCATTTAGAACTGAAGTCAACTCCCCTGCTTCCAATGTTGCTTAATTGACTTTGCAATGGGCAAAAAAAAATGGTTTGTAGTATATGAACCTGGTTGGTACCCTTTAAAATTCTGGACCTCTGAATTTTGCCCATCATGAGCCCACCACCCATCTGGAAAACATAACCAAAGCAAGACTAACAAAAATGGGTGTGTGGGGCCACAGATCACCAGGGAGGAGAGACTGGATCAGTCCCAACCACAAGGCAGAACAGTTTTACCTGCACCCAGAGACCAGTATCCCAGCCCTCCAGTATCTGGACCTGGGGGGGGGGGGGTCTCCCACGTATGGAAGTTTTACAACCCAACAGAGGGGCTTCGTCACAGGAAAGAGGCTGAACCCCTATGGCTGGCCAGATGAATCCGGCAAGGTGAGGGCAAAAATAAAAAATCTTCTCTGATTCAATAGCTATAACCAGTTGATCATTTGAGGAAATAAACGAGAATGCCGCCGGGGGGGGGGGGGGACTCATTTATATATAGTATAACCAGTCCTGATTGGGCGAGAGGTGGGACTTATCAAATTCGTGTATGCTGTCATGCATTGCATCAGGAAAGGAAAATTACCATCAGGTAAGCATATAATTTTACGTTTGCCTATAGACTTTACCTTACACATTAGCCATGTGTGAAAAACTGTGTCAAACGCTTTTGTAAAATCCAAGTATACTATATCCACAGCCACTTCTTTGTCTAACTTTTTGCTTACCTCCTCCATAAAAATAAATCAGATTTGTTTGACAACTTCTGCTTTTCATGTGTCCATGCTTTCTATTGCTATACTTTTTTTTTTCTAGCAGAAAATCATATATGTGATCTTTTATTAAACTCTCAAGTATCTTCCCAATTATAGAAGTTAAACTAAGAGGTCTGCAGTTACTTGGTAAAGACTTTGATCCCTTTTTAAATATAAGCACCACATTGGACTTACACCAATCCAGTAGTAAGTACTATGTCAGTCATTAAAGAGTCGCTAAAAATTAGAAACAATACCAATTGTGAGCCATAGTGGTTAATTTGGGGTTAGGTCATAATCATCCTCATTATGGACTTGAGCTCCCTCCATGCTCCTCTTATATAGTGTTGGGGGGGAGATCACATAAGAATTTTTGGACTTTCTAAACCACCAGATCTAAGTTCCAAGGTCAAGAAGTGAATTAATGTTAGTAATCTACTCAATAGTTTGCTGTTTTCCTCAACTGCAATCAAGCTGGTTATGCCTCAAACCCATGCTCAACCCAACCCTGAAGATTATTCCTAGTAGTGAGCTTACAAATAATGGTAATAATACAAAATGATACCTAATGTGTTTTGTTTGTTCTGGGAGCAAGTGAATATACATTTAAAAGGCATACTGTAACAGCCCCCCCCCCCCACCACCACCACCACTTAATAAATACCAAATAAATAGTATGGTCAATAGTGATGGACAAACTTCCGATGTGACGTTACGCGAACGCGGAACGCGAACGCGGCCGATAGTTCGCGAACCGTAACGTTCACGGCGGGCCCCATTGACTTCAATGGGAGGCGAACTTTGCAAACTTACAGGTCAAATTTGCAGCCACAAAATAATTACTAGCTGTGCAAACATAGTCCCACCACATGGCCAATGACATAATACATGTATGAGGTGAATCTGGGATCGACAACTACAAGCATTCTTTTTTTATATGTGAAATTGTGACAATTCAGGACTGTGGAGCGCATGAAGGCAATGGAGGAGAGGGAAGGTCAGGGTAGGCAAAAAAGAGGGTGCAGGAGATGATCACCAGCAGCGTGACATACAGCAATGACACCTGCACCATGATAGAGTGATCTGACACCAGCACCGTGATAGAGAGCACTGACATCAGCAGCGTGACATACAGCAATGACACCTGCACCGTGATAGAGTGATCTGACACCAGCACCGTGATAGAGAGCACTAACATCAGCAGCGTGACATAAAGCACTGACACCAGCACCGTGATATACAGCACTGACACCAGCACCGTGATATACAGCACTGACACCTGCACCGTAAGCAGCCCCAGGAGTAAGTCAGCATAGCACAGGGATGGTGGGAGCCCCTCATAATGAGCATAGCACAGGGATGGTGGGAGCCCCTCATAATGAGCCTAGCACAGGGATGGTGGGAGCCCCTCATAATATGCACAGCAGAGGTACAGCCCCAGGAGTAAGTCAGCATAGCACAGGGATGGTGGGAGCCCCTCATAATAAGCAGCCCCAGGAGGAAGTCAGCATAGCACAGGGATGGTGGGAGCCCCTCATAATGAGCATAGCACAGGGATGGTGGGAGCCCCTCATAATATGCACAGCAGAGGTACAGCCCCAGGAGTAAGTCAGCATAGCACATGGATGGTGGGAGCCCCTCATAATAAGCAGCCCCAGGAGGAAGTCAGCACAGCACAGCACAGGGATGGTGGGAGCCCCTCATAATAAGCAGACCCAGGAGGAAGTCAGCATAGCACAGGGATGGTGGGAGCCCCTCATAATGTGCATAGCACAGGGATGGTGGTAGCCCCTCATAATGAGCATAGCACAGGGATGGTGGGAGCCCCTCATAATAAGCAGCCCGAGGAGGAAGTCAGCATAGCACAGGGATGGTGGGAGCCCCTCATAATGAGCATTGCACAGGGATGGTGGGAGCCCCTCATAATATGCACAGCAGAGGTACAGTCCCAGGAGGAAGTCAGCACAGCACAGGGATGGTGGGAGCCCCTCATAATAAGCAGCCCCAGGAGGAAGTCAGCACAGCACAGGGGTGGTGGGAGCCCCTCATAATGAGCATAGCACAGGGATGGTGGGAGCCCCTCATAATAAGCAGCCCCAGGAGGAAGTCAGCACAGCACAGGGATGGTGGGAGCCCCTCATAATAAGCAGCCCCAGGAGGAAGTCAAGTATGTGCAAGTATTTTATACGTGTATTACACAACTATATACCGCACACCAAATAGTACACCTATACCAGTCTTTAAGGACCTTTGTGGAACTAGTAGGTTGTGATTAGCAGACTGTACCTCACTCAACCCTATATACTGTAGTACATTATACCTTACCAGTCCTTATAAGGACCTTTGTGGAATTAGTAGGTTGTGATTAGCAGACTGTACCTCAGTCCCTATACTCATAAAGGACTACTGCAGCAGAAGGGCAGAAGTCAGCAGTAGTGCACCTCAACCCTATATATTGTGGACCTATACCAGTCCTTAAGGATTAGCAGACTGTACCTCACTCAACCCTATATACTGTAGTACTCTATACCTTACCAGTCCTTAGAAGGACCTTTGTGGAACTAGCAGGTTGTGATTAGCAGACTGTACCTCAGTCCCTATACTGATAAAGGACTGCTGCAGAATAGGGCAGCAGTCAGCAGTAGTGCACCTCAACCCTATATATTGTGGACCTATACCAGTCCTTAAGGATTAGCAGACTGTACCTCACTCAACCCTATATACTGTAGTATGCTATACCTTACCAGTCCTTATAAGGACCTTTGTTCAACTAGTAGGTTGTGATTAGCAGACTGTACCTCAGTCCATATACTGATAAAGGACTGCTGCAGAATAGGGCAGCAGTCAGCAGTAGTGCACCTCAACCCTATATATTGTGGACCTATACCAGTCCTTAAGGATTAGCAGACTGTACCTCACTCAACCCTGTGTACTGTAGTACACTATACCTTACCAGTCCTTATAAGGACCTTTGTGGAACTAGTAGGTTGTGATTAGCAGACTGTACCTCAGTCCCTATACTGATAAAGGACTGCTGCAGAATAGGGCAGCAGTCAGCTGCAGTCACTACTTTACCATACCAGTCCTGAAAAGGACTTTTGTGGACCTAATAGTAACAGCTAATGATTAAACTGACTGTCCCTGCTGCACACAGCGTCCTGTCCCTCTCTACACTGACAAAAGACAGGCTGCTGCAACAATGACTTGAATAGCAGTACATCAAACCTATATCCTGAACTACACCTAACACCTATACCATACCAGTCCTTAAAAGAACGTTTGTGGACCTAATAGATAGCGATTTGGGTCACTGCAATCTTTCTCTGCTCCACACAGCAACCTCTCCCTATAGTGACAGAAGAAAGAATGTAAAATGGCCACCGGATCGGGTCTATTTATAAGTTAGGGGGAATGTCCAAGTGTCCATGTGCTGTAATGTCTCAATTGGCTGTCCTGTACCACATGATGGATGTGTCATCATAGGTCAAAGTTCTTTTACACAGTAAACACGGAAGTCCGCCGGGTGAACAGCGGCAATAGTCCACCGATCGGGCAGACCGCGACCAGCCGAAATTCGCCGCGAACCGACCGCCGGGCGAACCGTTCGGCCATCCCTAATGGTCAAGGCTGCTTGACAAGCATTTTGCATCCACAATTTAAGTTCCTATATTTTGTTCTTTAGAATGTTGCTATAGATAAAGAATACCTATTTTGTATGTTGGTGCCTTCTTTTCCTGCTTTTGATTACTGACCTAGTATCTTGTGCTAAATATATTTTACAAATGATCATTTTTGATAGGTAAATATAGGAAAATTTGCTTTTCAGACTTCAAGCTATGTTTTAGACTTGGTTGAGATCTGCCACCCATTTCCATTTTTATAAAATATTTGCTTGGATTATTATAAATCCTACATTAATATATTTTTTTGCTTTGTCATTTCAGTTAGATGTCTCTGCGATTGTGACCCTTTCCTGCACAGACATACGTAAAATCAAGGTAGCATCAGTGCCATGCAAATCTTAGGATGTTGTCATGACCATCTTTTTCATATAACTAACAAAACCGCAGTTCTACATTTACTTAACATTGAAAAAAAGTCTGCACAATGGTAACTCACATCTCATTATGAAGTTTTAGGATGTGGCATACAGACAATGACAATACATTTCCATATTTGCATCATAAATAAGAGAGTTTCTGCCTCCCAGGCATTCTATTGTGCTACTTCATGAAGTCGCTATTCTGGACATAGTACAATGATAATTTAATCAGGTTCATTTTCTAACAAGAATCTCTGAGAGGTAAAATACAAACTGACACGATGTCACCTTCAATGAAAAAAAAAGCGAATGCAGTATAGTATATGCAGATATATTCATGCAGTGTAAGCTGCAGGGCTTGTGTTGATAGGCAAAAGTAGGCTGCTTTAAGGTACATTCTGCTTGAATTTGAGATCAGTTGGAGGCACTTCTGAGATCATTCAGAATTCATTGAAAGAGACATTTGATCCATAGTTAGCTTCTTCTGACCTGCAATTGACCTCCTTTTAAATGGTACCAACTTGCTTCAAACTGCTTTTATAGTGCTATTGACTTGAATGGGGAAATAAGCTATTCGGACACAAACAAAAACTGTCAACACCAATTCTGATGGTGCTATATAATGGTAAATAAGCAAACGACCGGTATACTGGTAGTTTATTGAAGGAAGGCACAGTATTTTGACAATAGAGAAATAAAAAAGGTAAAGATGGATGCAGGGAAATACAGAACAGAGTTAAATGGGAAATGCTACAACAGAAGCTGCCAGGAGTAGTTCCTAAAGAGGGTGTTAGATGGCAATACAATAAAGGTCATAGTGTATGTTACCCCAACATTCCTGACATATGGCTGTGTTACCATGTACTTGTGTTAAAAGGTATCCTGTTCTCTTTTTATAACTTCCTTTGTGTGCACCGGTGATCCTGCCAGTCCCTCTGCTTACCTATTTCAAACTTACCACTCTGTAAATAGAAGTCCATCCATCCTACTGTGATCACTTTTCTGGTTGTGCTTGGAGCACAGCCTGCCTGTCCTCCAATGGCCAGGACAGCTCTTCACTGAGAAGACCACTGTTTTACTCTTTCTCTGACTCCTGCACACATGTCCCCCTGCAATCTCCATCCCCAGTTCTGCAAGGCTCTTATGTAGCTGATAACAGAGGTTATGTGATCACTTCTAAATAAAAAGAAAAAAAAAAGGTATTTCTAAAAAAAAAAAAATTCATATACAAAAATATACTGCCTTTCATTTTAAATGAGTACCGCCTCATCAGTGCCCATCCCTGCAGCCTCATCAGCACACATCAATGAAGGAGAAAAATTACCTGAAAGACATGTACGGAGCTGTATTAAAAAAGAAGCGCAGGACATACATGACAGGGTGCAAGGGAATGACTGGGCTAAGAAAAGGCAGCGTGGGGGTGATTTTGGGATGCAGGCGTACTTACCCCATTGGTGGATGGTCACAAGGGGGGGAGGAGTGTGGTTCCTTCTTCCATGTGCCAGGGTGGGGAAAGTCAGCAGTTGGGGGTCAGCAAGCGAGGAGAGACGTTGTGTCCTGCAATCAGATAGAGAGAGGTTAGTTAGGATGAGTGGGTTACAGGATCTTTGGGCGCAGCTTAGGGAAGCAGCGGAGGCTCATGGCACGGAGTGGCTTTAGGGCCAGATTGCTGCCACGCTGCAGGGGGTAGGACAGGGTCCTTCCACAGCAGGGCCTGTCCAGATGCGTGCTCGGAGGTCTAGACCCCCGGAGCGCCTGAGCCCAGACAATACCCCCAGGACTCGACGCCGTTATGGGAGCCCCAGCTGGGCCCCTTCAGGCCCCCCCGCCGAGCAGACACCCCGGGCACCGAGCGGGGGGCCTGGAAGGAATCCCCGTCCACGGCAAAGTCCCAGGGGGGAGGTTCAGGGGGCCGGTGGGCCCCCACCCCCTCCTGCCACCTCCGTGGCCCAGATACATTCGGCTGCTACCTCCGGCGATGTTCCGGTCGGGGGGCGGTCCGCCGGGGGAGAAGCAGACAAGTGGGCACCAGTGCGGGAGTTGAGGCAGCTGGGGGCTTACCTCGTGGAGTCTCCATTTTGGCTGCTGGCAGTGTAGAGGATCGCGCCAGTGCTTCACGTCGGTCAGGAGGCCCCGCCTCCGGGCTCAGTGTGGGTCCTGGGAGGGCTGGCCGTAGGAATGCCTGTGCGGTGGATGGGAGTGCGACGTGGCTTGATGACATCACCATTTCGGCGCCACTTTTGAATCCTGGAAAGAGCCCTCTGAGGAATAACAGCTTTTCTCCAGTGCCCAGAGCTGCAGTGCCCAGGGGGAGAGGAGGACCTGAAGGACATCAGCTGTTACAATGATCAGTGGACTGGGCTGGCAGCAGCAGTAAGGAAGGAGAGCTGTCTGAAGATCCCCAGGAGGCTGCAGGAGTGTCCGGTGGGGCGGCTGGAGGTTCCTATCGCCTGGGACAGCCTGCTGAGTGCTCACACTCTGCATTGTCTTGTGGGGCGGGGGGGTTGTAGGGGGGGAGGGGGGGGTGTAAGGGGGGAGCGGGGACGTATTTGGGGGAGGGGGGTCTTAAGGGGGGAGCGGGGAGGTTGTGGGGGGGAGGGGGATAGGAAAGGGCAGTGCTCAGTCCGGGCAAGGGGTGGGGGAAGGGTCTCAGTGGTTGTGGGAGTCCCTCAGGGAGCTGCTACGGCGATTGGACGGGGGGAGGTGAGACCCCCAGCTCCGGTAATGCTGTGGGTTCTTCCGCCTGCAGTGGTAAGGGGGCCGTCAGGTGGGGGGGAGCCGCGCAGAAGGTGACGATGTCGGTGACAACGGAGACGCAGACGGAAAAGGATGCCGGGGGTACCAAGACTGGATCGGAGGGGGGAGATAAGGATTTGGACAAGGTGCGTTTAGCGGACGCAGCGCGTTGTGAGGTATACGCGTGTTTTGAGGGCCCTTTAGAGGCTCATTTGAAGAAGGAGGTGCGGGAAAAGATTTGGAAGGACGAGTTTGTGGAAATTTTTTCCCTGCTCCCCTTGGAGAAATTTAATTTAGATCAGGTGAAGCCGGATGAGAGTAAAAAGGATGAGGAAGAGAAGAGGAGGTATAGATTAATCCCACGCACATTTGCAAACTGGTTGCAAGCGTTTGCGATTTTTGCAAGTGTGATCGGGGAAAAGGCCCCGGAAAATTGATCGGCACTGTTTTGCTATCTTGAGGCGATCAGTGAGGCTCATAGGGTTTATGGGGGCTTGGCATGGCTTCGGTGTGACGAACATCAGATGGGATCTACTCCATCAGATGGGATCACAAAGACATTAGTCTTTGGATGAAGTTGATGACATCCTCGAGAGTGTCGGGTCAGTTTTTTCCAGGGGGGGGCGGCGGTGCTTCCTCCGTGGGATCGCCGCCCCCTAAAAAGAAAGGGCTCTGCTGGCAGTTCAATGAAGGAACGTGCCGTTTTGGGACATCGTGCAGATACAAGCGGGAGATTGTGCAGATACAAGTGTAGCGGGAGCCACCCCTTCCTGCGATGCTTTAAGCAGGGCAAGGGTCGACCAGGGGACAACGCTGGAAAAAGGGATGACGCCGGTGAGTCCTTTTCTAAGTAGGTATCCGGACAGGGCGGTGGCGCAGTTTTTGGAGGTTGGCTTTAGGGAAGGGTTTAGGATTCCGAGTAAGGTGCGGGAGGTGCCACCGATCTCGGATAATTTGAGGTCGGCCTGTCTCCATCAGGAGGTGGTGTTGGCCAAATTGGCCAAGGAGGTGGCATTAGGGTGGATGGCGGGCCCGTTTGTGGATCCTCCGCTGCCAGGTTTAGTTGTTTCCCCATTGGGTGTTGTTCCAAAGAAGGAACCGAGTCAGTACAGGATGATTCATCATCTGTCCTACCCTAAGGGCAGCTCGGTAATGATGGTATTGACCCGCAGGCATGTGCGGTTACCTATACATCATTTGATGCGGCAGTAGCGTGGGTTAGAAAATATGGTAGGGGCTCGCTTATGGCGAAAACCGATGTGGAGTCGGCTGTTCGGTTGTTGCCGGTACACCCCGAGAGCATGTGTTTGTTGGGTTGTTGCTGGCAGGGGGCGTACTTTATGGACAGGTGTCTCCCGATGGGATGTTCCATTTCTTGTGCATATTTTGAGCAGTTCAGCTCATTTTTTGAATAGGCGGTTAGGGAGGTTGTGGGGGTGAGTTCTTTTATCCACTATTTGGATGATTTTTTATGCATAGGCCCCCCGGATTCTCGTTGTTGCGGCATTTTGCTCGGGACAGTTCAGCATTTAGCAGACAGATTTGGGATCTCCCTGGCGGCGGATAAGACAGAAGGCCCAATATCGGATTTGATTTTCCTGGGAATCACGATTGATTCGATGGCGATGGAGTGTAGATTGCCGGAGGACAAATTGGTGGCATTGAGACAGGAGGTGAGTATGGCCAGCGGCAAGCGTAAGCTTCGCTTGAAGGAAGTGCAGTCCTTGCTCGGCAAATTGAATTTTGCTTGCAGGATTATCCCTATGGGTTCGCATTTTCTGTAGACGATTGGCGGCTGCCACGACGGGGGTGCGCATGCCGAGTCACTTTGTGAGGTTGACGAGGGAGTTACAGGAAGACTTGAAGATTTGGGATTCCTTTCTGGCGGAATTCAATGGGCGGGCCATTTGGCAGGTTGGACCGGTCGGCAATGCAGATCTGGTCTTGTTCACGGACGCGGCCGGTTCGGGTGGCTATGGCGCTTACTATCAGGGTAGCTGGAGCAAGGATCCGTGGCCGGAGAGTTGGAGGGCAGCGGGTTTCCTCAAAAACTTAGTCTTGCTGGAATTATTCCCCATCGTTTTAGCTGTTGAGTTGTGGGGGGATGTCTTTGAGAACAGGAAGGTGCGATTCAATTGCGACAACATGGGGGTGGTGATGGCCATTAATAACATCTTGGCCTCTTCTCCCCCGGTGATAAGATTGTTGCGGCGCTTGGTGCTTTGCTGTTTGCGCATAAATGCGTTTATATATGCTGTGCATATCCCTGGGGTCGACAATGGCTTAGCAGATGCTTTGTCTCGTTTCCAGTGGGACAGGTTTCGCAAATTGGCACCAGAGGCACATCGGGAGGGGGAACCGTGCCCGCAGGAGCTGTGGACAGTTGCATTGGAGTCGCCGCAGGATTGATCAGACAGTCTCTCAGCGCAGGAACGTGGAAGGCGTATGAGAAAGTTTGGTCCTGGTGAACGAGGTAGGAGGTACAGGGGGCCCGGAAGGGATGGAGATGCTGGTGTTGCTCTTTGTATGTGCTAATCATGCAAGAGGCGTGTCTGGGGCAGCCATAGGACGGAAGATGGCTGCGTTGGCGTTCTGGTTTCAGATGGAAGGTAGGGTGGATGTCACAAAGGCATTTCTGCTCCGCAGGGCTCTGCGGGGTTACAGAAGGGGTTCCCAAAAACACGACTCCAGGCGCCCTGTGTCTTTTGCGGTGCTGGGGTCAGTTCTGGCAGTGTTCGGGGGAGGTGTGTTCAACGGGTTTCGAGGTAGTACTGTTTAGGGCGGAATTTGTGTTGGCGTTCTTTGGGGCCTTCGGGATTGGGGAGCTAGTCTCGCCGTCCAGGAGGGTGGCTGGTGGGCTGCAGTGGAGTGATGTCCAGTGCTCAGGAGGGAAGGTAAGGATCTGGATTAGGAAGTCGAAGATGGATCAGGAAGGAAGGGGGGCCTGGGTAGAGTTGTTTCAAGGGGTGGATGAGCAGCTTTGTCCGGTTACGGCTATGCAGCAGTTTTTGGCACTCCGCCCACTGGGGGAGGGGGCGTTGTTTGTACATCAGGATGGATCCTGCCTGTCCAGGTTCCAATTTTCTGCGGTTTTTCGAAAGGGTCTGGAGGCGGCTGGTCTTCCTGCGGGTGAGTATGCTTCCCACTCTTTTAGGATAGGGGTGGCTACTGAAGCAGCTCAATGGGGACTTCCGTCGGAAGTCATTAAGAGGATAGGTCGGTGGGAATCGGCTAGGTACCGGTTATATGTTAGGACACAACTGTTGTACTGATTTGCTTTGTTGATTTTGTCTATTAATAATATTGATGGGTTTGAATGTTTTTCCTTTGGTTATGTCTTTTCAGATCCCCCAAGATGTCTTGTTTGGATAATGGGACATTCTTTTGTTTTTTTGGGGGGCCAGGAGGGCGGATGTCAGGCCTGAAGTTAGACAACTCAGGGTGGCCAGGGAGGAAGGCACGGTCAGGTGGATAGGGATGATGTGGCATAAGGTAGTCCCCGAGGTACATCCTTTTGCTGCATTGGACCGCTCCCCGGATATTCTGGTGCTCCATGTTGGGGGCAATGATCTGCAGGTCCGACCCATGCGACAGGTGATCAAAGATATCCAGTGGGATTTCTTGAGGCTCCGTACCGCTTTCCCAGACATGACGGTGGTGTGGTCGGATATAGTGGCCTGCATGTCGTGGAGAGGGGCTCGGTCCTGGGAAAAACTGAACAAAACCAGGATTAAGGTAAACAAGGAGGTGGGAAGGTTTGTGGCCCGGAATGGGGGGGTGGTCATTCGTCATTGGGAGCTGGAGGTGGACACCTGGAGGTATTTGAGGGGTGACGGGGTTCATTTGAACCCTGTTGGCATTCATCTGTGGGCCTTAGGGCTGGAAGATGGAGTACACCGGGCTTTGTTGGTGTGGCGGCGGTCACAAGTGTAAGGTTTCACACTTGTTCCGCTGTGGCGTTGGGTCCTTGGCGACTGCTATATATATATGAAAATATATATGTAGAAATGCATGGGTCATTTGAAAAAGGTGGGAACCCATGCCAGAGATGGAGTCATTGTGTTTGGGCTGGTGTCAGTCCAGATGAATGGCTAACATGTGTTGGGGGTCTGTGGTCAGTTAGTGAGTCCTCGAGGCAAGTTTGGCGGCTGGGGACAGATGCTGATGAAGAGGGGATCACAGGCTCAATATAATAAGGGGTCGTCAGGGACCAGCCAAAAAAGCACTTAGGCTCTTTTGGGTAACTGGAAGTTGTTACAAGTTTTGTATTATTAAAATATTTAAAAGAAAGTTTCGTTTTTTATTGTTATTTAAATAAAGGCCGTTGAGGCCATTTTCATCCAAGCAGGTGTCCGAGTATTTATTTTAAGGTTAATAGTTAAGGTCTACATGTATTGTTGGGGAAGTAAGTTATCTGGCTACCCTAGTCATGTATTGTTTAAAATAGAGAGGGTTCACATTTACTTTATACAGCTCAATCAAGGTAAACACTGGCACTTTTTATTTCTTGGGAATGATTTCCTTTTGAAATGGAGGTGGCCTGTAGCTGGCAGGATAGGTGGCATTCTAAAGGCATTCCAAAAGGCAGCCCCCGCATTTGTCGGCACAGATTTCTTTTAAAAGTGGACCAAGCTGTAATATTTCAAATTTGCACAAGACAGCTGCTGCTGTCCCCGCATTTTTTCTCCCTCTTCCATCCAGACATGCCAGACATAGAGCCAAAGGCCTTACTGTGTGGGGAAAGGGGGAAAGAGAGAGAGAATGTTTATCAGGGCTGTGCTGAAGCGAAGGGAGAGCGCAGCCCATCACCAACCGGTAAAGCAGAGAAAACTTGTAATTGGTGGCTTTGCAGCCTAGGAGAGAACAGAGCTTGCTGGAGGGAGCAAAGACTTGTGGGGGATGTAGTCTCCAGAGAGACTGAACATGGTGCTACAGAACAGTGGGGAACTACAAGTCCCAGCATGACAGGGAGCTGGGAAGAAGAAAAAAGAAAGAGAGTTCCTGGACTCAAGGCAATTGTTTGGAGGATGGTGTGAGGTGCACATCAAAGTTGGTTAGCTGTGTCTAAGAGGGTTGTCTACATGGAGAGGCTTAGCTGCTGACCTCAACCAGGTCTGTGGGACATCGTCATTGTTGAGTCTAATGTTGCTGCCAGGTCTGTTATCTTTGAGTCTCGTGCTGCTTTGTTTGGTGGATAGATATCTCTGGCTATGACTTTCTGCCCACTGCTTAAGGGGACAGTTTGACCCGTTTTAGGATCAAGTTTAGGCACTTAAGTTTGGTTTGTGTGACTCATTTATGTTTAACCACTTGCCTACTGGGCACTTTTAGCCCCTTCTTGCCCTTGGCCAATTTTAAGCTTTTAGCGCTGTCACACTTTGAATAGCAATTGCGCGCTGCAACACTGCAACACTGCAACACTGTAGACAAATTCAAATTCATTAGAGCTTTCTTTTGATGGTATTTAATCACCACTGGGTTTTTATTTGTTGCTAAATAAATGAAAAAAGATCAAATATTTTGAAAAACAAATGTTTTAGTTTGTTATAAAATTGAGCAAACAGGTAGTTTTTCTCCTTTACTGACGTGCGCGGATTAGGCTGCACTGATGATGGGCACTGGTGGGCTACATCGCTGGGCACTGATGAACCGGCACTCATGAGGTGGCACTTGTGGGCACTGAAAAGGAGGCACTGATGAGGCTGCACTCATAGGCGGCACTGATGGACACTGATAGGTGGCACTGATGGATACTGATAATAGGCAACACTGATGAGGAAGCACTGATAGGCACTGATTGACAGCACTGGTGGCCACTGATTGGCAGCACTGGTGGACAGATAGGCAGCGCTGGTGGGCACTACTGGAACTGCACTGATAATCAGGACACTGATAATCAGTGCCCTGATTATCAGTGTAGATGTCCCTTTTACACAAGCCGGTTATTGGCTCTCTTCTCCTCTCCTCACACTGTCAGTGGAGGGGCACAGTGTAGAAAAGATACTAATAGCAGTAAGTATATCCAAATAACCCAGTAAGTACATCCAAATAATCCAAATAACTATTATGCAAGGTTGCCAAACTGAAGTAATGCTACAATAGACATGTAAATCCATGCTGCCAGAATAAGGCTATTATCAGGAAGAGAAGAACTGACCCACCAATGTATGATATCTTGTTATAAGGATAGGTATTTAACAAATATGCAGGAAGGAGTCCAAATGCAGCCAAACGGCACAGAGCCTATTTACATTTCTATGAGTCAAGCTACCTTAATGGATAAAGAAGTTGACCCCCCACTGCTCCCAAATTCTAGTGCTTGCTGTTAGTAGTAACTGCATGACAAGTAAGAAGACAGGTTAGATATAGTTCACAGATTTCTTCAATATTTTTTATTACTGCATAGGAAATAAAAATACAATTGTTGATCACTCTGGACTTCCTAACTGAGAACCTGACCCTATGCCCTCCCACCTCCTCCACTGCACTATAACTATGATGGATGACATTACTGGTCAATAGTACTGTTGGAAGAAGTGGTCAGACTCTAATGCAGTAGCCTAAAAATTTGCATTCCAGAGTTGCTTGTATTTTCGATTACCTTAGATACTGAAAAGCCCTAGGAAAACTGGTAAGCATGCACCTGTGTGGTAGCCATTACATTTTTCACCTTATTCACTTCAGGTTCACTTTAAATAAATGGTTGGATCTTCCCTTTTTTCTCTTTATAGAACACGTGAACATTCTTGGATACTTCTGCAGCTCCTACCATATACAGTAATTATTAGTTATTCTCCAGCTTCTAGCCAGGATGAAGCACCCTATGATTATTAAAACTGACAGAAACAGTCAGCCCTGCATGGTGACTCTGTCACAAGTGCTCTGAATAGGCCGTATGTTGAAGGCACAACTTAAACTTATGAGCACATTTTTATGATTTTTTCATATTTTTATGAAATATATATATTTTATATACTTTAAAGGGGAGATTAGTAAGCATTCTTTATCAAATTTGCTGTCCAATCTTCAAGTCAAGCAGTACCTTCAAAATTTGATGTTTAATACAGTATATACTGACAGCTTCTGATTTTCTATTGGTGGCTTCCAGTCAAAAGTTGGCATCATACAGTACACATTGTAATTTGAAAGTTATGCTTTACCCTGCAGGAAATGGAGAGACCTTTGACAGTTACTCCACACTGCTTAACAAGCTTGGAGGGGCATACCAAGAATATGTCATCTATATATGTTATATGGAATTTTAATAAATAAACACACTTGGAGGTTTGGATGTGGCTTGTGAGAAAGAAGCAATTTATAATGTAGTGATTCTAAGAAGATGAAAGCAAAAACTAAGCAATGATAATAAGTTATTAGGGTGTATACAGTATGATTTACTGCAGTTATATGCAACTTTGGATTTTTTCTGTTTCACTCCAGTACTGTAGAGTTTCTTTTGTTACATATTAACCATTGGCACATATAAAAACGTAGCTAAAATAATATCGATCGGAACCCAAGCTACAGGTAAAATCCTTCCTGGCACAGACCTCAAGGTAAAATACACTGACACAGTGAAGATAAAAAAGAAAATAAATGAAAAAACACACAATCTCTGGTCCGCAGTCCTTCAGTACGAGGTTGGCTGCAAGAATACAACAAGAGCAGAATTTTAAGCAGATCAATGCCGTGGGCGTCATGTAAACAAAGAGAGAATCACAAGGTGCTGTTTTATTGCTACAGCCTTCAGACTCTCATATCTTGAGTTTATCTCTGGACCAATAATGTCCACTATGTAGAGGCGTTTGTTCAGCCCATGATATCAATTATTTAAAGATTGCCTTTGGTGACAAAACATAAACATCTCAGATTCTAGCAAAAATCCCCCACTGTCCTTTTTTTTATATATCAAGTCAAAAGGAAGTATTTTATCCATCAATCATATAAGATGTGAAAATTGAAATTCTTTAAAAGATGTTAAGTAACAAATATAAAAAATAAAAATAAAGCATTAGGCTTAGGAAGAGAAGGTAGGTGCCCTATATACAAAGAGATTCTGGGAATCCATTTACAATGTTGAGCACAGATCTCCTGCTGTAGCTTTTGCACTGAGCTATGAATTCCAGGGTGCAATCACGTTGTGTTAATAAATGTTTACATGTAAGTTACTAAACCCACAATGGTAAAATCAGTGTGTATATGCAGTAAGGCATGCTTGTTATACTCACTGTGGAACCTAGGAGTTTAATCATCCCCATTGTGTGAAAAAGCTGTTTGATCCTGTCTTTTCTGATCCTCCACTCCTTCCACTGACCCCTGATAATTTCCTGATAACACAGAGTCTATGGAGTCAAGCTGCACATGCTCAGTTTGGTGTGTATTGCTAGAGAGTTTTTTTTTCTTGGGAAAGTGCATGTGATCAGTACAGGGTCAATCAGCACTGTCGAGACAGAGGGTCAGTGGTCTTTCAGTCTCATAGGACAGTCAGAAAACTCCTCCGCCAAACTTTAACCAATGCTTGGCTGAACATTGATAGAATTCACAAGACTGCTGATGACAAAAGGTATTTAATGCTGTATATTTCCAAAACGACTTTCAGGACAGCCACCCGAGAGATCATGGCTCCACCTCCCACAGGAAAAACCTTCTCCATAAGAGCTTTTTAAAGGGAAGTCTCCCCACAGCCTCCTCAGTTTTTTGTGTTTCTTCCAACCTGGAGGAACACCTCCGGTGGGAGCCATGATCTCTGGGGTGGCCCTGGAGGTCTCTCTCTCACCTGGGTTTTCCTTTTTTATAGGAGCTGGTCCTCCCATTTACCTCCCAGTGTGGATAGTCCCATGGGCTCTCTCTCCCCCTTCCGTGCTCAGGGAGAGGCAGTACGTCAGGGGTCCCGTTCCCTGGATCCATCAGAGTGGCGGCCGCACCATGTTTGGATCTCCCACGTGCAGCACACTGCATTGCAGTAGAGCGGTCGTCTGTTCTCGGGTGACTGAGAGAGCCTCGGCTGCGTCCTTCGGGAAGGGGGCAGGACTTCCGGCGGCACGCCGC
Organism: Lithobates pipiens; assembly: GCF_037356315.1. Lineage (NCBI taxonomy): Eukaryota > Metazoa > Chordata > Amphibia > Anura > Ranidae > Lithobates > Lithobates pipiens. Next base: position 353,288,046 of record NW_027507718.1, on the reverse strand, counting down.
GTCATTTCCTGGCGCTGGAAAGCAGGAGGAGAGAGGAGGACCAACTGGCACCTTATTTTCCGGCCGGGCACAGTGGCGTTTTTGAATCCGGGACTGGCAGCGGAGGTTCTGTGTGCGATGGAGAGCGATACAGAGAAGGGGGCAAGCCAAGGCACCAGCAAGGTGAAGGTAGGAGCAGTGCTCTGACGGTCTGGATCCTATGCTCCTGTGGGGGGGAGTGTTCACCCTTCCCCCCCCTCACTTCCCCGCACCCCCCTCCTCCCTTTCCCTCCCTTGCTATGTGTTGCAATGGTGGAAGTGTTTTGGGGGTGTTGGCTTGCTAGGGCACTGGGGAATAGTGTGTTTCTCCCTTAGCTGCACCTGGGTGATAGTTGAATTTTTTTTTTTTTTGCAAAAAAAAAAAGAAATCCAGCTTGGGTTGTTTTTCCTTGTCTCTTTCTGTTTGTTTAGGCAAAGAGTTCTGCCCAACCAGTTAAGAGAAGATGTCCTGTCTGCAAGGAAAAACTTAGCGAATCCTGGGCCAAGACGCTTTGTGCGTCTTGTATTGCAAGCCTAGTCAGGGAAGAGTCCCCGTCATTGTGTGGTGACTTAGTTTCAACCATTAAGGATGAGCTTAAAGCTACCTTTCAGGCATTCAGATCTAAGTTGTCAGAGGAGCCTGGAACATCGGGGGAGTCTGGAGCCCAGCAGCCTTCCTAGAGCCTGGGGGGTTCTCAGTTGTGGATGGGGGGGGGGTTTGTCCCAGGACACCTCACAGGATTCCTTTTCACTGGCCCTAGAGGAGTCGGACTCTGAGGAAGAGGAGGACTCGGACGCAGCTTCCAAATACAAGTTCTCATTGGAAGAAGTGGGAGGCCTCCTTAAAGTGATATATGCCACTTTAGGCATTGAAGAGGAAAAGGAGCTCTCCCTGCATGATCTAATGAATGCGGGGCTAGGAGATTCCAAATCTCGCACCTTCCCTGTCACGTACCTAGTGGTGAGCCCGGAATACAGAAGGAGACCTCTCTTGCGTCCCCCACTCACGGCCCCTGATGATGGTGACAGGAGTTACAGGAGTCAAAGGTAGCACGAGTGCCTGGCAGGATCAACAGCCGGTGGATGGATCAGGCTGACTTCAGGAACTGTAGCTGGATAAGCAGGCCCGAGTGGCAGCGGACAGGAACCAGTAGATAGCAGGAGACCAACAGGAACAGGTGGATCACTCAGGGGCAGGCATACAGAAGAGTCAGGCAAGCCAGGTCAAACCAGACAGTCAGTACAGGAACCGATGCAGCAGGCAGAGGCAGGAACGTGGAACAGGCCGGGTCGGTAACGGATGAGCACGGATAGACCAGAGGATGCGACAGGTGCAGAGTCGTAGACAAGCCGGAGGTCAGAGGCAGGCAGAAGGCAGGGAAGGTCACAGGTCAGGCCGGGTCAATACACAAACAGATCAGATTCAGGTAATAGTCTCAGGAACGCTGTAGATCAAGCAGCAAGATCTGAAGGGAGAACTGGGTTTAAATAGCCCGCCTGGCGCCGGTAACCGTGCGCACGCGCGCGAATGCACGCACCCGCGCGACCGCGAACGCGCGCGACCGCGAACACACGCACCACTGTCCCCAGCCAGCCTTTCCTGACATTCCCTGTGCATTCCCTGGTATCCGACATGATTAAAAGAGTGGTTGGAGCCTGAGAAAAAAAAACTTTTTTTCCAGAGCACACAGGAAGAGGTTTCCTTTTGAAGATAACCCGGACCTTGTTTGGAACAAGGTCCCTAAGCTGGACTCTGCCTTTTCTCAGGTTTCGAAGTCAACAGATCTAGCCTTTGAAGATATGGGCACGTTGAAGGAACCTATGGATAAGAAGATGGATCTACTTCTAAAAATGTCCTGGCAGTCAGTGATGATGAATTTGAAGCTGGCCATGGCAACAACCTGTGTGGCAAGAAATCTGGATCATTGGGTTAACCAGATAAAATCTCACATTTTGGCCGATTCCCCTAAGCAGGAGATTCTGGATTCCTTTGCTACTCTGTCTGCGGAAATTGCTTACATTGCTGATGTCTCGGTGGAGTCTATCCGCATGACAGCCAGGTCAGCCGCCCTGACTAACTCGGTTAGAAGGGCTTTGTGGCTGAAGACCTGGCCAGGGAATGCGGTCTCGAAAAATAGGTTATGTATCATCCCTTTTGTGGGGGATTTGTTGTTCGGTCCAGAATAGAATCTAATTCTGAGCCAAACGGCGGATAGGAAAAAGCCCTTTCCGGTAAAGAAAAAGCCAGCGCAATCACTAAAGCGCTTTTTTCGGGGCCCCAGGGGATAGGCAGAGGATAGGACGCAAAACAGGAGGAAGCCTTGGGCGCAGAAGCCCAAGGGCAAAGGGGGAGTTCTCCTCAATCCTCCTGCGTCCATCACCAAGCCACAATGACTCCCTAGTCAAGGTGGGAGGGAGACTTCAGGGGTTTCTCCCTCAGTGGGAGGTCATTACTCAGAATCAGTTTATTTTGAGGATGGTCTCCCAGGGTTACAAAATCGAATTTACAAATTTTCCCCCTCAAAGGTTCCTGATCACGAATGTTCCCAGGGACCCGGTCAAGGCCCTCGCTATCAAGTCCTTAATTCAGGACCTGATGTTTCTGGGGGTCGTTTGGCCGGTCCCAACAGAGGAACTAGGTCAGGGATTTTACTCCCATGTGTTCCTGGTCTGAAAGCCTTCGGGAAGGTTCCGTCTCATTTTGAACCTCAAGGGTCTAAACATGTTGGTGCGGTACGAGAGGTTTCGGATGGACTCTATTTTTTCTGTAAGAAACTTCCTGAACCCGGGATGCTATATGGCATCCATAGATTTACAGGATGCGTATATCCATGTCCCGATTTGGAGCAGATCTCAGTGATACTTGAGGTTGGCACTAAAGGAAGGGGGCAAGGTAATTCACCTTCAGTTCAGGGCCCTCCCTTTCAGTCTGTCTTCGTCCCTGAGGGTATTCACCAGAATTATGGCAGGAGCTTTAGCTCCCCTCCGCCTGGAGGGAATATCAGTGATTCCCTATCTGGAAGATTTGTTTTTTTTTGCCCAGACCAAGGAGGGGTTGCAGAGGGATCTCAACAGAGCCTGCATCCACCTAAGAGTTGGGATGGATCATAAACCTTCAGAAGTCAAATTTGGTGCCCACTCAGGAAGTGACATTCCTGGGGGTTTGGATCAGCTCTCTAGACCAAAAGATCTTCCTGCCGGAAGAAAAGAAGGAGAAGCTGGTTCAGGGGATAGCCTATCTACAATGCAATCAGCCCAAGTCCATCAGGAAGGTTATGTCGGTTCTGGGGACTTTGACTTCCTCCATTCCAGCGGTCCAATGGGCAAGGCATCACTTCAGGCCTCTTCAGGCCTTCTTACTAAAGGTCTGGGATTGTCAACAGAGTTCACTAGATGTTCTGGTAAGGGTTCCCACCTTGGTAAGGAGAAGTCTGTGGTGGTGGAGAAACCAAGAGGTGCTTTTGGAAGGCCTGGTGTGGTCCTTCCCGGTCCAGGGGCGGCTGACAACCATGTGGACACCCAGTGGGTCCAGGGCTCATGGTCCGCAGAAGAGGCGGAGAGGTCCTCAAATTGGAGGGAGCTGAAGGCAGTAGAGAGGGCAATGTTGGCCTTCTCAGACGTTGTTCAGAAGCAACACGTCCAGATCCTATTGGACAATGCCACGGTGGTGGCATACTTGAACAGACAGGGAAGAACCAGAAGCAGGGCACTTCAGGATCTAGCAAGAAGTATCCTGGGCTGGGCAGAACAGTTTACTCGATCCTTGTCAGCAATCCACCTAAAAGGGTCCCTAAACGAAAAAGCAGATTTCCTCGGCAGGAACCAGGTCCTAGAGGCAGAGTAGCAGTTCAATCCGGAGGTCTTCAGATTGATCAGGGAGAGATGGGGTCAGCCAGAGGTAGATCTCTTTGCCACTCAGGAAAATGCCCAGGTTCCTCTCTTTTTCTCCCTAAACAGACACGAGAGGTCGTTGAGAGTGGATGCCTTAGCACACAGCTGGAATTTTTGCCTATGCTATGCCTTTCCTCCATTTCAGTTGATTCCCCGGGTGTTAGGAAAAATCAGAAGAGAGGAAGCAGGGGTAATTCTGATCACCCCCTTTTGGCCCAAACAACCGTGGTTCTGGGCCCTTCTGCAGATGCAGCAAAGCATCTCCCCCTAAGACAAGATCCCCTCCAGCAGGGCCCTCTCATCCATCAAGATCTAGCAAAACTAAGGCTTACGGCTTGGTTTCTGAAAAGCAGCTCTTGAAGAAGAAGGGGTTCTCAGATAAATTGGTTGCTACCCTGTTGTCCAGTAGGAAGAAAGTCACCAGGGCAATATACTTAAAATACTGGAAAGTGTTTAATTCCTGGTGCAGGACTTGAGCTAGGTCACCAACACAGATTTCTTCACTTTTGGAATTCCTACAGGAAGGGGCAGATAATGAATTAGCAATCAGCACCCTGAAAGTACAGGTAGCCACTCTAGGGGTCTTTTTGGAGAAACCTTTGGCATCAGACCCTCTAGTAGTCAGGTTCTTTAGAGCTCTTTCGTATCTAAAAACTGCCCAGGCTGGGACCTGTCTACCGTCCTGCAGGCCCTGACCAAGGGTCCATTCGTTTCAGCCTCCCTGAGATGGGTTACATTGAAACCCATTTTTTTAGTAGCCATTACTTCAGCTCGCAGAGTTAGTGAGTTGCAGGCATTATCAATCAGGGAAACTTTCTTTTTTGTTTTTCCGGACAGGATAGTCCTTAAAACAGACCCTAATTTTTTGCCCAAAGTGGCATTATTTCAGAATTTATCCCAGGAGATATTTCTCCCTACATTCTGCTCTAATCCATCGGGTAGGAAAGAAGAGGATTTCCATACCTTGGATGTTAAGAGGGCAGTTCTAAGTTACTTAGAAGCCACTAAAGACTTTAGAAATCCGGATGCACTTTTTGTTTCATTTTCTAAAAAGGGACCATAGCCAGATGGCTGAGGATGGCAATTTCGGAAGCATATTCCTGTGCTGGTCAGAAGAGTCCAGTGAGTGTCTGGGCTCATTCCACAAGAGCTACAGCGGTGAGTTGGGCAGAGAAGGCTGGCGCCACCCCCGAACAGATATGTAAGGCTGCTACCTGGTCAAGTCTGACGACATTTGCCCGCCATTACAGATTAGATCTTTTGTTGGCTGGGGATCAGGCTTTTGGAAGGAACTTTTTACAGGCTGTTGTCCCACCCTGAATGGAGTAAGTCTCGGTAATCCTTTCCTGAAAGTCGTTTTGGAAAATTCAAGTTAGACTTACCGGTAACTTGTTTTCCAGTAGACTTTCAGGACAGCAGTAACCCGCCCTGTTTTGTATGTGATTTGCTGTAATACTATGATATAACTGTCACTTATGTGTTGCAGCAGGGGATGGTGAGTCTCTACAAACAACTGAGGAGGCTGTGTGGAGACTTCCCTTAAAAAGCTCTGATGGAGGAGGTGTTTCCTGTGGGAGGTGGAGCCATGATCTCTCGGGTGGCTGTCCTGAAAGTCTACTAGAAAACAAGTTACCAGTAAGTCTAACTTGAATTTTTTTTTCTAAAATAATTACATTTCCATGTTTTGTTTACTGTGAGAGACCAGATACAGTGAGCGCAGGGTCCTGGGTTCAGTAACACTTTAAGGTAATTTAAATTTGGTTTCCATAGAATAGGAAAGGGTTGGAGTTTCTATCAGGTTTTTTTTTTTGTCTGTTTACCATCAAAGCAAAAGGTGAGGGAAATACCTATTTCTGTGACAACTCTGATGGGAACTCTATTTACCTTGAAGAAAGTTAGTATCCATTCCTGTTATTTATTGACAAAAGGTGAAGGGAAATCTTCAAAGTCGGACATCAGCAGGGAAAAAAAATACTGCCAAGGGTTTATTCCTTCCGCATCTAAAACTAAAAAACAGTTTTAGTTTTTCATACAGTTGAAAAAACATTTTTTAATAAAAAATATGAAGGGGGGGTATGAGAATATCAAATCCCTGGTTGTTAATACTGGTTCAGTAACTTATTCTGGGTCAGTGTAGAGGAGGGCTGGCTTTGGCTTTGGATAGGCCAGTAGACAATCTCTCAGTTTAGGTTTCCTATGTAGTCAAGACAAACTAATGAAAGCTCTTTATTAATTTTTAATAGTAGTGAATCTAAAGCCCAGTACACACTGGCTGAGTATCGAGCGGCATTGGCTCGCTCTAGTACACACTACAATTTTTTTTCATTCAACCCAGTGGGCTGCATGTAAAAGCCTCATTGCACGTTATCGCAAACGCTTGGTTGCAGTTGTTGCTGCTAAGGGTGGCCCAACCAGTTATTAGGTTTAGGGGGCAATCACTTTTTCACACAGGGCCATGATGGTTTGGATTTTTTTTCACCTTTAATAATAAACACCTTCATTTACAAATTGCATTTTGTGTTTACTTGTGTTGTCCTTGACTATTGTTTAAATTGGTTTGATGTTCCGAAACACTTAAGTGTGACAAACACGCAAAGGAACAGGAAATGAGGAAGGGGGCAAACACTTTTTCACACCACTGTAAGCAGACATGAGGGAGAGGGACCTAAAAAAAAGTAAGTCATCTGGGCACTGGATAGTTTTTTGGGGAAGCTTGGCAAAATGCTCACTAAATTTTACAAACACAGCAGTAGAATATAAGTTCATGATGAGGTGGAACATGGTCCCTTCCAGAATTGGAGATATGCCAAATATCTACTGGTCATTCATCCTTTACCATGACTTTCTGATCATAGGTCTTCTGCTTGCTAAGGTCTCTGTTCTAGAAATAGACTCTCAAAAACCCATGACAAGCTCTATTACACAGTAAGGCCGCGTACACACGGGCGGACTGTCTGCCCAACTTAGTCCGCCGAAACACATTTGAGCGGACAGTCCGCTCGTGTGTGGGCTTCAGCGGACTTTTTCAGCGGTCAGTCTGACGAACAAAGTTTTACGGAATTTCCGTAAGATTGTCCGTTCAAACTTGGTTTGAGCCGACAGTCCGCCCGTGTGTGTGGCAGTCCGCTGTACTTTCGAAATGAGCGGACTTTTCCCGCCCGGAGAAAAGTCTGCTCATTTCGAGCGGGTATCCAGGTAGGCGGAGCGCGCGACGGAGACGTTGTGTGCCCCGCCGCCTGGTATGGACTTAAAGGGGAACCCCAACGCCGAAAAAAATCGGCGTGGGGGTGCCCCCCAAGTCCACAACAGACCCTTGTCCGAGCACGCTACCCGGCCGGCCAGGAAAGGGGGGCGAGCGAGCGCCCCCCCCTCCTGAGCCGTACCAGGCCGCGTGCCCTCAACATGGAGGGTGCCTTGGGGAAGGGGGGGCCGCGCGGCCCCCCCACCCCAAAGCACCTTGTCCCCATGTTGATGAGGACAAGGGCCTCTTCCCGACAACCCTGGCTGTTGGTTGTCGGGGTCTGCGGGCGGGGGGCTTATCGGAATCCGGGAGCCCCCTTTAATAAGGGGGCCCCCGGATACCGGCCCCCCCACCCTATGTGAATGAGTATGGGGTACAATGTACCCCTACCCATTCACCTGTAAAATAAAAGTACCAAAAAAAACACAACACACGAGATAAAATATTTTATTGCACAGCTCCGGGGGTCTTCCGTCTTCGGGAGTCTTCTCGCCGGACTCCTCCGCTATCTTCTTGTAGCTCTTTTGCTAGCGGAGGAGCCCAGCTTTCTTCCTCCCCGCCGCCGGCCTCTTCTCCCGACTTCGGGGGTCTTGTCCCCCTCTTCGGTTCTTCTGCCGGGCCACCGCGCCTTCTTATAGCTCTTTTACAGGCGGTGGCCCGGTCTTCTGTCGCCGCCGCCGCCGCCGCCGCCGCCGCCGCCTTCCGTTCTTCTTCTTCTTCTTCTCCAGGAGATGTTGCCTCGACGATCTCTCTGGCCGGAATGCCAGAGCCACGCTGCGCGGCCACTTATATAGTGACAATGGGGCGGTGTCACATGGTATATGTCACATGGGTTGGCGTCACATGGTGACCCCGCCCCCTTACGATGTCATAGTCCCCATGTGACATCAACCCATGTGACCAACCCATGTGACATATACCATGTGACACCGCCCCATTGTCACTATATAAGTGGCCGCGCAGCACGGCCCTGGCATTCCGGCCAGAGAGATCGTCGAGGCAACATCTCCTGGAGAAGAAGAAGAAGAAAAAGAAGAAGAACGGAAGGCGGCGGCGGCGGCGGCGACAGCGGCGACAGAAGACCGGGCCACCGCCTGTAAAAGAGCTATAAGAAGGCGCGGTGGCCCGGCAGAAGAACCGAAGAGGGGGACAAGACCCCCGAAGTCGGGAGAAGAGGCCGGCGGCGGGGAGGAAGAAAGCCGGGCTCCTCCGCTAGCAAAAGAGCTACAAGAAGATAGCGGAGGAGTCCGGCGAGAAGACCCCCCGAAGACGGAAGACCCCCGGAGCTGTGCAATAAAATATTTTATCTCGTGTGTTGTGTTTTTTTTTGGTACTTTTATTTTACAGGTGAATGGGTAGGGGTACATTGTACCCCATACTCATTCACATAGGGTGGTGGGCCGGTATCCGGGGGCCCCCTTATTAAAGGGGGCTCCCGGATTCCGATAAGCCCCCCGCCTGCAGACCCCGACAACCAACGGCCAGGGTTGTCGGGAAGAGGCCCTTGTCCTCATCAACATGGGGACAAGGTGCTTTGGGGTGGGGGGGCCGCGCGGCCCCCCTTCCCCAAGGCACCCCCCATGTTGAGGGCACGCGGCCTGGTACGGCTCAGGAGGGGGGGGGCGCTCGCTCGCCCCCCTTTCCTGGCCGGCCGGGTAGCGTGCTCGGACAAGGGTCTGCTGTGGATTTGGGGGGCACCCCCACGCCGATTTTTTTCGGCGTTGGGGTTCCCCTTTGAGTCCATTCCAGGCGGTGGGGCCAGCGACGTCTCCTTCGCGGGCCCCGCCTACCTGGAGACGCGCTCGAAATGAGCGGACTTTTCTCCGCGTGTGTGGGCGAGTCCGTTCATTTCAAAAGTAGAGCGGATTGTATGGCGGACTTAGTCCGCCGTATTAGTCCTCTCAAAAAGTGCCGTGTGTGGGCAAGTCCGTTCATTAAAAAGTTTGGACGGACTGTCTGTCGGATTGTCTGATGAACTTAGTTGGCCAGACAATCCGCCCGTGTGTACGCGGCCTAAGACTGAAGCGTTGACCAAACAGCAGCAATCACTAACCTATCATATTTTATTAGCAGCTCAGTTGACCATTGCTAGAAACTAAAAAAAAAAAACAACTCAGCCCTTTCCCAATGGTCTTAGCACTAGTCTATGAGCATTTTGAAAGACAAACACAATACCTGTCTACCATTATGTGTGCCATGGTTACAACTCTTTCAACTTAACAGCTTGCAATACCTTTGAGTTTATGGAATTGGTGGGGGTGGGGGCAGTGCTTTTGCTGACCTGCCTCTCAGAATTATTTTAAACCTGTTTAATCAATCAGTATGATCATTATATCAGATGACAGCCCTATCTTTCTTTTCCTCCATCCCCCTTCTTTTATATCCTCCCTCATTTTCATTTTCTTCTTTTGGTGCTTAATCTTTCAACTTTCCTTTCCTGACATATCCTTCTATTGTATATGTACAAATATAATCATTTTGTAATTTTAGTTTCTCTTAAGCATTTATGATCTAGTTAATAGTCATATATGACAAAACAATGGTTTAATGACTTTATTGTCATATATCTGTGATGGTGATTTTTTTTTTCCTAAATTTTATTGGCAAGCATAACTTTACATGCAATTTAACCAGTATGCATATTTTTCTGTACATCTACAAGTTGTCATACAATGTTACTGAAGCGGCACAGCAATGATAGTATTTGTAAAACCCAAGAAAACATTGAAACAGAAAATTTATTGTAATTCAATGTCTGCTTTCGTCAAAAAAGGATTATTTAAGCATTCATATTTCTACCATTCTCAAAAATTAAAATAATATAGTTAAGCTCAGTTGGTAAAACAATATACTGTATATATAATATTAACCTGAAATAAAAACATATATTTATAGATGATTTGTTGCATTAGCCTTTTAAAATTGTATATATTATTTCATTTTACACATAGCAAATTCAGCCATACTCTCAGATATGACAGAAGAGACAACTGTATTTAATTTTGTAGTAGTTATACTTATAGAGAGTGGATGAATATTCTACAAAACTGCTTTGCATGTTTATTTTAACCATGTGTTTAAATTATGTATGATTTGTATGGAAATAGTATATAGAACAAAGGGAACAAAGAAATCAGACAAATCATAACACCAATGTGGACTATTTCTCGGGCTCTGTTATCTGAACCAAGATTGTTTTGTTATTTGAAGAAAATTTTTATTCCTGGTATCTAAATTCCACAGCAAAAATACATTTTCATTCCCTTAAGCATTCATTTAAAAAAATAAAAAAAGGAAAAAAATAAACAGTGTTCTGATATTAGTACTTCTTATTTTTTAGTATTTAAATGAAATTGTTGCTCTCAAAAACAGAGCTGATCTGAAATGCTCCATGTTACTGAATATTCATGAACCATTTATTGTAGGGTGTTTTCTTTCAAGAAGCATTTGCTTTGGTGTAATGAAAAGCAGGAATGGTTACATTTTTATGTTTTTAATCTTATAGAATATGATATGTAACATTGTGAGCACACACGTCAGGCAAGATAATTGGATCAGCTGTAGGGATTAGCTGATAGTTCAGTTCAAACCTTAGTGTTTTTGCCCAATATGCCTAAACATAACAAGAAATGCCAAAAGTCTACCCTATGGTCCACCAGCGGAGAAGAGGGTCTGCATTAGGCCATGTAGAGTAGGGACAAGTGTAGGATGCAGCCTTTGCTCTGATTTGCCAACCCTTCCACATCTGTAGAATTCAGCAGGCAAGTGTCCCTGCCCCAGCTGTTAGAAACATCCCCATGCCTGAAGGGCCTGGTATGGAATTTAGGGGGACCCCCAAGCATTTCTTTTTTAACATTTTGGTTTGGGATTCCCCTGTGGGGAAATCCCCATGCCGTTTTTATCAATGAACTTTTATGTGTATTGCGGACCGACAATTCATTGTAGGCGCGAGTACTTTTAAATTACTTTGTTTCCTTTAGAAATGGCATTTTGCTGTCAGACTGTTCTAAACACGGGAAATATGCACCCCTTTACAGGCATACTATAGACACCCCCCAGGTATGAAATTTAAAGGAATCTTACACTTTTATTGTTTCACTTTAAGCATTATTAAAATCACTGCTCTCGAAAAAACGGACGGACCCAGGTCCCAGATACTTTTTTATGACAATGCCATGCATATAAGCCTTTAAAATTAGCACTTTTGATTTCTCCCATAGACTTTTGAAGGGTGTTTCGCGGCTTTCGAATTTGCCGCAAACACCCAAAATTGTTTGCTGTTTGGCAAACTGACGAACAGCCAATGTTCGAGTCGAATATGAGTTTGACTCAAACATAAAGCTCATCCCTGATCAGGATTTTTATTTTTTACACATTATAATTGCTTATACGCGCAGTCCTCACGGCGCCCAAACAGGCTTCCCATTATTTTGCACATTTTATTTCATCTGCGGGAAATCCTGAAAACATGACATTTTGGGGTGCCTTGAGGACTGCAGTTGAAAAACACTGGCATATACCAACTTCATTGGTATAAGCAAACATTTTTTTACTGAATGAATCTAGTTCATTCAGTGTCTTTTGTTGTGATTAGCTGTGATTGGTCAAAGCTAATCACATGATACAGATGGGCTGTGATTGGCTCTGTCTGTATCATGTGACCACTGTGACCAATCACAGCTAGCAACACAATTGTATACAATAGATGGCATGAAAGGAAGCCATCCATTATTTACAATTATATCATGTGATCTGCTGTGATTAGTCACAGTGATTACATGACACTGGTAGCGGATTGGTACACTGATCAGTCATTGGCTGTGTCTGGTGGACACAGCCGGACACAGATCGCACCGCCACAAGAGAGGTGCGTTCTGGGAGAATCTTATATGACATCCTTCCAAAACAACAGGTGTTAAATAGTGCATTGAGGTTGGCTTGTAAGTTGGAGACATCCTGTAAGGACATAATTCTACTGCATAGCTTGGTGTCATCTGCAAACAGTGAAATGATCTTCTTAATCGCAGACCCTATATAATTTATAAATGTGTTACATAGTAAGTGTTCCAACATTGAACCTTGGGGGTAACCCACTTATAACCTTAGACCATTCAGAGTATGAATCATTAATCACTACTCTCTGAATAAGGTCTTTTTTATGTTTTAACCAGTTCCTGACCTGCTCATGTCCATTTACAGGGGCAGAATGGTACCCCTGCACAAAACCCCGGGTTTCCATTAAGAGCTGCCACAGGGCCCGTATATGCCAGCTGCACGACGAGGGACACGATGTGTGTGGTTGGTGGTCCCGATCGCCGCCAGCCTCGCATGATCTGCAGCACGAGTGCCCCAAACACACAAATCCTTGTGCTGTCAGAGGAGAGGAGACATGTCGTTTGTTCCTAGCAAGTAGGAACAGCAATATATCTCTTCTCCTACTCAGTCCTATACCCAAACAGTTAGTACACACTGAGGGAACACACATTTAACCCCTTGATCACCCCCTAGTGTTAACCAATTCCCTACCAGTGACATTTACACAGTAGTCAATGCATTTTTACAGCACCGATCGCTGTATAACAGTCAGTGGTCCCAAAAGTTTGTCAAAAGTGTCCAATCTCACTGTCCGTCACAATGTCACGATACCACTAAAAATAGCAGATCACCGGCATTACTAGTAAAAAAAATACAAATGCCATAAAAATGCCATAAATCTTTCCCATAGTTTGTAGACGCTATAACTTTTACGCAAACCAATCAATATATGCTTATTGCAATTTTTTACCAAAAATATGTAGAAGAATATATATTGGACTAAACTGATGAAGAAATGTGTTTTTAAAAAAACTTTTTGGTGATATTTATTATAGCAAAAAAATTAAAAATATATTTATTTATTTTTCAAAATTGTAGTCTTTTTTTGTTTATAGCGCAAAAAATAAAAATCACAGAGGGGATCAAATAGCACCAAAAGAAATCTATATTTGTGGGAAAAAAAGGACGCAAATTTAGTTGGGGTACAGCATTGCATGGCAATTACCACTTAAAGCGACACAGTGCCAAATTGTAAAAAGTGCTCTGGTCAGGAAAGGGGTAAAAACTTCCGGGGCTGAAGTGGTTGAATTCTTTTTATTAGTTTTAGAAAAAAGTTGCACATACAATACAGCACATCAAAAATAAAAAAAAGACAACAATAATAAAACACCAAACAAAAATAAAAAGAACATTTAAGTCTCATACACTACACAACATAAATACTAATACAAACATACATAAAAGGTGTATATCCTAGGACCTCATAAAAATGACCATTTACATTGTATTTATTCCCTAAAGAGGTGGTGAGATACATTGTGAAAGGTGGAGACTCCCCACATCTAAATGCAAGTACTCCAATAGGTCATTCTCCCAAGTAAATCTAGGGGCTGCTGTGTATTTCTATCTAATCCTTGACTCCCACATTTTCTGCCCTCCCACCCCTCTTCCTCTCACCCATCCATCATCCACTATGGTCCCTTACTTCTTATGTTTGTGACATTCCAAAAGGAACCCCCCCCCCCAAAAAGAAACATACAAAAAAGAAAAATGAGCAAAAAAATTATTTGCGATTATTTCAGGGGAAAGAGTAGGGAGGATTACACTTAACTTCTTCCCTGGTTCTACCCTTCCCTTCCCACATCATCTTCACTTACTGAAACAATAAACAAGGGATTGAGAGATATCACCAAACACTTCGTGGTAGGAAGTGGATATCCCAGTATATTTAGGAAAAAAGGAAGATATTCACTTACCTGTCCCCTTGATCTCTCCCTCATAATTACTCCTTCAGGCCCGTTATGGGCATTCTGTATCCGTGAACATAAACACTATTCCAGATTGCTATAAGTATATAACTTCCACCCATAGGCATCACCAGGCGGCTATTGAGGCTGTAGCCCCGAATCTGGAGCCCATAGCCCCGAGTCTCTTGCCGCATGGTCCCTGCCTAACCAGCAGGTTGTGGCTGTGGTGGTAGATGAGAGGAGAGAGACGAGGGAATGGACGAGCAGAGATGACATCATCTCTCTCCACCCACTCCACATCACCACTCTTCTGCCCTCACAGCTGGGACACTTAAATGTAGGAGCGATGTGCAGCGGGAAGCAGAGAGATGATATCATCTCTCACTGCCCACCACACATTAACGATTTTCCGCCTTCACAGCGCGGGCCTCTTCAATGTTGGAGGTGCGGCGGGGAGCAGAGAGATGACGTCATCTCTCACTGCCTGTCCCACATGTCCACTCTCCGGCCCCACTAAATGGACCAGTGCTGCCACTGGCTGGCATGGCAGTCATGGCAAGTGACAATCCACATCAGTTGGCAAGTGACAACCATCATCTAGTGGGAGGTGATGTGGCAAGTGACAATCTGCTAATGGTGGCGGATGATGTGGAAATTGACAGTTTGCAAATGGTGGCAGGTGACGTGGCAAGTGACAATCGGCATCAGGTGGCAGCTGACATGACAAGTGACGTGGCAAGTGACAATCTGGAAATGGCGGCAAGTGACGTGGCAAGTGGCAATCTGCAAATGGTGGCAAGGGACAATCTGCAAATGGTGGCAGGTGACATGGCAAGTGACAATCCGCAATAGTGGCAAGTGACAATCTGCAAATGGTGCAGGTGACGTGACAAGTGACAATCTACAAATGGTGGCAGATGACGTGGCAAGTGACAATCCGCAAATGGTGGCAAGGGACAATCTGCAAATGGTGACAGGGGACTTGGCAAATGACAATCTGCAAATGGTGGCAAGTGACAGTCTGCAAATGGTGGCAGGTGACGTGGCAATCTGCAAATGGTGGCAGGTGATGTGGCAAGTGACAATCCACATCTGGTGGTAGGCGACGGTGGCAAGTGACATGCTGCATGTGGTGGCAGGAGATGTGGCAAGTGGCACGCCCAGGGCTCCCACTGATTCTGCATTATGGTGAGTTGAACCACTTCATTATATATTAGAATGTAACAATAGAAACAATGTGCTTCGATCACCTTGACACTATATCAACCATGGTGCCATGATGATTGAAATGCTAACACCAGCCTTTGCCCGTGAAAAATTGCTTACCACCGGCGTGCCACCACGGGCCTCCAAAAAGGTTGGTGAGCGCTGCTAAGGACTCTAGCCCCAGATCTTTTGCAGATCTAGCAACGCCCCTGCTCCTACTCATTAATCCTGTATCAAAAAAAGCAAGGGGCTTGTATATTATGGGGATTCCTCCACCACTCCCTCTCTCTCCTCCTCCAATGTGTTTTCATTGCTTATATAACTTATGTAGAGCAAAGACTGTTCCCCGTGTTCATCTTCCCCAAGTTCCATAAAAATTTAAATAGGCGTAATTTTGTACAAATATCAACTCTTCCAGTAATCTAGTTCTGCCTACTTCTCTAAACCATTCTGTCATGGTTGGTATTTTTTTTATTTACAGTATTTCATAATCGATGCCTCCGCTGTATTCAACAAAAATGGAATAATAGAAGTTTTTTATTTTTTCCTTGTCTTACTAGTAACATGAAATAAGCATTGCCAGAGGTTTTACCCAAAATCACAGTTACTAATCATCCTAGTTTAATTTAAACTTTTTTCCCAGTATAACTGAATCATAGGACAATGCCACCAAATATGGGCATGTGTTCCCTCACCTCCACAATCTCTCCAGCACTCTGATGATAGTTCTGGATTGATCTTATGTAGTTTTGATGGAACATAATGCCACCTAGTCAACACTTTATAATTAATTTATTTTATTCTCATATTGAGGTAGAATTTTCATAATCTATAACAAGGATATGCAGGGATATGTAGACCCCCAGCTGTTGCAGAACTACAAGTCCCATGAGACAACCAGAGGCAGAGGCATGATGGGACTTGTAGTTTTGCAACTAGGGATGTGGCGAATGGTTCGGCCTGAGCATAAGTTCGGACCGAACTTTGGTTATTCGGATATTCGAGGGAACACTGAACAATATGTGGAGTTCTGGGGCAAATTCAAAAGCCGCCGGAACACCGTTAAAGTCTATGGTACACTAACATGAAGTGCTCATTTTAAGCTGGCGTGGCGTCAACCACCTCTCGGCCTGCCCCTGCAGAGCTGACAAAATATCTGCCCCGGTGTGGCTCCTGTCCCCCAAACAAACCAACGCGAGCACGGCATGGCATAATTTTGCCTGCGTACTTGTGTAGCCCCTTGAACGCCTACGGAGCACCGCTGGTTCTGAGGAAAGAGCACTGGAAGAGGCCATGGAGGAAAAAGAAGAGGAGGGGGTGGAGGCGAGAGGTGTGTCACAACCAGTAGTAGCATTTTGGAGGCGTGGTGGCGGAACAACCTCCAACACCACTGCACCTTGTCCTGCATCCTTCCCCGCTGCCAGAAGAGTGACCCAATGGGACGTGAAAGACAGGTAACGTCCCTGACCATGCCTGCTGGACCATGAGTCAGCGGTAATATGCACCTGTCCAGCGAGGCAAGGACATTGCCTTCCACATGCCGGTAGAGAGCCGGAATCGCCTTCCGTGAGAAAAAGTGGCGTTTGGGGACCTGCCACTGAGGAACCGCACATTGCACAAACTCACAGAAGGGGGCAGGGTCTACCAACTGAAAAGGTAGCAGTTGAAGTGTCTTTCTACAGACCTGCAGCTGGGGCAGGGAAATTTGCCTGCTACAATCGGACGTGGGTGTACTACTAGCAGAGTGCCCCCAAGCACTTGGCTGTGACACACCTAATTCTACACCTTCATTCCTCTCAGCACAGGTTTCAGAGAGGACTGAAGGTCTAGTGGGGTTGGAGATCCCAGCTGATGAGGAGCAAGGAGAGGTCCGCTTTGTTCTTTGGTGTGGGACTTTGAGGTACGCTTGCCAACGAGCTGCATGGCAGGTCAACATATGTCTGGTCAAGCATGTGGTGCCCAAGCGGCTGATGTTTTGGCCACGCGAGATACGCTTGAGATATATGTTGCAAATAGCAGCGATGCGATCTGATGCACTCGTCTCAAAAAAGGCCCACACCAAAGAACTTTTAGAATAACGCGCAGAGGCAGCGTCCTGCACAGGCGGAGCTCTGCGGTGTGATTCAGTCGGTGTGCTGCCCCTAAGCTGGCCCCGGAGGGCATCCTGCCTCATTGGAGATGTGCCTCCTCCTCCTCCTCTCTCCTACCAGGCACCCACGTGGAGTCAGTGCCCTCATCATCCCCTACCTCTTCATCACTGTAGCAAACCTGGCAGTATGCTGCAGCTTGTGGAACATGACTTCTAGATTGCTGTCCTTCTTGAGCATCCCCTCTCTCTGCGCTCACGCTACTGCCTTCCTCTAGCTGAGTATCCTCATCAGAACCTACAAAACACTAGGCATCCTCCTGGAGCATGTACCCAACACTGTGCTCAAACAGTTCAGGGGACTCCTCAGGAGGACGTGGTGGGTCTAGGGAAGGAGTCACTGATGATGACATTGAGACGAGAGAAGAGGATGCGTTGGCAGCTGCTTTGCTAGTATCCCGAGCCTGGGTGAGAGAGGATGAGGAGGATGAAGAGGGCTTGGTCATCCACTCTACCAAATCTTCGGGATGATGCGACTCAACACGTCCAGCTGCCGAAAATAAGGACAAGCATGTCCCATGGCCACGTGCTGATGACGATGCACCGCGTCCATGACCAGCACTGTTGTCTCTAGAAACAGAGCCTGCTTGCCCTCTTTTATTGGCTTGTGCCTGTCTGCCTCTCCTTTTGGCCTTCCAGACATGGTAATGGCCTGCAGGGAGATGGGAAAACCAGCAATTGGGTAGTGTAAATTGTGCTGGAGGCACAAAACACCCACTAACTCATACAGATGCCTTTATTATAGAACACCAGCAATAAAGGGCAGATACAAGTGTAAACTGTGCTGGAGGCACACAACACCCACTAACTCCTGCAGATGCCTTTATTATAGAACACCAGCAATAAAGGGTAGATATAGGTCTATACTGTGCTGTGCTGGAGGCACACAACACCAACTAACTCCTGCAGATGGCTCAATTAGAAAAGAGCAATATAGGTATCTACAGGTGTATACTGCGCTGGAGGCACACAACACAAACAAACTCCTGCAGATGGCAGATGGCTCAAATCGAGAACAGCAATGAAGGGTAGATACAGGTGTATTCTGCGGTGCAGGCACATAGACAACACCCAGTCACCCACTAACTCCTGCAGATGGCAGATGGCTTAATTAGAGAACAGCAACAATGGGTAGATACAGGTGTATTCTGCGATGCTGGCACACAGACAACACCCAGTCGCCCACTAACTACTGCAGATGGCAGATGGCTCAATTAGAGAACAGCAACAATGGGTAGCTACAGGTGTATTCTGCGGTGCTGGCACACAGACAACACCCAGTTGCCCACTAACTACTGCAGATGGCAGATGGCTCAATTAGAGAACAGCAACAATGGGTAGATACAAGTGCATTCTGCGGTGCTGGCACACAGACAACACCCAGTCACGCCCACTAACTACTGCAGATGGCTCAATTAGAGAACAGCAACAATGGGTAGATACAGGTGTATTCTGCAATGCTGGCACACAGACAACACCTAGTCGCCCACTAACTACTGCAGATGGCAGATGGCTCAATTAGAGAACAGCAACGATGGGTAGATACAGGTGTATTCTGCGGTGCTGTCACAAAGACAACACCCAGTTGCCCACTAACTACTGCAGATGGCTTAATTAGGGAACAGCAACAATGGGTAGATACAGGTGTATTCTGCAGTGCTGGCACACAGACAACACCCAGTTGCCCACTAAGTACTGCAGATGGCTCAATTAGAGAACAGCAACAATGGGTAGATACAGGTGTATTATGCGGTGCTTTATATAGTGTGGGGTGTGTACTACACAGCCTGAGCTATAATTGGCCACAGGCATCCTGCCTGTGGCCAATCATGGCTCTCCTCACTGCCGGCGCTGTGATTGGCCAAGCATGTGGGGTCACAGTGCATGCTTGGCCAATCATGAGCCAGCAATGCACTGCGATGGCGCAGTGCATTGTGGGCCGTGATCGCCACACCAGCCCACAGAGTTCTGGCTTCGCCGAACGGGCAAAAGGTCGGTGTTCGAGTCGAACATGCGTTTGACTCGAACGCCAAGCTCATCCCTACTCAGCAGTACTCAGCCGTACCCAGCCGTACCCAGCCGTCCTCTCTCTCTATGAGTCTCTGACAATGATAAAATAGAAAGAGCACCATCCTCATGATGTTTATTTAAAATAAACTAAAAGCTGTACAGACAAGATGGCATCTAGAGAGGACTCCACAACCCACAATCCTGTGGGACAAAATGTAGAATTTAGTGACATCACAATGCCTGGTTATCTCCCTAAGTACATTTGGTCAGAACTGACGTCATCAGGAGCAGGGCTGGATTTTACACTATGCAGCCTTGGTGCTCTTTCTGTTTTATAATTACTTAGAGTGATGGAGAACCAGTGTAGGGAAACTTAATACCTAGTGGAGGGACTTTTGTACACAAGCGTTTTCAGACTTCTCTTCACAGAAAGTCTCATATCCTGTGGTAAGGAAAAATCTTCACTGGTGTATGCACATGTGGTGTATGCACATGTGGTGTTTTAGTATAGCTGGGACACATGGATACTCTGATATAAGTCACCTGGATTGAGCAAATGGTTATGGATCAATCACATTGTTTATATGAACTCTTTTTTTAATATATTTTCTTCATTTTTTATGTTTCTTATTAAAACAAACTTAGTGTGGCATGTGGTTTATCAACTCATTTTCTTTTATGTTATCCCATACATATATTTGCTGCTGCTTATTTAGGTTTTTTATCGCCAATTGCATGGTTTCACTTGGATTGATACACTCTTTAAAGTAGTGTGGTCCAACAGTGATTCCTTCCATAAAAACGGTCTTAGGCCGCGTACACACGCGCGGACTGTTCGCCCAACTTTGTCCGTCCAACAGTTTCGGCAAACAGTCCGCTCAAACTTAGCATGGACGGACATGGCCACACACGACAGACGAACAGTTTGCTGAAACCGTGCGCGATGACGTGAACGGCACGTACGACGGGACGAAAAATACGACGTCCTATACACTGCATTATAGCTTTCGGCGTGAAAATCCTTTCTGAGCATGCGTGCAACTTTGTTTGACGAACAAGCCTACACACGGGCGGACTGTTCGCTCAAACAAGGTTTCAGCGGACAGTTTTTCAGAAATTCCGAAAAACCTTGTCCGTCCAACTGTCCACTGAAACTGTCCGCTGAAAGCCCACACACGAGCGGACTGTCCGCCCAAACACTGTTCAGCGGACAAAGTTGGGTGAACAGTCCGCCCGTGTGTACGCGGCCTTACACTTTAACTCCAGACAATCTGGCCTATAAATTGTGCTTTGAAATCTGTGCAGGTAATTCCTCAAAACATCTTTCTTCTTTGTTCCAAGGAGACTAAAATATATTTTTTGGATTTACACAAGGAGCCTGTCTGCTCTCTACCTCTCAAATTGCCTCTGATAAGCACTATTTACATTGTGCAGAAAATTAGTATACTTTCTAGATTATATGCCAGAAAAAAAAGACTCTGATGTATTATTGCTGGTTGAAATATAACAGTTCTGTGCATCCTAAATTTCCTTCTCTTAAAAAGAGGCATTGATATCAAATCTGTAAAATTGTTATAAAGTGCATTCAAAAAAATAGATGTTTTATTTTCTGGCAAATATAAATCAACTCTCTGCCTCCCTAATGTCCTAATCCCAAAAGGGCGTTAAAAATTTTAACAATTTCCATTATCATTGTGCACCTGAAAACAGCTAAGTATATGCCTCCAAATTGGCCTGCCATTAATAGCTCCTTCGCGTCCATGCTATAGCCGAATGACGGCTACAGCGCAGAGCTACTTTGCCGTGAGGCCGTCTTATGACGTCATCCCCTTTGCACGCTCCCCACGCGCCCCCTGCAGTACACAAATGGTGCACTCTGTGATCACAGAGTCAATGAGATTCGGCTGATCACAGATCGGAGTAAGTGACCGATCATGTCCCCCCTTTACATCACTTGACAGCTGATCACGTGATGTAAACAAGATCAATAATTATGCCCTCAGATGAAGTCGGAAATGACGAAACGCGTCAGAGCGTAACTATACCGGAAGTGACGAGTGCGCCTCAATCCCTGCGTTCCAGCGATCCGAGGAAATGCGGAAGTGCATATCTTTAGGTGCACGTTGAAAACGGTCGTTTCTCCTCGGACGCATTTGACTCAGCGGAATAAGGCACAGTATTTTCAATGCTTAAACAGTTTTCCACTTGGTACGCATATACAGATTTTGCTTTTACATAATAAATATTGTTATACAGTATTATGCTATGTCTGGGCATTTTTGTTTCCTATATGTGAAAGCCGATTTCCAATAAGGAAGATAACTAGTGGCAAAAGGAGAAAACTGCATTGGCATTTTGAAGGCTTGTTGGTTTTATACGTTTGGTGAGTGTATCCCCATAGGTGGTCGTCTTTTGTTCCACAAGTGGTGATCTATATGGTGGAAGCTGTGTTTCAATCACAAAGCGAGTGGATAGAACAAAGCACCCTGCTCTCTGGACACTGAACTGAACTTTTACTTAAACGCATGTTTTGAAAAAAAATGTGCATGCGCTGCTATACATAAAAAGTGGACTTTTATTTTATTTTAAGTTACAGGTTTTGTGTATTTTTTATAAGATCAATAATCTGATCACCGGCTTCTGTGAAAGGAACATTGGTCCCGAAAGAGGAAGAGGCACAGCCACATCATCTGTGCCCATGAGTGCCACCTGCCAGTTCCCACCAGTGCATATCAGTGCCACCAATCAGTGACCACCAGTGCATATCAGTGCCACCAATCAGTGCCACCTATCAATGGCCACCAATCGATGCCCACCAGTGGTGCCAATCACTGCTCATCTGGTAGGTGACACTGATAGGCAGAACTGCTAGGTGGCACTGATGATGAGGCCATCATCAGTGCCACCTAGCAGTTCTGCCTATCAGTGTCACCTACCAGTGCCTATTACTGCCACCCATCAATGCCCATCACTGCCACCCATTAGTGCCACCTCTCTGTGCACGCCAGTGCCACCTCTCAGTGCACACCAGTGCCACCTCATCAGTGTTCACCAGTGCCACCTATCAGTGTCCTCCAGTGCCGTCTTATCAGTGCCCATCAGTGCAACCCATCAGTGCCCATCAGTGCAGCCTATCAGTGCCCATTAGTGTAGCCTCATGAGCGTACATCAATGAAGGAGAAAAATTACCTGTTTGCAAAATTTTATAACTTAATAGAAAACTGTTGTTGTTTTTTGCAAAATTGTCTTTTTTTTAAACAAAAAATAAAATACCCAGCAGTGATTTAATACCAGCAAAAGAAAGCTCTATGTTTGGGAAAAAAATATACAAATTTAATTTGCGTACAGTGTTGTATGACCCCGCAATTGTCATTTAAAGTGTGAGAGCACTGAAAGCTGAAAACTGATCTGGGCAGAAGAGGGGGTTTAAGTGCCCAGTAAGCAAGTGGTTAAGAATGAATTCTATACAATATTTATATCATATGTCCATAAGTATTTAGTCTAAATGTATTATGTAAAGTTAGATCTGCACACATTTATTATTTAAAGTTAGATTTGCTGGTAAGTATTAGTTTTCCCATCTGCTGCATAGAAAAAAGGAAATTGAAATCTGCTTGTTCTTTCTCTCACAAATAGTGGACCATTTTAGAAGGTTCAAAAAGGTATGGATCAAATGTGTAAAATGTGTCCTTCTTTGCTCTATGAAAAAGAAAGGCAATTTTTTGGGCAAATAGCGATCTGTTTACTCTCTTCCTCATAAATTGCAGGCTTGACAACGAATGCTTGAAAGTTGCGTTGCAAAGATGTACCTTATGCTGTTTTCATCTTCAGTGTTCAAAACAAAAAGCACTCATATACCATTTTGTACTGTAAAATGACTGTCTGCTCTATCCCTACAAAATGGTGAATTATGCACACCAATCTGTTAGTTGTGTTGCTAAGTTGTATGCTTTTTTGGGAAAAAGTACCCTAATTGTTTATTTCCTGATGCTAAATGATTGGTAAATCTCTCAGCAATTGTGGCGTGTCCAAACAGGCTTTCTAGCTGTGGCGAATCAGTGAGCTAAGGGGCTGTTCTATCAATTGGAAATGCACTCCCAAATTAAGAAGTTCTAGTCAGTTTGGACTAGATCCACAGAAAGTGCCTGCTAGTGTTAGTTCAGGTATTTGAAGCTTTGATGCAGATTCAGTATTTATACCACTTCTATATATGACAACTTCCCTCTAGCACACATTCCTAAGGAAGCAGCACAGGCTTGACAATGCAGCATGACTGTGATTTCTCAACCATGTAAGCAATAAGCCGGGGATGCCAATAACATCATTATCCTTGCCCTTCACTTAAAATTGGTGACAGTTCAAGGATGGGATAAGTTGTATACACTTTGTCTGCTGACTGTATTCATTTTCAGAAAATTGCTTTACAGTAATATTTTTGGCAGATTGGGCAAAAGTTAGATTTTAATGTCTATAACATTCACATCTTATTTTGGACACCTAAGATAAAATATGAGGAAATCTACCAAAAGTGAGCAAAAATATAACCAGTGACAGCTGTCACTAGATCAGATCTCCCCACTGGAAGAATTTCTATAAGCTGTTTCAGTTACAAATTATCAAAGAGGTTGTAAACTTTCCCCACTTTATTTTTTTTTAAAATGCACAGTTCCGCTTTAACTCGAGACAGTTACCCAAAGGTATTTTTGCCACATACTGGGATGTTAGAACACAAAGAGTATAGAGCAAAACAAACCAAATATTCCATATAAACAGTTCATGTCAATGTGGAATCATGCTGCCAATTTATGCATTCACTGCTGCCAACTTATTATTTGTAAAGTACAAGCCTCTGCAATGATCTTTGCAAAGTTCTTTTGGCATAAAAATCAACATGGGAACAGGTAGATGTCTCAACCAGTGCATATAAAATATTAAAATGGACAACTCTGCCACATTTGATTAAATAATTCTAAAGTAAAACACAAATCTGTCATTTATTTCATCCAGTCTGTATTAAAGTACATCTAAACCCAATGACAAAATCTCATAACAGATTTAATATGTCTTTTCAACATTTGTTTTTAAATAATTGTATATATGCAGCCTTTCTTAAAAGAATACCTGGTAATTTGGCTATAGCTAACCTTGCTGGTAGTGATGGACGAACTTCCGACGGGACGTTTCGCGAACGCGAAACGCGAACGGACACAAACGTTCGCGAAAACGACCGTTCGCCGCGGGCTCCATTGACTTCAATGGGAGGCGAATTTCGCAAACCTTTAGGTCGAATTTGCGGCCACGGGGTAATTATTAGGGGGTAGCACGTAGTCCCACCACCTGGACAATAGCATAATACATGTATGAGGTGAATTTGGGATCGATAACTACAAGCATTTTTTTTTTATTTGGGAAATTGTTCTGACAATTCAGGACTATGGAGCTAATGAAGGCAATGGAGGAGAGGGAAGGTCAGGGACCAGGGTAGGCAAACAAGAGGGTGCAGGAGATACAGAGCACTGACAGCAGCACCGTAATACAGAGCACTGACATCAGCACCGTGACATACAGCGCTGACAGCAGCTCCGTGACATACAGCGCTGACAGCAGCTCCGTGACATACAGCGCTGACAGCAGCTCCGTGACATACAGCGCTGACAGCAGCTCCGTGACATACAGCGCTGACAGCAGCTCCGTGACATACAGCGCTGACAGCAGCACCGTGACATACAGCGCTGACAGCAGCTCCGTGACATACAGCGCTGACAGCAGCTCCGTGACATACAGCGCTGACAGCAGCTCCGTGACATACAGCACTGACAGCAGCTCCGTGACATACAGCGCTGACAGCAGCTCCGTGACATACAGCGCTGACAGCAGCACCGTGACATACAGCGCTGACAGCAGCTCCGTGACATACAGCGCTGACAGCAGCTCCGTGACATACAGCGCTGACAGCAGCTCCGTGACATACAGCGCTGACAGCAGCTCCGTGACATACAGCGCTGACAGCAGCTCCGTGACATACAGCGCTGACAGCAGCTCCGTGACATACAGCGCTGACAGCAGCTCCGTGACATACAGCGCTGACAGCAGCTCCGTGACATACAGCGCTGACAGCAGCTCCGTGACATACAGCGCTGACAGCAGCTCCGTGACATACAGCGCTGACAGCAGCACCGTAAGCAGCCCCAGGAGGAAGTCAGCACAGCACAGGGATGGTGTGATCCCCTCATAATAAGAACCCCCAGGAGGAAGTCAGCACAGCACAGGGATGGTGGGAGCCCCTCATAATAAGAACACCCAGGAGGAAGTCAGCACAGCACAGGGATGGTGGGAACCCCTCATAATAAGCAGCCCCAGTAGAAATATGACACCGCTCAACCTCTTCAAAGAGGAGGGTAGGGGCATATAGTACGGTGTGCTTTTTTGGGTCAGGGAAGTGAGCCAAATGAATTAAGAAGGTCTGTGTGCTTGATTCCAAAAATTGTTTATAGACATATACATGGTCTACTGATCACATGTGTTGAATTCCTCCGAGATCCATGCCTCATTCATTTTTAGAAATGTGAGGTAGTTAACACTGTGGTGAGCTAGGCGAGTACGCTTATCGGTCACAATCCCCCCTGCTGCGCTGAACGTCCTTTCGGACAGGACACTGGATGAGGGGCAAGCCAACAGTTCGATTGCAAATTGGGCAAGCTCTGGCCAGAGGTCAAGCCTGCCCACCCAGTAGTCTAGGGGTTCATCACTCCTCAGAGCGTCCACATCGGCCGTTAACCCAATGTAGTCGGACACCTGACGGTCTAGGCGTTCCCTGATGCTGGATCCGGATGACACCTGTCGATGGGTCGGCTGAAAGAATGACCTCATATCCGAAGTCACCAACACATCTTCAAACCGGCCTCTTCTTGCAGGCGCTGTTGGATTGGTACCCGCAAATCCTTCTCTGGGAGTGGGAATTGCTCCTCTGCCAGCGCACGCAAAAGCAGAATGCAGCATTTCTCGAAGCAAGGCCTGGAAGTGCTGCATTCTGACAGCCCTCTGCGACGGCGGTAACATTTCCGCCATTTTGTGTTTGTACCGGGGGTCTAAGTACGTTGCCACCCAGTACTGGTCCTTGACCCTCATGCTTTTTATACGGGGGTCCCTATTAAAACACTGGAGCATGAAGGCCCCCATTTGCACTAAAGTGGAAGCGGTGTGGTGGCCTGGCTCCTGCTCATCATCCAGGATAATGTCGTCCTCTTCATTCTCCTCTCCCCATCCTCGCACAACAGGGATCCCAGAAAGGTTTAAAGCATGCTCTTCTTGCTCCTGCTCATCCGCCCCGGCACCATCCTCCTCTGACTCCTCATCAGACTCCTGTTGTTGACTTGTCTCAGATAGAGTAGCCCCCCCTGGGAATTCATCCAGCATTGCGACTTCCTCATCTTCCCGCTCCTGCTCCTCCACAGCCTGATCAATGACACGACGCAATGCACGCTCCAGAAAGAAGGCATAAGGTACCATGTCACTGATGGCGCCATGGCTGCGACTGACCAGTTTGGTGATCTCCTCAAATGGCCGCAGAAGTCTGCATGTGTCGCGCATGAGCAGCCACTGGCGCGGTGAAAAAAAACCCAGCTCCCCAGAACCGTTTCTTTCGCAGAGTTCATACAGGTAGACGTTAACTGCACGTTTCTGCTGGAGCAGCCTATCAAGCATATAGAAGGTTGAGTTCCATCGCGTCGGGCAATCGCAAATAAGACGTCTGACCGGCAGATGGTGTCGCCGCTGAATGTCAGCAAGGCGAGCCATGGCCGTGTAAGATCTTCTGAAATGGGCCGAGATTTTCCTTGCCTGCCGCAAGATGTCCTGGACCCCAGGGTATTTGACAAGGAATCGCTGCACGACCAAGTTTAAGACGTGTGCCATGCACGGCACGTGCGTGATTTTGCCCTGTTTCAATGCGCTAAGCAGATTGGCACCGTTGTCACACACCACTTTACCAACTGTCAAATTGAGCGGTGTTAGCCACTCATCTGCCTGTGAACGCAAAGCTGAAAGGAGTGCCGGGCCAGTGTGGCTCTTTGCTTCCAGGCACAACAGACGCAGCACGGCATGGCAACGTCTCACCTGGCATGTGGAATAGGTTCTGGGGAGCTTGGGCGGTGCAGTGGAAGAGACGCTAGCAGCGGAAAAGGAGGAGGCAGCTGAGGAGGAGAGGGAGGAGGATGGAGTAGGAGGAGGAGAAGAAGAGTCAGGCCTGCATGCAATCCGTGGCGGTAAAACCAAATCTACACGGGTGCCACGGGTTACATGCTTGACGGCCGTCAGAAGGTTCACCCAGTGGGCAGTAAAACTGATATACCTTCCCTGCCCGTGTTTGCTAGACCACGTGTCTGTGGTCAGATGTATCTTGGCACCGACACTGTGTGCCAGAGATACATTCACTTGCCGCTGAACATGGCCATATAGCTCTGGGATGCCCTTCTCTGAGAAATACTTCCTTCCTGGGACCTTCCATTGTGGTGTTCCAATGGCCACAAATTTGCGAAAGGCCTCCGAGTCCACCAGTTTATATGGCAGTAGTTGGCGGGCTATGAGTTCTGACAAGCCAGCCGCCAACCGTTGGGCAAGAGGGTTATCCGGCGTCATCATTTTTTTACGCTCAAACATTAGGCCCACGGAAGCCTGCCTTTTTGCAGAAAAATGTGAGCTTGGCGTGATGGAAGGTGGAGTGGAGGACAATTGTGAGGAGAGAGGAGAAGGAGAAGTAGAAGACGAGGCTGGACGGTGAGAGCCTGCAGTGTGGCTTTGTGTGTTCCGTTGCTCCCACTGGGCTCGGTGATGGCTGCTCATGTGCCTTCTTAAGGCGGTCGTCCCTAGGTGAGTATTGGGCTTACCGCGACTAACGCGTTGACTGCAAAGATTGCAGATGGCAACGCTATTGTCAGCAGCGGACACGTTAAAAAAAGCCCACACTGCGGAGCCATGTGCCGGTGTCCTGGGAGCGCCAGATGTGACCGTACATGGTCGATGACTCGCTCCTGATACATTTGCAGTCTGCTTTGTCCCTGCTGTGCAATGTAAGTCATTGCTGCTTCTCCTCCCTATCTGCTGGTCCATATCTCCCTCTGAACTCCCCTCCTCTTCCTCTCTTGTGGGCACCCACGTGACATCACTAGACACGTCATCATCAACGTCACCTTCCCCACCGCTATAAGTAGAGTAGGCAGCAACACCGGGGACCAACCTCCTCCTTGGGCTGATCTGGGTACTGGCGTCAGACTGCTGAGTAGCGCTTGTTGCTACCTCCTCTTCCTGATCCAATACCAAGAGTGGCTGCGCATCAGAAATGTCCTCTTGATATGGATCGGAAAATAATTCCAGTGACTCAAGCGGAAGGTATGTGGTGGTGGTGGTGGTGGTCGTGTTGTTGGTGGTAGTGTCTTTGGGGGTGCACATAGCAGAGAGTGAAGAAGAGGGTGCAGATCGAGAGGATGAGGAGGGTGCAGAAGAGTAAGGCTGAGCGAGCCACTCAACCAAGTCTGGTGCATCCTTTAAAGTAATTGAACGCACCTTCTGCAACTTCCCACTTTGGCTCAAGCCTGTTGCTCCTGCCCTACCCCTACCACCCCTGCGGAAGGGCCTGCCTCTTCCTCTGCATGTCATTTTTTAAATGACCCTGTGACAAAACTCTTAGTCCCTATACCGCTGAAGGACTGCTGCAGTATAGGTGAGCGGTCAGCAGTGGTGCACGTCAACCCTATCTATTGTGGACCGATAGCGGTCCTTACAGAACAGCAGACTGTACCGCACTCAAGCCTATGTACCGTAGCACCCTATACCAAGTTACCAGTCCTTATAAGAACTTTTGTGGACCAAGCAGGTTGTGTATTAGTGTTTAGCAGACTGTACGTCAGTCCCTATACCGCTGAAGGACTGCTGCAGTATAGGGCAGCGGTCAGCAGTGGTGCACGTCAACCCTATCTATTGTGGACCGATAGCGGTCCTTACAGAACAGCAGACTGTACCGCACTCAAGCCTATGTACCGTAGCACCCTATACCAAGTTACCAGTCCTTATAAGAACTTTTGTGGACCAAGCAGGTTGTGTATTAGTGTTTAGCAGACTGTACGTCAGTCCCTATACCGCTGAAGGACTGCTGCAGTATAGGGCAGCGGTCAGCAGTGGTGCACGTCAACCCTATCTATTGTGGACCGATAGCGGTCCTTACAGAACAGCAGACTGTACCGCACTCAAGCCTATGTACCGTAGCACCCTATACCAAGTTACCAGTCCTTATAAGAACTTTTGTGGAACAAGCAGGTTGTGTGTTAGTGATTAGCAGACTGTACGTCAGTCCCTATACCGCTGAAGGACTGCTGCAGTATAGGTGAGCGGTCAGCAGTGGTGCACGTCAACCCTATCTATTGTGGACCGATAGCGGTCCTTACAGAACAGCAGACTGTACCGCACTCAAGCCTATGTACCGTAGCACCCTATACCAAGTTACCAGTCCTTATAAGAACTTTTGTGGACCAAGCAGGTTGTGTATTAGTGTTTAGCAGACTGTACGTCAGTCCCTATACCGCTGAAGGACTGCTGCAGTATAGGGCAGCGGTCAGCAGTGGTGCACGTCAACCCTATCTATTGTGGACCGATAGCGGTCCTTACAGAACAGCAGACTGTACCGCACTCAAGCCTATGTACCGTAGCACCCTATACCAAGTTACCAGTCCTTATAAGAACTTTTGTGGACCAAGCAGGTTGTGTATTAGTGTTTAGCAGACTGTACGTCAGTCCCTATACCGCTGAAGGACTGCTGCAGTATAGGGCAGCGGTCAGCAGTGGTGCACGTCAACCCTATCTATTGTGGACCGATAGCGGTCCTTACAGAACAGCAGACTGTACCGCACTCAAGCCTATGTACCGTAGCACCCTATACCAAGTTACCAGTCCTTATAAGAACTTTTGTGGACCAAGCAGGTTGTGTATTAGTGTTTAGCAGACTGTACGTCAGTCCCTATACCGCTGAAGGACTGCTGCAGTATAGGGCAGCGGTCAGCAGTGGTGCACGTCAACCCTATCTATTGTGGACCGATAGCGGTCCTTACAGAACAGCAGACTGTACCGCACTCAAGCCTATGTACCGTAGCACCCTATACCAAGTTACCAGTCCTTATAAGAACTTTTGTGGAACAAGCAGGTTGTGTGTTAGTGATTAGCAGACTGTACGTCAGTCCCTATACCAATGAAGGACTGCTGCAGTATAGGGCAGCGGTCAGCAGTAGTGCACGGCAACCCTATGTATTGTGGACCGATAGCGGTCCTTACAGAACAGCAGACTGTAACGCACTCAGGCCTATGTACCGTAGCACCCTATACCAAGTTACCAGTCCTTATAAGAACTTTTGTGGACCAAGCAGGTTGTGTGTTAGTGATTAGCAGACTGTACGTCAGTCCCTATACCAATGAAGGACTGCTGCAGTATAGGGCAGCGGTCAGCAGTAGTGCACGGCAACCCTATGTATTGTGGACCGATAGCGGTCCTTACAGAACAGCAGACTGTACTGCACTCAGGCCTATGTACCGTAGCACCCTATACCAAGTTACCAGTCCTTATAAAAACTTTTGTGGACCAAGCAGGTTGTGTGTTAGTGTTTAGCAGACTGTGCGTCAGTCCCTATACCGCTGAAGGACTGCTGCAGTATAGGGCAGCGGTCAGCAGTAGTGCACGGCAACCCTATGTATTGTGGACCGATAGCGGTCCTTACAGAACAGCAGACTGTAACGCACTCAGGCCTATGTACCGTAGCACCCTATACCAAGTTACCAGTCCTTATAAGAACTTTTGTGGACCAAGCAGGTTGTGTGTTAGTGATTAGCAGACTGTACGTCAGTCCCTATACCAATGAAGGACTGCTGCAGTATAGGGCAGCGGTCAGCAGTAGTGCACGGCAACCCTATGTATTGTGGACCGATAGCGGTCCTTACAGAACAGCAGACTGTACTGCACTCAGGCCTATGTACCGTAGCACCCTATACCAAGTTACCAGTCCTTATAAGAACTTTTGTGGACCAAGCAGGTTGTGTGTTAGTGATTAGCAGACTGTACGTCAGTCCCTATACCAATGAAGGACTGCTGCAGTATAGGGCAGCGGTCAGCAGTAGTGCACGGCAACCCTATGTATTGTGGACCGATAGCGGTCCTTACAGAACAGCAGACTGTACTGCACTCAGGCCTATGTACCGTAGCACCCTATACCAAGTTACCAGTCCTTATAAGAACTTTTGTGGACCAAGCAGGTTGTGTATTAGTGTTTAGCAGACTGTGCGTCAGTCCCTATACCGCTGAAGGACTGCTGCAGTATAGGGCAGCGGTCAGCAGTAGTGCACGGCAACCCTATGTATTGTGGACCGATAGCGGTCCTTACAGAACAGCAGACTGTACCGCACCCAAGCCTATGTACCGTAGCACCCTAGACAGACCAAGTTACCAGTCCTGATAAAGAGCTTTGTGGAACAAGTGAGTTGTGAATGATTAGCAGACTGCAGCAGAAGGGCAGCAGTCAAGTATAATATTCTTTCTATATTTGGAAGAAAGAATATTATACGTGTACAAGCCTATTACCGTACCACTGATACCAGTCCTGAAAAGAACCTTTGTGGAACTAATAGTAACAGCAAGTCTTTAAAATTATCCTCACTGCCTGACACACTGCTTCCTGCCTGTCCCTATACAAATTGGCAAAAAAGAGTAGGCTGGAACGATTAGCTGGAACAGCTCTTTTGTGGACCTGATAGTAACAGCTAATGATGATGATGATGATGATGATGAAGAAAGACTAATCTGGCTGAGCTGTCCCTAAAATAGCAGCATACAGCGCTCTGTCCCTTTATCTAAACTGACAAAAGAAACTCAGGCTGCTGACCTAACACCTATACCAGTCCTGAAAAGAACTTTTGTGTACCAAATAGCTAGCGTTTTCTCTGTCCCTACTCCACACAGGATCCTTTCCCTACAGTGACAGAAGAAAGAATGTAAAATGGCCACCGGATCGGGTGTATTTATAGGTTAGGGGGAATGTCCAAGTGTCCATGAGCTGTCATGTCTCAATTGGTTGTCCTGTAACACATGATAAACGTGTCACGAAAGGTTAAAGTTCTTGTATACATTAAACACGTAAGTCCGCCGGGGCGAACGACGGAAAAAGGCGTTCGAACCCGCGGACGGCGAAAGTCGGAAATTCGCCGCGAAACGACCGCCGGGCGAACCGTTCGGCCATCACTACTTGCTGGGACACTTCCCACTGTGATGTGACAAAAAATAAAGTCTGTTTATCCATCTTAGTATAAACCAGTAAAGTGTGAATATTGTATTTTCTGGAAAAAGAAACATAGCAACTGTTTGATCCACAGTGTTATAGCAAACTAAATGTCATCTAGTTAACGATGATCTACTTTACAGGGGTAACTCCACTTTCATGGGGAAAAATAGCAAATAAAAAAAAAAAAATGATTGCATCTACAATTGCTAAACAAGCCATATTCTAACCAAATGTTACAAATACCATTCCTTTTTAACCTGCAGCACTGTAATGTTCTGTGAAATTCAGTGCATTATGGCTACCTGGAGGCACTCCACAAACAGTTGGTGTACAGAACACCTACAGAAATGTTTCCTGCTTGTGTGATTGGTTTACTGATTTTCCAAGAAGTCTGCACTAAGATATAAGTCAGATTTTAGGCATCCTATGCAACAACAATTGCATTTTTGGTGAGATACTCCCAAAGGTTTAATTACTTCTAAAGGGATTCAGATACTGCAATTTTCTCTGTTGGAACCCTACAAATGGATCAGCTAATTAATAATAAAAAAGTCACTCCCATTCAGATTTACTTTGTACATGCATGCCAGAAACCTGTACAGATACAGGCACTGCCCCTTTTGAATAATTCAAAAATAAACTGCTAAGTATCTCTGGCAGTGCCCCTTTGCTCAGGACCCTAGAACATAATCCCAATTGTTTCCAATCTAATGTCTTCTAAATAACTAGGGATGAGCCGAACAACCCCCCCCCCCCCCCCCGGTTTGGTTCACAGCAGAACAGGCAAAAAATAAATGTGAACACGCTAACACAATTAAAGTCTATGGGACACAACCATGAAAAATCAAAAGAGCTAATTGTAAAGGCTTATATGCAAGTTATTGTCATAAAAAGTGTTTGGGAACCTGGGTCCTGCCCCAGGGGACATGTATCAATGCAAAAAAAGTTTTAAAAGCGGCCGTTTTTTTCTGGAGCAGTGATTTTAATAATGCTTAAAGTGAAACAATAAAAGTGAAATATATAACCTAATGTGTAGTCATGAGTAAGCACTGAGATAGCACAAAATACGTATTTCGGAGTCCACCTGTCCAAACTTTTGGATTTTTCATTGCATACAAGCAGACGAGCTAAGCAAACACCAAAATGCATGAAGGGTGTGCAAGACTGTGACGGAAGGCTTACCCTGAGCAGTGGCATACTATTCACTAGAGATTTGCTTCTGCTGAGTGCACCTGGTCAAAGTCATCATGAAGGAGCCCCAATGCATTGAAGAATGTATTTACAGAAGCCAGAGCAGGATCAAAGGACAGTAAATTGAAGGGTCAGGGCAACAGGTCCCATTGGAGTAGTGATATTATGATCTTAACTTGCTGTTGTTCAGAACCTGCTGACCAAGAGTGAAGCTGGAAATGAAACTTGCAAGAGTTTCTAAAGTTAGAAAAGTTCCAGTGGTTATCACTTACATGGTCAGACAAATTAATCTTATGGTTCAGGTTCAGATGCAGCTGGAGCAGGGGCTGGGTCAAAGCAGTGGCTGTGGAGAAAGGAGTGACTGTAGGAAGAGAGACTGCAGGTGCAGTAGCTGCAGGGAGAGGAATCGTAAAAGTATTTTTCATGTTCCTAACATAAAGGCTTACATTTTAGTGCTTTAAAAGCAAGACAGTGCACTGTCTACATGCTTTTACACTGGTTTACTTTTGTTTAAGTAATTTTATTAGCAGGCCTGATTAAATCCCTCAAAGGCCCCTCCTAGCTATTTTGGGAAGATCATCTTTATACTTTAGTGTCATAGCGTTGCAATAAGTTAAATGCAGGGCTGAGCTGCCAGTTATAACCTGTTTGGCAGGGCCAAAACATCATATATAGCATATATATCACTGCTTCCTTCATCGGCTGTCAAGGTTGTTAAGGAAGCAGCGTCCATAATGTCATCTGGCCCCATCTATTTACTGGCTGGGAATTTTGGCCATGTAAACAAAGCAGCTAGGATAGTTTAAAAAAATAAGGAGTTTAGGAGGTGGGGTGAAAATTATCACCCCTTTCCTGGTCGGCCAGGCTGTAAGCTCAGATCAGAGACTGGTCTGACTTTTTCAGGGGGGAACCCACACTTTTTTTCTTGATTATCATGTATAATTCCTTCTTTAAAACCATAGCAGACCTAAAGTGTCTGTTATAGAATTTGGGGGGACCCCCACACCTTTTTTTGTTTTTGTAGATTCTCCCTTAAAATTCATGCCACACCTGTTTTATTTAAAAAAAAAATTGTTAATTCGGGGGCCCTAAATAACATTTATACTTGACTACTGTCTAAAATAACACAACTGAATTAGAAAAATATACATGAGAAGTGAAATGCGTAAAAACTGAATTTATTGGTACATCAACATATAAAAAGAAGAGACATGGATAACTAGGCTACTATTACACCAACTGTGAAATGTATGAAAATGTGATGAATCTTCGTCCACAAAACACGTTTTGGAGAGTTCACGTATCCTTCATCAGGGGTATGAGGAGTATCATATAGTCAATCAAGTGGTGTTGTATGTAGACATGCCATGTTTCAGTTAAAAACAAAGTTTGAAAGAATCTGTACTCTTGCCCATCATATTATATTGTGCAATATCATTATGTTTTAGAGGCATAGAAGAAGAAAGAACACCACCTATATGGAGGGAGCAGGTAGCATGAGGTCTTAAAGAGCCAACCCCTGGCCTTAATGCAGGTTTGGAAGATGTAGTCCCTAATATGAATGATATAGAGGGGCTTCTAGCTAGAGAGCCTCGTAGGTGATTATGTTTGTAGTAAATTACCAATTTTTTGAGCATAGAGGATACATGTCCAGATTCCAAGCAGGGTACATTTCATTTATATAGTAATGAAAAACTTCTTCACCATCATTCATCTGAAGTGCAGACAGGTCTTATGTTGGTTTAAAGTCTCTTCTTTTTCAGACTTTGATCATTTAAGAGTCTTGGGAACATGTCCAGTTATTCTGCCTAACAAATGATTAAACTAGTCACATAAGGCATTCAGGTGAAAAGCCTGCTTGATTAACAAATCAGCCAAGGATAGATATACACTGATCACTTTTACACTGCATTTTACTCATTATTCTATCTCCTTAAGTTCAACATCACCAAGGAGTAAAGTTAAAGGAGATTGTCAAGGTATTCAAACACTAACAGATTGGGTTAGCTATTGATATTGAGTGGTTGAATTTGGTACACAGTGAATATACTGTATGGTTAAGGCTAGATCCAAAATATTTAAACAGTAAATTAATGGAACATCTGGATTGTGTATAATGCAGTATAAACAAATGTACAATGACTGCATTAAGAGATAAAGACATCTTAGGTTGTTGGTCTTAGCCCACGTACACACGGTCGGAGATTTTGCCAACCAAATCCGTCAGATTTTGCCCATCGGATTTAGTCCGACGGATTGTGTCCGAAACTGTTGCATACACACGGTCGGGCCAAGTTGGCGAAAAATCCGATCTTTCAGAACGTGATGACGTAATTTCGTTACGATGGGACTACATTCAGGCTAGTAGCCAATAGCTTTGATGTAGGAATTTGATCTGAGCATGCGTGGCACTTGGTCCGATGAAAATGCTCTACACATGATCGGATTAGGTCCGTCCGGCCCAGTTGGTCGGGAAATATTTCCAACATGTTGGAAAATTGGGTCGGACGGAGATTCGGATGGAATCAGTCCGATGCATACCACACACAGTCGGATTATCTGACGACACAGTCCGATAAGACTAATTCCGACAGATTCTCCGACCATGTGTACAAGGGCTAAGTTTCGGTTGGTTGTGGGAATCTCTTTTATACAATAGTGGTAGATGCAAAGCCTATTCATATTAAACTATAAAAACAGAAAAAACGACCAGCTTTAGCCAAAACTTTAATTGTTTGGGACAAAAAAGATACGGGTTAGAGCCTCTATTTCATGCTGTATGTGTCCTCGCTGAGGAGATTTCCCCTCATCTCTTGTTAGTACTAGAGGCAATGGGAAATATATTTAATCTATCTCCTAAAACAGTCATTGTACACTTGTTTATACTGTATTCTGCACAACTTGATACAACTTATGCTTAGCCCCTCGTGGTAGATATATTTGTTGATTTGAGCATTGGAGCCCTATTGCTCCCAGTGAGCTACAGGTTTCCTGGGTTTAGGGGGACATAGAGGCAGGAGGTTTTTCCCAGGGGGGGGGGGGATTTTATGTGTTTTATTTTGGGGGTGGTGGGAGTGAAGACAGTTTCCATCTTGGGTGGGGGAGGGGGCAGTGGAGAGAGGTCACTGGTTAGATGTATGTAATTTTTGCATTTTGTAATACATTTTGCATTATTTTAAGTTGATGTCCTATTCAAATTGCCTTTCTTGTTTGGTTTGCAGTTTCTTTTGAGGACCCCACCATTATTATTATTTTACATATTGGTCTGGCTCTGCTGTTAAAATAATAAGGGAGTCCCGAAACCTTTCTTTTGTTTCTTAGTACACAAGACTTATGTGTCCTCAAAACATTGGATTTCTTTGTAAGTCGTGTTATTTTAGGGGAATTCGCCTCCTGAAATATTGATGTGCTGGTTATTCCCTAAATACAAGAAAAAAACCTGACAGAAATTGTATATCTTCCCCACTCTACTTCAAATTAAATAAAAACACACACATTTTAGGCTCAGTTAAAAAAAGATTTTCTACGAGCAGGGATGTACTGGCAGCCTTCCTGTATAGGGCCTGGACCCCATCAGTTCAAAAAGGGGGCCAGACATATGACAAGCAGGGGAAATAATGGCCAGGGAGGGTGATTAGTATGTTGGGGGCAGGGGGGGGGTAATTACTAGAACCAATCCCCGTGTATGGCTCTCCTCAGCTGCTTGAATTTGGCTTCTCCTCCTCTCCCTTTCTTCAGCTTTCAGCTGCTGCAGGAAATGCACACAGGGGGATCAGTATTAGTAAATACCCCCCACTGCATCAATCACTGTCACAAATACAAGAAGTAAAGGAAAATATCCCTAATAGGGACAGGCAGCAATACAAAATGAAAATGTGTGCCCCCCACTTGATCCATAATAAAATGAATAGTTGTGGACAGATGAAGTTGAAATCTAGACGAGACAATCTCAAAGCCAGGAGCACATATGTTATGTCTGGGGGCCTAGGAAAGACAAAAGTTATGTATTAGGTTGAATAAAGGATAGGATTGGGGGGGGGGGGGGGTATCCTGGTTTTCAGGGCTAAAACCAACTTACCACAATAGGGACAAAGTTGCCTTTTTGATAGCTGTATCTAAATGCTATTATGTTTTTTCACTTAGCAATAAGCAATTTTATAGGATTTCTTTCTAAACACATTACTATAATATTATTTTATTTATATAATATTATTTTAATTAAGTCCATTTGCACATAGTTGCATTCTTCGGAATACAATATGAAAAATTATTCTTATGGTTGAACTAGAAAAAAATATTTATTTAAAGCAAGTATAAAAAAAAACACAGGAAGACAAGAGACATTTGCTGAATTTCTGAGGCTTTGTTTATCTGCAGTTTTCATGTGTTTGCATTTTCTTACTTACCTGAAATGGCAGTCTGTATGCTAGCAGCATGAAAAATTCAATTTACATGGGCCAGTGATGTGAAACATTTGGTAAGAAAAAGAAAAGAAGCCCTAATTTTCCAGAACTCATCATACTGTCTGTACCAGCATTTCTTATCACCGTGCATTCACTAGTTACCCTATGGTATTCAGAACAGAAATACAGAGTGCTCTAGTTTATGGCAGTCAAGTAAATTATTTAATCACTATTCACTAATGATGTGATAAATTGAAAGCAACTACCATTAGAGATTTACTTCTTACTTTATGTGCTGTCATCTGATTTGTATGCTTCATTCATTGCTGGAAGCCTGAAGGAACATAAAAATTAGTTTAACCAATCAATCTTATCTCCTTTCTGCAGGAAACACTGTGTGACACACTTGAACTGTCCGATCTCCCTGTGACGGGTGTTTATGTTCCACTGTGTTTTGTATTTGTTGGGGTGTCTGGATTCTAATGAAGGACGACCAACTCTTAAAATAAGCAAATCAAATATATATGCTGCTCTTTCGAGACTATAAACTACATGTACTGTATATAATAACAAAAGTGCATAAATACATGTGCCAACCCATACAGTGGTAAACACTGTCATTACCGACTATATAGGTGACAGTAGTGCAACAAGTCTATACAAAATATATATATGAAAAATTCCTTATGATAAAAAAACAAAAATATAAAAAAAACAAGAACAAACAAATATATATAAAGTGCTAATGTGCATCCATGTGCTTAACAGTTATAAAAATTATGATAGTGTCCATAGGATCATATATAAGAGGTTGATCCCCTAATTAATTAAAAACAAAAAAAGAAAGTGCTCATGTGAGTGTGTGTGACATCCAGTTGTGTCAGTTCAAAAACTGCATTGAAGTCCATGCGATTCGGGAACTGCTGTGTGGGTGATCGAAAGCAAAGAGCAGTGTTCACACTCAGGTGCTCCCCCTAGGTTATAAACGCCTACCTCAGAGCGTGTGATTTTGCATTTAAGCTTAGTCAATACATGCCTGTGAACCACCTTTGGGCTCTGCAGTATTACCAGAATCCTGGACACGTCAGCGCACCTCGGTT
Source organism: Lithobates pipiens (assembly GCF_037356315.1). Classification (NCBI taxonomy): domain Eukaryota; kingdom Metazoa; phylum Chordata; class Amphibia; order Anura; family Ranidae; genus Lithobates; species Lithobates pipiens. The sequence continues at coordinate 353,248,745 of NW_027507718.1, read as the reverse complement.
TATTAGTGGAAAAGGGGCTTGATAGTGTAATATAGTTTCAACAGTTTATTAATCACAATAAAAACCCCATATGGGGTACTCACATAGATCAGGCGCGGCAGTGCGCCACTCTACATAAAGCAAAAGCGTATGAGAATACCGTGTCGGTAACGGGATTGTATGGGCTTCCTTCCTGGCAGATCACCTGCCTAATGTCTGTCCTGTCCCCTCCCAAATGCGTGTCGATACAGGGATTTCTATATCTTCTTCAGGGGGAAGAAGATATGGAAGCTTTAAGGTAAGCTTTACGGAAGCTTGTGGGAAGTTCACTCCCACACACCTCTAATCAGACTACAGGGTGGTTGAGAGGGGGAGCTGAACACAGACAGTGCGGGTGCCAGAAAAATCAAGTAATAGGAGGCAAGCTACTACAGCGGGAGTACCCAGTAGACATCGTAATAGGTCTCCCCAAGTGATCTAAAAGCACAGCTGACTCCTTCTGACCATGAGGTAGAGGAGTCCAACTAATCTGCAGACATTCCCTATACTTTTTTGATCTACAGTCATAGCCAATAGAAGGAGCAGCAGCTCCGAGCGCTTAGCCTGCCTATACAACCCTTCTCACCCTGTGGAGTCCTCCCCCAGAAGGGATCCCATGACCCATGACCTCAGCCCCAGCTTCTTCCTGATGGCTACAGTATCTGCTCCAGGCTGAGCAGCAACAATGACTGCAGCTTCCCATCTCTGCATAGAAAAACGGATCCAGATCTGAGGCTTCCCTACAGACCACTGACACACAGATAAGCATTTGTATTTCCTGTTTCCTGCAAGTGTGATTTTATCTGTGCCATTAAAAGCTGTCTCTAATATTACACTCAGGTGGCGCTTCCTTCTCTACCTCTTATAACTATGCTGCCATGCTCCTCCTATCAGACTGTTCATTTAGAGTAACATTCTCTGGTTAGATCTTGCTAGTGATCCATGTGACTTCAGAAGTGTTCAAACAGTGGCATAAATAATGTATTCCAAAACAATTCCAAAACAAAACAATCAGAGGTAATTAATTTGAAAGTAGTAGGGTTGAAGATCTCTGAGAGATAAGAAGTTCCCAGAACTCTAGTTTGGTTTATAAGCAAATAGTGTAATTTCCTCATGCGATGATCTACAGTATTTGGGCAATGCTAGGATGAAAAATAAAAGTCCTGGCAATGTAAGCTGTGTCAGCTGTATATAATACAATGATATGTATAATCTGATACTCAAAAAAAAAAACAGGCAATGGTATTTCTTTATTGTAGTTTATTCCTGGCAGCAATGGACCTACTAATTAAAATATCAGTTGGTAAACGGACCAACAGAGTTATTCATACAAAAGTTATTTCTATGCTAGTCTATCTTGGACATAGAGATCGGGTGCTAGCAATGTTATCCCTAGCTAAATAAGGTATTACTAAAGTGGTAGTAAAGCCACATTTTGAAAAATTGCTGACAGGCAGGCTATTTATGAATGAAGAGACTCTATCAGTCTCTTTTGTCGTATAAAAGCTTCCTCCTGCTGGCTGTCAGTTGGCATGTACTCTGAGCAGCGCATTCGCAGAGTAGTGTACATTTAGAACCCCCAATCTGTGCCACAGCCATGTGACTCCCTCACACATATGCAGGAGTGACATCATCGTGGCCCGGGCATTCAAGCAGCTGAAGACACAAAACTCAGAAGGAAGACCATGGGAAGATGGAAGCACGCGGGACCTGCCAAAAAAATCACACTGCAGCACTGGAGGTTTTTTTGACAGGTAAGTCTACCATAATGTTTTTTTTTTTTTTTTTTACAAAAGCTTTTTTTTGACAAGGATAGGAATTATATTAGGATTACATACTAAACAAAAGGTCATAAAATGGCTTAAATGATACAAAAGAGCTAAATACACAAATTAAATGTATAAACGAGGGCTGTTCTACCCACCAAAAGGATTTGAGGTTTTTTTTCATGCAGTCCTGTCCTGATAGTTACACAGCTTTGCCATTCACCATAGTCCTCTCTGGCAACAGAGGTGATCTGAGCATTCTCTGTTGTAGTTTCATTTTCAGTAACAGGTCTCCCTCCAGTGAAAGGAGCGACAACACATGGATGAACTCTTTTTGTTAATCTGCTATGTCATTTTATCAGAACTCTCTTTGCACTGCAACACCCCACATTGGCAAGTCAAATTAAAGGTGTTGTAAAGGTAAACATTTTTTCACCTTAATGCATTCTATGCATTAAGGTGAAAAAACATCTGACAGTGCCAGCCCCCCAGCCCCTCTGTTTTACTTACCTGACCCCTCACAATTCCCGCGCTCGCCTCCGACATCCTCTTCGCCGCTCAGCCTGGCCATTGATTGGCTGGAGTGGATGGACTGAAAGCAGTGCAGCCATTGGCTTGCGCTGCTGTTAATCGCATCCAATGTCGTGACGCGCTGGGGAGCGGGACCGAGTGATACAGTGAGCGGCTATAGCCGCCGGCTGTATCACGGGAGCGCGCCCGCAAGTGCTTCTCATCATGCGATGGAGCTTGCATGAACGTGAGAAGTACTTGCGGGGGGAAGCAGAGACAGCCGCCGAGGGACCCCAGAAGACCAGGTTTGGGGCCACTCTGTGCAAAACGAGCTGCACAGCGGAGGTAAGTATAACATGTTTGTTATTTTAAAAAATAATAAAAATTCTCTTTACAACCCCTTTAAGATATTTACACTGCTTTCATGTAAACAAAACAGGTTATGGGTTTATAGATAAAGGACTCATTTACACTTACAGTTGGGGGGAGGGAGGTGGTAGTAATAACACAAGGCTGGGCCACATTTTCACCACCTGCCACGGCTCCCCATTAAGCTGCAAAGCAGCAGCAGGGGGTGTATACACATGTTGCAGCCGCAGCAGAAATTATACATCCACAGGTAAATTGAGGGGACATAGCAACAGCCGCACTCCCTAGGTGCCGTAGTCTGGCATTTATGAGGTTAAAGGCAGTGAGGAGATAGCATATTGCCTCCCCCAGTGCCTGTCAAACACCCTTCTGAAAAGTGCTTCAAATGTAAGTCACTTTTCAGAGGAACAATAGCCCTTGGCAAAGGTGTAAATGAGAACTTAATGTGTTAATAGTAATAACAGAGTGGTCTTTTTTTGTGTACCTGGGGTCTAACCTTTAAATTCAGCATGTGATCCATAGAGGTATCTGGACTTTCCCCCACAATTGATGACTTCCCCATCAACTAATCTCCATTGTTTCTCCTTGATAAAAACCACAAAGACCCCTTTGTGGTTTTTTTTTTTTGGGGGGGGGCCATATACTACATATGTGTTACATCCCTATTTAGGAATTTTACTGTGTTATTTCTGTTTTGCAGCTGCATTTTTTGTTCCCCCTAAATCGTGTCAACACTATTATACATACATAGTTAAATCCTAATTTACGGTTTCTAAAAATATTAGCATTCACTATAGGAAAACATATAATTTACTATAATGCCTCTTTTATTTTTGTTTTATATACAGACACCATAGAGATGCATATAAAGATGTTGTAGGTGTAATGGAAATAGAAATAAATTACATTTATAGAAAAAAATATCAAACTTTTTATTCATATACTTTTTTCAAGAAATGTGCAACAGCATGTGTTTTTTTATTTTCTATTTGTAACATGTGTTGTGGTTTATAAAGGTTTCTATTTAATGCACTACTGTTGGAAGAACTAATTTATGCAGCAACACACACCTTCGCTAAGGAAGTGGGGATAATTGAGCTGAAAATGAATGTGGTTATTATGCTTTTACAATTATGCTGCTCATACTGAATATAGATTAACAAAATTATGCTTTTGGTATAAAATACATGAATAAATGCAAACATTTTATTTCTGTTCCCATGCTAGTAGGTTATAAAGACCAAAATTCAAGCTTAAAGGGTCAATCCACCAAGAAATAATATTTCAGTTTTGCATTGCTGCCAGCAGGTTGGAGTTGATCCAGGGTTTGTACTAATTCCCAGATGATGACTTTAGGTTGAATCTTTATTGAAGATAAGAACTAAAAACAAAATATAATTACAACCTGAGAATATAATGGTGAGTTAAGTGTTATAACAAGGTAGTTTAAAGCACCAAGGATGAAGCACCCCCACCACCATTACAAAGAAGAGAAATAATGTATTAATATATAAAAAATATAAAATTATATTTTAATAAGCAGCATAAAAGGAAATAAATAATAGAATAGGAATACGTCTAGGGAAGAAATGTGACTAAACAGTTTACAGGTAAACAGATAATAGGAAATATGTGCTTCCACATTACACTGCTTAAATAGAAGTTGCTGAATAAAAACTTGCAAAAAAAATAAACAAATAATACACTAAAGCAAATAACATAATTTAGTGTGATTTAGGCTGTAATGACTTGGGATCCGACTTGTGAGACCCCAAGTTGCGTGACATGTGAAATCCTATGTTAGTCAATGAGAGCTATCTTAATTAGCACTATTGAAGTTGCTCTGACTTTAGAAAAGGTTCCTGTACTACTTCAAGTCGACTTCTTTCCGACTTATGCCCATAGACGTTAATGGAAGTCACCTCCAAGTCGGATCCTCATCTATATTGATGTGATTTGGATCCGACATTACAGGAAGAGTACCCAAGCATTTCCCGAAAGTCTCTTGAAAGTCTCTTCAAAGTTACTTCAAAGTCACATCAAATAGTGCTCAAGTTGCCAGGAAGTCACCTGGCAAAGTCGCACTGTATGTCACACGACTTTTAAAATGGAGCTGCTTTTAACATGTTTGTAAACAGTGTAGAAGTAACAGTATCAAAAGGTTGATGTCATTGCCCTTTTTTATTATGAAGTTTAACCAATTTCCATTATGTTAAAAAAGAGATTTAGCTGTATTTCCAATACTTACAGAGAACAATTACTTTACATTGCAACCCAAGGCAAATGGTTAATGTATATTTAAAACCCAACAATGAACTTCTCTTATTTGCTTTTTATAATCTGTTCAATGTTTGAAAAAATAAATACATGCCTCTGCTGTGCTGTTATCAGTGATGCTTCTATCTAGAGGAGAGGTAAATATGTTTTAATGTCCTGTTCTGGGGGAAATTCTGCTTCTCAATTAATACAGTACAGTGACTGAAAGTGTCACCCTAGGAAATTAAGTGTGTTACCGACAGGATCACCAGTTGAAAATAAAGGGAAAAACCTTAAATAGGTGAATGCAACCACCACATTTAGGGATTGGTAAGCTGAAATATATACACATTTTGCTCTTTAAAGGAGAAGTACAGCCAAAGCTCGTTTGGCGGTACTTCTCCTATGTATCACGGGAGTGCAGGCTTTTTTGCACTCCTGTGACCCATTTTCAGCTGACAACGGGCTAAAGCCCACTGTTGGCTGACATCACAGTGCAGGTCCAGGCTCCTGAAAGATCATGACAATGAAGTCAGGATCCGCTCACATGCCTAGACCGGCACCCGGTGTTCTGTTGAGAAGTGCCCGCTATCGAGAAGTGCCCAGTATGTACTGCTCATGCACAGTACAGAACAGCACAACAGCTAATTTGCCGATCAGCTGGGCTGACGTAACCATGGCGGATGAGCACATCGTAGGAGGTATCTCTCGATGGGAGATACCATTTCACATGCACAATTTAAACCTATACAAACAGCGGGGGGGGACCATAGTTCTCAGATTGTGCATCACTGCTGCTGGAGGGCGTCTAGTGGCTGTGTTGAAGAGCTGGTTTTGTCTGTGTTACAACCCGCCCTTTCACACAGGCAAAACCAGCCGTTCAACACAGCAAACCTGCCCTGCAACACAGACAAAACCGGACCATCAGTACACTGTAAAGCTGCCCCGTAACAGCGAGGCACAATGTGAGAACTACAGTAACCCCCCCCCCCCCCCGCTGTTTGTATAGGTTTCAATTGTGGCCGTGAAATGGTATCTCCCTTCGAGAGACACCTTCTATGATGTGCGCTTGCGCCCTGATCATGTCACTCCAGCTGATTGGCAAATCAGCTGAAGTGCAGCTCCATCCCGCGCATTAGCAGGCACTATTCGATGGGGGGCACTTCTCGACAGAACATTGGCTCAGCCTCTCAGTGAGCCACTGGGAAGCTTCCACCGCCTTCACAGCCCAGTACTCCAGTGAGTGTGGGGGGGCAGAGCAGAGAGCCGGTGACTGACAGCCACCAGCTCTCTGCTCAGTGAGCACTGAGAACCGAGCGATCACATTGTTTGATCGCTCGGTTCTCAGTGTTAGAGCAGGCGAGGTACAGATGCAGTATAGAAGCAAGGTAAGTATGATTCTGAAAAAAAAAAAGCCATACATACTTCTCTTTTAAATAAATAGGGGGGGGGGGGGACATCTATGTGAGCTGTTTTATCCCACACAATATCTGTTATTTTATTGAGCCACTCTTTTGATTTAGCTATATTAGATATACTGTGAGGCCTGAAAAGGATACCGCTATTCAAGCTGAGGACTTGTTTCAGCTAATGGCTACAGTCTGGATCCATTGCAATTATGGCAATGAGCTGTCTCCTTTTCAATCGAAAAACAGTATATAATAGCTGTGTAGCTGTGGAAATTTGCCAACTTGTAGCAAATTTGATCAGGTGATAACCAGAATTATTGAAGTTCACAGGTACCTGTGTTCAATGCAGGATAACTTATCCAAAGAAGGCACATTACTTACAGTTAATAAGTATATAACTGTGTAGATTAAGCCATCCAAGAGTTCCTATTCTTGGAAGTGGGGAGCCTTTAGTATAATTGTCCATCCACAGTGGCAAGTAACCTCACAGTAATGTGCAGTAAAGTGCTGATCATTCATATTCATAGAAAAAAAGAATAAAAAGTTGCATATAAATGGAAATTCTTGGACCATTTTATTTTTAATTCTTATAGATTGGATATTTGTTAGAGGTGGAGGCAGCCAATAGACCATCAAAGGATTATTGACAGAAGAAAACTTTGTGTCTGAAGAGTACACGGGCACCTTAATTGTGTTGCAGTTTATCTCCTAGATTTCTTCTTTCCGTTATATTTAACTTGTTTTGTTGCAGAATACTAATTGTTTTTTTCTTCATTGATTTTGTGTCACTTATCGCGTCTTTGTGAGTGCTATCTGACCTGCTGATTAAGGTCAAATCTGTACTTCTGTTATCTTAACCTTTTCTCAGCTAACCAAGCATCAAAAAGGTCTAGAGGCGAAAACTCTTCAAATATTGCAAATTGGAATAACACTTTTATTTTCTGTACATAATATAATGCGTACTCCATAAACTAACATGAGTTAAATGTTTATGCTCTCTAGAAGGTCATAAAATAGTATTTCTCTGTTTTCAGAAGCCCTTGTATTTGTTCAAAACAGCATTCTTATGTTTGAAAAAAGGTTTATTCAGTAAGGCAGTGCAAAGGGCAGTGAAAATGTGCAGGGAGCAGTAAGGCCTGGTTCACACCTATGCATTTTTTTGTGTGTTTTCAGTTTTGCGGAAGCACAGTACAGTCCATTTAACATGGTTTCCTATGGATGTAGTTCACATCTGTGCATTTTATGGAAATGGAAGGGATTTTTCCTGGTTTTTGGTTTCATAGACTTCAATGGATCAAAAATGTGTATTGAAAAATGCAAAACACACTTGCAATATGCAAACTGCAACCTGCATAGGTGTGAACCAGGCCTTAGGCTGGATTCACACCTATGCAGTTTTAGTGCTTTTTGCATTTTGTAGATTTGCACTACAGTCCATTTAACATGGTTTCCTATGGAACACGTTCTGTAGTGCAAATCTGCAAAATGCAAAAAGCACTAAAAATGCATAGGTGTGAATCAAGCCTAAGACTAACCCAATATAATGAATCATCTAGGGCGGAACTAAACCCACTGATTTAATAAATACATTTGTAGCGCCTACCACTTTTAGGTGGGTGCTAATAGGAAAGAGTTAGGTAAAATTGCCAGCGCCTTACCCTTTTTTTGTTTAGGCCTGGTTGTTAATTTGGTTTGGGAGGAGTAGTAGAATAGAGGGGTTGTGACCACCTATACTCTGCTGGAAAGAAGGCGGACTGGGGACTGGAGTGCAGGCAGCGTATATGGCCCTGGCGCAATAATTTATTTGTATGGGCAGGGGTGGGACTGATATATATACTGAGGTCACATGATTCCTGGGGAAGATGGGAAGAAACTGAGTCCAGAGAAGCAGCCAAAATGTGACTCTAAGGAGCAGGCTTGAAGGCTTGGGGTTTCAGAGGCCCCAGCGCTGGGGAGCAGGTATCAAAACCTGAAGGCCTGCAGGTTCAGAGACCTCAGTGCTGGATGATTCAAGCACACCAAGTCATCCAAGAAACCCTGGGGAAGTGAACCAGGCATCCCGGCTGGGATGGTTCTATCTGCAAGAAGCGGGAAGTAGCTGCAAAGATGACGGAGTAGACCAGGATGTTATCCAGACTTTCTTGAACTGGCCTGGGGAGGATTGCAGGAGGCAAGATGGGCAGGTGAGGCCTGGGACTTCCAGCATCCAATTACCAAGGTGCTTTTCAGAGGGGCATCTGTCAATTCATTAAGGGAGAGGGACTTAACTACTCTAAGGAATCAGGAGGAGGCAGCTCATATTTCCCTCTATTACCATTACACCTGGACTGCAACAAGAAGAATACAAGTTATTTGTTCAACCTTTATTGACTGTGTCTGTTGCAGGAGTGGACTGACCATTGGGGCACTCAGGCACTGCCCGAGGGCCCCATGCCACTAAGGGGCCCCATCAGGGTTGCCAGCCTCAATAAAACCAGGGACAGTATGTAAAAATCTGTGTTTTTTTAAAAAAAATCCCAAGATTATAGCTGCCCCTGCCTCTCCAGTTCCTTTTAAGTATGTGTATGTATATACTGTGTGTGTATATTGTGTGTCTGTGTGTGTATACTGTATGTTTGTGTGTGTGTATACTGTGTGGCCCCATAATCTATTGTCTGGGGGCCCCATAGTCTCCTATTGCCTGGGAGCCCCCCATAATCTCCTATTGCCCAGGGGCCCCATAATCTTTACCTTTTGCCCGGGGCCCCATAATATCCTATTGCCCAGGGGCCCCATGAGTTGTCAGTCCGCCCCTAGTCTGTTGTGAATCATGCGGGGTGGAAGAATGGAGGTATGTTAGCAGTACTGTATGAACTACCCAGCAGCTCCCAAGGGAGTAGTGTGCTACAAATTCAAGGCATGCCTCTAGTGATAACTGTCACAGTTGCCAGTGTGTTTATGTCAGCTCGCCACCAGACTTTTAAGCCCTAAAATAGCTGGAGTCATAGCTGATCACATGTACACTATCATGGCAACTGCAGATCTAAAGAGATACTAGGTTGCACTGCCTTGAAATGAGTAACACAAAATTATTTAAAAGGTCAAGTTTGTTTCAAGTAAATTACATATGCATGAGCAATGCTAAAATGTTAAATGATCAAGAGCACCCTGGGGCATGCAAAGCATCACTCACCAAATTGTGGGCTTAAAAAAAAGTAGAGGAATTGTTGAGCGACATGGTTAAAATAAACCTGTCATGTGACAATAATGTAGGCTACTCTTACTGCTGAAAAATGTATTTGGTGTCCCTTGACTTCAATGACCCAAAAGAAGAAAGCAGAAGTTTAGCAATAGAAAACCAGTTTAGCACCAAGCATTCCATTGCTCAATAAAATGTAACTGTTCTAGATACATTCACAATATAGCATGCTCTGATTTTTACTCAGTGATGGGCTTAAAGCTGAAGTTTTATCAAAAGTTAAGCAGAAAACAAAAAATCGGTATAAGGGACAATACTTATTATAAATCCAAAGTGTTTCTTGTGCTGCTGGCACCTGATTTCCTAGAAATCTTCATCCACATAAGTCTTTGTTCTTAGCTAAGGCCTCCATGCTGAAACCCTACAAAAGTACAGTAAAACCTTGGATTGTGAATGTAGCAAAATCCCGGGGGCCCCTGAGGCCTAATGGTGACCTCCAGAGCAGGGGCGGACTGACAACACATGGGGGCCCCGGGCAATAGGAGATTATGGGGCCCCTAGGCAATCAGAGATTATGGGGCCACACAGTAGACACAAACACACACACACAGTTTACAATCACACAGTATACACAGACATGTTCCTATTGGCTGAGAAGGTACTGGAGAGGTGGGGCAGCTATAATCTCAGGATTTTTAGACCAAAAGGATGTTGGTAAGGGACATTTCAGAGACAGATGTAAAAAAAAAACTGTCCCTGGTTTTACTGAGGCTGGCAACCCTGATGGGGCTCCCTAGTGGCATGGGCCTCTCGAGCAGTGCCAGAGTGGCCCAATGGTCAGTCCGCTACTGCTCCAGAATTAGGGACAGCTGACATCCTTCAGTGTAGATTGGGTTACAAGGCATGGTGGGTGTAATGCAAGATGAAATGGTGGGCACCAGACACTTTTTGAATACAAAGAGATTTATTGTCTCTTGAACGGAACAGGGGGAGATAAAGAAAGGGTTAGTACCAGGACACCCTTAAGTAGATGCAATGATAATTGGCAGACTCCAGGACATCAATAGGTAGATAGCTATACAGATAAAGGCCTCCAGCCAGACACCACTTCTGTATAGATAGGACCGCTATCTCCTATGGCAACAATCTTGTAGCAGTTACTAACAGTAGTTGTATTCAGTGGCAACACAAACAGTTCTCCGCTTACTCCACAATCACTCACTGTGGATCTCAATGGAACTCAATGAACTCCTAGGCTTTCACTAGACTTTGGATCCAATAGCCACTGGATCTCTTAAACTCTTCCACTTGTAGCACTCAGTATCTTCCTCAAGCCTCACCCCCACTTCCCTGCTGGGTCCCTGGTTTGGCACTCACGGGTACTCTTCAAGCGTCACCCCTGCTGACCCATTGGTCCCTGGCTTGGCACCCACTGATGCTCCGCAAGCGTCACCTCTGCTGTCCCACTGGGTCCCTGGCTTAGTACTTGCTGAAGTTTTCCCACTTCTTCACCAACCCCCGGTTGGTGAGAAGACTGCTCAGGTACTGGCTTTAGCTTACCCACAGTGGTGTCCGGGAGCAAGGTGGATGGTCCCTTAGTGGCTTCACCAGTGGCTTCACCATTCACAGCTTCACCATCTACCTCCGACCATAGCTGGTTCCCCGTCGGCTGAACTGCTACTTCTGGTTAGACTACAAGCCAGTAGTCTGTACCTTACACTGCTTCTCCTGTGCCTGGATAGGCCTTAGGCAACCTAGCTGCCATGTGTCCCCGGGATAGGCCTCAGGCTTCCGGCCTAGCAGCCTGGGGCAGCATAACACATGTCTACTCAGACAGCCATCCAGGTGGTACATAACCCTGATCACCTGACTCCACCTAAATAAATAGGTGGTCCCAGCAGGCCAAGGGACCAAAGAAAATCCCTATCCATTGGCACCCATTCATGTCTGCGCTTGCAAAACTTCTGTCTTATCTAGTTTCACCAGCATAGCGTCACCTAGTGGCAGAAGAGAAAGGGTGCAACAAGTCCAGATTTAGAGAGGAACCAATTGATCTCCTAATAATTGGCCAAAGCAACTATCACTTGGCAACTAAATTTGATAACAACCCTGCCTGAACATCAGGGTGCTACACGAGTATAATTTGTTCCAGAAACATGCTTGTAATCCAAAGCACTTGCATATCAAATCTAATTTCTCCATTAGAAGTAATGGAAACTATATATAGTATATAGTCCATATAAAAATATTATAGCAAGGTTGTGTAACCATAAAAAGTCCATCCACAAAGGACAATCCTCCACAAGGAGATTGGAAGAAAAAATCTGCAGGAGCTACAGAGTATAAAAGAGAAAGGAGGCACCTCTATGTGTAGCAATATGGTTACATTTAATGAAGGTAGTGGTACAACGTTTAGCAACTCACATGGTTGATGATCAAAAGAGGCATATCTAAGTATGCAGGCATCCAGGGTAAAGGTGTCCATATAGACCATACCCTGCACCGCCGGCTCTCACCGCTGTCTGCAATTGTGAACTATCCTGCAGTAGAGCAAGGCTTTAAGCGATCATTGAAGGGATGATGGCAATGGCGGTGAGGAGGATGGACTATGGGAACAACTTTACCCCAGATGCCTGCAAACCTGGATATGCCTGTTTTAATCATCAACCATGTGAGTTTCTAAATGTTGTACCTTCATTAAATGTAACCATATTGCTACACTTAGAGGTGCCTCACTTTTCTTTTATACTCAGTTGTGACATGACACTACTTGTATATCAAGACATTGCTCATTTATCAAGTCAATATGTATAAAATAAATGTTTCTTGTCTTGCAAAACACTCTCAGACCAAGTTACTCTCAATCCAAGGTTTTACTGTAGTTCCACAGATGTCACCCCAAAAAACCCAGCCTCCTTTTTAAAGCTGTCTCCCCCTACATATGTGTTCACTGTGAAGCTAGTGTTGTACTAGTGTTCTTTCCTGTTGTTTTGGTTCTGGCCCAGCTCCCTGACGATGGCTTTTCTTTATCCACTTCTGTACTGAGCTCAACCTATTCAACCACTCTCTGCCCCTGGTCATAGATTTCTACCTCTGAGTATGACTCCCGGCTTGCATAACTCTCTGTTTGGCTCTGTGGTTTGAACTTATATTTCTCTTGCTCCCTACTGCATACTCACCTTCATGCTGCCTGCTGTCACTGCTGTGCCCACTGTCCAAACATAGACCCCACACCAGTATTATATCCAGCTCATGGTACATGTGGATCTACATTTATTTTTACTTGTTTTTTACTGGAATGGTGAGCTTATCATTACCATGATCATACTGGCCTTACAGCAACATGCTGACTTAGTAGGGAATGTACTGTACATATTAGTCATTGCCAAAGAGTCTGATGCATCTAGAAACAAATTAAGTTCAAATCTACAGCAATACATGCTGTAATATGTACACAAATACAGGAATAACCCAGACCCAGGAGAAAGGCAAAACATATTTTTAAACAGATAGCTTTGAGCAAGTAGAAACTTGGCATACAGTAGATAATACACTTCCTATCATTAGAGGTAAATGGCTCTCAAACAGCAAAAGAAAGGGGACAATCTATCTCTGTAGCAAAATTGCGGTAAAATGCATATGCGTTTTTATTGCAATCTTGCTGTGTTCTAGATGCCTTTCTGGTGCGTCTTTGGGTTGCCTGCACCTGTGAAAAATGGACATGTGACTCAAAAATTCACCAAAAATGCAAAATATGGTTTTACAGCGATTTTACTGCAATTTATATTCAGTTCAATCAGGAGCTGCGTTTTTTTTTGTGTGGTTTTCAAAACCGCACCAAAAATCCAGCATGCAGGACTTTTCAAAACACAATGTACCCGTACGCAGTGGTGTGAAGAGTCCATTGGTATTTAAGGGAAGTATTTTTCTTGCATTTTTCTTGCAAGGTAAAAACGCAGGAAAAATGTATCAGTGCGAAAGGCCCTAAGTGTACCATGTGTCAGACAGGGATCACTAGCCAGCCATATTAGTAAAAGCAAACAATCATTTTATTAAACAAAAAAAAACAAAAAACAGGCAAATTGAAGATTGTTTTCCTTGCTGAGGAAAAACAGACAAAAAGAGTCCATCAATTTCCGTTAAGAAAATAAAGGCTTGGCTCACCGCCAGTAATACTCATTCCTTAGGCCGGCCATTTATGGCTTGAATCTCGGTCGGTTCAGCAGAAAAAGATCAAGATTCAAACCTTTAATGGGCAGGCTGAATATACCAAGTTGATCAATCAATCAACTTGGGTACAACCAGCCTGCTGGATTCACATCTAAATATCGCAAGCAGCTGCTATGGCCACTAGCAATAAACACTGTCTTCTCCAATGCTGTACTAACAGTCTAAGGTTAGTACAGCAATCTCCCCTGCTGAGCTGTTGTGTTCTGACAGGGGGGCAGACCCCCTACCAGAACACTCTGGTCAGTGCTCTCAGTCAAATGACCGACATACACACAGGCTGAATGTCGGCTGTTTTTTATTGAACCGGTCGATGTCTCCCGACATTCAGCCCATGTGTACTAGGCATTAGTTATAGAAAGTTTTCACCTGCCTCAGGGGTCCCAAAGAGGAGGTGTCCACAGTTCAGCAGTTACATCTCAGTCACAAGTTAGTCCATACTGCTCACTGTGTTCTGCTCTATTCCACCTCACAGATGATGACTTCCTGCTCCTCTTTAATTGGGCACTTTTTCTCACCCAAAGTCCATTCAAGCTTCTGAATTCTGGGTCCCAAACTAGAAATTACCAATACAGAGAGCACTGTAAATCTGTCCTCTCCTCTCCAACTACACTGGAACCCCTCAACCTGCATTGCTAAGATCCCTCAAATTGTCTTCGCATTGTCCCCCTTAGAGGGGCCCCAACCCAAACAGTGGGGACAAGTATCTCCTGTCCAGGACCCATCCCTGGCATCCTATCAACTATCAGCTTATGCTGGGCAAAATCTAAATTTTGATCCATCTATGGCCATCCTTGTTCAACAGAAGTTGGAATGTTGGAAAACTTTTGTCAGTCAGCAACTGCAGCCAGTTGAAGTATCAGTGTGTTTTGACAGTGGAGGAGTCAGCGGGGAGGGATCCTCTATCCACCTTGCTTGTGTGGATGGAAGAATCTGTTCATTTTTTATGATTTGCCCACTGGCAAATTGAAAAACAATTGTCATCTATGGCCACCTTTAATATACCGACAGATGGGACTAATGTGGAAAATGTAACTATTTAACTATCCTGCCAAGGCATAAAGTCTCTAAACCACATGGATTGGGGGGTGTGGGGGGGGGGGGGTATTCACAGAAACATACACCAGTCAAATAATTACTGTATTATTTGCATAAATTGGTCCATTGGACTTTTACATATAAAACAGTCAACAAATCAATTTTCTTTACATCTTATAGACAAATGCAGCAGTTATTGAGCTCTCAGAAAACCCATGCCAATCCTTTATCTACTTGTTCTGTCTGACTCCCAAAGTCAACTGATTAAGAAAAAAAAATGCGAAAGAGCCACAGGATTAATTTTAAATATTTTTAGTAAACTATGCATAAAACAAATATAATCATGGATTATACTGACTTGGTTTAACAGAAAACTGCAAACAACATCAAGAGTCTATTAAGTCAAAAGATAATCCACCAATCACATATTATTACAGTGTCTACTTATTCTGACCAAAAAATTACTGATATTAACAGCAGTATTAGTTAAAGTGGTTGTATAAGGTTTTTTTTTACTTTTACCTACAGGTAAGCCTATAATAAGGCTTACCTGTAGGTAAAAAAAAATCTCCTAAACCTGTATGGTTTAGGAGATATTCCCTTCGCAATGCTCACAGGGGATTTTCGGCTGAAAGCCCGGCAGACGCCAGACTTTGCCGAAAAGAAATCTCCCTCGCGCATGCACGGGAGTGGCGATATCGCGGCTCTGCCCCCTCACAGCGCCGGAGCCGTGATACCTGGAAGACACGCCGAGGGAACATGTCAGCTCCCTCGGCATGGATCGGGCGAGATGTCGGGGGCTCGTTCTAAGGTAAGTATTTCATAATGAGCTAGTATGCGGTGCATACAGCTCATTATGCCTTTTCCCCTGCAGGTCTAAAAAAAAAAAATGTCAGCGGGTTTACTCCTGCTTTAACAGAGGGGGGTTTTGAGAATACTATTAGCCTCTGAGGATATTGGGCTTTATTCACAAAAGCATCTCATATTTAGGTGTCCAGGCACATTTTGCCTAAATATCTCATGTGATCCTAAAACTGTCAATTCACAATACTGTTTTGTAGACATGTGCAGAGTGAAATATTTCGTTTTGGAATTTTGTTTTTGTCTGAAAAATAAATGTATTTAGTTACTCCCGAAATTCAATATTATTTATTTTGTTTTTCGTTCAAAAATTGCATTAGTCCGAAAATCCACATGAATTACGGTCAAATCTGTCTATGAAGGCTTATGGTGTCTGTCAAATGTATAAAGAAGATTCGACGGAGCTGCTAAACTCTATATAGCCTATATTGACCCTCGGAAATGTACGATTGCAGCGTCATACAGTTTCGATGCTCCGTCGAATATTATTATAAACGTGTGTGTTTTTCGTTGCTTTGTCGAATCTCCATCATTCATGTTGAATGAATGGTCTAAGTCTCAGGCCGTGTACACACGCGGGGACTGTCTGCCGAAACTAAGTTCGTCAAACAGTCCGCTCAAACTTTTGAATGAACGAACACGCCCACACACGGCACTTTTTGAGCGGACAAATACGGCAAACTTTGTTCGTCGTACTAAGTCCACGCAACTTTTGAAATGAACGGACTCGCCCACATACGAGGCAACAGTCTGCTCATTTCGAGCGCGTGTGCAGGTAGGCGGGGCCCGCGACGGAGACGTCGCGGGCTCCGCCGCCTGGAATGTACTTAAAGGGGAACCCCAACGCCGAAAAAAATCGGCGTGGGGGTCCCCCCAAAGTCCACAACAGACCCTTGTCCGAGCACGCTACCCGGCCGGCCAGGAAAGGGGGGCGAGCGAGCGCGCCCCCCCCTCCCGAGCCGTACCAGGCCGCGTGCCCTCAACATGGGGGGTGCCTTGGGGAAGGGGGGGCCGCGCGGCCCCCCCACCCCAAAGCACCTTGTCCCCATGTTGATGGGGACAAGGGCCTCTTCCCGACAACCCTGGCCGTTGGTTGTCGGGGTCTGCGGGCGGGGTGCTTATCGGAATCCGGGAGCCCCCTTTAATAAGGGGGCCCCCGGATACCGGCCCCCCACCCTATGTGAATGAGTATGGGGTACAATGTACCCCTACCCATTCACCTGTAAAATAAAAGTACCCAAAAAAAAACACAACACACGAGATAAAATATTTTATTGCACAGCTCCGGGGGTCTTCCGTCTTCGGGGGTCTTCTCGCCGGACTCCTCCGCTATCTTCTTGTAGCTCTTTTGCTAGCGGAGGAGTCCGGCTTTCTTCCTCCCCGCCGCCGGCCTCTTCTCCCGACTTCGGGGGTCTTGTCCCCCTCTTCGGTTCTTCTGCCGGGCCACCGCGCCTTCTTATAGCTCTTTTGCAGGCGGTGGCCCGGTCTTCTGTCGTCGCTGTCGCCTTCCGGTCGCCTTCCGTTCTTCTTCTTGTTCTTCTTCTTCTTCTTCTCCAGGAGATGTTGACACGTCGCTCTCTCCGGCCGGAATGCCAGAACCGCGCTGTGCGGCCACTTATATAGTGACAATGGGGCGGTGTCACATGGTATATGTCACATGGGTTGGTCACATGGTGACCCCCCCCCTTAAGATGTCATAGTCCCCATGTGACATCAACCCATGTGACCAACCCATGTGACATATACCATGTGACCAACCCATGTGACATATACCATGTGACACAGCCCCATTGTCACTATATAAGTGGCCGCACAGCGCGGCTCTGGCATTCCGGCCGGAGAGAGCGACGTGTCAACATCTCCTGGAGAAGAAGAAGAAGAAGAACAAGAAGAAGAACGGAAGGCGACCGGAAGGCGACAGCGGCGACAGAAGACCGGGCCACCGCCTGCAAAAGAGCTATAAGAAGGCGCGGTGGCCCGGCAGAAGAACCGAAGAGGGGGACAAGACCCCCGAAGTCGGGAGAAGAGGCCGGCGGCGAGGAAGAAAGCCGGACTCCTCCGCTAGCAAAAGAGCTACAAGAAGATAGCGGAGGAGTCCGGTGAGAAGACCCCCGAAGACGGAAGACCCCCGGAGCTGTGCAATAAAATATTTTATCTCGTGTGTTGTGTTTTTTTTTTGGGTACTTTTATTTTACAGGTGAATGGGTAGGGGTACATTGTACCCCATACTCATTCACATAGGGTGGGGGGCCGGTATCCGGGGGCCCCCTTATTAAAGGGGGCTCCCGGATTCCGATAAGCCCCCCGCCCGCAGACCCCGACAACCAACGGCCAGGGTTGTCGGGAAGAGGCCCTTGTCCTCATCAACATGGGGACAAGGTGCTTTGGGGTGGGGGGGCCGCGTGGCCCCCCCTTCCCCAAGGCACCCCCCATGTTGAGGGCACGCGGCCTGGTACGGCTCGGGAGGGGGGGCGTGCTCGCTCGCCCCCCTTTCCTGGCCAGCCGGGTAGCGTGCTCGGACAAGGGTCTGTTGTGGACTTTGGGGGGACCCCCACGCCGATTTTTTTCGGCATTGGGGTTCCCCTTTAAGTCCATACCAGGCGGCGGGGCCCGCGACGTCTCCTTCGCGGGCCCCGCCTACCTGGAGACGCGCTCGAAATGAGCAGACTTTCCTCCGAGAGGGAACAGTTTGCTCATTTCGAAAGTGGCCTACACACGGGCGGACTGTCCGCTCAAACCAAGTTTCAGCGGACAGTTTTTCGGAATTTCCGAAAAACTTTGTTCGTCAAACTGTCCGCTGAAACTGTCCGCTGAAGCCCCACACACGAGCGGACTGTCCGCTGAAACACTGTTCAGCGGACAAAGTTGAGCGAACAGTCCGCCCGTGTGTACGCGGCCTCACAGTGTAAGGTGTCAGATAGTGAGTGACTGATAATAACAAATATGGCGGAAACCCATTGTGAGAGCGACATGGAGGCATTGGAGGATGTTTCTGGGCCATCTACAAGTGTTTCTGTATATATATTATTACTTGTTCAAACAGAAACTGGTGGACTGGTGATAGCTATCATTGATCAGACAGGTAACAAGATTCTATAATAATAAATCCCCCCCACAACACAGGCAGCCTCTGAGGCTATCACAACAACACTAACAGAAACACTAGTATCACTATAAGGTTCTCACACTAACACAATAGCAGCTTGCTTCACTATTGTTCAGCTGCTGTGCTTATGCTTAATAATAATTTGGGTTCTCTGACAAGTGGCAATTCAAACGGACCAGTTAAGATTGACTGTCTTCTAAAATGATTCAGTGTGTGTGCCTCTCTCTGCTAGCAATCGTAAGTTAAGTAAGTTGGCTGTACGTGTGTACTTAGTTCTAGCTATTTTCCTGCTCCTCCTCTTTGATTACAATCAGCCAATAACATTCATCATCATCATTATTTTTATTTTACTTCCCCAACCCAATTCCAGAATCTTTTCTCTCTGTCGAATCTTTTCTCTCTGTCGAATCTTTTCTCTCTGTCGAATCTTTTCTCTCTGTCGAATATTTTCTCTATATAATCTTGGACTAATAGAGATAAAGTTAGGCACATTCGACCACAGGTTCAATAGACACAGATTGTTATTGTCAGAGTCACGTCGAATCTCCTATTCTATATCGAAATGTTGTAACAACGAAAACGAAAATAAAGCATTTATGTCGGATCTTTCGTTTTTCGGATTCTGCGTTTTCGTTATCGTTTGTCAAAACGAAAATACATGAAATTCGGACAAAAATGCATTTGGACGAAAACGAATGCACATGTCTACTGTTTTGTAGTATTTACCACAAAGCACTAAAAATGCTTGGTAAATACCAACTGAACAGGCATGAAACTCAATTCACAAATGTGGTATAAATATATAGAAGGAAATAAATAATAAAATGCATGCAGTAATTAAGTAGTGGTCCAGGCATATGGTATTTAAGGAGTGTACATGATTTTAACTGGTTGTTAAGGAGCGGATGACCGCCATCGTCCTTAGCAATCAGTAACTACACCAAAGCTACACTGGACATTTTTTTTAAAGCAAAGGACTTGTCAAAAACTGTGCTTGCTTTTCATTTAGTTTTTGATCACTTTTATGATGAATGAGTAGGGGTACTCCACACACATTCACACAGGGGGTGCAATCTGGGGGCCCCCTTGTTAAAAGGGACTTACAGATTCCAATAAGCCCCTCAGCCTGTAGACTCCCACAACCACTGGCCATGGTTTTTGTGGAAAAGACCCTTGGTTTTTGCTTTTTTTTTTATATTGGTGTGTGGTTCCCTTCAAAATCCATATCATACCATGGATTGGGGGGGGCACGCAGTTTTTATTCATAATATTTAATTGCTGACAAACCTATTGTTTACATTCAGCTGACAGCTGATGACTCATCGGTTGTTAAGGAAGCAGTGGCCGCCCGCTCCTTACCAACCAGCTATTTACTATGGTTGTTAAGGATGCTGGCTACCACCGGTGTTAAATTCCCAATAGTTTTCATTATTAAAGTATGGCATTACTTTATAAAATTGCGCATGCGGTATGTTTGTGGCATTTTTTTTGTGAATGACGTATACAGTGCCTTGAAAAAGTATTCACACCCCTTTTTTGTCATAAATTTATTTTATTGGGATTTTATGTGATATACCAACACAAAGTGGTACTTAATTGTGAAGTGGAAGGAAATTGATATAAATTTTTTTTACAAATAAATATGTGAAAAGTGTGGCGTGCACAGTCAATACTAGAACAACCTTTTGCTGCAATTACAGCTGCAAGTCTTTTTGGGTATGTCTCTAACAGCTTTTCCCATCTAGAGAGTAACATTTATAGTAATATTTATTTATTTTTGCATAATAGCTCAAACTCTGTCAGATTGGATGGAGAGCATCTGAGAACAGCAATTTTCAAGTCTTGCCACAGATTCTTAATTGGATTTAGGTCTGACTTTGACTGGGTCATTCTAACACATGAATATGCTTTGATCTAAACCATTCCAGTGTAGCTCTGGCTGTATGTTTAGGGTCATTGTCCTGCTGGAAGGTGAACTTCCACACCAGTCTCAAGTCTTTTGCAGACTCCAACAGGTTTTCTTCTAAGATTGCCCTGTATTTGGCTCCATCCATCTTAACATCAACTCTAACCAGGAAGAAATATGTTTCTTAGTGGGGATGGTGTGTTCAGTGTGATGTGCATTGTTAATTTTCAGCCACACATAGCGTTTTGCTTTTAGGCCAACATTTTTTATTTTGGTCTCATCTGACCAGAGCACCTTCTTCCACATTTTTGCTGTGTCCCCCACATGGCTCCTCACAAACTGCAAACGGGACTTCTTATGCCTTTCTTTCAACAATGGCTTTCTTCTTGCCACTCCAAAAATTCCAAATTTGTGGAGTGCATGACTAATAGTTGTCCTGTGGATAGATTCTCCCACCTGAGATGTGGATCTCTGCAGCTCCTTCAGAGTTACCATGGGCCTCTTTGCTGCTTCTCTGATTAATCCTCTCCTTGCCCGGCCTGTCAGTTTAGGTGAATGGCCATGTCTTGGTAGGTTTTGCAGTTGTGCCATACTCTTTCCATTTTGGAATTTATAACCTAACACTGCTTGTAACTTCCTGACAACTATATCCCTGACCTGTCTGGTGTGTTCCTTGGCATTCATGATGCTGTTTGTTCACTGAGGTTCTCGAACAAGCCTCTGAGGGCTTCACAGAACAGTATTTATACTAAGATTAAATTACACACAGGTGGACTCTTTACTAATTAGGTGACTTCTGAAGGCAATTTGTTTCACTAGATGTTAGGGGTATCAGAGTAAAGGGAGCTGAATAGAAATGCACACCATACTTTTTAGATATTTATTTGTAAAAAAAAAATTGAAAACCATTTATCATTTTCCATCCACTTGTGGAATGTGAAAAATATCAAGGGGTATGAATACTTTTTCAAGGCACTGTAAATCTTTGAAAAACACTATTTTACCGCATTTCTTACAGCGATGGATACCGCTTTGTGAATAAAGTCCAATATAACAATATTTGCCACAGATTGCATTTTGTCAGATGTGTCTTCTAGATGTTTGTAGAGCAATTTTTCAGTACATTTTCTCAGGTAAAGTTATTGTTAAATATCAATCACATTCTATATTCATGTCAGGTTTATTTTCTAACTAGCATAATTTCTGTCATTTGTTCCTGCAGCAGTTTCCTTGTATTAACAGCCAACTAAGTGCAAAGAGCAACACCTGTCTGAAAGAATTTTAAATCAATATAAATAATGTATGCTCACACTCTGTTTTAACCAAGACCAGCCTCCATATTTTTCCTGTCGTATGTGCCTTTTTTGTATTATTTATTCCAGAGGTTGTTTGTTTATTATGTAAACATGCACTTTTTGAATTACTAATACATTATTTATTAGGTAGGTTCTGCTCTATAGCGGCATGTAAGTATATGTCAAAGATATTGATGTTAACTTAAATTCAGTGGCTTGTTATACCGTATTGCTGCATGACTGCATTCTAAATTCATAGCAAAACTTAACCATAACCTGTGTATGTATGTATGTATGTATGTAGAACTATCCTCTAATACTATGGTAGTCAGATGAGAAGTAACAGCATGAAAAGCAGTTAATATTGAGCCTATGTTTGTTGGGGGGTTTAAGCTGCGACAGAGAACAGAGTCAGAAATAGACAGCTGTTCTTCCTTCTACAACATGCTGTTGGAGCCTTATATGTTTCTGATGTAGACATACTGTGATCCAGTTGTTTTATGGAAAGATGATAAGCAGACACATGGTACTGTAACGATCAATTGTAAATGCTTCTTTGCACATGAAGGTCCCACTTCCAGTATCAGCCTATGATGAGCCACATCCATTAGCTAAGCAGGTATACAGGTCAATTTTTATATTTAATCCAGGTGGTGTCAATGTATTCAACTTATAAATCAACTGGGTCTTGTTTTGTGAAACTATTTTTTTCATGTCACAGGGACGGAACTCATAGGGCGGAGCCAAACTGCTGATGTAACATCTGGTGACACCATTTCCAGTGCATTGGAGTGAACCCTTTTGCCTTAGACCAGGCGGTGCCATTGAAATTTATTGGAAGCTGTACCTGTGATGATACCCTGTAAGCTGTATCTTTATGTTTGAGCATTTTAACAATTAACAATATTAAACTATTTAGGTTTCTCTCTTGGTATATGGTCTGACAGTATCTGGAGGTGGTGAAGGAGTGGAGGAGACATTGGAAAGAGCTGTATGGAAAGAAGTTTATACTAAGTGCTGCTGACCTGTCTGTGTATAAAGGAGGGTCATTGAAATCTGTTCAAGGGTACCTGGAGGAGGAATGGAGGAGATGCTGTAAAGAGCTATATATTATTGACCCACTTATGTATATAAGGGGTCATTGGAATCTGGTGAGTGCCACTCTATAGGTGAGCGGTGTGGCTACACTTTATTTGGTGGAAGTGGAACATGCAAGGAGAGGAAATAAGTAGCACTTCATATATATATATTGTACTAGCACTTTATTTCACACTGAGTATTGAAATTATTTTGTTTACAGCACAAGCACTTTAAACTTTATGACTTGTGAAGGAGGGAAGGTTATTGAAAAAAGCATGCTGGATTGAGTTGTGTTTATATCTTTTTCAGCACTGATATATATTTTTCAGCACTGATATACATTTTCAATTCTGATAAATTTATAATTTTGCACTGTTGTTTATGTACTAGAAAAAAGGAAGCTGTTACATGTACAATAAGTCTAAGTTTGAAAAGGTAATAGCTGGCTAAATGATTTAGTAGTAAGGTTTTGGTTTATGGCAAATACATGTAATCGCTGCGTCAGTTTATTAGTATCTTTTGCACTATTTTTATTATTTTTATTTATTAACCACTTCAGCCGCGGACCAATAAACACTTTAAGGACCAGAGGTCTTTTTCCAATTTCGCACTGCGCTGCTTTAACTGGTAATTGCGCGGTCATGCAATATTGCACCCAAACGAAATTTGCGTCCTTTTCTTCCCACAAATAGAGCTTTCTTTTGATGGTATTTGATTGCCTCTGCGATTTTTATTTTTTGCTATATAAATGGAACAAGAGCGAAAATTTTGAAAAAAATATATATTTTCTTCTTTTTGTTATAATAAAAATCTAATAAACTAAATTTTAGTCATACATTGAGGGCAAAATGTATTCAGCCACATGTCTTTAGTAAAAAAAATGTCAGTAAGCGTATATTTTTTGGTTTGCGCAAAAGTTATAGCGTCTACAAACTAGAGTACATTTTCTGGAATTTACACAGCTTTTAATTTATGACTGCCTATCTCATTTCTTGAGGTGCTAAAATGGCAGAGCAGTACAACCCCCCCCCCCAAATGACCCCATTTTGGAAAGTAGACACCCCAAGGAAATTGCTGATGGGTATGTTGAGCCCATTGAATATTTATTTTTTTTGTCCTAAGGGATTGAATAATGACAAAAAAAATAAAATAAATTTTACAAAAAGTTGTCACTAAATGATATATTGCTCACACATGCCATGATTATATATGGAATTGCACCCCAAAATATATTCCGCTACTTCTCCCGAGTATGGGGATACCACATGTGTGGGACTTTTTGGGAGTCTAGTCGCGCACGGCACCCCGAAAACCAATCACCACCTTCAGGATTTCTAAGGGTTCAAATTTTTGATTTCACTCCTCACTACCTATCACAGTTTCGAAGGCCATAAAATGCCAAAATAGCACAAAACCCCCCAAAATGACCCCATTTTGGAAAGTAGACACCCCAAGCTATTTACTGAGAGGCATGTTGAGTCCATGGAATATTTTATATTTTTCCACAAGTTGCGGGAATATTACAAACTTTTTTTTTTTTGCACAAAGTTGTCACTAAATGATATATTGCTCACACATGCTATGGGCATAAGTCAAATTACACCCCAAAATAAATTCTGCTGCTTCTCCCGAGTACGGGAATACCACATGTGGGGGACTTTTTGGGAGCCTAGCCATGTACGGGACCCCGAAAACCAAGCACTGCCTTCCGGATTTAAATATAAAATGCTACCAAAAAAACTGTTAGCGATCGCAGGGATCAGGCCTGACTCTGCGATCACTGCAGTTATGTGTTTAGTGTTTTGTAAGTGACAGTGATCGATCGATACTGCACTTGGGTGGGCTGGGCAGAGGGGCAAAACGCAGGTGCTAGCAGGTATCTGGGCTGATCCCGCTAACAATGCGTTTTTTTGGAACCCTAAACTGCTGGGGACGCTAGTATAGATCTGATCAGATCAGATATTGATCTGTTCAGATTCTATACCACTACGGGAAGTTTATGCTTTGCGTGTGGGTGTTAGCGGTACTGGCACTAACCTAGCGCTAACTGGGGCGATGCAGACCCTGACCCTAAAACCTAATTGATATCACCCGCTGGGTGATCAGGGGGTTAGACCTTTATTGGGTAATAAATGGTGGGTGCCCTGATGCTATAAAAAGCAAACTAACCAGAGTAACCTGTAACACTTATACGGTGATCAGTGGTGAAAGGGTTAACTAGGGGCAATCAGGGGGTTCAAATTTTTATTAGGTAGTATATAGGGGTCAATGGCGCTATATAAAAACCTGACGGGGAACTTAAATAACTAACTGGCTAACCAGCGTCACCAGTGACACTTATACTGTGATCGCTGGTGAAAGGGTTAACTAGGGGCAATCAGGGGGTTAAAACCATTATTGGGTAGTATATGGGGGTACCTAGCGCTATAAAAACCTGGCGGTGAACCTAAAAAAAAAACTAGCTACCTAGCGACAGTAGCGACACTAATGCAGCGATCAGAAAAATGATTGCTTAGTGACACTGGCAAAAGGGGGTGAAAGGGTTAACTAGGGGCAATCAGGGGGTTAAAACCATTATTGGGTAGTATATCGGGGGAACCTAGCGCTATAAAAACCTGGCGGTGAACCTAAAAAAATAACTAGCTACCTAGCGACACTAATGCAGCGATCAGAAAAATGATCGCTTAGTGACACTGGCAAAAGGGGGTGAAAAGGTTAACTAGGGGCAATCAGGGGGTTAAAACCATTATTGGGTAGTATATTGGGGTACCTAGCGCTATAAAAACCTGGCGGTGAACCTAAAAAAAAACTAGCTACCTAGCGACACTAATGCAGCGATCAGAAATATGATCGCTTAGTGACACTGGCAAAAGGGGGTGAAAGGGTTAACTAGGGGCAATCAGGGGGTTAAAACCATTATTAGGTAGTATATCGGGGTACCTAGCGCTATAAAAACCTGGCGGTGAACCTAAAAAAAAACTAGCTACCTAGCGACACTAATGCAGCGATCAGAAAAATGATCGCTTGGTGACACTGGCAAAAGGGGGTGAAAGGGTTAACTAGGGGCAATCAGGGGGTTAAAACCATTATTGGGTAGTATATCGGGGTACCTAGCGATATAAAAACCTGGCGGTGAACCTAAAAAAATAACTAGCTACCTAGCGACAGTAGCGACACTAATGCAGCGATCAGAAAAATGATCGCTTAGTGACACTGGCAAAAGGGGGTGAAAGGGTTAACTAGGGGCAACCAGGGGGTTAAAACCATTATTGGGTAGTATATCGGGGTACCTAGCGATATAAAAACCTGGCGGTGAACCTAAAAAAATAACTAGCTACCTAGCGACAGTAGCGACACTAATGCAGCGATCAGAAAAATGATCGCTTAGTGACACTGGCAAAAGGGGTGAAAGGGTTAACTCTAGGGGCAATCAGGGGGTTAAACCTTTATTGGGGGGGTAGGGGGCTACCCTGGACCTAACACTAACTGCCCTGACAGTTTTTACTGTTACAACTGACACTGAATGCAGTGATCAGTAAATAAATGATCAATGCAATCAGTTACACTGTGACTGGGGGGGTGGGGGGGCGATCGGGGGGGGGATCGGGGGGGGGGGGGGTTGTGTACCTATGTGTACCTATGTGTCAGTGTAGTGTTTTGGTGCACTTACTTTTTGTCTTCTCCTCGTAGTCCGGTCAAAAAGACCGCCCCGAGGAGAATGACATCACTTCCTCCTTCCTGTGTATACAATACACAGTGGGAGGAAGCTTCTCATTGGCCAGGAGCGATCCAGAGGGGTTGGCCAGGGGGTGGCCAGAATCCCCTCATCACAGATCGCTCCTGAAGCGAACCGGACTGCCGTATCCAGCGGGAGGGGGTCCGTTCGGACCCCCCACCTGCTGGAAGGCAGGCACGTACATGTACGTGCTTGTGCCTGCCTGTGCCATTGTGATGACATACAATGGCAATACGGCGGTCCTTAAGTGGTTAAAAGCTGTGGTCACACAGTCTCTTTCCATTTGAGTAAGCACTGAATTTAGCACAAAAGGTGTCACCTTTTAATGTTTCTATCATATCTGTGATGTCATTTAATGCTTCTATAAAGATAGCAAGCAGTGCAGCAATATTGTGGATTTGTGCACTTTACTGAATCTCACAGACGAGCTGTGCCGCACCCTGGTTTCAGTTCACAACTGTAAACACACGGTCGGACATTCCGACGGAAAATTTCCGATCGACCGTGTTGTCGGATAATCGGACCGTGTGTGGGCTTCATCTGACTTTTTCAGTCGGAATGTCTGACCAACAAAGTTTGAGAGCTGGATATAAAAATTTTCCGAACAAAATGATCCGATCGGACTTTGTCCAATCGTTTGTAGAGAATTCCGATCGGACTAAGTGCCACGCATGCTCAGATCAAATTCCTAGACCAAAGCTATTGGCTACTAGCCTGAACATAGTCCCGTCGTAACTAAATAATGTCATCACGTTACGAACGATCGAATTTTCCGACAACTTTGTCCGACCGTGTGTATGCAACACCAGTTTCGGAAAAAATCTGATGGATTTTGTTGTTAGAATATCCGACCATGTGTACAAGGCCTAAGAGTCGGTCACTCAGCTGGAGAGGCATTATTTTGGTTTGTTGATCCAGATTTACATGTTTCTATTCATATTCCTATTTTTCATCTTTAACCACTTGCTGGCAAAACACGCACATGTACGTCATTTTGGGAAAGTGGTTGTACCTGGGTGATACATACAGCTAGAGGCATCACCCGGTACCATTTTGAGCAGTCAGCTTTCATGTGATAACAACCGATGCAGCTAAGCAGCCGCTTGGTCGTTATCACAAGCAGCGGGAGGAGACTTGCCCCCCCACCGCCTTCTGGCACTTCGCCCGCACATCCACCAGCTGGCCAGGCCTCCGATGTAGTAACCAGGAAGCATCATCACAATGTCACTTCCGGTTTACTCAGCAGCTAATGGCGCCGATTTAAAAAAAAATCCAAAGTATTCAAAAATGCAGATTTTTGTGTTTTGAATACTTTAAATTGCAGAGGAGGGGTTTGGAGTTTTCTGCGGATTGACATCCACAATGTGGCTCCATTATCCTGACTGGGCATCATATGATGTACAGCAGGATAAACCACTCGTGCATGCCCCTGAAGTGATGCTGTGTGTGGCTTTGGCATACCACATCTCCGTTCATGGTAAAGTGGCTATGACGTAGGCTCTTTACCACGTGATCAGCTGTGACCACAGCTGATCACAGCGGCAACCAGGAAGTGCCGGTAATCGGCTGACAGGAAGAGCTGATCGGCGGCTCTTCTGTCAGAGTGGGGTCTGCACTGATAATCAGCCCATTGATTATCAGCTCAGCCTCCATCAGAGGTGCCCACAACATTTTCAAATCACTGCCCATCAGATGCCAGTCAGTGCCCATGAAAATGGAAATTAGTGCCCATCAGTAACACCTGTCAGTGCCCATCACAGATGCCAATCAGTGCCCATCAGTAATGACTGTCAGTGCCTCCTCATCAGTGCTGCCTATCAGTGCCATCTATTAGTATCCATCAGCGCCACCTATCAGTGCTGAAAGCTGAAAATTGGTCTGGGCAGGAAGGGGGGAAGTGCCCTGTATTGAAGTGGTTAAGTACTGTAGTTTGTCACTATTCCATGAGTACGTATAATTTTAAAGCGTAACTGTTGGGTATCAATTTACTCAGAGTAACATCATCTTTCCCCATATACAAAAAGATTGGGCTAACTTTACTGTTTGTTTTTTTTTTTTTTTTATTCAGTGAAGAGTATTTTTCCCCAAAAAAATATAGTTTGAAAGACCGCTGCACAAACACTATGTGACATAAAATATTGCAACAACCACCATTTCATTCTCCAGAGTCTCTGCTAATATATATATATATATATATATATATATATATATATATATATATATAATGCTTGGGGGTCCTAAGTAATTTTCTATCAAAAAAATACAGATTTTAACTTGTAAACATCAAGTGTCAGAAATAGGCTTGGTCTTGAAGTGGTTAAAGCAGACTTTTGCGACAGAAGCACCATCACTGTTAATGCTTTCTTTTTTACGATTATATTCATCCACAAGTTTGCCCATAACATATTTCAATGTCAGTTCATCATCTGGACATGCATCAACTGCTGTGACAAGTGTTTCATAACTTTCTGGTTGAGTAATAGTGGTGCAAGATGAAAATATTTTATTTCTTGTCCTATACCTCACAGGCGTCAACCATTTCCAAGGTGTGCCATATGTAATCCTGCATTTCCTGGCCTTTCATCAGCTTGGTTTGGTATAGCTTTCTAATCATATACAGTTTATTGCTGAAATTAGCGCTTTCATACACCTTTTGTAATCCTTCCCACATTTATTTAGCAATTTCACACTTACATATACAGTATGTATGATTTGATCATCTTCTATGCAAAGAGAAATTGTACTCAAAACTTTTTGGTCTTTCTCTATCCACTCATCAGAAGGGTGTTCTTGCCTGACTTCATTTATATATTTCCATATACCTTTTCTTATTAGCAGCATTTTCATCCTGAATTTCCAAAACTGGTAGTTCTGGATTGTCAGATTTGCACATGAACGCTTTGTTGCAGCGTTCCATGTGTTACTGGTCATTTTCTTTCATTGTGTTCAGTGCTTTTCTCTGTTGTTGTATTTTGCACTTATCTGCTGTAGATGGATATGACCAGGTGTCAGGGTGGGTGTCTTGGCTATGTCTGGGTGTCTCTGTTAAAAATTCTGTATAAAGCATTACAGAAAAGACAGACAGTGCACAGTCCACATGGGTTTTGCTGCTTAACTGCAGACAGGCAACTTTATTAAAGAGAAAAGACATGAAGTTTAACCATAGATGCAGCTACCAACTTATAAACACTGCCATCTACAGGTTGAAGAAAATATATCTACTAAATACTAATGTACAGTAGTAGTTGCACAAAATACAATTATGTATTTCAACAACTTGAATGACAAAAGTGAGAACAGCTTTACATTATTTAATAAAGTGATTCTAAAGTCTAAGGCTTGGTTCACACTAAAGATCACAGCTGCTCACAGCAGGAGTCTGGTGTGTCTCCTGTCAAGTTACCACAATAACATTATTATCTTGTATTTTTTATTAACCTCAAGAAGGTTGGTGTCCCTTGTAAATTTGACATTGTCTTTTTGAAATGTACCTGCCTACTCACAAACAAACTGTCCTATTTGAAAACACATAGGAAAATATTTTCTGAAAATAAAATATCCATTTATTCTGGGTAACAAAATAAAAAGGAAGTCAATGCTGGAGAAACTTTTGGAATTTGCAAAGCCTTTTGGCCCCCAGGGCACTCATCAAGTCTGTAAAAAAGAAAATTGGAAGCTTGAGGAGTCCATATAATAGGGAGCACAATCTGATCCAGGAATCCCAGAGATCAGGACCAGAAGCAGATGACATATTTGTCCCCAGGCTGTGGTACTACCACACTTCCCTGCAGCCTTCCTTGGAGACTGTGGCTATGGTGTTAGACTTGTGGCAGGAGGAGGAGGAGGATGGGCTTGCGCATATATGTGGCTGTTCTCAGTCAGCTGGCCCCTCAACCCATTCTGAAAGGCATAAAAAAAATTCCCTCACAGAGGAGGCATTGGCCCTTCTCCAGTTCTAGTAACCTGGTGGCTAGATAGCCGCCATAGGCCTTTTCAGCATTGGGGGGGGGGGGCTACTGAGGAAATCGCTGGCTTCCCTAATGAGGCCCAGGGCTGCCCCCTCCGTCATCGTCCCATTCCTGGGCCTTTTGGTTGTAAGGCAGAGGAGAGGCACTTGGGATTGGATGAGGCTCCTACTGGGCCCATCCACCTCCTGGCTGCCACTGGGCACAGCCTCCTCTTGGCAGCCACTGGGCACGGCCTCCTCTTGGCTGCCACTGGACACGGCCTCCTCTTGGCTGCCACTGGGCACAGCCTCCTCCTGGCTGCCACTCGGCATGGCCTCCTCCTGGCTCAGCTGATCCTGTGTTTAAAAAGGGACATAGTTTTAGTTTTTGCTTCATCAATCACACACAATTTTTAGCTTCTGACTTGCAAATTGAATGTTAATAAATAGAAAAGACTATCATTCTGACCCCAGCATTTTTCTTTCTTGCCCCAAACATTTTGGCCACTATTTTGGCCACTACTGTCTATTCATATGTAAGTCACTTTGTTTAAAATCATTAATTAGTTATCAATTATAACATCTAGTTAACATGATTAATATTAGGACAATAAATATGTCTACAAATAATATACCTGGCTCCAGCTGGGCGCATCCACTTCTTCCAGGATGGAAGGCCCAGATTGTTCCTCGTCAGCCTCTGCTGGGGTTGAGGGAAGGGTGGAGGGAAGGCTGCAGGAAAGGGTAAAAAGTGATTCAATGACTTCAGTCTGGTCATCCAGAAACCACAGTTTGTTGAAGTACCACAGCCTGGGGACATACACTTGTGCTGCTGATGCTCTTGATCGGAGTGATTTCTGGATCTTATTATGCTCCTTCTTATACATGTTCCTCAAGATCCCAATTTTATTTTCCAAAAACGTCATGTTTGCATTGGGGACCCAAGTCTTCACAAATTCCAGAAGTTTCTCCAGCGATGACCTCCTAGCTTGTTTATTATAATATAAGCTGTGTTTCACCTCCCACAAATTCCTCATCTCCCTGTATCTGTCTATGGAACTGGCCATGAATTCTGGGTCCTTAAAGTGATTCATCTTTGCTGTAAGACAATACACAAGACAAAAACACAAATGTCAGCTTAAACTCTCATTATTATATCCCAATATAAGCCTCAATCTTGAAGCAGTATAGGCCACTGTGATGGGCCAAGTTCAAATTTTACCTTTGTTTAGGATGCTTGCCACTTCCGTTCGTCCTTCCTCCACACACAGATTGTACGTACGACACATGCGTATTAGCTTGATATAGACTGCACATGCGTGAAACTCCGCCCATGTCTCCCACCCCTGACGTTCTTACTTGAAGATTCCCCACCCCGTCTCTTTCGTCGTAGCGGGAGAGGAATATGGTGGAGACACAGCAGGTGACTACTACTAATAGTAACGAGGAGGAAAACCCGGAGGCCTAAACGTCACGACCTAGGAGGAGGTTTAAGGTTTCCAATATGTCCTTTGAGGAGATGGTTTCGATGGTCCATATATTGAAGAGGGCAGACTAAGATGGAAAGAATGGGCCGTACCCAAACCCCAATCTGCTAAAGGCCAAAATCATGATGAAAGAGTCTGCGGCAGAAATTTGGGATACGAGGACCAAAGGAGCAATTAAGTAAAGGCTGGTCAGACCTAAAATTAATGGGGGCCAGATCAGTACAGAAGGTTAAAGAAAGTGCTTTAAAAAAGTAATTACTTGTTGCGTGTTCCTATTATGATTATTTACTTCCATTCTGTGCCATGTGCTTTTCTTTACTCTTGTACAGTTTTAATTGGCTACTTTCATGTTTGTGGACACAGTAATTGCTCTTAGTAAACATTGTTCGCTTGCCAACTAAATACAATGTTTTTAGCTGATACAGGGTTAACTACATTTGGTCATGCTAATTTGTATTAAAAGACGTTTAGGACATTGTTGTCTAGATGTCTTTGAAACTAGAATGAATTGCAAACTTGATTCAGTGGAATGTAAGGAGAGGACACTCAGCAGCTGTTTACACATCTGGACTCAGGAGCACTAGTGTGGGACACCAGAGCACGTTTTTTAGGGTGACCCACACAGGTGCTCCAGTGGATACTTATGGTATATCCATCTGTGAAACTTGTCCAAAAAAGTAAAAGTAAGTATTCCAGCTTGGTTAAAAGGGAATTAATCATGTCTTCAACTTGGAACGCTGCCCAAACAGACAATTGTACACCACTTCCAAGCAATGTTTCATATTCCTATTTCTGGACTCAAATATCTGTGTGTGCTAAGTATACCTTTTGTTTCATTCTCATAGGGGAGAAAAGACTTGGAGGACACCACTCAGATGACACCAGGCACCCCCCACATAACCAAGAAGGGGAAATCAGCTCAAGACCCCAGGAGGATCTGGAGGAAGTAGAGGTGGAGGAAGTGGGCGAGATTGTGAACGAAACAGGTGAGTGTCTGACTGTCAAAAACCATGAATCAGGCTGAGACAGCAGTACAATTAAATCACACTTGTTTATTAATAAAAATAAAAAGGTAAATAGAAAAAGCGTAGTCAAGCATATCCAGAGTCCAGTAACCAGATTGTGTAGTCAGCCAGTCCAAAGTTCAATAACCAGATCAGGTAATCAGCCAGGCCTCAAGTCAGGGATCCAAGTAGAGAAACTGCAAGCAGAATAAGGAGGCAGGAGGGATGTCAGCAAGCCAGTCTTGAAACAAACTGCAGGGGATGGTTCCTTGTGATGTGACCAACGCGAAGGCAAAGGTGAAGTGAGCTGGAAGGCTTTAAGTAGGCAGGTCAGACGAGCATCATCGGGAACAGCTGGTAACTGTGGAGAGAGAAGAGAGCTGGCAATTAGCCGACAGCTGAGCAGCCAGCCCAGAAAAGGAAGGGCTAAGCCAGATCTGACACCCCGGCTTCAGGTAATCTATGTATGCCTGCATATTAATAATACATGTTTTTTAACCAATTTTTAGGTGATATGCTGGTTTTTGAACAGCAAGCTGAACCTTTCACAAGTGACAGCGCACAAAGGCTCATCCACTACATCATGCTGTGGAATGGCAAAATTGACATTATAAAGGTAGAAATTTAATGTTATGGAACAACAAATGAAGAACATGATCGATTTGTTGCGGAGAATATAAATTGGTTTCAAATCCCATCCATTTACCCATTTGTTGAACTAAACCCAATTTTTGTTTTTACATTTTAAAAGCCAAATTTTGAAGATGCACACGGTGTGTCAACATGTGCTATCTGCCACCAGGGGATCTCAATGTATGCGTTTTGTGGGTGCAACCCTTCCTCATAACTCTAGTAGGTGAGGGGAAGGGGTTGCACCCCCAAAACACGTCCATTGATCCCCCATGATGGGAGATGGCACATGTTGACTTTAGGCATGGGATAAGGAGGGAAATACTCATTTGGACTCCCAATTTGTGTGCATCCATTTGGACTCCTAATTTGTGTGCATCTTCAAAATGACATCACCCCATCTGATGAAGGTAATATCAAGATATTTTTGACACTATAATGTTTGATATTGCCTTCAGTTTTTATACATTGAACTTTGTAAGTTCCAGAGTTGTGTATGTTATATTTTAAAACATGGCTGTTTCTAAATAAAAATAAAATATAGAGAAAAAAAAATTCTAAAAAATGTTCTAACGCACATGTGAATGTGCACAGAGTAAAAATGTTTAGAATCAACAATGTGTGGCTTTCAATACTCAATACCAGTTTTGTAAGTTATTTTGTGTTTACAGTGACAATGGGGCTTATTTACTAAAGTAAAATCCACTTGGCACTACAAGTGCACTAGGAGAACCTAGGAGACAGCCAAAAAGAAACACAAGCAATAAAGAAATTTCAAGATTTTATCAGATAATATTTTTTTATTACATTTTTTTTTTAGACATTCTATAGCATAGCAATGGCCCCCCTACCCATAAAATAATTTACATATTTCTCCTGAACTTCATGGACGCTTTGGGGGGGCCAAGCCAGGACGGCCAGTATCCAGGCCCTTCAGGGGATTCTCTGTAATAAGCCCCGCCTCACATGAATGTTTTCTTAAATAATTGTGCAGTATGCAGCAGCATAGGATAATATGGTTGATTTTGTAGTCTGCCATATGTATTGCTGTCAGAAACAGTTGGAACCAGCTGGCCATTATCCCGAAGGTATTCTCAACGACTCTGGCCAGCCGGTAGTTAAAAACCCTCCTCTCCGGGGTGAGGGTCCTTTGGGGGAATGGCCTCATCAGGTGCTCGCCCAGACCAAACGCTTCATCTGCAATAAAGACGAAGGGGAGTCCTTCCACGTTATCCGCATCAGGTGGCAAAGCCAGGTCACCAGTCTGGAGACGCAGGTAAAACTTTGTCTGGGTGAAGACTCCTCCATCCGACATCAGGTCATTCTTCCCCACATCCACATGGAGGAACTCATAGTGTGCCGACACCACCGCCATTAACACTACACTATTAAACCCCGTATAGTTATAATAGTAAGACCCCAAATAGGGTGGTGGCACAATGTGGACATTCTTCCCATCTATAGCCTTTCCACAGTTGGGAAAGTCCCAACGGTCACAAAATGTCAGGCCACAGTCTGCCATTCCTGTGGTGTTGAAGGAAACTGTGGAATCAAACAAGAAAAATTGCAAGCAGATTACACAAAAGACATTCTTGCACAACATCAGTATAACATTTATTTTAAGGAGTATTTAAAGACAAAAATATAAGGCCCACTTAACAGATTCCTCACCGCCTCTGATGGCCCATTGATAAAATTGTATGGGGGGAAGGGTTTGAGGTGACTTTGGGAGCCAAAAAAAAGCCTCCAGCACTCTGCCTGAATTTAAGGACACACATAACATTTGTACACATTTTAGTGGGGGTTATAAATGAATTTAAGGACACAAATAACATTTGGACAAATTTCAGGGGGTGTTTCAGGGAAAGCAGTACAATGGAG
The DNA here is from genome assembly GCF_037356315.1 of Lithobates pipiens. Classification (NCBI taxonomy): domain Eukaryota; kingdom Metazoa; phylum Chordata; class Amphibia; order Anura; family Ranidae; genus Lithobates; species Lithobates pipiens. The sequence continues at coordinate 353,213,042 of NW_027507718.1, read as the reverse complement.
CTGACAATATACATTGTTAAGGGACTAGGCTATAGGTGTATATGGTGTATATGGGCCCAGAATAGCATGCTTCCAGCATGCATGAGGATAAAGGGGACATTCACAGCATATTCCAATCATGGTAATTAGGGAATGATGAAATAAATACAATACATTAGCAAATATTAAATACATATAATGTGATGTTAAAGGATAAAACTTACCTTACTATAGTCCTTCTGCAGGACCAGGATGATGGCTGAACAGGGCCCTGGAACAATGATCCCCAGAGCCTGGGGGGAGATGCCTGTTGAGAACTTGAGGTCCTGCAGGCTTCTACCAGTTACCAAGTACCGCAACATGGCGGCTAGCCTCTGCTCGAGAGTGATAGCTTGCTGCATGCAGGTATCCTGCCTACTGATATAAGGGGTGAGCAAAGCCAACAGACAGTGAAAAATGGGGTCCATCATCCTGAGATAATTCCTGAAATCATCAAGATTATTCTCCTGGATCTCACAAAGCAAAGGCATGTGTGAGAATTGGTCATGCTGGAGTAACCAATTCTTGGTCCATGAACTCCTCCTTGCCCTGTTCATGGACTGGGCTTGGGTCAAAGTATAAACCCCAACACCAAGCCCCCACACAGCACAAAATGTACGATGAGTACGTACCCGCACCATAGTTTCAAAACAGTCGGCTGGTCAGAACGAACTTAACAGAACGCACTGAAGAACAGCAAGGCCTGTGAAAGGTGAGCTGAAAAACAGATATGAACTGACTGAATGCACTGAAAACCAGATAAAAACCCACGAGCACAAACTGAACAGCAGTAAAACGATCTGAAAAAAAAGGAGTGTGAAAAGCGCAAATCGTCGATAAACAAACTTCTACTAACACTAGATTAGCAGAAGGAGCCCAAAGGGTGGCGTATTGGGTATTGATCTTCTTTTTTCTAGTCCTGTTGTACGTGCTGTACATCAACACGTTCTTGACAATCGGACTTTGGTGTGATCGTGTGTCAGTTTCAGCGGAATTCCATCGGAAAAACCTTCAGAGTTTATTCCGACGGGAAAACCGGTCGTGTGTACAGGGCATTAGGGTTGTTTACCTTAATGCAGTGGAAGGGAGTGTATACTTGAATAACATTTTAATTTAAGGGTTCTTTATTTTACCTTAAAGTTATACTAAAAGTTCCTTTTTTTTTTTTTTTTTAAATAACAAACATATCATACTTACCTCCCTGTGCATCTTGTTTTGCACAGAGTGGCCCCAGACCTGGTCTGCTGGGGTCCCTCAGCGGCTCTCTCAGCTCAACCCAGCATTAGATAACCCAATGGGAAAAGCGATCTCCAGGTGGGGTTACCTTGCGGGTGCGCTCCTGAGTCCAGCATTCGGCCATGTCATTGGATTTGATTTACAGCAGTCTGAGCCAATGGCTGCGCTGCTATCACTCTATCCAATCAACAGCCAAGAACCCCCTAGAAAAAATATGAACCTTTACAACCCCTTTAATGCACTCTCTGTTTAAAGATAAAAAAAACTCCTTACTAACTTTTTTCCCCTACTCCCCCCCAGCACTGACCTGAGTCAGTCAGCGATTCAGCATTATGACTGGCCGAAGGTCTTGAGACTCAGGAGACTCGGGCAGCTGCAGGAGCCATTGGCTGTTGTCAGTCAAATTCTTCAAGGAGAGAGCATTGTTAAACTGTGCTTTGTGTGTCTATGAACACAACTCAGCTTTGGAGTGTGCCCAGATGTGTGCCCCATAGCACAAGGGGGAGGCACATGTAGGAAAGTAGGATCTGCAAGCTCCAGCGGTGGACTCCAGAAGAGTAGGTAAAGTAAGGGACCATTCTGTTTAACACCATTGCACAAAGCAGGTAAGTATATCATTTTTTTTTTATTAGGTTTTACAACCACTTTAGGTTAACATACACTATGCAAATTGAGCATTTATTTTACTAAGTGAACAATCTCTATTTCTTCAGCAAATTAACCCCATTGCATCTGCTTTGGGACAAGCATAATGGCCAATCAGTACCTACAAAAGCACAAGTGTAAATGTTTCACAATTTTTTGCCCAGAGATAAAGAAATATTGTTAATTATCTTAGCTAAATTATGCTAGCAAAAATTGTTTAGCGCAGGTTAAAACTGTGGAAGTGGGAAAAAACTGTAGAAATGGCGTTTTCCCCCTTTATCTTAAAATAAGAAAATGCTAATACTTATCCAGATATTTATAGTGGATTCTAAAATAAATCTATGTGAGATAAAAAAATAATAAAAATAGTGTATTAGACCCCCAGCCGGGTGTTGCGTGATATATAGGTATTAGCCCTTGTACACACGGTCCGACATTCTGATGGAAAATGTCTGATAGGACTGTGTTGTCGGATAATCCGACAGTGTGTGGGCTCCATCGGACTGTTTCCGTCGGAGTAACCGACGGACCAAGTTTTCCAGCTGGGCTATACAATTTTCCGACAACATGATCCAATCATGTGTAGAGAATTCCGATCAGACAAAGTGCCTTGCATGCTCAGATCAAATTCCTAGACCAAAGCTATTGGCTACTAGCCTGAACGTGGTCCCGTCCTAACGAAATAACATCATCACGTTAAGTACGATCGGATTTTCTGACAACTTTGTCCGACTGTGTGTATGCAACAGTTTTGGACAAAATCTGTCGGACAAAATCCGTTGGACAAAATCCAACAGATTTGGTTGTCGGAATGTACAAGGGCTTAGACCCTCAGGTGAATTTGTTTTTTTATTATTTTTTTATTATTTTTTATAATATTTTTTAAAAATTGGATTATTATCTCACATAGATTTATTTTAGAGTCCAATATAAATATCTGGATTAGTATAAGCATTTTCTTATTTTAAGATAAAGGGGGAAAGCGCCATTTCTGCATTTTTTTCCCACTTCCACATTCATTCCACCCGCGGGTGGAACAAACTGTAGAGGCAGCTCCAACCCCACAGTATATAAAAAGGCACTTCCAGGGCTATATAAAATCCATAGCGCGGCTTCATTCCCGTTTCTTTGCAAGTTAAAACTGTCCCCTGAATTGTAAAAAAAAAAAATTGTAATGGCAAACTTTTATCAGTGAGAGAAAGTGATTTGTCATCAATGATTAAAACAAAGAAAAGCCATTGCAATAAATAAATAAAAAACAATGGTTACAAAATAGCTGTTGGAGTAAATGTCACTAGCTTCCCTTTACAAACTCAGTGTGTATCAAAAGAAATGCTCAGTCTGTAAAAATTAAAAAATGACTATGCTAGATAAATTATGTAGCAGAATATTGCACAGGCAATCATAAAATAAAATTCCGGGGGGAGGTTGCTGAACCAAAAAGGTTCTATAATTCCACTATTCTGAAACTTAAATTATGCTAATAAAAATCATATTACCCTATGAGCAGTACACAAAAAGAATTCATCATAGAACTAACGTACAAAACTACATTTCGATTTAATAGCATACCACAGAGGTCACACTAAATAGCTCTGCCTGTGTCTTGTAGTAATGATTTTAATGCAGCTATTTGCAAATTGCCTGTTATGTTTTTATGCTTTCTCAAAGGAAGATGCTAATGCAATAACTGATCATTTAGGTGAGCTTTGCAGTTTGGACAACCCTAAACATTTTACTGGTAAAGTTTGTAATACCTTCAAAGGAGAATAGATGAAGGAAATTATTCTCTGCTGCTTTCAGCACAATGAGATCACATTTTGCCTTTCTATCCCTGTTTGTTAGATTAGGATAAATGGCTCGAGTAAACACATTGAATTTAATTCTTCGACCCTTAGTGATGAGAAAAAACAGTGCCTTGGATTCATAAAGGTGTACTTGTTATTGAATTAAACCTGGGCTCCATTCTGACTTGCCAACAGCTGCAGAAGTTGGCACCATCTTCAATACATTAAATTTTTCTGTGAAACACCAGTCCAATCTTCTGCAGATTAAAGAAACAAATAGTGGGTTTGTAATTGCAGATTTCCCTAAAATAGCTTAATGCCTTTTATTTAATATACACCACTACAAGAATGTAATATTCACATCCTCAGAGAAGCAGTGAGAAAATTACGACAAGTTGCAAACATATTTATACTACCTTTCTATCATTTTGATATGCAAGTAATTATATATAAAAAAAAAAAAAAGAGATAAGGGTTCCTGGCTTGCAGAATGCTTGTTCAAGGTTCAAAAGTATTGAACCCAGGTAAAGCAAATATATTTAACCCAAATATAACCATGAAATTAAAAGGCCAGTAATGCCACTGCCCATGTTTCTTATTTGACAGTAACAATTCAAAGGGGTTGTAAAGACAGAAGTTTTTTTTTACCTTAATGCATTCTATGCATTAAAATAAAAAAACCTTCTGTGTGCAGCAGCCCCCCTCATCCCCCTTAATACTTACCTGAGCCCCATCTCTGTCCAGCGATGTACAGGTCTGCCTCGATCATCCAGGACTCTCCCTCTTGAATGGCTGAGACACAGCAGTGGTGCCATTGGCTCCCATTGCTATCAAAGTCAGTTAGCCAATCAGGAGAGAGAGAGAGAATGGAGACACGGAGCAGCAGCTCAGCTCGGGTGCTCCCATAGCAAGCTGCTTGCTGTAGGGGCACTCAACAGAAGGGAGGGGCTAGAAATGCAGAAGATGGACCTGAAAAGAAGAGGATCCAGGTTGCTCTGTGCAAGACCATTTCACAGAGGAGGTAAGTATAACATGTTTACTATTTTTATTAAAAACAAACAAACCTTTAGTATCACTTTAAGATAGAAATTGCACAGAGATTATAGTATTCTGCATTTTTACATACCCAGTGAGTACAAAGTCAAGTATTTTTCTTATATGTGGTTCTGAAAAGATCTGCAGTCTCCCATCACATGGTATTGTTGTGTAAACCTAACACTCTGTTAGAAAACAGTAGTACAATTAAATCACACTTGTTTATTAATAAAAAATAAAAACGTAAATAGAGTAAGCGTAGTCAAAGCATAGCCAAAGTCCAGTAACCGGATCGAGTAGTCAGCCAGTCCAGAGTTCAATAACCAGATTGGGTAATCAGCCAGGACAGAAGTCAGGGATCCAAGTGGAGCAACAGCAAGCAGGGTAAGGAGCCAGAAGGGATGTCAGCAAACAGAACCGCAGAAGATGGTTTCTTGTGAGGTGACCAAGGCGAAGGCAGAGATGAAGTGAGCTGGACAGCTTTAAGTAGGCAGGTCAGACGAGCAGGATCAGGAACAACTGGTAACTGTGGAGAGAGATGAGAGCTGGCAATTAGCCAGCAGCTGAGCAGCCAGCTCAGAGAAGGAAGGGCTAAGCCAGCGCTGACACACTCAATGTGCATGGGTTAGGCGATACTGGACTCAAATGGAAGTAAGTGCTTTATATGCTGGCCTGCATTATCCCAGGTTCAGTTACAGGTCTTCTCACAGGATACCAGCAGCTGGTAAGGCCACTAGATGCACAAGATGGAAGTTCGAATTTTCACAATCATAACCAGAGAATCTGTATTCATTGGATGAGCTTAAACATAAATGTTTAATTTCTGAATAATGTGCACCCCTAACATTTTCAAAATCAGGGAGGCACACCTGTTTAAATCAACATAATATGGTTGGATAAGGAAGCAACAAAAGCAGAAGCTCATGCATGAGGGGGAAGATGCATAGCATTGCAATAAGAGAAAATTGAAAGACAGATACCTATTCCTACCAAGCTGCTGTCAGGTCACCTGTGTCCAGGTGACAGATGCACACCTTTGGAGTCAGGAGTGCACCACTAAGCTAGTGGACCCTACGACTAACTGCTGTGGACAGAACTCTGGGCGGTTCAGGAAGGCAGGACTATTGGAGCACCAACACGGATCCCACTGGGAGATAGAGCATAGGATTCCCCAGGACACGGAGTCTAAGAGCCAGCAGGTGTTCACCAGAGCCTCTAGTGGTGTGGATGGACTGCACTGCAACTGGCTCCAGGTTGCGGCCCCCAGGGTCTCCCAGCTCATGCTCACAGTAGGCTACAGGAGGATAGAGAAGAAGCAGCAGCACAGGACAACAAGGGATAGTCAGTCGATAAGCCAAAGGTCGGGGGAAATAGCAGACAAGAATAGACAGAGAACACGCCACAGGTCAGGGTAACAAGCAGGTAGTGATAGTCAAAGAACAAGCCAAGATCGGTAACAGAAACAGATGTAGAACATATGGCAAGCAGGAGACAGGAAATCAAACACACAATATTACTCGGCAAGGCAGGCTTGGAGAACACAGTGTTAAATAGTGGTTCCTGTTGAGGCTGGGGTGGAGCCACACTGAGGGAAGATTACTGAACCATGCAGGTTTGAGAGTGCAGGCCCTAAGGCTGATACACAGACCAGGTAAGAGACGGACAGGGCATGTTAGTATTACTGCAGATTCATGACAGCTGGGTGGGATCTGTGCTGATGTGGAGCTCGTCAGGAAAGGAAAATTATGGTAAATATCTGCCATTCAATTTTCTGTTTTACTGATGGCTCCAGGTCAGCACAGCTGGAAACTAACTAGCCCCATAGGGGAAGGATAATACTACACACTCCTTAATTCTGGCTAAAAACAGAAGCCAGGATGCCTCTGCCAATTTCAACTGTCATTAAGGTTGCTTCTATACAATAATGAGCCATGAATGTATATATATTGATGCCCATGTGCCTGCCTTGCAAATCATCTCTGGGACACTTGGCCTGTTGCCACTCTCAAGGTCCAGACCATTTTAGTGAAGAGTGTCATGATTCACTTGTTTTCAGAAACCATGAACCAGACCAAGACAGAAGTACAATTAAATCACACTTGTTTATTAATACAAATAAAAAGGTAAATAGAGTATGCGTAGTCAAAGCATAGCCAGAGTCCAGTAACCGGATCGAGTAGTCAGCCAGTCCAGAGTTCAATAACCAGATCGGGTAATCAGCCTGGCCAGAAGTCAGGGATCCAAGTGAAGCAACAGCAAGCAGGATAAGGAGTCAGAAGATGGTTTCTTGTGATGTGACCAAGGCGAAGGCAGAGATGAAGTGAAGTGAAGTGCTGGACAGCTTTAAGTAGGCAGGTCAGATGAGCAGCATCAGGCACAGCTGGGTAACTGTGGAGAGAGCTGAGAGCTGGCAATTAGCTGACAGCTGAGCAGCCAGGCCAGAGAAGGAAGGGCTAAGCCAGCTCTGACAGTTGTAGACCAAGCAGATGAGCTACACCAACCAAGAGGAAAAGAGAAGAATACAGAGGCTGTAGGTGGGCTCCAATTTGTGAGTTAAGGTCCTGGGAGCATGGGGGGCAGGGCCTATAGCCAGTTGTGCTGACATGAAGCTGTCGGGAAATATAGTTTTAACGAGAGTGACTAATAAGATTTAACCCCTTTTAAAGCATTTTCCAAGGAAAGATGTCCTATTTTTCTACACTAAAAACAATAGGTTCAAACTTTTAACTTTGAAATGCTTGCTTTAGCTTCAGACCTAAGTTTGTTGTTGTTCGGTCAAAATCCACATTCTGACAGTAAATGCATGCAAGCGATTGTTAGAGCTTTTGTCTGCTTGTCAAGTCAGGGACATAACTACAAATCATAGGGTCCCATAGAAAAAAAGTAAAGGGCTTCCTGGCAACCTCATTCTGTTGTACCCCTGACACTGTCAATTGTGACAATACTATCACTGTTCATAACCTAAAATATGCCAAGCAAGCAAAAGCAGCACAAGAGATGCCAGTCTAATCGGTGCACTACTATAGACCAGTGGTGTGGTTGCCAATGCAGGGAATCAACCTTTAACCTGATTTAGGCTGATTACGCTGTCCTTAGTAACCCAGATAGCAAGCAATTGTGCTGCAAGTTTGAAAATGACTTTCTAAGCTATTGCTAGACTTGTCAGACTTCACAAATGTGTTACATAATTGCAGCAAGTCTGCATTTTATTACTCCAGATCTTTGAAAACATTCTGCAAGTCTGCTGCAAGTTCTGGTTTAGTCACATTGTGCAATAGTCATCCCACCACAGGGTTCACTGTGGTTGAATTTCCATGCTGTAGACTTGCAGAACTCTTGTTGTAGACTCCCCACTGAAACTTTGCTATTGCTAGAGACTTGTCATGCAAATTTGCTACAAATTGTAAAAGTGTCAACTAGAACATGTGCTTCAAGTGCTCTGGAAGTGTACAACTTGCCAATGAAAATGTGGAGCAAGTTAACAGACTTACAATTCAAGACTGACACAAATGTGTGGCAAGTTATCCTTGCTATCTGGAACTCCCAATCATTTTCAGCTTCAAATAACTTTTTTCAAGAGTACAAATCTCGGTGTTATATCTAAACCCTCAATTCTTTCACAACCACACCGAAGAAATTGTCTGGTAACTGGAGTTGTAGTAACAGTAATAATAATAATCATAATATTTTATATTGTTACATAATGTATAATGCTCCTTCTCACAGTAACTATTCAACTCTTATAAATATTTTCAGTTGTTTTCTCAGTTTTCACAAAGAGACGCACTGGATTTTTTAAGCCTCATAAAGACTGTTATGTAGTACCATGATAAGGTCATCCAGTGGCCAGAGAAAAACGGACAAACTGTGACCCTCCAATCTAGATATGCATGCCCAATAATTTTCTGTAGTTGGGTTCCCAATCCCAGCTGCCACCATGCATGTTTGCCTCGGAATTATTGCACAGCTCCCAGTCTGCTAATTGGGGTATCATGTGGACTCGGAAGTGTGCAGTAATCTTATGGGTCCTTCATTCTGTGTGTTATCTGCCCCTGCACTCTCCTTGTGCTAACTATGAAAAGTTCTGGACTAGTGAGAGGAAAAACAAAAGGCAGGGCACTAGGGGCATTGCTGGTATAATTATAGACCTGGGGAAAACTTTATTTGATCATTACAGAAAATGAACTTTCAAAGACATGCTACATCCAGTAATACTAACTAAAAAAGATATCCCTCACAAGAAGAACTTGTGTGGATAAAGAAAAATTTTAAAAGCACAACACGAGACACATATACAGTACACATACAGTATGTAAAAAAAGTATTTTATTTCACAATTTTTTTTTGTAAAAAATGACTTTACAACAAGCCAAAACAAGTGGGACACCCCTATAGACTAAACTCTCATAGAAATACGGTCTAGAACTGTAAAATATGTATCCGGAAAGACACATACAAGTGACAAACCATTAAACACTCATGATTACTCGTGTCCTGCGTTATGTTTAAGGGTTAACGCTGTAGGCTTTGCCCCCCCCCCCCCCTCATTTTGGCATGTTATGAAGCCCTTCCTTACTAACTATAAATATTTGTGAAATAAAATACCTTTTTTTACATGTCTATAAGTGTCTCATGTTGTGCCTTTAATATCCACCTTTATCCACACAAGTTCTTCTTGTGAGGAATATATTTTTTCTATTTGACCATTATTTTTCCCAAATAAACCAAAGTCATTGGTGTTTCTAATGTGCTTATCCCATTGGCTTAAACATGACTGGGTGCCTAGGATGACATTTTCACATATGGGAAAGTGATACATAGGGATGAGTCGTACACCCCCCTGGTCGGTTTGCACCAGAACAGGCAAAAAATGTGTGCAAACATGAGAACACCATTAAAGTCTATGGGACACAAACATGAATAATCAGAAGTGCTAATTGTAAAGGCTTATATGCAAGTTATTGCCATAAAAAGTGTATGGGGACCAGGGTACTGTCCCAGGGGACATGTATCAATGCAAAAAAAGTACGCCTATTGCGAGTATTTTTTACCGAAAATATGTAGAAGAATATATATCAGCCTAAACCGATTAATAAATGTGTTTTTATATATTTCGTTTGGATATGTATTATAGCAAAAAGTAAAAAAAAAATTTTTTATTTTTTAAAATTGTCGCTCTTTGTTTATAGCGCAAAAAATAAGAACCGCAGAGGTGATCAAATACCACCAAATAATAGCTCTATTTGTGGGAAAAAAAGGATGTAAATTTTGTTTGGGTACGACATCGCACAATCGCGCAGTTGTCAGTTAAAGCGACGCAGTGCCGTATCGTAAAAATGGCCTGGTCATTAAGGGGGCAAATTACATTTCTAAAGGAAAAAATGTCATTTAAGCTTGCTTGCTGCTGTAATGTATTGCCGGATCCCGGTAATATAGTTCAAAATCAAGGGGAAAAAATAGCATGGGTTCCCCCCAGTCCATACTAGGCCCTGGTCTGTTTGTGGGGGTCTGTAGGTGGGGGCTTATCAAAATCTGGAAGCCTCCTTTAACAAGAAGATCCCGCTCCCCCTAATTGTACCCCTACTCATTCACCAAAAAGGTGTCAAAAAGTTAAAAAAAACACGGAAGACAGTTTTTGACAATACCTTTATTAAAAAGGAAAAAAAAAGTGTCCCACCATGTCCGTCGTTCAATCACAGCATCGACGGACCCGAAAAATAGGGTAAAAAAAGAGCTCTCCATGGCTAGATGGGAGGCGTCCCGCTGACTGCTGTCTTTTCGTGGTGAGGTGATAGCTGTTATAAAGGCAAGGGTGGGGCCACCCGCTGACATAACAGGATGACCCCACCCCTTCTGATAGCACATGATGTGTTAAAGAGGGCTTCCAGATTCCAATAAGCCCCCCACCCACAGACCCCCACAACCACCCGACAAGGGTTGTCGAAATGAGGCCCTTGTCTTCATCAACATGGGGACAAGGTGCTTTCGAACTCTGGTTCATTCAATATACCCACCTTGTGATAACCACCACCATAATAAAGGATGTACCCTTACCAGAGCATATTGACCACCTATTACGGGGGGGGGGGGGGGGGGGTTCAAAAAAGGCTTGTGTAGCTTATATATTACATTCACTCTTGCTATTCCACATTAAAAAACAAGCAAAATCATCAAGCAGTCACCTCTGAGTGATACTCCTCCGATCCCAAACCAAGATGTCCAGTGAAATGTAGCAATATAAAGATAAACGCCAATAGTGTAAAATCCATGCCTTGGAAGAAGTTCTATTGAAACAAAACCGGTCGAGTAAAAGATTTATATCACGTCATCATATTTGGATTGAGCCAAAGTCCTTGTTTTTGTGGACTGAGGAAGATTGTACCCATGTAAAGGCATGCTATGCGTTACTTAAATAAAGCCGAGTTTTACCAAGCTTATGATAGACACGCAAAATTCAGCAACACTTGGGCATGCTGGACACATTTTAGAAATCCCACAAACAACTGCACCCCTGCCGCACTCAACCAGATTTAAAGATACCTTTGCACCTAGTCCAGTCAGTCCGCCCCCCCATCCTCACCCCCCGTTCTTAACTACCATAACCCTCAATTGTTACCCCGTCACTTCATACACTGAACCTGACAGCGACTAATGCCGAACTACTTAACTAATTCATTAGGCGTGCTCACCTTGTCACTACATTCGTTTTATACATACACCAAGCGATTAACAACAACGGGTAGGGTCACGAATAGACGTTGAATTGAGCGGGCCCTACCAAAACCCCACAGTCAGTCCCTAATTTGTACAATGGTCGCCTCCCATTCACAGTGATTTCCCTTTAGGGGTGGACGTATGGAGGATGAACATGCACAGGGACCCCCAAACACCTAGTCAACCTCCCTTCCTTCTGCACAGAATTTTGCACCCCGATTCTGTAAGAACATGCCTTATGTTATCTTATGTGACAGAATAAATACTACTACTTTGTTGAGTTATTTGTTGTTTGATGGTCAACACCCAAACTGTAAATGTTGCCACTGGGGGAACCAAAACCGGACCTCCACGGGGGTCCCGGGGGGGGGGGGGGGTCCTCCCGGGGGGACACGCGGGGGATTGAAAAAGGATGAAGGAGGAGGTTAGGGTGCAAATAATGTCATACAACGTTCGAGGTTTAAATTCATCAAGGAAGAGATATGTGATTCTGAGAGAATTAGAAAGTTACAATGCGGGAATAATATTCCTACAAGAGACACATATCACACAGGACTCAAATATTAAGATCCGTTCAGGTGCCATACCAACATGGTTTTATGGAGACTCTCCAGTGAAAGGAGCAAAAGGTGTTGCAATAGGAATAGGAAAAAATATCCTGAAATAAATAAATAATTTTAAACAGGGTAAGCTGATACTGGCGGGTGATTTAAACTTTCCCGTGGAACAAAAGATGGACAGCACAACAACCTCGATGGAGAAAGAAATTACACAACGGAAGATACTAAGAAAAAATGTCCTTGAAGCCCAATTAGTTGATCCCTGATGGATACAACATAAAGAAATAAAGGACTATACTTTTTTTCAGCGGTACACGGTGTATACTCTTGGTTGGACTATATAATGGTAGAACATAGAATGCTAGAAGAAATAGCTGAAGCAAAAATCAGGATAACAACGGTTTCAGACCATGCCCCAGTATTGCTAAAGCTCACTTTGCAAGGGGAATCCATAGGGACAGGGATGTGGAGATTAAATGAAGATTTGCTGGAGGATGAAGAAAAACAAAAAATTATTCAGGAGGAGATAGAAAAATATTTTCAAGAAAATGAAACCCCTAACTTGACAAAGGCAACCATCTGGGAGGCTCATAAGTTGATAATTAGAGGAAAATTGACCGCGATTGGTGCTAAGAGGACACAAGATCAGAGAAGAGATAAGAATAACGGAAGAACTTCAGGAATTGGAACAAAAACACAAAACGCAACCGAAAAAAGAAATTCTCCAGGAGCTAATTCAAAAGCGAGAACAACTGAAAACAGTATTGGATGAAGAAAAAAATTGCTATAGAGTAGTACAGGAGAGATACAAGTAGGGCAATAAACCAGGGAAATATCAAGCAAATTTGGTGAGAAAACAGAAGACCAGAAATTTCACAGAGAAGATCAAAAATGAATACGGAGAAATAGTATACAAAAGAACAGAGATCGTGGCAGCATTCAACTCTTCAACAATATTTTAATGCATTCAGGGCTCAAGTCCTGTGGGAATGCATGGGAACGGAGTTCCTGTACTTTTTCCACAACAGGAACTCAGTTCCCATTAGCAGCCATGTCCTGCAAGACTTTGAAGTATGCGAGCTGTGTGAAAGGTGCTGCACCAGCAGCTGCCGACACAGCTCACAATAGTAAGTGCCGCACACCTGACCATTCAGGCATTGCCAGTAGGGGCCCCATGACAGCTTACGCTTCGATCTACCTGTCAATTACAGCTAGCTGACTGGTAGATCAGGTCTAGGTCCAGCTATTCTGCTCACAGGACATGCAGGGAGAGAGGTGAGCTGAGGGAGGGACATCAGTTTGGGGTGGTAAGCTGAGCACAATACCTGGCAAAATTTAATGGAGGGAAGTTTATGTGGAAATATGTGAAGGGTTGGGATAGCAGCAAGTATGTGTTGGAGCCCCGCAGAGTTCGCAGTCCCCCAAGCTAACATACATCTCCTAAGCAGGAACACATCACTATCTCCCCAAGCATTTTGTCCAGATAATGTGCAGTTAATTTATGACCTTTCCATTTAACCCTGTGTTATCCAAACTCTATTCAATGAAAAGTGTAAACTCACCACATAAACACTCTATATACAAAATAACATTTCCCAATAACGATCAGAACATGATGTTAACATTTGCATGGAAGCACAATGGAACGAATGCTGATTATTCAGAGAATTACCGTATTTATGTTTATTGAGGATTGTTGTTTTTTTTTATGTACTAACAGTTAAGCTTCATACACACAATACGAAAATTGGATGAAAAATACCAATTTTGAAGCGTTCGTGCATATGAGCGTATCATTTTTTATTTTTTTTGGTGGGGGAGTGGATCTTGGGTGGAAGCCCCCACGCTTTTTTCCCCAGGACTTGACCCCTGAGTGCATTATACGCAATAAGAAAAAATGAGTCCGCCCAAGATTGGGAAACAAGATGAAAGAAGATCCAAACCTACGTGAAGGAAGCAAAACTACCTAAGGCCCAAATGGAGCAATTAATAGAGCTAGAAAAAAAGAATAACGGAAGAAGAAATAATACAAGCAATAAAGAAAATACCAGCAGGGAAAAGCTCAGGGCCCGACGGCTTCACGATCAAATATTACAAAAAATTTCAAGAAACTCTGACTCCAAAACTAAGTGAATATTTTGATATCCTGGGAGAGAAAGAAAAAATTAGGAAAGAATCGCTGTCAGCATATATAACGATCATACCGAAGGAAGGGAAAGACAAAACTAACTGTTCTAGTTATAGACCTATTTCCCTTTTAAATACTGATATTAAAATATATGTAAAGATTTTAGGCCACTAGATTCAAATTTTCTATTCCATATTGGATAAACCCAGACCAAACGGGATTCGTCCCTGAAAGAGAGGGAAGAGACAATAGCCTAAAAACAGTTTTGATGTTAGGTTCACGTAAGAAGGGGTCCCCATATAAATATAGGGTATTGGGGCAAAATTTACACATATTGACTAAAAATGCATACAAAATATGGGACACACTATGTCGGAGAGAGAAATGGGAGTACAACACTCCGTTAATAGCACTCACAGGAATGAATTTCAGATACATATGGTTCATGGAAAAAAAAAAAACCTCAATTGAAAGATGTGATGGTAAAGGGAAGAATTAAAACAAGACAGGAAATAGAAAGGGACACTGGTTGGAAACTAAATGACTGGAATTTAATACAACTAATGCCGCGCACACGCGATCAACCAATCCGGTGGAAAACTCCGGCGGACTCGAGTCCCACAATTCCCACCGTGCGTGGGCTCCGGCAGACTTTTTTTTACCCAAAAGTCCGGCGGACTAAGAAAGTAGTTTTGCACCAAAATATGTCCGCCGGACTCGCAGTCCGGCAGACAATACGGTCGTGTGTGTGCTAGTCCGGCGGACAATATGGCCGTGTGTGTGCTAGTCCGCCGTACTTTTGAAATGAACAGACTTTTCCCGCCCAGAGAAAAGTCCGCTCATTTTGAGTGCAGCTCCAGGTAGCCGGGGCTAGCGAAGGAAGCGTCGCTGGCCCTGTCACCTGGTATGGAGTTAAAGGGGAAGTCCTACGCTGAAAAAACGGCGTGGGGGTCCCGCTCTAGGTCCATATCAGACCCTTATCTGAGCACGCTACCCGGCCGGTCAGTAAAGGGGGTGGGGACGAGCGAGCACCCCCCCTCCTGAGCCATACCAGGCCGCGTGCCCTCAACATGGGGGGTGCTTTGGGGAAGGGGGGGCCGCGCAGACCCCCACCCCAAAGCACCTTGTCCCCATGTTGATGAGGACAAGGGCCTCTTCCCGACAACCCTGGCCGTTGGTTGTCGGGGTCTGCGGGTGGGGGCTTATCGGAATCCTCCTCTTTTGCTAGCTCTTTTACTAGCGGAGGAGCCCGGCTTTCTTCTTTGCCGCCACCCTCTGCTTCCGACTTCGGGGGTCTTGTCCCCCTCTTCGGGGGTCTTGTGCCCCTCTTTGGTTCTTCTTGCCGGGCCTCAGCGCCTTCTTCTAGCTCTTACAAGCGGTGGTCCGGTCTTCTGTCGCCGCTGCCGCTGTCGCCGTCTTCTCTTCTTCTGTTCTTCTCTTCTTGAGCTATTGCCTCGTCGCTGTGTCTGGCCACAATGACGGGCACGCGGCATGCGGCGACTTATATAGGGACATCGCAGAATGATGTCCCCGCCCATTATGATGTCACAGTCCCAGGAAAAAAATGTTTTTTTTAATATATTTTTGGGGGATATTTATTATAACAAAAAGTAAAAAATAATGCCTTTTTTTCAAAATTGTCGCTCTATTTTTGTTTATAACGCAAAAAATAAAAACCGCAGGGGTGATCAAATACCAAAAGAAAGCTCTATTTGTGGGAAAAAAGGACGTCAATTTTGTTTGGGAGCCACGTCACACAGCCGCACAATTGTCAGTTAAAGCGATGCAGTGCTAAATCGCAAAAAGTGGTCTGGTCTTAAGCCAGCAAAACAGTCCAGTCTGAAAGTGGATATATATATATATATATATATATATATCTATATATATATATATATATATATATATATATATATATATATATATACACACACACACACAGTATATACTAGGCTGTATATATATTAAATACACTGCCTGCATGCCACACACTAACCACCTGCCTAATCTAGCTTAATCTATTTCTGTCCACACATTATACACGGCCGCTATGTAGGCAGCCTTATATCGTGTGGGGCGTGGTCTTAGTCTTTGGCTAATTATGGCTCTCGCAGCATAGCGCGCTGTGATTGGCCAAAACATGCAGATCAGGCGCATGCTTTGGCCGATCATCAGACGTCATTGCACTGCGATCTCCATTATGAGGTGCTCGCAGCACCTAATTTCCCGTGAATGCCCCATATGTTCGGTTTGTTTGCGAGCAAATGAACACTCGATGTTCGAGTCGAACTTACATTCAACTCGAACTGCAGGCTCATCCCTAGTGATACACAGCACAAGTGTCTGAGTCAATATTATTGTGATGTATTTATGAATGAATCATGCAACCACTTTTTTCCAAGCTTTATTCATACAAGACCTGTTATCAGTGCTCTGGATACACAGGAGTTTACTATTAAACTGACAGCTGATGTCCACAACTTACAGTGAGACAGTGGCCTCACCTACACCACCCTCTTTTGCAGCACCCTCTTTTCATTTGGCTCTGCCAAGCTCTGATAACAGGTAATTTAATATAACAGAGTTTAAAAAAATACATATTTAGCAATTTTAATGCATATGTACAACAACTAAAACCATTTATAACTTGCAACTGGTGTTCTTTCAGTCCTCTGGTCCTCATTTATTCTCCAAATTTGGATATATTATCTATACAACCACCATGGCTTGCTAGTCTCTTGTGAACAAGAAACAAAATACTGTTATTTGCCAAAGACTGAAAAAAATGTGCAAGGCTTTGACAAGAATTGAATGAATTCAATTCTATCTCTTTTTCTATTACAGCAACCTTTATTTTAGTGCTGAAGGCTCATTAATACAGCTGCTGCCCAGTGGCATATGAATAATTCCACTTTTGCTTGCTGTAATATTTTCTGAAGATGTTCCTTACATTTTCCAGAGTGAACTAGACCCTGTTCTTTTCATATGTTTGATGAGCAGATTGCTGTTGTGGTTGGGCGGTAGGAGCAGCTAAAGAGGTCAATTATGAGATCTTTGACAATGTTTTGTTGGAGAAAGACAGTAAAACACTGCCATGGCTGTATAATGAATTATTTAAGCATTCTTTTTAGGCCATGCAAAGATGCAACAATGATCTCAGGAGGGTCAGTACTGAAAACCAGGATAGCTCTGCTCAGTTATAGCTACTATACACCATGCATATGAATTTATTATAAGATGGGTTTTCTTAAATAAACAACAACACAGAATATGCTATTGACAAGAAACATGGGAAATTACATAAGAAAAAATAAGTTACTGTGGTACTTTGTTGTTGACACTTTGATGTTAATACTTTAGCAGTGATGTTTTAATGGCTAGGGTGAAAAAAATTATAATGCCTATGTCAAAGATCCACTTTTTTTGCATAAATATGAAGATGAAGTCTTAAACATGTTTTATAGAAAGTAAATATGGTCAAATGTGTTTTTACAGTTTTTGGTAGTGAGGACATTTTAGTATGTGTTGTTTTTATTGCTATCCCTTTACCCCAGGGAGACCTTTCCTTTCTCTCTGGGGACCAAGAGAGGAATGAGGATGTCAGTAACAGGTGTGAAAGTTCTATTATGAATAAAATCTACTTATCTCACCCTTGACTGCCTCTTGCTCCCAACCCAACCACTACAATCCATCCCATTTCTTTGATGTCTTTGACACCTACTCTCTCCTTAGTTTACAGAGAATAAAGACTTTTGGTCAACTTCAAGAGACTCACAATATTTCTAGTTTTTGCATTCTATCCACTTGGTTGCAGGCTCGATCCTCAGTCTTTTTCGTTTAATGCAAACATCCCTTAATATAAAATATGTAAATACAACAAAGAATGGCTGAGAATATGATCTACTCAAAGCGGTAACAAAGGCCGCTTTGTTATTTTTACCTACAGGTAGGGCTATAAGGCTTACTTGTAGGTAAATTAAATATTTCCTAAAACGTGTATCATAGTTCCATAGTTACCTAGTAGGTGAGGTTGAAAAAAGACACAAGTCCATCAAGTCCAACCTATGTGTGTCAGTATTACATTGTATATCCCTGTATGCTCGTTCAGGTGCTTATCTAATAGTTTTTTGAAACTATCGATGCTCCCTGTTGAGACCACCAGATGTGGAAGGGAATTCCACATCCTTTCCGCTCTTACAGTAAATAACCCTCTACGTAGTTTAAGGTTAAACCTCTTTTCTTCTCATTTTAATGAGGGGCCACATGTCTTGTTGAACTCCCTTCCGCAAAAATTTTTTATCTCTATTGTGGGGTCACCAGTATGGTATTTATAAATTGAAATCATATCCCCTCTCAAGCGTCTCTTCTCCAGAGAGAATACGTTTAGTGCTCACAACCTTTCCTCATAACTAATGTCCTCCATATCCTTTATTAGCTTAGTTGCCCTCCTTTGTACTTGCTCCATTTCCAGTACATCCTTCCTGAGGACCGGTGCCCAGAACTGGACAGCATACTCTAGGTGCTGCCAGACCAGAGTCTTGTAGAGTGGGAGAATTATTGTTTTATCTCTGGAGTTGATCCCTTTTTAATGCATGCCAATATTCTGTTTGCTTTGTTAGCAACAGCTTGGCATTGCAGGCCATTGCTGAGCCTATCATGTACTAGGACCCCCAGGTTCTTTTCCATCCCAGATTCCCCCAGAAGTCCCCTCCCCTAGTTTATAGATTGCATTCATATTTTTCCACCCAAATGCATTATTTTACATTAAACCTCATTTGCCATGTAGTTGCCCACCCCATTAATTTGTTCAGATCTTTTTGCAAGGTTTCCACATTGCCCTGCTTAGCTTAGTACCATCTGCAAATACAGAGATTGAACTGTTTATCCCGTCCTCCAGGTCCATTATGAACAAATAAATAGGATTTGTCCCAGCACAGAACCCTAGGGACCCCACTACTCACCTCTGACCATTCCAAGTACTCCCCATTTATCACCACCCTCTGAACTCTCCCTTGTAGTCAGTTTTCTATCCAAGCACTCACCCTATGGTCCATGCCAACGGGCCTTATTTTGTACAGTTTGTACAGTAAACGTTTATGGGGATCTGTGTCAAATGCTTTTGCAAAATCAAGATAAACCACGTCTACGGGCCTTTCTTTATCTAGATGGCAACTCACCTCCTCATAGGTGGTTGAAGGGTCTGAAAGGTCCTGTATGGATATTTAGGGGGACCCCCACGTAAAAAAAAAATTCAAATTTGACACGGGGTTCCCCTTAATATCCATACCAGACCTGAAGGGCCTGGTAATTGAATTTAGGGGAACCCCCACGCTTTTTTAAAAAAAATTTTTTTATTTTTTATCAATGAATGAATTGTCGGCTAATACAGAGAACACTCATTGAGTGTTCTCTGTATTACGGGAGCCGACAATGGAAAGAGATTTTAAAAGACTTTTTTTCCTTGCGAAATGACACTTTGTGCAGGGACAGTTCTAAGCATGGGAAACATGCGCCCCTTCACAGGCATACTATACACACCCCCCAGGTATGAAATTTAAAGGAATATTACACTTTTATTGTTTCACTTTAAATCATTATTAAAATCACTGCTCCTGAAAAAAACGTCCGTTTTAAAAACGTTTTTTTGCATTGATCCATGTCCCCTGGGGCAGGACCCGGGTCCCCAAACACTTTTTAGGACAGTAACTTGCATATTAGCCTTTAAAATTAGCACTTTAGATCCCATAGACTTTAATAGGGTTCTAAAGTTCACACGAAGTTTAGGTCTGTTCTCAGGTTCTGGTGCAAACCGAACAGGGGGGTGTTCGGCTCATCCTTATTTAGGACAATCCATCTGCCTCATGGGCGCACATTGTGCTCATTGGCACCAATGACAGCTGGGTCTTCCCCAGCCCCTCCCAGTAATCTGTCCACCAGATCCGTGATGTGCCGAACCGGAGCGCCCGGTAGACAACATACAGTTCGGCGCTTCAGGTCTTTGTTACGGATTGCCCTCTTTGTCCTTCTAAGAATTGAGTCCCCTACCACCAGAATCTGTTTTTCCTTTCCTTTTGCTTCCACCCCACTCTCACTGGAGGAGTTTTTTCCCCGGCAGCTAGGAGAGTCCCTCAGCTCCATCAGTGCTGGTCTCTTGCTGGTTTCACCAATGTCACTCAATAGAGCATACTTATTGGGATGCTCCAGCCCTGGATCGACCTCCCTGGCACTTCCCCCTCTACCCTTCCTGACTGTCACCCATCTACTCTTTCCTAGTGCCTGCACCTCTGTCTCCACCCGCCTCTGTGTTGGCCCCTGTTGCCACCTGCCGTGTATGTTCCTGGCTCTCCTTTAGTATGGAGGGACTTCTCAGTGCTGACAGTTGCTTCCCCAGATTCAGGAGACATTCCCCATCATTTAGGAGAAATTCGCCCTGCATGCAGCCGTTGATGTCACCAGCACATGCGCTCTAAAGGTCCGGGATACAATGCCGGTCCTTCAGAGCTTCTTGCCGGAATTAAGGGCTCCAGCATGCATGTGCAGGAGTGACGTGATTGTGGCTCTGGCTACTCACATTGCCAGAGCCTGCAAACCCGGAAAAAAAACCAGAGGAAAATGCCAGTCCTCTCAGCAGTGACCAGGTGCCGCAGGAAGGGCTTTGCTCTAAGGTAAGCAATGCATACTGGTATATTATGCCATTGTCTTTGTTTTTTTTAATTCTGCAGCCGTTTACTACTGCTTTAAGCAAAAAGTTATAAAAACATACTTGCACTACAGAACTGCTATTTTGATGGGATTATATTCCTGTAAGCTTGGTCAAAAATATAGCCTCCAATCCTCCAATATAATCAACCTGACAGTATAATACATATTTGGTTGAGTTGCCATTCTCACACACGTTCAATTTCTGAAATTTCTATGGTCTAGCACAGAGGTCTCCAAACTGCAGCCCGGAACCAGATGGGGACCTTTGCTTGCTTTTATCTGGCCCTTGGGACACTGTTTCATCCACTGATACCAACAATGAGACATAATTCCCCCCACTGATACCAATGAAGGCACACAATTTCTCCCAATTACACCAACGATGGGGCACTGTTCCAATTACACCAACAATGGGACACAATTTGGGGCATAATGCACATCAGTGCAGTGCGTTCAACAAAATTAGAACATGCAGCATTTTTTCCTGCATAAAGCGCATCTGGAATGCATCAAAAACACCTGACAAGGGATATTACATTGTTTTCAGTGGTGCCCATGCAAATCAATACAACTCCGAACTATATTATTTTGGAAAAGGTTCCACTACTACTTTGGCACGACTCCAGTGTGATTTCAGCCACAGAGACTTCTATGTTATATCACAGAAGTCACATCAGCATGTGATAAATAGTGATTTCTATACAACGTTGATGGGTCAGTGTTTTATTTTAACCCTCACCTCTCAGGTCTTCCTTGCTGTATAAAAAAAACACTACTCTCTATTCATAATCACATTGCATTCACACCTGAGCACAGTTTTTTTGTGTGATATTCACCCATAAACACACAGTATGCATAGGGAAGCCAATTCACTTAAACCAGGTCTTTAGCATTCAGTTCTCTAATCTCCCCCCGCCTTTCCTGTGTTGTGCATGGAACAGGCCAGGCTGTATTCTAAAGAATAGAACTTTGGAGGTCCTTCCCTTTAACTTGCAGCCTAGTTCTTTAACGCTGGGCTCCTCCATTAGCAAAAGAGCGGCAAAAGAGCAGAAGATAGCGGAGGACAAGAAGAACCGGAAAGCATGGAGAAGTCAGAAGAGACCCCCAAAGTCAGAAGAAGACCTCCGGAGCTGCCTAATAAACTACTTTAAAAACCTGTGTAGTGTTTTTTTATTGACACTTTTTCCTTCAGGTGAATGGGTAGGGGTACGATGTACCCTATACTCATTCTCATAGGGTGGGGGGCCAGGATCTGGGTGCCCCCTTATTAAAGGGGGTTCCTGGATTCCGATAAGTCCCGACAACCAATGGCCAGCCTTGTCCTCATCAACATGGGGTCAAGGTGCTCTGGGGTAGGGGGGCCATAGGGTGCCCCTCTTCCCCAAAGCACCCACCCCTCTTTGTTGAGAGCATGCGGCCTGTTACGGTTTCAAGTGGGGGAAGGCGCTCGCTCATCCCCACCCCCTTTTCAGGCTGCGTGCTCGGATAAGGGTCTGGTATGAACTTTGGGGGGACCCCCATGACATTTTTTGGTGTAGGGGTTACCCTTAAAACCCATACCAGGTGACGAGGCTCGCAAGGTGTCAATCTCGCCAATGGAGGCGGTGAGATTGACTTCCTTCTCTAGTCCCGTCATACCTGAAGTCACGTTCAAAAGTCCTCCAGATACTTTGATCGTGTGTATGCGGCATTAGAGAATACCCCCCCCCCCCCCACACACACACACACACACACTTACTAATGAATACTCTATTGTTGTATTTTTGACTAGTGGTAGGTATAGACCAATGCAGAATAGTATTGCTGTATTGGATCTGCCGCATTACTTATAGCTGCATTGAGGGATTCTAACAGTCCTTGATCACAACCAAGAAGTCATCCATTGTAGGTTCTGAAAGTATAGGAAGGGAGGACCCCCACCATGCCAACATCCACTAACTCTAGAAAAAGGATTGAAAGAGTAAAACTCTCTCAAAGAATATAAGTACTTTGTGGGCACAACATGAGGCAAGGATAATAAGCATGAATTTTTTTATTTATTACAAAAATGGTAAAAAATTACACATAATATGACAAACAACAACACCCTCTACTGGACAAGGTCAACAGATACTCAAATAACGAGACATAGAGGCATGGATCCTTAAAGAATTAATAGAAAGTTCATAAATGTATAATGAAAAACTGTATTGTATCAAATGGTTGGGTCTATAAGCTCCTCAATGCTTGTCTGTCAACTGTCTATTAATTTTTTAACCACTTTAACCCCGGAAGCGTTTTCCCCCTTAATGACCTGGCCATTATTTGCGTTTCGGCACTGCGTTGCTTTGACTCACAATTGCGCGGTCGTGCAATGCTGTACCCAAACAAAATTGATGTATTTTTTTACCCACAAATAGAGCATTCTTTTGGTGGTATTTGATCACCTCTGCTATAATGCATATCCAAAAAATGTATTCAGTTTAGGCCGATATATATTTTTCTACATATTTTTGGCAACAAAAATTGCAATAGGTGTATATTGATTGGTTTGCACAAAAGTTATGAAGGATGACTGCCTTCAATTTTTGGGACCTTGGACCCACCATGTTACCTGCATGCTGGATGGTGCTGTGCTGGCTACAGGGATCTAGGAAAATACAGAATACAGGACTTACAAAAATAAATGTAGTGTAGCACTGAGGTAATATTGTACTCATCTACAAGATGGGCAGCAGGGTAGAAGCTAGCAATTACAGGCCAGTGAATTTAACATCAATCGTAGTCAAGTAATGGAATCACTCCTGAAAAGGATCATTGATCACCTAAAAATACATGTCTTGCTGGACCCAAAGCAGCATAGCAGACTAATCTGATTGAATTTTGACTAAATTTACAAGTGTGTTGGACCAGTGTGGTGCTGTGGACATAGCATACCTTGATTTCAGAAAGGATAACTTTGTCCGGCCCAACTGCATAGGTTCCTCAGCAGGCAGGGGGCGCTCCTCGGACCGAAGAGAATGGACTGGGGGCTCAGGCTGCCTAAAGAAAGGGGTGTGCTGGCGTCTTTTTTCCAGGGCCCTCTCCTGAAAGCGAATATCGATCTGGTTACACAAGGTGATGACACTGTCCAGATCAGCAGGAAGGGATCTTCCTGCTACTTCATCCTTCACTCTATCAGAGAGGCCATGTAAAAAGGTTGCAACTAGGGCCTCATTATTCCAGCTCAATTCAGCTGTGAGGATACGGAACTGAAGAGCATACTGTCCCACAGAAGCGGACTCTTGATGGAAGATGTAAAAGAGCACTAGCCACTGAGGAGACACGACCCGGTTCCTCGAAGATATTCCGAAAAAGTTTCAAGAAATCAGACAGGTTAGAAACCACTGGATCATTCAGTTCCCACAGAGGGGCAGCCCAAGCTAGCGCCTCGCCGGACAGGAGGGATATAGTATATGCTACTTTCACCCGATCGGACAGGAAGTTTTGGGGCTGAAGTTCAAAATGAATTGTGCACTGGCTAAGGAACCCCCTGCAAGCCTTGGAGTCCCCAGAGAAACGGGCCGGAGCTGGTAGTTGTAATGAATGTGTGGCTGCGACTGATGCGATAGGTGCAGCGGCAGATAGCGGTTGAGGTTGTTGAACCGAGGGTCCTAATGAGGCCTGAACCTGTTCAACACAGGGTGCCAAATCCTGGAGGAATCGCATCACCTGGGTCTGATGCGATTCTTGGGTCTCAAGTCTACGAACTAAGCCCTGCAATGGATCATCTGCGGGTAGCGGCACATCAGCTGGGTCCATGGCTGATCAAACTGTCAGGTCACCTTGAGGCCAGGTGACAGATGCACACCATAGAGATTAGGAGTGCACCGCAAGGTTGTGGACCCTACGGCTGACTGCTGCGGACGGGGGTCAAGGTGATAGGAAGGCAGGGCTGCCAGAACACCAAGATGGATCCCATCGGGTTAGAGCATAAGATTCCCTAGGGCGTGGAGTCTAAGAGCCAGTAGGTGTTCACCAGAGCCTCGAGTGGTGAGGATGGACTTGGCTGCAACTGGCTCCAGGTTGCGACCCCCAGGGTCCCCCAGCTCACACCCACAGTAGACAACAGGAGGATAGGGATGGTGAGGGACAAAGCCAAAGTCGAGGCCACAAGCAGACAGGAATAGTCAGGGACACGCCAAAAGGTCAGGATCACAGGCAAACAGGGATAGTCAAGGACACGCCAAAGTTGGTAACGGAATAACAGCAGAGCACACGGCAGGTAACAGGAAGCTAATACACAAAGGAATACACAATGGTTGATCAGCACTCTTGGCTTGCAGTGCACAGGTTAATATAAGGTTCCCTGATAGGGCCTGGGGTGGAGCCATGCTTAGAGGAGAGGTTATAAAAACCACCAGGTGGAAGTGGCTGGCCTCTTAGTCTGAACACATGAGGGGAGGTAAGCAAACAGGAAGATCACTACATAACCATGACAATGACCTTGATCAATTGATTTGATATGATTCTTCATCTAAAGCATAGTATTGCTGGAAGTGTCTGGTGTATGAGAATGACATATAATTTATCTTGGTATAGAATGGCTTGAGAAGACAAAACTAGACATGTATCTACATAGCTATAGGATTAATACATATTTGTTTATATCCTGTTTAGTTTAGTGTAGTCTCAGTCATATTAATAGGTATTAGTATATAGTTACTTAATGTAGTTAAAGTTGATAATATGTGTTCATATTAGTAGATGTTTGGTTTTATGACATTACATGATCAGCACATTACCGCAAGTGTTACATATGGGATAGTCACTCAAACTCTATTTTGTACAGCATATTTCTGAAGTTAGCAGAAATTAATGTGTGCCATACAAGGTTCTAAGTTTTTGTGAGGTTATGACGTTCACATGTAACGTATAAAGCCAACGCTTCTATATTGAAGGTCGGACAGACACACACACACACCCACTAGGAGAGATGACACAGACATATTTACACAAAGACTTTGACAAGTTGGAACAGCTGAATTCTCCCAGAAGTCTAATGCCCCGTACACACGAGCGGACTTTTCAACATCCAAAGTCCGAAGGACCGAGTCCGTCAGACTATCCGATCGTGTGTGGGCTGCAACGGACTTTTGATTCGCCAAAGTCTGACGGACTTTAGAAATGAAGCATGCTTCAAATTTTCCCGAAGGAACTCCGCCGGACCCGGTCCCCTTCGAAAACTCCGCTCGTGTGTATGCTACTCCGACGGACTAAAACCGACGCTAGGGCAGCTATTGGCTACTGGCTATGAACTTCCTTATTCGAGTCAGGTCGTACGTCATCACGTTCGAATCCGTCGGAGTTTAGTGTGATCGTGTGTGGCCAAGTCCGTTCGGCCGAAAAGTCTGTCAGAACTCCGTCGGAACTCCGGCGGAACTCCTTTGGAAGTCTGTCGGACATAAGTCCTCTCGTGTGTACGGGGCATTAGAATGTAATTTCCTGCTTCTTTTTGGTTACACAAGACAACATGGAGACAGAAGACAGCAGCCATGAAGCATACATGCTTTCACAAGCTTATTACAGCTTTATAACTATTTATTCTATTTCATATATTTTTACCTACACTGAACTATTATACTTTTTACATTGTATTTATGATGCCAACTGTGTGACAATAAACTCACACTTCGTTTTTAAGTCAGTCTATCAATGCTATTCATCCAGAATATTAGATAGTATTTATACTATTCTTCACTAGCACTATAGAAGAAAAAGATTTGGGGGTGCTTATTTCAGATGATTGCAAAATGAGCAAACAGTGTGATTAGGCAGTGGGAAAAGCAAATAGAATTCTAGGATGCATCACTAGCGGGATCATCAGCAGGAAGAAGATCTTTAGTGAGACCTTATTTAAAATACTGTGTCTAGTTCTGGAGACCTCACTTACAAAAATATATTGATAAGATAGAACGAGTTCAGAGACAGGTAACAGTGAAAGGTTTGGGGGATAAAACATATCGAGAGCGACTTCAGGAACTTAATATGTACAGTCTGGAGGAAAGAAGGGAAAAGGGAGACATGATTGAAACCTTTAAATACATCAAAGAGGTGAATAAGGTTCAGGAAGGTGGTCTTTTTAATATCAAATCAAGAGCACAGGGACATTGCCTCAAACTAACTGGAAGAAAGTCCAAAATTAATCTTAGAAAATATTATTTTAGTGAAAGAGTGGTTGATGATTGGAATAAACTACCAAACAAAACAAAAAAATAAATGGGCAGACTTGATGGACTACTCAGTCTTTTTCTGCTATCACTTTTCTATGTTTCTATGTTTGAGCAGGCAGCTACTGGGAACTAAGGACTGATAATTAGGGATGGGCTTTATGTTCGAGTCGAACATGAGTTCGACTTGAACATTGACTGTTCTCCCGTTCGTCGAATAGCAAACAATTTGGGGTGTTCGCGGCAAATGCGAATGCCACTAACACCCTTTAAAAGTCTATGGGAGGAATCAAAAGTGCTAATTTTAAAAGGCTTATGCCGCGTACACAGGATCAAACAAGCAGGTGGAAAAGTCCGGCAAACTCAAGTCCGCCGGACAATCCCCCCGTGTGTAGCCTCCGGCATACTTTTTTGACCCGAAAGTACTGGGCTACTTGCCCACACACGGCACTTTTTCGGCGGACTAATACGGCGTACTAAGTCCGCCGTACTATCCGCCCTACTTTTGAAATAAACGGACTCGCCCACACACGCGGAGGAAAGTCCGCTCATTTCGAGCGCGTCTCCAGGTAGGCGGGGCCCGCGAAGGAGACGCCGCTGGCCCCTCCACCTGGTATGGACTTAAAGGGGAACCCCAACGCCGAAAAAAATCGGCGTGGGGGTCCCCCCAAGTCCACAACAGACCCTTGTCCGAGCACGCTACCCGGCCGGCCAGGAAAGGAGGGGTGAGCGAACGCCCCCCCCCCCTCCTGAGCCGTACCAGGCCGCGTGCCCTCAACATGGGGGGTACCTTGGGGAAGGGGGGGCCACGCGCCCCCCCCACCCCAAAGCACCTTGTCCCCATGTTGATGAGGACAAGGGCCTCTTCCCGACAACCCTGGCCATTGGTTGTCGGGGTCTGCGGGCGGGGGCTTATCGGAATCCAGGAGCCCCCTTTAATAAGGGGGCCCCCGGATACCGGTCCCCCACCCTATGTGAATGAGTATGGGGTACAATGTACCCCTACCCATTCACCTGTAAAATAAAGTACACAAAAAACACAACACACAAGATAAAATAATTTATTGCACAGCTCCGGGGGTCTTCCGGGGTCTTCTCGCCGGACTCCTCCGCTATCTTCTTGTAGCTCTTTTACTAGCGGAGGAGCCTGGCATTCTTCTTCGTCGCCGCGGCCTCTTCTTCCGACTTCGGGGGTCTTGTCCCCCTCTTCGGTTCTTCTGCCGGGCCACTGCGACTTCTTCTAGCTCCTTTACAGGCGGTGGCCCGGTCTTCTGTCGCCGCCACCGCCTTCCATTCTTCTGTTCTTCTCTTCTTCTTCTTCTTTTTCTTCTTCAGATGTTGCCTCGCCGAGTCCTCCGCTCATAATGACGGGGACCGGGCACGCGGCGACTTATATAGGGACAAGGGGCGGGGTCTTCGGTTGATGTCACATGGGTTCATGTCACATGGGTTCATGTCACATGGCGACAGTCCCAACATCCTCCGGGACTGTGACATCGTAAGGGGGCGGGGCCTTGTCCCTATATAAGTCGCCGCGCGCCCGGTCCCCGTCATTGTGAGCGGAGGACTCGGCGAGGCAACATCTGAAGAAGAAGAAGAAGAAGAAGAAGAAGAAGAGAAGAACAGAAGAACGGAAGGCGGCGGCGACAGAAGACCGGGCCACCGCCTGTAAAAGAGCTAGAAGAAGGCGTGGTGGCCCGGCAGAAGAACCGAAGAGGGGGACAAGACCCCCGAAGTTGGAAGAAGAAGCCGGGCTCCTCCGCTAGCAAAAGAGCTACAAGAAGATAGCGGAGGAGTCCAGCGAGAAGACCCTCGAAGACGGAAGACCCCCGGAGCTGTGCAATAAACTATTTTATCTTGTGTGTTGTGTTTTTTTTGTACTTTATTTTACAGGTGAATGGGTAGGGGTACATTGTACCCCATACTCATTCACATAGGGTGGGGGGCCCCCTTATTAAAGGGGGCTCCCGGATTCCGATAAGCCCCCCGCCCGCAGACCCCGACAACCAACGGCCAGGGTTGTCGGGAAGAGGCCCTTGTCCTCATCAACATGGGGACAAGGTGCTTTGGGGTGGGGGGGCCGCGCGGCCCCCCCTTCCCCAAGGCACCCCCCATGTTGAGGGCACGCAGCCTGGTACGGCTCAGGAGGGGGGGGCGCTCGCTCACCCCTCCTTTCCTGGCCGGCCGGGTAGCGTGCTCGGACAAGGGTCTGTTGTGGACTTGGGGGGACCCCCACGCCGATTTTTTTCGGCGTTGGGGTTCCCCTTTAAGTCCATACCAGGCAGCGGGGCCAGCAACGTATCCTTCGCGGGCCTGCCTACCTGGAGACGCGCTCGAAATGAGCGGACTTTCCTCCGTGTGTGTGGGCGAGTCCGTTCATTTCAAAAGTAGGGCGGATAGTACGGCGGATTTAGTACGCCGTATTAGTCCGCTGAAAAAGTGCCGTGTGTGGACAAGTAGCCCGTTCGGAAAGTCCGATGGACAGTATGGCGGGAAGTCCACCAGACTAAGTACGTCGGACAGACGGCTACGTGTGTACGCGGCTTTATATGCAAGTTATATACAGTGGTGTGAAAAAGTGTTTGCCCCCTTCCTCATTTCCTGTTCCTTTGCATGTTTGTCACACTTAAGTGTTTCGGAACATCAAACCAATTTAAACAATAGTCAAGGACAGCACAAGTAAACACAAAATGCAATTTGTAAATGAAGGTGTTTATTATTAAAGGTGAAAAAAAATCCAAACCATCATGGCCCTGTGTGAAAAAGTGATTGCCCCCCTTGTTAAAACATACTATAACTGTGGTTGTCCACACCTGAGTTCAATTTCTCTAGCCACACCCAGGCCTGATTATTGCCACACCTGTTCACAGTCAAGGCATCACTTAAATAGGAGCTGCTTGACACAGTAAGGTCCACCAGAAGATCCTTAAAAGCTACACATCATGCCGAGACCCAAAGAAATTCAGGAACAATTGAGAAAGAAAGTAATTGAGATCTATCAGTCTGGAAAGGGTTATAAAGCCATTTCCAAAGCTTTGGGAATCCAGCGAACCACAGTGAGAGCCATTATCCACAAATGGCGAAGACATGGAACAGTGGTGAACCTTCCCAGGAGTGGCTGGCCGCCCAAAATTACCCCAAGAGCGCAGCGACGACTCATCCAAGAGGTCACAAAAGACCCCACAACAACGTCCAAGGAACTGCAGGCCTCACTTGCCTCAGTTAAGGTCAGCGTTCATGCCTCCACCATCAGGAAAAGACTGGGCAAAAATGGCCTGCATGGCAGAGTTCCAAGGAGAAAACCACTGCTGAGCAAAAAGAACATCAAAGCTCGTGTCAATTTCTCCACAACACATCTTGATGATCCCCAAGACTTTTGGGACAACATTCTGTGGACCGATGAGACAAAAGTGGAACTCTTTGGAAGGTGTGTGTCCAAGTATATCTGGCGTAGAAGGAACACTGCATTTCATAAAAAGAACATTATACCAACAGTAAAATATGGTGGTGGTAGTGTGATGGTCTGGGGCTGTTTTGCTGCTTCAGGACCTGGAAGACTTGCCGTGATAAAAGGAACTATGAATTCTGCTGTCTACCAAGAGATCCTGAAGGAGAATGTCCGACCATCTGTTCGTGTACTCAAGCTGAAACGAACTTGGGTTCTGCAGCAGGACAATGATCCTAAACACACCAGCAAGTCCACCACCGAATGGCTGAAGAAAAACAAAATGAAGACTTTGGAGTGGCCTAGCCAAAGTCCTGACCTGAATCCTATTGAGATGTTGTGGTATGACCTTAAAAAGGCCGTTCATGCTCGAAAACCCTCTAATGTAACTGAATTAGGACAATTCTGCAAAGATGAGTGGGCCAAAATTCCTCCAGGACGCTGTAAAAGCCTCATTGCACGTTATCGCAAACGCTTGGTTGCAGTTGTTGCTGCTAAGGGTGGCCCAACCAGTTATTAGGTTTAGGGGGCAATCACTTTTTCACACAGGGCCATGATGGTTTGGATTTTTTTTCACCTTTAATAATAAACACCTTCATTTACAAATTGCATTTTGTGTTTACTTGTGTTGTCCTTGACTATTGTTTAAATTGGTTTGATGTTCCGAAACACTTAAGTGTGACAAACATGCAAAGGAACAGGAAATGAGGAAGGGGGCAAACACTTTTTCACACCACTGTAAGTTATAATGTTTGGGGACCCAGGTCCTGCCCCAAAAGACATGTATCAATGCAAAAAAAAGAAAATAGCCGTTTTTTTTCGGGAGCAGTGATTTTAATAATGCTTAAAGTGAAACAATAAAAGTGTAATATTCCTTTAAATTTCATACCTGGGGGGGGGTGTCTATAGTATGCCTGTAAAGTGGTGTGTGTTTGCCATGTTTAGAACAGTCTGACAGCAAAATTTTATTTCTAAAGGAAATAAAGTCATTTAACACTGCTTGCAGCTATAATGAATTGTCGATCCGACAATAGACATAAAAATTCATTGATAAAAACGGCATGGAATTTCCCCACGGGGGAACCCCGAACCAAGATAAAAAAAATGTGTGGGGGTCCCCCTAAATTCCATACCAGGCCCTTCAGGTCTGGTAAGGATATTAAGGGGAACCGTGGCAAAATAAAAAAATGGCGTGGGGTCCCCCCAAAAATCCATACCAGACCCTTATCCAAGCACGCAACCTGGCAGGCTGCGGGAAAAGAGGGGGGATGAGAGAGCACCCCCCCTTCCTGAACCATACCAGGCCACATGCCCTCAACATTGGGAGGGTGCTTTGGGGTAGCCCCCCCAAAGGACCTTGTCCCATGTTGATGGGGAGAAGGGCATCATCCCCACAACCCTTGCCTGGTGATTGTGGGGTTCAGCAGGCAGGGGGCTTATCAGAATCTGGAAGCCCCCTTTAACAAGGGTTAAAAGGATTGAGCAGGCCACGCTTATGCAATACAGGAAGCAGAAAGAAGAAAGACTTATGTGGTTTGATGAAGCAACTGAGACACACAAAGGAAAAACAACTGAGAGTATGGTGGGATATAGCCAGTCTGGAGACATATATAAATGCTAAGATGACACCAAGAAGTCTAAGGTGGGACCTTAATGCTAATGATAACCTTGAGGACATAGGTCTTTTGGAAGAGTGGTATACCTTTTTTAACAAAAGTGAGAATGAATTGTTACAAAAGATTGTGAAAAGGAGACAGTATAAACTAAGAGGGATTGAAGGAGTTATAGCTGAATTGAAACAACAGCTACTACCCTTCACTAGCCATAAAGATTACAAGGAGAAAGAGATAGAACTGCAAGAGTCAATTAGAAAATACGACTTGGAGATACAAGCAAAAAAACAGAAAAAGTTCAAGAGAGATGTTTTGGACTATAATAGTATGAAGGTATATAAATGGCAATTAGGCCTTCAAGATCTCAGTGATGAGGTGGATTTGGCCCTAGATAACGAGAGCCCAGATGGGTCAATGGAAATCACAAATTTAGATCAGTCGACTAATATACCACAATCAAGCACTAGAACAAACATGGTCCAAGAAATCAGGCAGATCAACCAATCTGAGGAATGTGCAGATAGAGGATCAAAGAGCTAACCGCCAAGTCCCATATGTGCCTGATGGCCCAACTACACCGAGATATAATGTACCAATCAGTAATCATTTTACACCTTTGAGAGATTACCAGTATCAACAACGCGAGGGAGAATATAGAGATGATAGAAGTACCTATCCCAGAAGAAACTTTAGAGAATATAGGGATTTTCCCAGGAACGGTCAGCGGGACAGACCACCAGGGAGATGGACGGCCAGACCCCCTTACAGAAATCTGAGATGGAGAGGAGCGAATGGCAACAGGGGCCCTCAAGGAGGTTTTTACAGGACAATGGACAACTACGATCAATATCAAGATCATATGGAACAGCGCCCCCCAAGAACAACATGGGAGAACACCCCTGGGAGGGATACAGCTCCCATGTGGAGACCCATGGAAGGAGGAAGCGGACCAGGGGATGCAGAGGTGGGCAGAAGAAAAAAAAGAAGAAGAATGTAATAGGAAAGGGGATCTATAGTTTAAGTGATACTCAATTTAGTAAGGATGAGATCAAAATTTTAGATTTAGGATTAAAATTTGCACCTGAGAAACCGATTGACAAATTTGAAGCCTATATTGATTTAAAGAAGTTTATGAGAAAATTGAATATAAAGAAACACTTTGTTTTGAATACAGATATTAGAAGGAAAGAAGAATCAGTATATTTCCAAACCAACCTGAGAAATAGATCTACGTTTAAACCAAATACACCAGGAAACCAATGTTTAGGGGCTTTTGGGAAGATGATGGAAGAAGATCTAAAGAAATTAGAAAAAAGAAATCATAAGAAAACTGAGAAAATCTGGAGAACAATAAAAGAATTAGGGGAAAAGAAGGATGTGGTTATAAGACCGGCCGATAAAGGGGGCGGCCTAGTGATTTTAAATAAGTCTGACTATAAAGAGGAAATGAATAATCTGCTGAACACCGAAAATACATATAAGAAGTTGAGGGGAAATCCGAGATATGAATATGAAAATAAACTAGCAGCATTTGTGAGAAAAGGAAAAGAAAGTGGAATCCTTAACACATGTGAAGCAGAATACTTAATTTCAAATTCAACAAAGACTCCGGTCATTTATTATTTGCCGAAAATACATAAAAGGCTCGAAAAGCCTCCAGGAAGGCCAATTGTCAGTGGGATAAATTCAATCTTTTCACGTTTAGGGGAATATCTGGATAAATTCCTAAAACCTCTAGTGCTGCAAGGGAAATCTCACCTGAAGGACAGCACGCAACTTATAAAAGAAATACAAGATATAAAAAATGTTGAGGGATACCTACTGGCCACTATCGACGTAAACTCTTTATACACCGGTATTATACAGGAAGATGGATTAAAGGGTGTCAAAAAGGCATTGTATGAGTATACTGATATGCGGCAGGAACAAATTGAATATATTGTTGAGGGACTTAAACTGGCAATGGAGTGTAACTACTTTTGGTATGATCACAAATATTTTGTCCAAACGAAGGGAGTAGCCATGGGGGCGCGATATGCCCCGAGTGTAGTGAACCTCATGATGGATATGTGGGAGGAGGAGTATATCTACGGAAAAGACATACCTCAGTTGAAGTTCTACCGTAGGTATATTGATGACCTCATTATATTATGGGATGGAACTCCAGAAGATTTTGAAACGTTTCTGAGAAATATGAATAACAACGTGTATGGACTTACCTTGACTGGGAAATGGAGTGACTAGAGTATTGAATACCTAGATCTAAAAATCTTTAAGAAAGATGGAGAATTAAACACGAAGACTTTCTTTAAGGTAACTGATAGGAACAGTTACATTCCAAAAACGAGCTGCCACCATCCTAAGTGGAAAGATAATATCCCTAAAGGGCAATTACTTAGATTAAGGAGGAACTGCCATTCAGTAGAAGACTACAACCTTCAAGCAGACATTCTTGTGGAACGATTTCAAGAAAAGGGATATAAGCTGGAATCATTACTTCAGTTAAAGAGAACAATTAGTGAGATGGAGAGGAGAACTCTGTTTGAGAAGCAGGATAAGAAAGGAAATAAGATGGAAATGGCCTTTATCACAGGTTATAATACCCAATACAGAGATTTTGAGAAGATCATCAAGAAGTATTGGCCTATATTACAAGAAGATAGAGTACTATCTAAAGTGCTCCCTTAAAAAACGTGATTTATATACAGGAAAGCCCCCACTCTCCGTACGCATCTAGTACATAATGTGATCGATCCACCCAAAAATATAAAAATCTTTAATGATATGAAAGGGTTCTACAGATGTCAAAGATGTCTCCCCTGTAAAGTCAGTAAAAAGCAACCCCGCAAAAAAGAAACTTTTAAAGCTAGAACTGACCATAAAGAATATAAGATAAGAGAATTAATCACTTGCCGGAGTACACACATAACTTACGTTATAGAGTGTCCGTGCCACTTGCAATATGTGGGTAGGACCACACGTCCCCTCTTTATAAGAATAAGGGAACATATTAAAAACATAAAAAAGGGGTTCCCAAACCATAATTTATCCCGTCATTTCGACAAATTTCATCAAAGAGATCCGTCGGGATTAATATTTTATGGTATAGACTGTATCAAGGATAATTGTAGGGGAGGAAACAAAACTACCTTGATTTCACAAAACAAAACTGCATCAATATACAGATTGGGGTCCCTTGCCCCGCAGGGCCTCAACTTGGATATAGATTTAAATTGCTTTATAGCTAACCCCTAGACATTAGACACAATTATTCTCCCCCTCTTTATGGACACTTATATTTTTATTCTTGGTTTTATTTCTATTTTTATTATTATTTATATATTTTTATATTCTTATATTTATATTTTCGTTTGGGTTTCTCTTTTTCCTTTTTCTCTATTTTTCCTCTTTTTTCTCCTTATTAGTATATACTTTTGTTATATACTAGACAGAGGAACTTATTCATAGATATCATATACAAGATAAGGGAACCTGTTTATGTATTATTATTTTTTGGATATATAACTTTTTACTGGATGACATCCAGATCAGTATGGGATGATATCGTCTTCTCTTTTGTCGTTGCTTCTTTAATAGTAAATTTCTCATCCTATTCTCTATTTTAGATAGATTTTTCGATATATAACTTTACCTGATAATATCTGGATTGGTATAGTTTTTGAGTACTCTTGGTCTCTTGCCTTATGGTTTTACTTGATAGTATCTGGATTTGTAAGTTTTTCTTTAGTTGTCTTGGCCTCTTGCCTCTCCTCCCTTTCCTTCCCTGCCTTTGAATAAATTCTGGGTTGGTTATGGTTAGATAGAATGAATGATGTCCAGTTTTGGCCCTGAATAGGGGAATTATTTAGCCAATAAGATATAATATATGATTCATACAGGGAGTATAAGACCTTTTTTCAAGTTGTGTTTTTTCTATCTTATTGTAACAAAATAATCTCATTGGAGATTTCTGCTTTCCTTATTGAAGATCCCTGGTCCGTAACATAACTTGCTGTTATTTTATTTTTATTTTTATATTTATTTTTATTTTTCTTCTTTTTTTCTTATTTTATTTCTGAAAATGATTTATTAACTTGTGGTAAAATACCTTTCGGGACAGAAGTATTGTCTATATAGATAAGTTGTGAGTTATTCCCTGCGTACAGTTCCTGAGGGGCTTCTCCCTATGCCCGCCATTCATGACTGGATTGGTCCTTTTATGGGAGGTGTTTGTGGTATACCGAGACCTCCCCAGTGTTTCTTAAGAGTATGGTTGTGATAACCCCTCCCCGTGCCCGCCTCCTATGATTTGATTGTCATGTTCTGGTGATTGGCATGTGGAGGGATCTATAAAATACGTAGTGGGTAGTGGCGTGGCACCGCAGCTGAAGATGTCAATGACGAAACGCGTTTGACTGAGCCACGCACACTACGTCAATTCTGGGTCGCTGCGAACGGGTGGAACGCAGCTGGAGCGCACGCTGCACATTCTCCGATCGGGTCCCGATTAGTTTTGAAGCCTGTAGAGGGTGTACATATACTTTTTTAACCTCAACCTGATAATTAGCATTGGGACCTCCGCTCAAACATTTTATAGCAGTGGACTGCTTACACTAACCAAAAGTTAATTTGGAGCAGACAAATTTTTCTCCTCAGTTTGTGGACCTCTTGCTGATTAATAATGGACTAGCTTTGATCCCCTCAGGTTGTGAGCTATTTGAAAGTTTCAAATTTGTCCTCTGCTGGCGTCTTTCACAGTCTTATTTTAACTCTATTTTTATGAGGATTTTTTTTAATATATATTTTCTATTTTTATTTATTTTTAATTTTTTTATTTTTGCTACCCCACTGGTGTATGAATTGTTAAAGTGGGAGTATTTGATAATTAATTTCCATATATTATTTTTTTGTCATTACATATTTTTTGTCATTATTTATATGAAAAAATCTTTTACTTTTATATTTTTTTCTGTTATACATGCATCTTAAGAATAAAAGTTTTTTCTGCCATAATAATTAGTGCTCCCATTTTTGATCATATTTAAATTGCATATTACACTATGGAGATTCTATATTTTTTCTCCTATGAGGATTAAATTGGACTCCCCTTTTTTGGATTTCGTATATGGTGCCTGAGAACTGGAATCGTATTTAAAGGCGCAGTACCCCTGTAGGGGAGCATCTCTTGGAGCAGCTGTATCGCATATGGATTTGAATATTGGAATCACACAAAGACTGATTTGAAGGCACAGTACCCCTGTAGGGGTGTATCTTTCTAGTGAGTGGGAACCTTGTGGGGGAGCACGCAGTCATCTGAAGAACATAGTCGCAAGCACTAAAGTCACTTTCTTTCTGCTGGATTTGCACAATCGAGGATCCTTTTTGATTTTTGATTTTATTTATTTTTTCATTTTCACGTGTGGACATTAATAGACTCTTTGTGGCGTTTTTTTCATTCTTTTTTCTGTTTTTGTTTTTCTTAATTTTGGCTTTATTGTTTATTCACCATTGTTCTTTAAAACAATTTTTTCATTATCTCTTTTATTTTTAACTTAAATCCATTCTCATAATTTTTATTTTTATGCACATAATTATATATATATTTTTTGTTTATGATATATAAGTAAGTTGGTTGATACATATTTCACGCACACACACCCAGTTAGGGGTCTTTTTACAATTTTGCACAATTAGATATATGAGGTTTGGAGTTTCTGTTTACAAATTTTATAGCCATACTGTGTGGTTTTTCATGAGGTTGCACTTTAGCGTGATCATTTAATATTTTGGAGTTTATTAATATTGATTAATACAACATACATAGGAAATTGTGTGAATTGAACGTAACTCACATTAAGTATTATATGTGGCACTTATCTTTGCACAAAAGCACTTTATATGGGTTTCTGTAGGCCTTTATCCACAATCTATTGAATTTTTGTGAGTACCCGATTACTCTCAACGAATATATACAGGTTTATGTATAACTAATAACCTACTGCTTTGAGGTGACACTTCGTTTAGTGGAAATAAGGGTGGTCCTCATCTTTAATATTAGGTAGCGCCAGACACCCCACATTTTCTTGAGATTACTAACCCTTTAACAAGGGGACCCCCAGATCCCGGCCCTCCCCTGTGAATTGGTAATGGGATACAAATGTACCCTTATCATTTCACCTAAAAGTGTCAAAAAGGTTAAAAAAGACAAGAGACAGTTTTTTACAAGTCCTTTATTAATTTCTTCTTCTTTCTCCGGTTCTTCTTCCATCTTCATTCTTCTGGTCTTCCTTCGGAGTTCTTCTTCTTCCTCCATCTTCTTCTTCTCCATCTTCCTCCGCTCTTTTCGTCCGGCGTCTTCTCCGCTTCATCCTCCACACTATCCGCCTCAATGGGAGTCTTCCGCTGTGTGACGCTTCTGTTCTTCTGACACTTTTTATATAACAGAGCCCTCTGATGCACGGAGGCTTCCCTATGACTTTCCTCATGATGTCAGAGGGGGCGGGGTCACCCCGTTTATGTAAACAGGTTCCCCTGTGTTTTTATCAATGAACTTTTATGTGTATTGTGGACCGACAATTCATTATAGACGCAAGTGGTTTTAAATTACTTTTTTTCCTTTAGAAATGTCACTTTGCTGTCAGACTGTTCTAAACATGGGAAACATGCGCTCCTTTACAAACATACTATAGACACCCCCCAGGTATGAAATTTAAAGGAATATTACACTTTTATTGTTTCACTTTAAGCATTATTAAAATCACTGCTCCTGAAAAAACTGCCCTTTTTAAAACTTTTTTTTGCATTGATACATGTCCCCTGGGGCAGGACCAAGGTCCCCAAACACTTTTTATGACAATGCCATACAAATAAGCCTTTAAAATTATCACTTTTCATTTTCATGTTCGTGTCCCATAGTCTTTAACTAAGTTTTTGCCTGTTCGCATGTTCTGGATGGGAACTGAATGGAGGGGGTATTCAGCTTCTCCCTACTGATAAGTAGATAAGAATCCCTTGCAGCACTGTGGCACAGGGATCACAGAACAGTAGGGAGTACACTCCAATGTTTTGTTTCTTATCAGTGACTCTTTGTATCCAAGCTCTTGTTCCTCCAACAGAGAAGAGTAAACAAGAACCAGGTGGGAAAGAAACCAACAATAGATCCTAATATGTGCAGTAGACATTTTTTTACGCAGGATAAAAACAATGGTAACATGGAGTTCTTTTGAAATGCAACTATTCACAATCATAGTCACTCTTCTCTATAATAAACAATAAAAGGGAGATTTTTTCAGTTTAAATAGTATTTTCTACTATGTATAGGTTGTATTTCTTGGAATACATAGTTTCTTCCAGCAGTACAAATATTTGGATTGTTTTTGGTTTATAGAATAAAAATAATCTGTCAAGATTGGGCTTATGTGGGGATCAGAATATTTTGTGTTTTTAACTATTCAGGTTTACTGATGAAGTGTGTATATTCCCTTTTGCCGCTAAACAAATGTCAGACTATACACAATACAACTGCTAGACTCCAGGTGATTTCTGAATGTATGATTGCCTCGCCCATAGCAGTTCCCATGTGTCTCAAGGCAGGCTTCTTTAAAATTTGTAGCGTAAATTGGTAAACTTGAGACTCAAGCTTTCTATTATGCAGTTCCTAATATTTCCCCTTCTAATTTTTTCTGCATATGCACACTGTTTGAGTTATAATACATATGCAAACTTTCCAATAAACCTAGTTAATTAATGTAGTATATTTTGCCCAAAGAATGCATAATGATTATTGTTTTTTTCAATTTTATATATGTAGTTGTTTTCTCATAAATTAAGGACTATGTATTATTCAGAATCCTGACTTGAATATTTTTAACCTTAAAATAACTAATCCGAAAACTATACTTAAAACACCATTGGAAATCTAGTCCACATTATATGTTTATAATAATCTTTTAAAGTAAAAATGTCATATTGGGAAGACATTTACAGTAGTTTGCTTATGACTACAGTTTTGCAGCCCTGCACAGCATAAGACATAAAATGGTTGCATTAGAGGTATTTGTATTTGCTTCCCCTGAGCTAGCCTTGAAAGCTTTCACTGAGGTGCCCAAAGGTCTTATTGTCTGTCATGGAAATGTTAGTAAAGATGAGCAGATGATTGCTGAGGTTGAATGTGATGCAAATTTCCTTGATGTCTTGAAAAATACGTTAGCTGTCTATTTAGCAAAGATGGATAGTGTTATCCTGTTTAATTTGAACACAACAAGAATGTTGATTCAAGGAGACACTGCCAAGTTAAGGTCAGAAGGAATATTTATTTACCTCTGAAAACAAGCCAGCCTGCTACTTCACTTGTGATTTTTAACTTGTTTTCCTCGACATCAATAAAGGACAAAAGCCGGTATGGGATCAATTTTTTAAATCTATTTTTAACTCATCTGTCTTTATTCTGCGTGATTACTTTGTGTCTGTCTGTTCTCTTCTTTAATAAATAAATATTGAATAATCTGTGCACAAGTGCATAGCTATTACCTGCCATGAGCAACATCTGAATTATTTTGCTGTATAGAATAATTATCCTATTGTCATTTTTATAAAACGGCTCATTTAATGCTCCCATTAGGACATTGGGTAAGGTGACTCAATGATGTTTAATCTACTTTTCAACTTTACCTGAAAAAAATAAAGAAAAGTAAAGATTTTATTGAATTCTGTCAGCTTTAATTTGAGATGTTCTAGCAACTGAAGATTACTCATTTATCTGTTAATTGCATAAATCAATTTCAGTTCAGTGTGTCCCTGCTAACCTATCAAACTCAATATTATTCATTAATTGCTGGATATATCTCTATATAAAACATTTGATTTGCTGTAAATATTATTATGAGGTCTTTTCACACAATGAAGGAGAATTCAAATGTTTTCTAAATGAAGAACAGCATAAGACAAAAGGCTTGAAATGTTACTAAACCCACAACAGTAAAATCAGTCTGTATATGCAGTAAAGCATGTGTCAGAAGCCATGAATCAGACTGTGACAGAAGTACCGTTAAATCGCACTTGTTTAATAATAATAAATGTAGTCCAAACATAGCCAGAGTTCAGGAACCGGAACGGATATTCAGACAAGACAAAATTTCAGGGAGCCAGAGATGAGCTTAGTAGAACAGCAAGCAGGATCTGGAGCCAGAAAGAATGTCAGCCAAGCAAGTCTTTAACAGGAACATAGGAGAGTGTCTCTAGAGATGTGACCAAGGTGAAGGCAGAGATCATCTGGGCTGGACGGCTTAAGTAGGCAGGATGGACGAGCAAGATTTGATCAACAGGTGAGTCACTGTGGAGAGATAGGAGCTGGCAATTTTCCAACAGCTGAGCGGCCAGCTCAGAGAAGGAAGGGCTGACAGCATGCTTGTTAAACTTACTGTGAAACCCAAGGGGTTAATCCTCCGCATTGTGTAAAAAGGCTGTTTGATCCTGTCTTATGTGATCCTCCACTTCTTCCACAGTCCCCAATGCATCTCCCTCCACATCTCCCACCTGTATGCACAAGTGCTTTCTGGAACTTTCCGTTGGGACAGCTGACCTGGAGTACTAATGGGATTCCAGTCCAACAATCCATGGAGAAGGGAATACTATGGAACCGTTATTACTGATGTCTCATAGCATTCCCTTCTCCATGGAGATCACTCTCCATGGAGAGCTGGTGACACA
Source organism: Lithobates pipiens (assembly GCF_037356315.1). NCBI lineage: Eukaryota > Metazoa > Chordata > Amphibia > Anura > Ranidae > Lithobates > Lithobates pipiens. Next base: position 353,171,266 of record NW_027507718.1, on the reverse strand, counting down.
CGGAGAACCGGGGTCTGTGTGTGTAAACACACAGATCCCGGTTCTCTGAGGGGAGAAGAGACTGATTGTCTGTTCATACAAAGTATGAACAGCGATCTGTCATCTCCCCTAGACAGTCCCCCCCCCTTCAGTTAGAACACAGAGAGGGAACACAATTAATTCCTTGATCGCTCCTTAGTGTTAACCCCTTCCCTGCCAGTGACATTAATCAGTGCATTTTTATAGCACTGATCGCTGTATAAATGCCAATGGTCTCAAAAATGTGTCAAAAGTGTCCGATGTGTCCGCCATAATGTTGCAGTCCCAATAAAAATCACAGATCGCCACCATTACTAGTAAAAAAAAATAATAATAAAAATGCTATAAATCTATCCCCTATTTTGTAGAGGCTATAACTTTTGTGCAAACCAATCAATATACACTTATTGCAATTTTTATTACCAAAAATATGTAGAAGAACACATATCGGCCTAAACTGAGAAAAAAATTAGCATTTCTAAAAATAAAAAAAATGGGGATATTTATTATAGCAAAAAGTAAAGGATATTGTGTTTTTTTCAAAATTGTCGCCCTTTTTTGTTTATAGCGCAAAAAATAAAAACCGCAGAGATGATCAAATACCACAAAAGAAAGCTATATTTGTGGAGAAAAAAAGGACATCAATTTTGTTTGGGTGCAGCGCTGCACGACCGCGCACTTGTCAGTTAAAGCGACACAGTTGCCGAATCACAAAAAATAGCCTGGTCATTCAGCAGCCAAATCTTCTGGGGGTTAAGTGGTTAATACAGTATATTAGTGCGTTATTGTAGGTTTACCGCAGTATATTGCAGTGCGTTAGTGCATGTTTAACATAGTACAGTATATTTCAGTATGTTATTACATGTTTAACGCAGTATATCTCAGTGCAGTATACTTCAGTATGTTATTACACGTTTACTGCAGTATATTGCAGTGCGTCAGTGGGGTGTGTCTGTGTAGTGAGTACTCACGTTAAAGTGCACCAAACACCACTTTCCATTGATTAAAGTGCATCCACAAACACATTCCCGCATCTTTAACATGTTGTTACTAAGCTCCCCCCCCGCATCATATCTGGGAGGCTAACAAGGAGAGACAGACATTCCTACTTTGAGGGGGACAGCAGCATCTATGTCCACAGGCAAATATGGATGTGGTCCGTCCTCAGGCAGGGCATCATTTCCATCCTTTAGTGATGTTGCTGACTCTTCATGGCATTATGGACAGGGCACTCGAGGTAGAGCAGTGAAAGGAAGAGGAGAACTTCCTTTCCTCTCAAGGCCAGCTTTATGCAGATACTATTATATGAGGGAGATTCTGGCAGTTTTGGAGGCATTAAAGCAGGGGAAGATATATGTCAACCCTTAACAGATGGTTTTTCCATCTCCAGAAGCCTTGGGAGTAGTACGTGGCAGTTCCAGATACTGTAATCCTCAGTGACCCAAAGGATTCTTCATCTCATGCCTTGTAAATTTGTGATGCATGGACTCTCTCATTCTTTAAAGCCTGTGAAAGGACCCAAGAATAAGTGGCATCAAGGAGAAGGATCACTATTGGTTGGTGACCCTCTTTGACCACTCTTACAAGAGGAAAGTCTCAGAACTCATCCCGTCCCCAAAGAGGGAGCCAAGGATGCCTTAAATAGGAGTTTGTGAGGGGTCAACTTCAGGTGTTTGTAGCTCGGTGGACCCTCCTACGGTCCAACTCATGGGTCTACAAACTGGTTTCATCGGGATACAAGATAGAGTTTCTTTCTTGTCCACCAAACAGATTCTTTCCCACCAACCTTCATCTGCTTCCAGCTCGTTGGGAGGCCCTGTTTTGGTTTGTACAGGACCCGCTTCTGCGCAGGGTGATAATTCCCGTACCAACGCTGATTATGCCTTCCCCCCCACAAAAAACTACTGCCACACCTGTTATGCAGAGTGGAGGCTGAGGGGATTCTGGTGATTCTGATTACCCCAGATACTCCAACCTAGTACAACTGGTGGCAGATGTTCCTTGGTGGATGCCGATGAGAGAGGTATTTTCGGTGTAAGGTCCGATACTTCATTCTGCTTTACCACTGTTTTTAATGTCATGGCTGTTGAAAGCCAGGTGTTAAGGGACCGGGGTCTGTCAGACTCAGTAATTTCCACTATGCTGAGGGCACGGAAGTCATCATACATGGAAGACCTACATCTCCATGTGTAAGGAGATGGGGTGGCATCCGCGCACATACTCAGGTTTCAGGCTCCTGCTAATTTTGCAGCAAGGAGTGGATCAGAAACTTGCCTTAGACACCATCAAGGGGCAGATGTCAGCCTTGACTGTCTTCTTTCAACATCCCTTGGCGACTTACTCATTGGTGAGTACATTTGAGCAAAGTGTTTTTGACATGTAGCCCCTCCGGTTCGACTACCGCTACCTCCGTGGGATCTGAATCTGGTACTATCGGCTCTTTGGAAAACGCCATTTGAAAATATTAGGGAAAATCCCTTGTTGACTCTTTTCTCAGAAAGTAGTCTTTCTAGTGGCGATTACAGCTGCGTCATGGTCCAGGCTACAGGTGTATCTGTCTGCTACAGCTACCTTCCGGAGGTCAGAGTCTCTATTCGTCTAGGTGGCTGGTCTGAAAAAGGTCTGGAGTCTCGTCGACCACCACCTCTTGGTGGAGCAGACAGATTGTGTTTCAGGCTTATGCCTTAAAAGGACGGGTCAAACAGTAGTTTGCCTGCCTGGTTTCACTCCACCGCTCCTAGTATTGGAAGGATCATGGCGATGCCCGGGTTGAGCTCCACAAGGGTAGACAAGGGAAGGGAAGAAATTGAGAATCCCCACTAAAAAAATCCCCACTAAAAAAATAGTAAATATATTTACCTTTAATTTTCCAATTATGTGAAAATGAACTTCCTGTTCACTTTAAATATTAAATACTGTGCAGCTGAAAGAGGTAAATAGAAATTAATTATAACATAATTGGATATTTGAAATTAATATTCACACAGTTTTTAGAGTTAAGAATGCCACCTCGTTTAGTAAATCTGCCCAATTGTCAGCCATTTGTGGGGCAGAAAAAATTGTTCAAGTCTTCCATTGCAGTCGCCAGACAACAAGATGTCATCCAAATCAGCTCTCAGACATGCACTTAAATTTGTATTCTGTTGCTTGTATGTTAGAACACTTTACATTTAGAAAAAGCATAGGCTCAGACATAATTCTTGCAACTGTTTCATTCATAGGAACCAACTGATCAATGGTTTCTGGCGGTATGAAATAAATTATAACAAACTGTAGGCTTTCTATATAAATCACTGACCATTAGCCCATTCCTTATTGTTATTAGAGCATCAAGATAATGCAATGCCTGTTGTCATGTGCACTGTAAATCTTAGACAGATGAAGACTGTTTATCTCTATGATGAATGATAATAACAAACCTTGCCTCAGTTCAACAAGAAAAATATGCAATTGATGAAGCAAAATATGCCTTAAAATGTTTTGCTATGTTGCTTATTTTATATAAGGATCCTTTTCAGTATAAAGCTTATAAGTTGCAATGATTTGGTCCAGATTGTTCCTCTTTGGAAATATGGCAAGTATCCATTTTCAAGTCAAAAAGTAGTGTTCTTTAAAAAAGTGTTTGATAAAAGTTTTGTTTTGTTTTTAGGTGCTTAAGAAATATTTCACATGAATATTATATATTCTTATATCCAGCCTGCACCTGAAGATTTTCACTTTCTTTATCGTACATCATGGGACATAGAGCCTTAAGTAATTACTTAATGAGTTATAGGTGAACTTCAACTGTGATGGACACTGGTATACCCAATCCAGGAAGTTCACTCCCTATATAACCCCTCCTTTCAGGAGCACATCCGTTTTTTCGGCAGTGTCTAAAGTGTTGGTCACAGGAGAAGGTGCTCTGAGGAGCTCCAGGAGGGATCCATGCTGAATTTAAATAGCCTTCATAGACCAGATCCATCCAAAGTGCCACTGAGGCCAAAGTGGATGGTACCTGGTATCACAAGCACAGGGTTTTGCCTGTAACACCTCTCTTTGTAGAGCTGGATCCCGGTACCCAGGGCTTAGGTCTTGCTACATTACCTAAAGCTTTCCTGGTGGGGTGCTTTTACAGGTCCCAGGGAGTGGAACCCTGTTATCAAGGGACACGGTCCTTAAAGGTTTGCTAAACGCAGCCTGCCGTGATGGGTGAAGGTTGGATTGTCTGTTAATTCAGGAAATCCTGCGGCGGGATAAGGTAAGGCAAGAAACGTAGGAACTAAAACACCTATGTATTCTTCTTTAAGGGAAAAATGTTGTCATGCCTTAATTCTTCACTGCAGGGAGTCTATGCACATACCTTAATCTGTTGTCTTCACTGTAAAGCTCAGTCAGTCTCTGTGTGGCTGCAGCAGCGTGTGCAGGGGGATTTTTCTCAGGTAAAAGAAATCTGCCAAATGCTTTCTTTCTCCTCCCTGAAGGGAACGGAGGGTTAGGGGAACATCAGCAGGTGTACCCCCCTTACATTACACTCCCGCCACGAGGGTTGCACAGGTCCCGTGCAATTCTTACTGTTACTGCTATATATTGTACTGTTGCTTTTTGCCTGCTGCTAACAGGGCTCTGCCTCTGCCTCCTCCCCCTCATTTTGGGTCTGTAGGCCCAAAAGCCACTGTACACGAGCGTGGGAACATTTAAAAAAATTAAACAGGGAGTGGGTTTATGGAGGGGGCAGGGCCCAGACACAGCGCTGTGCAACGTCCACAAGGATGCACGGCCGGCAATGTTAATAAAAACACAGCTGTGACAGTCTCTCCTCAGCTGACGAGGAGGAAGCAAGCGACCTGCACACAGAAGCTGTAGGGCATGTGAGGGTTGCAACCTGGCAACTTTATAGCAACTTTACTGTCATGACTATATTCAGCGATTAAGTGCAATTGTATAGTGCCTCTGTTTTTGCACTTAGGACTATGCCTGCCAAAAAATACACCAAAAGACCAAAAAGGTACGAAAGGTTTCACCCCCAGGCACTAGGATCTCGAGTAGCATTCCCATGCTGTCATCCTCGCATGAATTACCAATTATGGCAAGCTAGGGTGAGCCATTGGATCAAATTGATGGTGCAACTGCTTCTCACATCTCAGCCCCTGCATACATGACTGAAGATGTCCTTTCTCCACCCTGCAGGGTCTGGAAGGAAGATTAGTGGCTTTAATCGCATCCTCCACACAAATGGATAGGAAGCGTGCTAGATCCCCCTCCCTACTTCAGGCCCTTTGCAAGGGGAACAGTGGGCTCAGCATGAGGTGTTATCCTCAGTCAATCAGGAGGAAAAACAATGGTTACTCTGCGGAGGAAACAATGGTAGATGAACCCTTTTCAGCCTCACATTCTGAGAAATCGCTGATACAATCTCTTACGGAGATGGTTCATTCCACTTTCATGCTACCCTTAACGGAGTCTCCTGAAAGCTTGGTTTCTTCCTTGGGTTCCTTAAAACCTTCTCAGCCCTGGCATGTGTTTCCTGTCCATGCATTACTAGAACAGCTTATTTTTGCTGAGTGGGATCACCCAGATAAGCAGTTTCTCCTAAGAGATTTTTGGTTCTCTATCCCCTAGAGGAGAAATTCACCAAAAAAATGGAAAATACCAGCAAATGCAGCTGCGATTTTGAGTGTGAATAAAAGCCTAACTTGTCCTGTAGACAATGCGCAAATGCTTAATGATCCAACAGATAAAAAGTTGTAATCCCTGTTAAAATCGACTTTTTCCTTGGCAGGTGCTGTTACTCAGCCTGCAGTTGCTGCAATAGGCATTTGTCAATCCCTAAAGAACCAATTTAGATAGGCCCTTAAAGAGGTTCCTGCACAACAAGCCCAGGAATTGGCTGAACTACCAAAAGCATTATGCTTTGTCATAGATTCTAGACATGTGCAGAGTAAAATATTTCGTTTTGGAATTTCGTTTTCGTCTGAAAACTTAATTTATTTAGTTACTCCCGAAATTCGTTTTTATTTATTTCGTTTTTCGTTCAAAAATTGCATTCGTCCGAAAATCCACATGAATTACGGTCGAATCTGTCTTGGAAGGCTTATGGTGTCTGTCGAATGTATAAAGAAGATTCGACGGAGCTAACTATATAGCATACTTTAGAACCCTATTAAAGTCTATGGGACTCCAACGTTCAAAATCTAAAGTGCTAATTTTAAAGGCTAATTTGCAAGTTACTGTCCTAAAAAGTGTTTGGGGACCCGGGTCCTGCCCCAGGGGACATGTATCAATGCAAAAAAAAGTTTTAAAAACGGCCGTTTTTTCGGGAGCAGTGATTTTAATAATGATTAAAGTGAAACAATAAAAGTGTAATATTCCTTTAAATTTCGTAGGGGGGGGTTGTCTATAGTATGCCTGTGAAGGGGCGCATGTTTCCCGTGCTTAGAATTGTCCCTGCACAAAGTGTCATTTATGCAGGAAAAAAAGTCCTTTAAAATCACTCACAGCTATAATGAATTGTCGGCTCCCGTAATACAGAGAACACTCATTGAAAGTCATTGATAAAAAAATAAATAAATAAATAAATAAAAAAAAAAGCGTGGGGGTCCCCCAAATTCAATTACCAGGCCCTTCAGGTCTGGTATGGATATTAAGGAGAACCCTGCCTCAAATTTAAGAAAAAATTTGACGTGGGGTTCCCCCTAAATATCCATAACCAGACCCTTCAGGTCTGGTATGGATATTAAGGGGAACCCCGCGTCAAATTAAAAAAAAAATTGACGTGGGGTTCCCCCTAAAAATCCATACCAGACCCTTTATCCGAGCACGCAACCTGGCAGGCCGCAGGAAAAGAGGGGGGGACGAGAGAGCGGCCCCCCCTCCCTCCTGAACCGTACCAGGCCACATGCCCTCAACATTGGGAGGATGCTTTGGGGGTCCGTGACCCCTCAAAGCACCTTGTCCCCATGTTGATGAGGACAAGGGCCTCATCCCCACAACCCTGGCCGGTGGTTGTGGAGGTCTGCGGGCGGGGGGCTTATCAGAATCTGGAAGCCCCCTTTAACAAGGGGACCCCCAGATCCCGGCCCCCCCCCTGTTTGAAATGGTAAGGGGGTACAAAAGTACCCCTACCATTTCACAAAGAAAGTGTAAAAAATGTTTAAATAAAACAAATACACTTTTTAAAAATTCCTTTATTAAAAATAAAAAAAAGATTCCAGCGGCGGTAATCCACTCTTGCTATCCAGCGACGGACGGTCAGCTCTCCATCGATGTCTAATGTCATCCAGCGCAGCGCAGCATCCTTCTTCTGTCTCCTCCACAGAGACACTGCAGGCATTCCGGCGGATGACATTTCTTATATACGGAGGGCGGGGCCACCCGTCACCTGACCCCGCCCCCCTCTGACGCAAGGGGAAACCCGGGGTTCCCCGTGACGTATGGGTGACCCCGCCCCCCTCTGATGTAACGGAAACCTGCCTGTGTTACATCAGAGGGGTGCGGGTCACCCATACGTCACAGGGAACCCCGGGTTTCCCCTTGCGTCAGAGGGGGGCGGGGTCAGGTGACGGGTGGCCCCGCCCTCCGTATATAAGAAATGTCACTCGCCGGAATGTCTGTAGTGTCTCCTCCACGGAGACAGAAGAAGGATGCTGCGCTGCGCTGGATGACATTAGACATCGATGGAGAGCTGACCGTCCGTCGCTGGATAGCAAGAGTGGATTACCGCCGCTGGAATCTTTTTTTTATTTTTAATAAAGGAATTTTTAAAAAGTGTGTTTGTTTTATTTAAACATTTTTTACTCTTTCTTTGTGAAATGGTAGGGGTACATTTGTACCCCCTTACCATTTCAAACAGGGGGGGGGCCGGGATCTGGGGGTCCCCTTGTTAAAGGGGGCTTCCAGATTCTGATAAGCCCCCCGCCCGCAGACCTCCACAACCACCGGCCAGGGTTGTGGGGATGAGGCCCTTGGCCTCATCAACATGGGGACAAGGTGCTTTGAGGGGTCACGGACCCCCAAAGCATCCTCCCAATGTTGAGGGCATGTGGCCTGGTACGGTTCAGGAGGGAGGGGGGGCCGCTCTCTCGTCCCCCCCTCTTTTCCTGCAGCCTGCCAGGTTGCGTGCTCGGATAAAGGGTCTGGTATGGATTTTTAGGGGGAACCCCATGTCAAATTTTTTTTAAATTTGATGCGGGGTTCCCCTTAATATCCATACCAGACCTGAAGGGCCTGGTAATTGAATTTGGGGGACCCCCACGCTTTTTTTTTTTATTTATTTATTTATTTTTTTATCAATGACTTTCAATGAGTGTTCTCTGTATTACGGGAGCCGACAATTCATAATAGCTGCGAGTGATTTTAAAGGACTTTTTTTCCTGCATAAATGACACTTTGTGCAGGGACAATTCTAAGCACGGGAAACATGCGCCCCTTCACAGGCATACTATAGACAACCCCCCCCCCCTACGAAATTTAAAGGAATATTACACTTTTATTGTTTCACTTTAATCATTATTAAAATCACTGCTCCCGAAAAAACGGCCGTTTTTAAAACTTTTTTTTGCATTGATACATGTCCCCTGGGGCAGGACCCGGGTCCCCAAACACTTTTTAGGACAGTAACTTGCAGAATCTTTTCTCTCTGTCAAATCTTTTTTCTCTGTCGAATATTTTCTCTATATAATCTTGGACTAATAGAGGTAAGGTTAAGCACATTCGACCACAGTTCTATAGACAGATTGTTGTCAGAGTCATGTCGAATCTCCTATTCTATATCGAACTGTTGTAACAATGAAAACGAAAATAAAGCATTTATTTATGTCGGATCTTTCGTTTTTCGGATTTTGTGCTTTCGTTATCGTTTGTCAAAACGAAAACGAAAATAGCTGAAATTCGGACGAAAATGCATTCGGACGAAAACGAATGCACATGTCTGATAGATTCCATTAAAGATTATATTCACGAGACGTCCTGTCTTACTTGCACTTATGCTTGTACATATGCGTAGAATCCTGTGGTTAAAAAATTGGTCAGCCGAAGCACCATGTATAAACCTCCTAACTGGATTCCCTTTTCATGGGGAGCGGCTATTCGGAGACAATTTGGACAAATATATCCAAACAATTTTTAGTGGGAAAAGTACTCTTTTGCCAGTCAAAAGAAAATATAAAAGTCCTCTATTTAAAATGGCTCTTTCCCCTGTGCCAGGGGCTTCCGCCTCTAGGCAGTGGCGATGGCCCCTGCCATCAGACTCTAGAGTAAAACCTTGGGGTCAGACCCAGGCTCAAAAGAAGTCCTGGGGTTGGAAACCTGCAAAGCAGAATCCTAAAGCCTCATCATGAAGAGGCAAACCCCCTCACCAAGGTGGGGGGAAGACTTCTGCAGTTTTCAGAAGTCTGGCAAAAGGAAATTCAGGACAGATGGGTCATCTCCACGGTAACGTTGGGGTACAAGCTGGAATTTTGGGACTTTCCACCATCTCTTTTCCTGAGGTCAAGTGTTCCCAAAGATCCAGAGAAAAGACAATCTCTGTTTCAGGCACTAGACCAAATGGAGATGTCAGACCCATTCTAGATCTAAAAAAATCGAAATCAGTTCCTGAATATCTGCTCTTTTCTCATGGAGATAATCAGGTCCTATCCTACTAGGAGGAGAACTTCTGGCATCTATCGACATCAGGGATGCATATCTGCATGTTCCTATATTTACCGCTCACCAAAAGTTTCTGCGGTTTGAGTTAGAACAGCAGCATTTTCAGTTTGTAGCTCTGCCCTTCAGGCTAGCCACAGCACCCTGGGTGTTCACAAAAGTGCTAGCCCCACCTCTAGCCAGGTTAAGGGCACAGAGCATAACAATTGTAGCTGACCTAGATGATCTATTGTTGATAGACCAGTCGGTGGCTCATTTGGAGCAAGGAGTACGCATTACAACCAGTTACCTGGAAAGTTTCAGTTGGATTTTCAACCTAAAGAAATCTTCCTTAATACCACTAAAAAGACTGGAGTACTTGCGTCTGATCATAGACACAGGCAAGGAAAAGGTGTTCTTGCCTCAGGCAAAGATCAACTCCATAAGACAGCTGGTGCAGATGGTCAGGTCAAAAGGTGATGCCTCCATTTGCCTTTGCATGAGGTTGCTAGGAACCATGGTGGCTTAATTTGAAGCAGTTCCTGGTGCCCAGTTCCATTCAAGACTGTTGCAAAGCAGTATCCTGTTAGTAGACTTGCCAATGCAGCTGTCCCCAAGGGTGTCACAAAGCCTCAGTTGGTGGTTACTAACTCAGAATCTACTGAAAGGAAAATCCTTCAGACCAGTTATCTGGAAAGTGGTAGCAACAGATGCCAGCCTTTCAGGTTGGGGAGCAGTACTAGAAAAGACAACAGTGGTCAAGAGCCTGAAAAAACCTTGCCCATCAATATGCTAGAGATTCAGGCAGTGTGTCTGGCTCTAAAGGCCTGGTCTTTCAGGTTACAGGATTGCCCTGTCAGGATCCAATCCAACAATGCCCCTGCTGTGGCCTATATCAATCACCAAGGGGGCACCAAGAGTCTCTCAGTGCAGAGAGAAGTGAACCATATTTGAATTTGGGCAGAAAGGAATGTTCTGTGCCTATCGGCAGTAGAGAATTGGCAGGCGGACTATTTGAGTCACCAGCAGCAATTCCCAGGGGAATGGTCTCTTCCCCCAAACATTTTTTGGGCTGTTTGCCAAAGATGGGGGACTCTGGATGTAGATTTCCAGCTTCCAGATTCAACATGAAGTTAGTCAACTTTTTGGCCAGAACAAGGGATCCACTCACATGCAGAACGGATGCAATGGTGACCCCAAGGGATCAGTTCTCAATGATCTATGCACCCCCCCCCCCCTTTTCAGTTGCTGTCTTGACTTCTTTGCAGGATCAAGCTGGAAAGAAAGCCAGTAATTCTGGTTGCACCAGCATGGCCCAGAAGGTCATGGTATGCAGAAATTGTAAAGATGCCAGTGGAGGGCCCACGGTCCCACTATGGCCAAATCTGCTCTCTGTGAGGGCTTACCCAGGTTGGCGTCCATGGTGTAGAGATACACGCTCACCCTTGCAAATAGATACAGCCCACAGTAACAAACAGATAAGCTACCTGGCCTGTGAATCTGTGCATGGGGGCTTGACAGGAATTTGCCAAAGGATTGTCCAGGTAAAGCCGTAGTCAGGGATTCCAGAAGACAGAATAAACGATATACAAGCCAGGAACACAGGAACACAGGAACACAGGAACACAGGAACACAGGAATCTTTGGCGACAAGAGACAATGAACTGAACAAGCCCACCAGCGTGAGGTAGTGTTTTATACCCAGCTGATTAGGTAACCTGCCACAGCTGATCCAATTGACAGGTACAAACAGAATTGCCCACAGTACTTTATGCAAAACTAGGCATGGCTAGAAAGCAGGTAGAATAGAACTGAGGTGTGGCTCAGAGGCAGAGAAACGGGAGCAAGAACAGTCATAAGTTCAATACCACCTAGAGCCACTTGGGGCGCAACTACGCCTGGCCATCTAAAAGACATGGTAGGGACTGTAACACTCTCGCAGGGACTGATATTCCATCCTACTTTGCAGTCTCTTAATTTAACAGCTTGGCTATTGAAACCCACATTCTGAAGAAATGTGGGCTTTCCGGGTCAGTTATCTCTACCCTGATTAATGCAAAGAAGCCAGCTTCCAGAATTTTTTATTATAGGGTCTGGAGGGCTTATGTTTCCTGGTGTTAATCCAAGGGTTGGCACCCTCAGAGATATATCATAGGCAGAATTCTTGCCTTTCTACAATTAGGGGTAGAGATTAAATTGCCTTTGAGTACTATTAAAGGCCAAGTCTCAGCTTTATCAGTCTTATTTCAAAAAACACTTGCTACGCATTCTTTAGTCCAGGGTTTTATGCAAGGGGTGTTGTTGCTTAATTAGCCAGTCAAACCTCCCTTGAACCATTGGGAATTGAACTTAGTTTTGTCTGTGTTAAAAAAACAGCCATTTGAACCAATACAACATATTCCCCTAGTCCTTCTGACAAGGAAGTTGGTATTTTTGGTTGCTATGTCCTCAGCAAGGAGGATTTCGGAATTGGCTGATCTTTCTTGTAAAGAGCCACATTTGATTTTTCATGAGGACAGAGTGGTTTTACGCCCTCGTCCTGACTTTTTGAAAAAAGTTGCCTGAACCAAGATATTGTCCTGTCATTGTTTTTTCCAAAACCATGTTCCAGGGAAGAAAAGGCACTATATTGTCTTGATGTGGGGAGAGCAGTGAAAATAAATGGCTCAGATCTGTAAGGCCGTAACATGGTCTTCAGTGCATGCATTCACAAAATGTTATCAGGTGGATGTAAGGAGGTATGAAGATACCGCCTTCAGGTGCAGTGTGCTGCAGGCAGCAGTATAGGTCCTAAAGTCTGGGTGTACCCTCCGGGTTGTTTCTCCCTCTCTCAAGTAGCATTGCTATGGGACGTCCCATTAAGTAATTACTTAAGGCTCTGTGTTCCATGATGTACGATAAAGAAAATAGGATTTTTAGAACAGTTTACCTGTAAAAATCCTTTTCTTGGAGTACATCATGGGACACAGAGGTCCCTCCACTCTTTTTTGGGATTTAAGTATATTACTTTGCTACAAAAACTGATGTAGTCCTGGAAGGAGGAGGGGTTATATAGGGAGTGAACTTCCTGGATTGGGTATACCAGTGTCCATCACCTGAAGGTGGCCTATAACCCATTAATTATTTAAGGCTCTGTGTCCCATGATGTACTCAAAAAAAAAGGATTTTACAGGTAAGCTGTCATAAAAAATCATATTTTTTCCATATTTTTTTCTCAGCCCCTGTTATAGAAAGCCTACTATTTACAGAGTTCAGTAACTGAACGTGAAATTTAAACATGCAAGGGAATGAAGTAAAGCAGCCCTTATTGGTTGGTCCAGCCTGAGGTTTCAATGGGAGACAACATATCTGAAAGGAAAATATTTAAGCTGTGCACAATATCTAACCCACAGTGCTCTGGGAATCCTTTACATACTAATTGTTTGTAAAATAAAGACCATATATGTAGCCACCCTGCTTTAAGTAGAAATGTCTTTCAAATAGGAATGCACCAATATCGATACCAGTATCGGTGCCAATACCGAGTATTTTCACGAGTACTTGCACTCAGGAAAATGCTCCCAAAACCCAAAACCGATATTTTGCGGTGCGATTTATGTCCACACAAAATGAATAGGTGCAAATTGAACTTCAAACAATTGCATGCGATTGAACAGGAATGCGGTGCGATTCCTGTACGAATCTCATGGGGTTTCCTTCACTGCTCCTGTGTGAACCTAGGTTTGTCCTAGTGATTTTGAGCCTCCCTGCATGACAGGTTTAACCAGCTCTGGCTCTCGTTCCAACTTTGGAAATCTTCGGCTGCGGACATCTTTGGCTGCCGCTTGGGCTACTCCTGCCTCTCCCATGGCTATGTTCCTCGCAGGTTCATATCAAATCTAAGCTCATCCCTCATGCAACAGGATAATGACCCAAAACACACAGCTAAAAGGACCCAAGAATGTGTAAGAACAAAATATTGGATCATTCAGAAATATCCTTTTAATAATTCTATTGAACATCAGGAGCTGAAACATGCAGTCTGTAGAAGGCACACTTCAAATCTCAGACAGCTAGAGAAGTTTTCTCAAGAAGAGTGGACCAAATTACCTATTGGCAGGTGCAGAAGTCTCATTGAAAACTACAGAAATCACTTGTTTGAAGTGATTGCTTCCAAATGTTGCGCAACAAATTATTAGGTTAAAGGTCCCATGTCATTTTCATTTGTTTTATTATTTCAAATATTCAGTTGAATCAAAATTTAAAGGCAAAGTTTGATTTGTATTTAATATGGAATAAACAATGATTGATGCCAATTACTTTTTACATTTTATAAGTTATTTGAGAAAATTGAGGGATCTCCTTTTTGTGGAAGTGGAAGGGAAGCAACACAGTCCATGTTGATTTGGGGAGCCATGTCATTTGCTGGAGTTGGTCCACTGTGTTTTATCAAGTCCAAAATCAGTGCAGACCTCTACCAGAAAATTCTAGAGCACTTCATGCTTCCCTCTGCTGGCCATCTTTATGGAGATGCTGATTTCATTTTCCAGTAGGACTTGGTACCTGCCCACACTGCCAAAAGTACCACTTAAGCCCATGAAGATTTCCCCCATTAATGACCAGGCCATTTTTTGCAATACAGCACTGCGTAGCTTTAACTAACGGTCATGTGACGCTGTACCCAAACAAAATTGATGTCCTTTTTTCCCCCACAAATAGAGCTTTCTTTTGGTGGTATTTAATTTTTTTTTTTGCGCTATAAACAAATTTGCAAAAAAAAAAAGTATATATATATATATATATATATATATATATATATATATATATTTTTTTTTTTTTTTTTTCTTTTTACTTCTTGCTATAATAAATATCCCAATTTTAAAAAAAAGTCTTCCTTAGTTTAGGCCGATATGTATTCTTCTGCATATTTTTGGTTAAAAAGTGTATATTTATTGGTTTGCGCAAAAGTTATACCGTATACAAAATGGGGGATATATTTATGGCATTTTTATTATTAATTTCTTTACTAGTAATTGCAGACATCTGTGATTTTTACCGGGACTGTGACATTGAGGCAGACAGATTGGACACTTTTGACACTTTTTTGGGGACCACTGATATTTATACAGTGATCAGTGCTAAAATAAACACTGGTTACTGTATAAATGTCCTTGGCAGGGAAAGTGTTAACACTAGGGGGCAATCAAGGGGTTAAATGTGTTACCTAGGGAGTGTTTCTAACTGTGGGGGAGGGGAATGCCTGGGGGAGGAGACCGATCGTTGCTCCTAAGCATTAAGAACAACTGATCAGTCTCCTCACCCCTGACATAACAGAGATCTGTCTATTTACATTGACAGACCTCTGTTCTGTCTCTCTCAGAAGTGATCACGAGTGCCCGGAGGAAAACGCGACACACGCATCGGCTCTATCGCTGCCCCGCAGGCACGCACAGGCCCCCTAGTGCTCTTAAAGTGTCCGACTGTCAGGGCTGGCTTAGCCCTTCCTCCTCTGGGCTGGCCGCTCACCTGACGGCTAATTGCCAGCTCTCTTCCCTTTCCACAGTTACCAGCTGTTCCCGATGATGCTCGTCTGACCTGCCTATTTAAAGCCTTCCAGCTCATTTCTCCTTTGCCTTCATATTGGTCACATCACATGGAACCATCTCCTGCTGTTTGTTTCAAGACTGGCTTGCTGACATCCCTCCTGGCTTCTTATCCTGCTTGCAGTTGCTCTCCTTGGATCCCTGACTTCAGGCCTGGCTAATTACCCGATCTGGTTAATGAACTTTGGACTGGCTGACTACCCGATATGGCTACTGGACTCTGGCTATGCTTGACTACGCTTTTTCTTTTTACCTTTTTATTTTTATTAATAAACAAGTGTGATTTGATTGTACTTCTGTCTCAGTCTGATTCATGGTTCATGACACCGTCGTATAGCTTCGAAATCTCGCCCAGGGGAGCCAACCTGCCACAGTATAAATGTGGCGGCTGGTCGAGAACCAGGTAATGATCATGGTATCACTGTGCTTGACTGGCCGGCAAACTCACCTGACCTACAACCAATAGAGAATCTGCAGGGTATTGTCAAGGAAGAGGAAGATGAGAGACACCAGACCCAACAATGCAGAGGAGCTGAAGGCTGCCATTAAAGCAACCTGAGCTCCATAACACCTCAGCAGTGCAACAGGCTGACCACCTCTATGCCATGCTGCATTGATGCAGTAATTAATGCAAAAGGATCCCCGGCCAAGTATTGCGTGCATATTATACTGTATATGGGCATACTTTTCAGTAAGTCAACATTTCTGTATTAAAAATCCTTTTTTTATTGGTCTCATGTACAATTCTAGATACTGAATTTTGGGTTTTTACTAGCTGTAAGCCATAATCATCAAAATTAAAAGAAAAAAAATGCTTGAAATATATCACTCTGTGTCTAACACATCTATATAAAATATATCAGTTTCAATTTTTGAATTGAATTACTGAAATAAATTAACTTTTTGATGCTATTTTAATTTTATCAGATGCGCATATATAATTATTATTATACAGGATTTATATAGCGCCAACAGTTTGCAACATTAGAGCAGACAGTACAATTACAATACGATTCAATACAGGGGGGAATCAGGGAGCCCTGCTCGTTAGAGCTTGCAATCTAGGTGGGAGGGTCAAGTTATAAAAAAGGGTAATAGCTGTGGGGGATAATCTATTAGAGGAGATAGTGCAGTTGTTAGATGGAGGCAGGATAGGCTTCTCTGAAGAGGAAGGTTTTCGGCGATCGCCTAAAATTATACATATATATACACACACCTTGTGAAACGGCATCTCAACGAGAGGATAGTTGGGGGTAGTGAAAGAGCTAGAGCTAGTGTATTGTAAAGAAAGAGCTAGGCTGTAATTTAGAGAAAAGAGTAAGGATGAATAGGCTGATTTGCTTGAGTTTGTGTCCAGTCTGTTCCAGGAAACAGCTTTCCTGTCATCTGCTGTAGCCACCCACTAGAAATGAAGGGAATGACCATGCTCTTATGTAAAAACTTCAGTATGCATGATCAGGGAGCCATTTCATCTGTTGAGTGGGGAGGGATTTTTGAATATCAGCCATCAGTTTCAGTGTATGAGAGTAAAGCCCTGTACATACAATCGGATTTTCGGCAGGGAATTGTGTGATGACAGACTGTTGGCCTAAAATCCGACCGTTAGTACGCTCCATCAGATAATTGTTGTCCAACTTTCCTCCAACAAATGTTGGATGGCAGGCTAGTAAATGGTCTGTTGTCAGATTTTCGTCTCGTCTCTACACAAGTCTGTCACATAAGTCCAAAGTACAAACACGCATGCCACAAACACAAGGACGAATCGGAAGCGATCGGTCTTGTAAACTAGCCTTTGTAATGGAAAATTAACATTCGTGACCCAGCAAATTATGAAATCTCGAAATGCAGTGCACATTCTCTTCTTCTTTAACCAGTTGCCGACCGCCGCACGCCGATGTACGTCGGTAGAATGGCACGGGCAGGCATAAGGACATACATGTACGTCCCTTGCCTCCCGCGGGTCGGGGGCCCGATCGGGCCCCCGCCCGGTGCCTGCGGCGGTCGGTTTTCGTCCGGGAGCGATCCGGGACGAGGGGGCGGCCATTCATTCATGGCCACCCCCTCGCGATCGCTCCCGACGAATAGAAATCCCCGGTGACATCACTTCCTCTCCTGTAATGTAAACACAGGAGAGGAAGTGATGTATTCTCTCCTCCGTGTCGGTATTTTTCGTTCCGACACGGAGGAGAGCGGATCAGTGAGTTGCACCAACACTCTACACACACAGTAGAACATGCCAGGCACACTCACACCCCCCCTTTACCCCCCGATCACCCCCCCAATTACCCCTGCCCCCCAGTCACAGTGACACCAATGTCATTTTTTTTTTATTTATTTTTTTTTTTGCATTGGTGTCATTTGTGACTGTAATAACTGTTAGGGCAGTTAGAGTTAGCCCCCTTTAGTTCTAATGTACCCCCCTAACCCCCCCAATAAAGGTTTAACCCCGTGATCACCCCCCGTCGCCAGTGTCACTAAGGCTGGGTTCACATTGCAGCGGTTTATGAGAACGAATGTGATTCGCACCGCACTGCAGTGCAAATCACATCCGATCTCTGTGCGATTCGAGTTCAGCCATTCGCCGCACCCGCCACACCCGCCGCACCCGCCGCAAATTCGCACGGGACCCTTTTTTTGGCCCGCAGCAGAATCGGATCGCATGGGTGTTCACACCATGCGATCCGAGTTTGCAGATCGCACTGCGATATGCGAACTGATCTGGGGGTGTCAGTAACATTTCACTGACACTCCCAGCAGTTCGCATAGGGCAGTGTGAACTGCTGCCGGGAGGCATGCGATGCGGGAACCCGCCGCGGATTCGCGGCGTTTCCGCATCGCTCCAGTGTGAACCCAGCCTAATAAGCGATCATTTTTCTGATCGCCGTATTAGTGTCACAGGTGACGCTAGTTAGGCAGGTAGGTATTTAGGTTCGCCGCAGCTTTTTATAGCGCCAGGGACCCCCATATACTACCGCATAAAGCCCCCTGATTGCCCCCTAGTTAACCCTTTCACCAGTGATCACCATATAACTGTTACAGGTGACGCTGGTTGGTTAGTTATTTTTTTATAGTTTCAGGGCACCCGCCATTTATTACCTAATAAAGGTTTAACCCCCTGATCACCCGGCGGGTGTCATTTGTGACTAATAACTGTTAGGGCAGTTAGGGTTAGCCCCCTTTAGTTCTAAGGTACCCCCCTAACCCCCCCAATAAAGGTTTAACCCCGTGATCACCCCCCGTCGCCAGTGTCACTAAGGCTGGGTTCACATTGCAGCGGTTTATGAGAACGGATGTGATTCGCACCGCACTGCAGTGCAAATCACATCCGATCTCTGTGCGATTCGAGTTCAGCCATTCGCCGCACCCGCCGCACCCGCCACACCCGCCGCAAATTCGCACGGGACCCTTTTTTTGGCCCGCAGCAGAATCGGATCGCATGGGTGTTCACACCATGCGATCCGAGTTTGCAGATCGCACTGCGATATGCGAACTGATCTGGGGGTGTCAGTAACATTTCACTGACACTCCCAGCAGTTCGCATAGGGCAGTGTGAACTGCCGCCGGGAGGCATGCGATGCGGGAACCCGCCGCGCATTCGTGGCGTTCCCGCATCGCTCCAGTGTGAACCCAGCCTAATAAGCGATCGTTTTTCTGATCGCTGTATTAGTGTCACAGGTGACGCTAGTTAGGCAGGTAGGTATTTAGGTTCACTGCAGCTTTTTATAGCGCCAGGGACCCCCATATACTACCGCATAAAGCCCCCTAATTGCCCCCTAGTTAACCCTTTCACCAGTGATCACCATATAACTGTTACAGGTGACGCTGGTTGGTTAGTTATTTTTTTATAGTTTCAGGGCACCCGCCATTTATTACCTAGTCTCACTAGTGTACCCCTAAATTTAGGGGTGTCTACTTTCCAAAATTGGGTCATTTGGGGGGGGTTTGTGCCATCTTGGCATTTTATGGCCTTCAAAACTGTAACGCCCTTAGAAAGCCTGAAGGCGGTGCTTGGTTTTCGGGGCCCCGTACGCGGCTAGGCTCCCAAAAAGTCCCACATATGTGGTATCCCCATACTCAGGAAAAGCAGCAGAATTTATTTTGGGGTGTCATTTCACATATGCCCATGGCATGCGTGAGCAATATATCATTTAGTGACAACTTTGTGAAAAAAAAAAAAAAAAAAAAAGTTTGTCATTTTCCCGCAACTTGTGGCAAAATATAAAATATTCCATGGACTCAACATGCCTCTCAGCAAATAGCTTGGGGTGTCTACTTTCTAAAATGGGGTCATTTGTGGGGGTTTTGTGCCATCTTGGCATTTTATGGCCTTCAAAACTGTAATAGGTAGTGAGAAGTGAACTCAAAAATTTACGCCCTTAGAAAGCCTGAAGGCGGTGCTTGGTTTTCGGGGCCCCGTACGCGGCTAGGCTCCCAAAAAGTCCCACATATGTGGTATCCCCGTACTCAGGAGAAGCAGCAGAATTTATTTTGGGGTGTCATTTCACATATGCCCATGGCATGCATGAGCAATATATCATTTAGTGACAACTTTGTTAAAAAAAAAAAAAAAAAAAAAAAGTTTGTAATTTTCCCGCAACTTGTGGCAAAATATAAAATATTCCATGAACTCAACATGCCTCTCAGCAAATAGCTTGGGGTGTCTACTTTCTAAAATGGGGTCATTTGTGGGGGTTTTGTGCCATCTTGGCATTTTATGGCCTTCAAAACTGTAATAGGTAGTGAGAAGTGAACTCAAAAATTTACGCCCTTAGAAAGCCTGAAGGCGGTGCTTGGTTTTCGGGGCCCCGTACGCGGCTAGGCTCCCAAAAAGTCCCACATATGTGGTATCCCCGTACTCAGGAGAAGCAGCAGAATTTATTTTGGGGTGTCATTTCACATACGCCCATAGCATGTGTGAGCAATATATCATTTAGTGACAACTTTGTGTAAAAAAAAAAAAAATTTTTTTTTTTGTCATTATTCAATCGCTTGAGGCAAAAAAATAAAATATTCAATGGGCTCAACATGCCTCTTATCAGTTTCCTTAGGGGGTCTACTTTCCAAAATGGGGTCATTTGGGGGGGTTTTGTACTGCCCTGCCATTTTAGCACCTCAAGAAATGAGATAGGCAGTCGTAAACTAAAAGCTGCGTAAATTCCAGAAAACGTACCTTAGTTTGTAGATGTGACAACTTTTGCGCAAACCAATAAATATACAATTATTGACTTTTTTTTACCAAAGACATGTGGCTGAATACATTTTGGCCTAAATGTATGACTAAAATTGAGTTTATTGGATTTTTCTAATAACAAAAAGTAGAAAATATCATTTTTTTTCAAAATTTGCGGTCTTTTTACGTTTATATCGCAAAAAATAAAAATCGCAGAGGCAATCAAATACCATCAAAAGAAAGCTCTATTTGTGGGAAGAAAAGGACGCAAATTTTGTTTGGGTACAA
Organism: Lithobates pipiens; assembly: GCF_037356315.1. Classification (NCBI taxonomy): domain Eukaryota; kingdom Metazoa; phylum Chordata; class Amphibia; order Anura; family Ranidae; genus Lithobates; species Lithobates pipiens. The sequence continues at coordinate 353,150,605 of NW_027507718.1, read as the reverse complement.
CATTGCATGACCGCGCAATTACCAGTTAAAGCAGCGCAGTGCCAAAGTGTAAAAAGACCTCTGGTCATTTACCAGCAAAATGGTCCGGTCTGAAAGTGGTTAATGGGATAATAATGAAGCTGCTTTACTGGTGATACTGATGGAGTTCTGGCAAACATATTTTCAAAGGCTTTTTTTTTCTAGTGATATCAAGAATAGTATTATGCTTTTTTTTTTTTGTGCAAGTTACCACAATACTATCCACCTGGCAGACCCATAATTTCGGGCAGGGGGGGGTTAACTGAAAACCTCAGCCAACTGATTGACTCCTTTCTGCAACCCCTTGTGATGGAGATGCCGTCATTTATCAAGGATACCATACATCTACTGCAGACCCTTGATAATGTGACTCTACCGACCAATGCTTGGTTAGTAGCAATTGATGTAGAAGCTCTTTATAGCTCGATACCCCATACCAAGGGGATTGCAGCTATACGTAACATCTTACAACACAGGGGGTTGTATGACCAGACCTTGAGCGATTTTATCATTCATGGCCTTGAGTACATTTTACATCATAACTACTTTGTATTCAACAATTCCCACTACCTCCAGGTGCAGGGCGTGGCCATGGGCACATGTTGTGCCCCGGCCTACGCCAATCTGTACCTGGGGGAGTGGGAAGAATCCCTCCTATCTGACGAGAGACTCGCCGATTTCACGCGCCACATTCATCTGTGGCGGCGTTATATTGACGACATTCTCGTCATATGGGAGGGCACGGAGGACCAGCTGCTTCAATTTGTATCTCAAATCAATGTGAATGAGTACAACCTAAAATTTACCATGTCATACAATCACCATCTGATCACATTTTTGGACATTAAGATTGGGCGTTCCCCCACTAATTCAATTTTTACCACTTTGTATCGTAAAAGTAACGCAGGGAATACTATACTCCATGCAGATAGTTTCCACCCAACAAAGTTAAAATGGTCCATACCTTATGGCCAATACCTGCGGTTGCGCAGGAACTGTTCGGACGATGCCTTATTTAAGGTTGAAGCCGCCCAATTACAGACAAGACTTCTAGCTCGTGGCTATAGTCGATCATGTCTGCGTAAGGCGTACAATCGGACACTAGTTCAATCTCGCAGTAACCTTCTGCACCCTAAGGTGGCGAGGGATGACCCTGGCATGCATGCCGCCAGGATCATCCTTCGTTTTTCTAGACAATATGTTCCGATTCGCCATATCATCCAGAAACACTGGTCGATTTTGAAGGATGATCAAAAAATTGGGAAACTGGTTTCGAAACACCCTTTAATTGCCTACAGACGTGCCACTTCTTTTCGCGACAAATTGGTACAAAGTGAATATAGAGATGAAGCAAAGCGAGCAGGGCACTGCTCAGTTTTGGGTTCATTCCCCTGTGGGCACTGTTCCTCTTGTAAGTATATCAAATGAGACAAAATCTTTCGTCTTCCAAATGGCCGTACTTTCCACCCGTCCCACTTTGTTAATTGTCAGACACGTGGGATCGTGTACCTCATGGAGTGTGAATGTGGGGCATACTACGTGGGGAAAACTAAGTTGGAACTACACAAAAGGATAGCTAAACACACTTATCATATGGAGATTGGTAATTTTTATGTACCTCTGGGACGACATGTAGTCACTGCACATGATTATAAGATGCCTACAATCTCCTTTGTTGCTCTTGATCGGATACACATCCCGAATCGAGGAGGAGATTGGAATAAGGCCCTTCTCCAACTCGAACAGAGATGGATTTTTAAACTTAATGCTACCACTTTTCCAGGTTTAAATGAAGCCATATCATTCGCCCCATTCCTGAAGGGCTTCATCTCAGGCAAAACACAATAATGCATTGGGAACCTACTACATGCCCCTCATGTCTCCTTTTTAATATAAATATCCTTTTGCTCTGTCTCGGCTTTTAGTTTGTTTTATTTTACTTTGGTTTGGGCCTTAGATATAGCCCCCCAAGGCACCTATAAAGTTAACATATCACACATGTGCAAATGTTCACATTTATATAGGTGCTCCACTAATTCCCCAATAGGATGATGATATTGATTATATTGATTATCCTTACTTGCTCCTCTCTGCGCCTGATGGGAGTATATGTGCATGTATGTGATACAGTAACATAGTATGTATATATGTCCTCACCATCCGATAACCAGCTTGCCATATTCTGCATATCAACCAGTAGATGTTTTTCTCATGTATACCCAGTTTACCTGTAAATGATATATTCATTATGAAATGTTTTTGTGCTATTTTTATATTTATTTTTACCCCTGACATGTTGCTATTAAATGTATTAAAATGTCCTTTTACATATTTCTCTATACATTCTATGACGGATAAACTCGTGTGCATTTCCCCTCTTTCTCCATTAGATGGTGCCATTTGAGCATACTTGTCCCTTTCGCTGCACATAGGGCGGACTGCTTGGGGATGGCTTCCCGACCAGAAGAGGGGAGCGGCATCGGCGCGCGCATGCCTCTCCCCGTTCGTCCCGGGGCTTGTGCGGGTAGGTACCACCCGTCCCCCCGGGACAATGTATCTGGTCGGCGGCATTCCGGAACAGTACCGGACGCGGCGCCTCACTGCGCACACGTGTTGCACGCGTGCGACGTGACGTGCCGACGTCACGCCGGTGCGACGCTACTGTGTACCTTCCCGCCATGTTGGGAAGGTCATTTCCAGAACGCCGAGGGGACCACATCCGGTCGGCCAATATGGCGACCAAACGGGGCTATGGTCAGACAGGTGGAGTCCTTAACTTAATTTAGCTAATTGAACGACACATGGGATATTTATATCCCACCTCCTCACACTGGCAATCCACTATGTTTACTACAGGATAGCATTTGCACTGACTTTAGGTGCAGGGTAAGTCACTGGATTATTTCACTGAATGCTTTACTACTCTCCTTACTGCCTATACATAACTCTGCTTGCAGGAGTTTAACACTATCTGCAGATAAAAGGTATTTTCTGTCCTACGACAGTATAAGTATCTGAGGGGTTTGATTGTAAAGCTCATTATCTTTAATCAACTACTATTCCCATTATATTGCCCCTCTTTGGGCTCTGTTATATAACGTGCACTTACCCGATATTAACCACAGGTATATATATACCGCTTTCTTCCACACTCACTTTTGTCACGCTGGGGCACGTTGGACTCCAGAACATGGTGTATTCTTATCTCACTTTTCACCATTTTACTTTCACCACCAGTCACGCTGTGTTATTAGATTTTGCACATGTTGTGTCTTTATTTCACTTATTTTCTTTTTCGTCATCTGGCGTTGTCTGTCGTTACTGACTTATCACTGGGCACTTACAATGATCTCTAGCTCTTATTATCATCTGCTTAAACTCTAATCATGTATGGCATGCTACACTCAAGTAGTATGGCTTACCTCTATATTTATATACCCGTCATACTACATGTGGGTATATTTTCTGTCCCCCTACACAGGGGGGACAGTCCCTGAATAGGGAACTTTCATATATATATATATACATCCTTATATCTTTTTTTGTTTTTATCGTAGGTTGTCCCCCTCCCGACTTCTGTCTACCTATACCTATATTCTCCTCCACTATTTTATATTGGAGGTAGCAATAGTGATGTGATCCCCTGTAAGCTATTTATCCCTCGAACTCCGTTCCCTTGCTCTCCCTTCTCGGTAGAGCATAGCGACCAATTTCAACTACACAAGTTTGGCACATCTGTGAAGGATATGGGAGAAATGGCGGAGCTTATTTCTGTCCTTTAAAGAGGATCTCCTACGTGAATGATATAGGTATCTATTATGCAATGTATACCAATTGACTGTTAATTATGTAACCATGCAATGTTTGGTGTATATTCTGCTTACAGCATACTATTTCTAGTATAGTACAGTGCACCATGTATGGATATGTATTTATGTTTGTCTTTCCTCTTTTACAATAGATAAAAACCTTCTGAAGAAGACCCCCGAGAGGGTCGAAACGCATAAAGGGTCCACATTATCTATTTTTTATTGTATCTACAGTGGTATTATGGTTTAGGCATTATAATTGTATTCTGTTTATCCATGTACTATCATATATTTTTATTCACATAGTGGAGCTCAGTCCCTGACCACTGTGTCACCTGTTTAATCCTCTTTTTTACTAATAAATATTTGTATTATTAGTTTCTTGCCACATGTCAGTATTTATTTCCATATATACATATACTAGCCTCCACAGGTAATTTACGCTGTTAAAAAACCCCACTTTGGGGATACTTTCTTTTTTTGTTTTCAACATACCAGGGGTGATCAGCGCCCTCTGACCCTGCATTGGGGTGTTACCGTCCATTTTTTTTTTTTTACCACAATACTATTATCCTGTAGTTTTAAGATCAAAGATACAACTATGTTGGTGTCCCTTGTTAATTTTATCTACATTTTTTTAATGTAACTGCCTACTCCCAAACTATCATTTGAAGTAAAACACATAGCCAAGTATTATTTTACACAATTTTTTTTATTGTGCATTAAAAAAAGCAAAAAAAATAAAATAAAAATTATAGATACTATCTGCCATCAAAATATAAAGAACTTAACCAAAAAGTGCATTCTATGCACACAAAAATATAGAAAATATAACAAATAAAATCATAATTCCAAAAAAAAAAAAAAAAGGAAATCAGCAATTGGTGAAGGGCTGAAAATCCCCAGTCTAGCAGCCTTGTTGGGGGTCTTGTGGCTGGTATTGCCACTGTCCGCCATGCTACTGTGGTGGGTGGGGTGGCTGTGGAGGTGGTGGATGTGGGACTACAAAATCACATAGGTGTGTATTTTATTGAATTTGGCCCCTCACCCCCTTGTTGAGGAGCTACAGGATGAGTTCCTCACACCTCCTTGGCTCACCATCCATCTGCCTTAATTTATTAGCAGTCACCAAAGCAAATCCCTCAGCCTCATCTGGGCCTGTCCTGATGGCAATAGTGGCCTGGCTGAGGAAGCCGGAGGTCACAGGTGAGGAATCTGGGACTCTGTCTGGCTGATAGCCACGGGGCTCGTCCTGACTGACCCTTTCCTGTGTATGAAAATGGGACATAATTAGAATCTTTTTTAGGGTTTAGTCATCAATCACACACAATTTTAATCTCCTCACTGTTGCAAATTGAATGTGGACAAACAGAAAAGACTATGATTCTGACCCCAGCATTTTTTATTATTGTACAAGTAATTTTTAGTCACTGCTGTCTATTGATATGGAAACCACTTTGTTAAGGCAGAAATATTTTAACAATAACGTCTAGTTACCATCATTGTATTTTTGGATACAAATATGTTCAACAATGCTATACTTGGGTTAAGCTGGGCTCCTCCACATCTTCATCCTGTGTAGCAGACCTGGGTGGACCTCTGAAGCTGTGGCCTCAGCTGATGTCAAAGGGAGTGTAGACAGTGATGGCCTAGTTTCTGTCTGGTCGGACAAAAAACACAGGTTGTTTTAATACCACAGCCTGGTGACACATATATGTCATCTGCTGATGCTCCAGATCTCTGTGAGTCCATCACCTTGTTGAGCTCCCTTTTAAAAGTACTAATCAGGTTTGATATTTTCGTCTTGACATATTTGATGTCTGCTCTGGGTACACTGGCTTCACCAACTCAAGTAGTTTCTCCAACGCTGCCTTCTCAAGATTTTATTCCAGTAGTCTCGAGTCCATTTTACCTCCCGGGCCTCTTGTGGAATGACGGGGTTCGCCCCAAACAATTAGCCGCTTTGAATGGAGTGGTTGCACAATCCCTTCAACTTTGGTCTCTATACAAAAAACGATATGCCCTGTGTCCATCCTGCCCTAGCCTTGCCTCATTTCTGGGGGACCCCAGATTCCCTCCGGCTTTTTCATCACCCGAGAGCTTCGAGGGTTGGACTCGGAGGGACCTGGTTACCCTTGAGGCCCTTTCCCAAGAGCCTCCCTTTTGCACATTTTCTTATCTCCAAGAACAGTTTGGGATACCCAGAGAAGATTTTTATAAATATTTACAGGTTCGGCACTTCTACACCTCTCATTACTTGCAGAAGAGACTTGCCCCTCCTAATGCTTTTGAAAAAATCTGTAAGTCCTCGTCCAGAGATCGGGGCAACATCTCCTGGTTGTACCGGTCTCTTGGAGATGTGCAGCTCCAGGCCAAGTCACATGCTATGCTGGGTTGGATTTGAAATGACCCCTGAGGAGTGGGAGGATGTGATTTCGAATATGCGTAAATGCACGAAATCATTGGCGGTTAGGGAAACTGCTTTAAAACTACACACACGATGGTATTACACCCCCTCTAGGTTACACAAGTTTAGCCCGCTGGTCCCGGGGAGTTGCTTTCGTGGATGTCCGGAGGCGGGTTCCTTCTCCCATACATTTTGGAGCTGTGGAGTACTTCAACCCATTTGGCAGCGGGTGACTGATAAATTGCTCCAGGTTACGGGATCTAATATTGATATCACATGCCGGATTGGCCTATTATTTGCCGACATCCCGGGACTAACTCCCCCGGCACAGAAATTAGCTCATACACTCGTCAATGCTGTGCATTGGACTGTAGCATTACACTGGAGGTCCCCGGCTGTCCCCTGGGAACAAGTTCTGCAACGCATGGAGTCGATCAAACTCATGGAGCGTTTACACCACACTTTGCAGGACTCCATGCATATTTTTGATAGTAAATGGGCCGTTTGGTCGTCTCTTCAATGGACAGCCCCTAGGCCTGATAGTTCGGCTGGGCACAGTGCTTAATGGCGGGGTATGTGAACATGTTTGAAGGCACTCACTTGTGGTAGCATTTGTGGTTATCTTTTGGCTTTTCTTTTCTTTTCCTACTTTTCTTTCTCTTTTGGTTTCTTTCTTTTATTCTCTCAATGATGTACCTCTGCTCCCCAAGGGGTCTTTTTGATATCATCAGGTTGAGTTTAGCATATCACATTTCAGCTTTTTTGTGCGTTCATGGATTTACTGATGTGTCTGTGTATGCTGTTCTCTATGTAAACATTTGTACTCATTGATCTTTTTATTGTACTTGTCATTATGCTTTCTAATAAAAAACGTTTGTAAACAAAAAAAGATTTTATTCCAGTAGTCTCGACTCTTGACCTTCCAGAGACAGGGCAGCTCCTGGTACATGTCAATGAACTGGGGCAAAAAAAAAATCAGGCGCAGTAAATTTATCCGTCATGATAAATGATATGATGCCTGGAAGACAGAACACAAGACAAAACATAATGTCTGTCTTAACTCATAAACTGCTTCCAATCTAGGCCTCAATCGAAGCAGTATAGGCCACTAACCACCTATGCCCAAATTTCCAATTGTCCCTCCATGTTCTGGCTCCTTTCGTGTGTTGGCGATGGCGATCGTTCGTCCTTCACTCCAAGATCGTTCCTACGGCCGTTCAGTCAACCGCTCATTATGGCTTTATGTACACTGCAAATGCATGAAACTCCAATCTGTGCTTCATGACGCTGGGGCGTGACCATCTCTCTTCTGCATGCGATACACACGGCAGAACATTCCGGAGGGACAACATGGTGGATTCCACAGATTCCAGGAAGCCCCACGGTGGTGTAGCTCATAGGAGGCACAAAGCAACCCCCATGAGCAAGGATGATATGGTGGAGATGGTGCACATCCTCGAGAAGCATGACTGCAACTGCAAGCTGCGCAATTACTAAAGGCCCAACAGCCGAAAGGACAGCATTTTGGAGAAGGTCATCGCCATTTTGCAGTGCCATTTTTCGGTACAACGAACAAAGGACTAAATCAGAAAACCATGGTCTGATCTCAAACACCGTGAGCAAGACCAGATGGAATCCATACATAAGATGTTCTCTATAATCTTTGTCTGAATTGTTATTTTAAAGGTGAAGTAAAATAGAAAGCAGATATGAACATTCTTATTTGGTTATGTTTTTGGACATTTAATTTGGGTGAAGGGAGGCTACCCTCGCTCGGGCCCCAACAGGGGAGGCAACAAGGCCATCTTTCCACCAAAAACATAAGTGACGACTTCAAACACACTCATTTAGCCACCGACAGGGGTGATTCTATGTGAGCCAAAGGCCATGGGCTTAGGGCATAATTTAAGAGGTAAAGAACACTTTCTGGTTACTTCCTGGCTCATCAGTGCCCATTAATGCATCCTTGCCAGTGTAGACATGGCTAGAGGAGAGGCCCTGGGGATCACAGTCACACAGAGTCATGCCTGCTAGAATGATCATCATATATCCCCTATCCCATAGGAGACAAGAGGAGTGGGGGGCAACTGCAGGACTTTTGCAATGTTGGCACTTGTCCAGTGTTTGCTCTCTGTAAAATAACATCACCTTCCCTTTTCTATGCATTTTTCGCTGTAAAAAAAACACAGTGCAGCATGATGGAGTGCACAAAACCTTGTCATCAGACCAAGTGCAAGGTTGGTCAACTAATGTAGCAAAATTGATGCTAGAAACAGATGGGACTAGGGGTGGCTTAGGAAAGTGAGTGTGGTCATCTCACCCAGGATGTTGGTTTAGAGCCATGGGATCTGACTCCTGGCCCGGCATAGACCTGTCCGTTGTGGATGGCAAATCCCCTGACACAAGTCACACTGAGGGCCAAAGCGACAAGAAGAAGAAGGAAGTATTCGGGAGCCTCTTGTTTGCGCAAGTAAGTATTCTTGTAATCTGGCTTCAAATGTGTCTACATGTCGAGTGTTTAGCTGAACAAACAAAACACCCATTCCACACATTAGCGAAGTATGTATTACCTTGACATTAGCATGGAAAAAGAAGAGGTGGAAGGAGCTGTCATTTTTGCTAGGTATCTGAGTTTTGGAGACCCAGACACCAGGGCCAAGATTACTGAGTACTGAGTAGTGACGTCATCTCCTTGCATCCCGCTTGTAACAGCGCCTCAAGCCTCGTTCTGGTTTGACACATACTGCGTCCACTGTGGCCGGCATTTTCAATCTAAACAGTGGATATACAGGAAAGAGTGGCTAAGCGGACTGCGGACTAGAAGGATAAAATGACTGAGCGAATCATTGTGGATGGATTACAATGCTTTAATTACTCATGGAAAATGTGAGTTTATTTTTATCAGCATAATAATAAATTAGTACTTTTAAAGAAATCTGCACCCAGAGGCGCCCCTTTCCTTGTGTCAAGATTACTTAGTTGCAGTGTGTACATTCCTAGTAGTGTAGGTGTCTGAAGGGCAAGCAGGTTGCAAGGAACAATAGACTGGGTAGGTAAGTATTTCCTGAATTGTAATAGTCACTTGACCATAACTCACTATGTGGGGCCTCAGCCACTTGACCATCGTTCCCTTAATTCTTTTTTGACTTCTTACTAGGTCATGATCTTCCAAGATGCACAATTGGCTGAATGAGTGCAGATATGTTGCATTGTTTGAAGGATCTGGATCAAATAAAGTAGGCTGCCACTGCTTTGCAGTGAAGAATCACAGTATTACAAAATTCTATTTTCCTCTTGCCTGTTCGGAAGTATCTTATTCCACTAGCTGCCTCCTGTTTTCACTTTTAATTTTTACCATGTTTTTCAAACTTTTAAATGTTAAAGTTTAGTGTCTGAACTCAGTGTTTCTCCACTCCACTCCCCTAGGTGCACCACCAGTTCCTGTTTTCTGTATGTTCCTCAGTCTAAAAACAACTGTGTGAATTACTAACATTGAAAATGACAACATCACCTGTGCCAAATTCCAAAAATATAGAAAGCATGACCTGGGTTTGCATCTTGAGAAGGAGAGTTGGGAAACACTGCCCTAAGTAATGTGAATTGTAATCTTTCTGTGTTTTGAAGAATAGCAAAGCCAAAATTTGAAGATACACACAAATTGTGCCTTAACATTCTTATTTCCCTCATGATCCCATGCCTAAAATGTGTGTATTTCCAAACATACAGTTTGCCAAAAGCCACAAAACAGACAGTGTGTCAACATGTTCTACCATCATTGGGTATCAATGGATTCGTTTTGGGGAGCAACCCCTTCGTCATAACTATAGAAGCTCAGAGGAAGGAGTTGCACCTCCGAAACACATCTATTTTAAACCCCTAATGGGAGCTAGCACATGTTGACCCACTGTGGGTTTAGTAAAAATTTGTTTGTAACTACACACATTTGTGGCATGGGATCATAAGGATAATTTCATTGTTATGCCTCTATGTGAACCTGGCCTCAGATTTTGACTTTTAATGAGGAGGGTAACATCCACACAGTCTTGGGATACTAATGTCCCATTTGGCCTTCACTTTACCAAAATGTAACTTTGTAATTTCCTGAGTTTGGGATGTGTATCAAATGTTTTGGATCTGCCTGTTTAGCCCCCAAAAAGGGGAAATAATGCAAAACATACATGTTTTACACCAAGATGTTGGTTTGTTTTAAAACCCTAAAATGCACATGTAAATATGCTTGGAGTAAAAACATTTTTACTAAACAATGTGTGGCTTATTATTTCAAAGCTCAATACCAGTGTATTTGTTAAGTTGTTGTAGTTACAATGACAATGTGCTCTAAAATGTGGCCAACTCCTGCAATTTTTAGTCCTCCCAAAAACTATGAGTTTAAAAACCATAATGTTTTTCAACTTCATGCATTAGATCCATTAAGAACAAAACATTGTGTGTGTGTAGCAGACCCACAGCACACCATAATAGTTAGCTGAAGAAGATATTTTCCCCTCATGTAGCAAATAAGGTACATTTGCACTATTGGAGCAAGTGGCCAAAATAAAACCCATTTGTGAACATATTAGACACATAACAAACACAGACAACAGTAGTCCAAATGAAATATGAGTTTATGATCTCCAACTTATATTAGGCATAATCAGCTACAATTTGCTGCCAAGCCACTGCTCAGCTACCCACAAAATAATCTAGGTATTTCTGCCTTACATCTCTGGCAATTTGTGAGGGCAATCCAGCACAGGCATTTTCAAGCGCCATCAGCATGCCCACAAACGGACGATGCTGCAGCCTTTTCAGCTGGGCCTGCCATTGCAGGGTTCACGTCCTGCCATTGCTGTGGGTTAGAAGGAAACTGTGAATTAAAAAAATAACTACTTCTGCACATAACATTGCAAGCATATTTGACACAAACATGCTTAGCCAACATATGGAGAAAAAACTTAAGAGTATTTAAAGACAAAAGGGTAAGAAGGGTAAGGTCAACTTAATCTGATTCATCTCTCCCTCTTGTGGCACATTAGCAACATTTTAGGATGGGGAGAGAAAATTGGTTAGATGTTTTGGACCGGTAACACTCTCCACCTCCATGAGAGCTGTTTGCACAAATATTTAGGGATACTTTAGCCAGCCCCTCCTTACACTATTGACAGCCCGGTGAACAGGTAAGAAGGGTCATAATCTAAAAATATGGATCCACATTGTCCAAATTGCAGTACATTTAGACATTCTGAAAATACCTATTAATATAATAGGAGACAAAAACTGTCTACGTTACAATTTGTAGGTAATCAGGCAGACCCTTGCACTACATGGTTGGGTGAATTTAGACAGAAATTTAAACACAAAAAGGGGATAGTGTGTATGGGTTTGGCAAAGTCAGCAGATATAAATACTCTGTTGACTTTGCATTTTTTTGGGGGGGGGGGGGGGGGGGTTTCAAATGAGTTTGTGCCCCAAAAAATGGTCTCTTGCACTCTGCCTGAATTTGACAACAATAACATTTGTATACATTTTAGGGGTTGTTTAGGGTAATTCCCAAAATTTAACTGACAAAAACACTGTGAAGTTACTAGGCTAGGCATGCATGCGCCCAGGATAGCATGCTGGGTAGGTTAATTAAGGAAAATATGCATGTAGGTCAACAAAGGAGCAGGAAAAGCTTACAGCATGCATGAGGACAAAGAGGACATTCACAGTAATTATGTAATCAACAAATTGAGACAATACATTAGCAAACATTAATACATAGAATGTGATCTTAAAGGTAAAAACTTATCCAAATATAGTCCTTCTGCAGTACTTGAATAATGGCTGAGCAGGTGTCTGGAATAATGAGCCCCAGAGCCTGGGAGGAGATCCCAATGGTAAACTTTTGGTCCTGGAGACTTCTGCCCGTCGCCAAGTAATGCAAGGTGGCTATGAGTCTTTGCTCTGCAGTGATGGCAAGCCTCATGCATGTGTCCTATTTCTTAATATAGGGGGTCACTAATGCCAAAAGTTGGTGAAAGCAGGGGTTCGTCATCTGGAGATAATTCTGAAAATCCTCCAAATTATTCTCCTGAAGCTCCCGCAGCAAAGGCATATGACATAATTGGTCACGATTAAGCAACCAATCTTTGGTCCAAGAACTCTTCCTCCTCCTGTTCCTGGACTGTACTTGGGTTAAAGCAATAACTACAAGCAATAACTACAAGCCCAATAATAGCCCGTTCTCTCCTCCGATTCCGCAACATGGCTGTTTGATGAACAGCCATTCAGAAAAGAACTGAATAAACACTCATCAAACTTCTACTAACTCGAAATTAGCAGAAGGAGCCCAAAGGGAGGCGCATGATAATTTAACTTCTTCTTTATTGGCCCGTAGTAGATCTAGTACGTCACTATGTTCATGTTTGTTGGCCGACAATTGTGTACCATTTGTATGCAAGACAAGTTCACGTCACACACTCTTCAGACAAAAGTCTGACGCATTGTTGGCCAACAATCCGATATACGTGGCCTTAGAGACAACTACTTCTTTAGTGCTCTAGCCAAGTGCTATTGTCAGTGAAACCTGTGTAACACTAAGCTATGCTATCATTGCACACTATTAGCCTGTATTTACACTTGAGCACAAGCAGTTTCATGTGATTTAGGAGCTTTTTTGCACCCTTTTGGACATTTTATCATGTGTTTTCAGGTATTTCAGGCATTTCAGGCTTTTGTTTTAGCCAATGGAAAGCTAGTTAATAACAGGTGAAAATGGTTATTAGATGTGAAATCAAAGCTCTTTTACTTTTTCTGAGGGCTAGCTGACAGTACATTACTCAGATGTGAAAGGGCACAATAGTTGTAGAATAACATGGCAATCTGGTGTTAAACTTCTAAACATTTCTAGAAATGCACTTGAAATGTAAATAGGGCCTATCAAACATTAATCTGCCAGGCTGCATCTTTTAAAATAAAAACTATGTCATGAATAGTTATTAAGTTATTTATGCAAGAACTAAAAGCCTTGCATTTAAAGTGTAACTCCACTTTTTTATTTATTTATTTATTTTTATTAAAAGCATGATACGTGTCAAGTAACAACACAAAAAATAAAATAAATAAATAACATAAATGAACCATGCATCAGCCTAAGTGGCCAGCATGCTCCAATGGATTATAGGGATCTATGTTGGGGTAAGAGCCCACAACAGTTTCACATAAAGAATTTGTATTTTCCCATAATAATATCTCATGTAACAGACTACGGTATCCAGATATAAAATCAACCCTTCACAGATGGAACTCGCAATTTATACTAACTGATGCATAACTTTTGTTGAGAAAAAAACATTCCCTTCTGGGTGATCTATGTGCATTGCAAGGATTTTTATAAACTTTGTTGCAGATTCCTACCTTTTGATATTCTGAAGAAATCCTATTATTACCTGTATCATCAGAATTGAAACCATTTGGGTGTTTTGGGCATTTGGGTATTGTTTTGCATACTAGCCCCTAAGCAGGCACATCAGGTGAAATAAAGCTGCAATACTTTACTGCCAAAGAACAAGTATGCTGTTCAGGGTACAGTGGCTGCTCATGTAAAAAATGTTCCACAAGCAAGTTGTTTTGCTAGTAATCAAATAAAAGAACATCAACTCAGATATTTAGTGCTAAACAAAGTAAGGTCTAAGTCTTACCCATGTATGGTCTGAGTGAAGGCACCCAAATACAAGTACAAGGTAGGTGAATCATATGAGCAATTCTATGAAATCATATTACAAATAAAAAAAATACACACAAAGAGAAAACATAAATGGCAAAGATTTGGTCATGCTTATGTAGTTCAAAAAGCCAGAGTGTGTTACAAATAGGGATGAGCTCGATTTGTTTGATTCGAGCGCATGTTCGACTCGAACATCGGCCATTCGTCTGTTCGGCGAATTCAGAACTTTGTGGACCGTTCGCACCAAATTCGTGTGGCATGAACTGCCCACAATGCACTACGCCATCGCAGTGCATTGCTGGCTCATGATTGGCCAAGCATGCACTGTGACCCTGCATGCTTAGCCAATCACAGCGCCGGCAGCCAGAAGAGCCACAATTGGCCACAGGCAGGATGCCTGTGGCCAATTATAGCTCAGGGGGTTTAGTACACGCCCCATACTATATAAGGCCGCCAGCGTGGCGGCCTTGTGTAGTGTGTTGGCGTGCAGGGAAAGAGCTAGATAGGCAGGGACAGTGTATTCTTTTCTCAGCCATCTGCAGGAGTTAGTGGGTGTTGTGTGCCTCCAGCACAGTATACACCTGTATCTAACCTGTATTGCTGTTGCTCTCTAATACAGCTATCTGCAGGAGTTAGTGGGTGTTGTGGGTGTTGTGTGCCTCCAGCACAGCACAGTATACACCTGTATCTACCCTTTATCTACCCCTTTGGTGTTCTCTAATACAGGCATCTGCAGGAGTTAAAGTGGGTGTTGTGTGCCTCCAGCACAGTATACACCTGAAGATACCCCTTATTGATGGCGTTGTCTGTTGCATAGCTTGCATATTAGCCTTTAAAATGAGCACTTTTGACTTTGAATGTTCTAGTCCCATAGACTTTAATAAGGTTCTAAAGTTTGTACGAATGTTCAGTCTGTTCGAATGTTCTGGTGCGAACCGAACCGGGGGTTGTTCGGCTCATCCCTAGTTACAAACTTCCTATGCCACTGGGGGCACTCAATAACCGCTTGTGGGGTGTTTGAGTTACATACTCTGCACACCAGCTTTGCATATCAGAAATAAAAAATAAAAAAACGGGTCTCTTTCTTTAGGCAAAATCTGGGGCTTTGATTTCAGCAAAATATACAATTTATTAGCTGACAATGTCAGAGTTAATCATTTTCTGTTTTCTGCTGAAGGAAAGAAGCAAGTCCAGGTCACTTGCAGTACTGAATCTGACACGTCTTTGAGTAGACCGATGGCAATTAGCTGCCCTTTTTATGAGCGGTGGCTTGTATTATACCTGCTCAGCTATTATACACTCTGAATTACATTTTTATCTAACTGTCATAGACTACAGATGACCTTTACCGACCTTCTATTCAACAGACTTGGACTGAAGTGCTAAAGTACGACTGCTCTATTCCACTTGAGATATTACTGTGAAATATTGGATGGCTTTAATAACAGCCAATTTTGAAATAAAACTGCTGCTCAGCTACCAATTTATGAATTATGAAATTAATTTGAGAAATGTAACAATGATGAAGATACTGAAAATACAAGCTCCTCCTGTTCCAGAATATCTTAGACAGACCATACATTTTCACATAAGTCAAATAACTATTTACAAAGCATCCTCTAGTTTTATACAATACTCTGTCACACTTTATTATGTTCATAGAATTTCCCATGGTAACAGCATGGACCTGCTTTATAAGCAAATATTACATTAATTTTCAGGTAGCCTGCTCCAATTTTGTGACGTGCAGAATCCAGAAAAAGAACAACATGTAGCATTTTGGGTACAGTAACACATTTCCATTCCCATAAAAATAAATACCGTAATGAATGACTTAGAAACTATAACTAATGCATTTTTGTGTATTCTGAGCACATCTACATCATGGAAACAGACTGTTCCTAAAGGTTTCTACCTTCATAACATAAAAATATGTATAAAATGTATATCAATTAGGCTTGTGCAATCCGTTTTGTAACTAATCGAAATTCGGCCGAATTTTGCATCTTTCGGACATTCGGATGCATCTGAATGTCTGAATAAAAAATATAACGAATTTCAACTAATACGAAAGAAATTGTAGTGGCTATAACGAATTAATTTGACATGATTCCGTAATTCGTTAAAGATCTAATGAAACAAAAGATCAACTCAAAGTAGAGCTTACAGTCCAATCAGCTGATTAATTTTGTGCTGGAGGTTGGATTACTGGCAAAGTGCATTCCTGAAAATTGAGTGAGAAGGGTGTTGTACTGTATTTGAGCAGAGGAGAAGAGATATTGTCATTGTGTGTGTTAAAAGATTTAAGAAACAAACAACTTTCCAAACTACGAATCATTATAATGTATATATACATAAATAAATATTGAATTTCAACAAATAAGAATGAAATTATAGCGCATATAACGAATAAATTTGGCATGATTCGAAATTCAGTATAACAAATATCGACACTCTATAGAAATAACAAATTATTCAAAAATGTATTAATGTAACATAACGAATATAACAGAATGAAATAATGTATTTTGCATATGAAAACAAACTAAAACGAAACAAGATTTTCCATTGGGCACAAGTCTAATAACAAATTAACAATGCACATACAGTAAATGTATGACAAACTATGTTTATTAAAGAGTATCTCAAATTTTTTTTTTTTTTTTTAGAGAAAGCTTAAACCCACTATAAAGTTTTTAGTTTTGTTTTTGTCTGTCTCATTTGAGATATTTTAATGTGCCTTAGCCCTTGTACACACGATCAGAGATGCCGTCGGCAATGTGTCCGATCGGAGCGTTTTGTTGGATATTGTGTGTGGTCTGCATCGGACTGTTTCCGTCGGAATATCCGTCGGACCAAATTTTCCAACTTGCCGGAAATCATGTGTAGAGAATTCCGATCGGACAAAGTGCCACGCATGCTCAGATCAAATTCCTACATCAAAGCTATTGGCTACTAGCCTGAACATAGTCCCGTCGTAACGAAATAACGTCATCACGTTCTGAACGATCGGATTTTCCGACAACTTCGTCCGACCGTGTGTATACAACAGTTTTGGACAAAATCTGTCGGACAAAATCTGACGGACAAAATCCGACGGATTTGGTTGTCGGAATCTCCGACCGTGTGTACAAGGGCTTAGGATGGATTTGCTTGTACACAGTCAGTGTGAGCCAGTCCAGCATATTTCCTCCATCCAGTTGCAGTTTACAGCCTATCATTTGGTGTGCTGCTATACCCGTACATACAGTGGTGCTATCTTAAAGGCTAAGTTCATCTTTTGGAACAAGTTACATATTCCAACCAAAATACGGGGGGAACATATAACATGTTCCAACACCTGCCACCAGATTCCCTGATCTCCCCTTAGTGTAACAGCGGGTGGAGAATCTGTTCCCTGCACCTGCTGTCACTTTTTAAAAAGAGCTCAGCAGTGCATGGCTCTGCCCTCACGGCAGTGTCATTCATTCACAGTTTCTTGTAAATGAATGAGCTACAAGTACCATTAGCCCCCGTGGCTGTGCATTTATTTATTTTTTCAGGAAAGGTGAACTTATCCTTTAAACACAAGTATTAGTATTATTTGCATATGCTTCTATGCTGTACTAATTTTTACAATAGCACTGCTGTATATTCATGTACAGCAGCCCACAGCCATTCATGTAAATGCAAGGCTGTAGGCTGCACCTGGCACTCTTGGGTGAAGGAAATACATTGAAAATTACACCAAATGGGCAAGTGTCCTACAGTGTATTTCAGTTTTGCTATGTTAATGAGCCATTTATGTGAAAAAGTAATTGTTTAAAAGAGTTGTAAAGGCAGAAGTTTTTTTTTAATCTTAATGCATTCTATGCAACCCCCTAATTACCTATCTGAGCCCCTTCTCTCTCCAGCTGTGTCCATGATCCCCTCACCCATCCAGGGCACACCTACTGATTGGCTGAGATAGAGCAGAGGTGCCATTGACTCACGTGGATGTCAATCAGTCAGTCAGCCAATTAGGGGAGGAGGTGGGGCCAGATCAGGGTTTCATGTTTGAATAGATACGCGGAGCTCTGACTCAGCTTGGATGCCCCCTGTAGCAAGCTGCTGGCTAAGGGGCATTCAAAGAAGGGAGGGGCTAGGAGCAGTGAAGAGGGACCCGAGAAGAGGAGGATCCAGGCTGCTCTGTGCAAAACCAACTGCACGGATAAGGTAAGTATAACATGTTTGTTTTTTTTGTTTTTTTTTCTAAATGAGCCTTTACAATTACTTTAGTGTTATCTTATCTCATCTAAAACTGAGTGCAAAATCTGGTGCAGATGTGCATGGTAGCCACTTAAAACAAAAACAACCAGAATGATGGACTATATTGGTACCAGTGAGGAACTCATATGCAATATCATTTTAACAAGCTGACCAAAGTACAAGGTGTCAGGCAGGGTCGGACTGACAACTCATGGGGCCCCCCGGGCAATAGGAGATTATGGGGCCCCCAGGCAATAGGATTATGGGGCCACACAGTATACACACACAGAATACACATACGCACACTGAAAAGGTACTGGAGAGGTGGGGCAGCTATAATCTTGGGATTTTTAAATAAACACAGATTTTTACATACTGTCCCTGGTTTTATTGAGGCTGGCAACCCTGATGGGGCCCCTTAGTGGCATGGGGCCCTCGGGCAGTGCCCGAGTGCCCGCATGGTCAGTCTGCCCCTGGCGTCAGGTCTACATAGCAACAGCTGCTAGCACTTGGAAAATCTCCAGCTGATAGGGATATTGGTAATGATTCTGGGTGGAGTTTTGGCGCCATGAGCTCTATTTAAACTGACTGGATTTGTTTGTCTGATAAGCGGGGGATATGCAGAGCGATTGATATACAGGTAAGGACAACTAAGGCACATAAACTTTGAACTATGGGGATATTATGTGATAGCAGTAGGTCCTAATGGCTGAACACTGACTGGTAACATCGCTTATATATTTTCTATTGTTTTTCAGTGGCTCCAGGTGCCTAGTTGGGCTTTTTTTGTTGTTTTTTTTTTAACCACTCGACCACTGGGCACTTAAACACCCTTAATAACCAGACCAATTTTCAGCTTTCAGTGCTCTCACATTTTGAATGACAATTACTCAGTCATGCACCACTGTACCCACATGACATTTTTGTCCCTTTTTTCCCACAAATAGAGCTTTCTTTTGGTGGTATTTAATCATCGCTTGTTTTTTTTTTTTTTGTGCTATAAAATAAAAAAGACGGAAAATTATGTAATGAAATGAATTTTTCTTTGTTTCTGTTATAAAAATTTAGCAGATTAGTAATTTTTCGTCATCAATTTTGGCCAAAATTTATACTACTACATATCTTTGGTAAAAATAAGTACAAATTGGTGGATATTATTTGGTCTTTGTAAAAGTTATAGAGTCCACAAGCTATGGTGCCAATATCTGAAAATTGATCACACCTGAAGTATTTCTTGAGACCCTAACATGCCAGAAAAGTACAAATACCCCCCAAAAGACCCCTTTTTAGAAAGAAGACAAGGTATTTAGTAAGAGGCATGGTGAGTTTTTTGAAGTTGTCATTTTTTCCCACAATTCTTTGCAAAATCAAGATTTTTTTCACAAAATTGTCATATTATCAGTTTATTTCTCACACACAGCTTATGCATACCACAAATTACACCCCAAAACACATTCTGCTATTACTCCTGAGTATGGTGATACCACATGTGTGAGACTTTTACACAGGGTGGTCACATACAGAGGCCCAACATGCAGGGAGCACCATCAGGCGTTCTGGAGCTTCCAGGCCAAATGTGACATTTCTCTCCTACATATAAAAATCATCATTTATTTGCTAGAAAATTACATAGAACCCCAAAACATTATATATGTTTTTTTAGCAAAGACCCTAGAGAATACGATGGTGGTCATTGCAACTTTTTATCTCGCACGGTATTTGCACAGCAATTTTTCAAACTGTTTTTCTTGGAAAAAAATCGATTTTGCGCTTTAAAAAAAACAAAACAGTAAAGTTAGCCCAATGTTTTTGCATAATGTGAAAGATTAAGTTATGCTGAGTAAATAGATACCTAACATGTCACCCTTCAAAATTTCACACGCTCGTGGAATGGTGCCAAATGTCGCTACTTAGAAATCCCCATAGGCAACGCTTTAAATTTTTTTACTGGTTACATGTTTTGAGTTACAAAGGAGATCTAGGGCCAGAATTATTGCTCTCGCTCTAACGTTCGCAGCGATACCTCACATGTGTGGTTTGAACACCGTTTTCATATGTGAACTGGACTTATGTATGCGTTCGCTTCTGCATGCAAACACATGGGGACAGGGGTGCTTTAAAAAAAAATTATTAATTTTACTTTATTTATTTTAGCTTGACACTTTTTTCCCCAAAAATAAATTTTTTGATCACTTTCATTCCTATTACAAGGAATGTAAACATGCAGAGTATTGGCAGGGCATTGCAGAATATTAGCAGGGTATTGCAGAGTATTGCAGATATTGGCAGGGCATTGCAGAGTATTGGCAGGGTATTGCAGAGTATTGGCAGGGCATTACTGGGTATTGCAGAGTATTGGCAGGGCATTGATGGGTATTGCAGAGTATTGGCATGGCATTTCGGGGTTAATTGTCGGTGAGCAGCGCTGTGGGCACTAGAGATCCAGCCCACAGCGCTGCTGACACCGATCTCTCCCCTCTCACTGTACCGATTGGTACAGAGAGGGGAGGGAGAAACTGGCGTCATAACATGACGCTGGTTTGTTTACAAGTGATCGTTCCGTCATTTGACGGAGCGATCACGTGGTAAACGGCCGGGATGAGTGTGATCCGTGATGTGCCGGGTCCACAAGTCACGGATGCTCTCGAGTGCATGCCCCAGGGGGCATGCAAGAGCGGAATTCTGGGAGGACGTCATATGACGGCCTCCCAGAGTTAAGCAACTGCCCTGTAGCCGTCATTCGGCTATGGGGCAGTTGTTAACTGGTTAAAGCTTCAAGATGCAGCACTAACATGCCCATGTTATATTGCAGTGCTTTTGTGATAATTAGTGAAAACCCTTACTGACAAAAGAGGGAAGCTTTTTGATAATAGTCATTAGGTATTTATAGTTTTGCATGTAGTCACCTACAGAGTTCCCCTAGTGGTTGATATTCTCATTGCTCATAGGTGTGTATTTATATTTAGGATGTACTGATGCTTGCTTTAATGAAGATTTTGAAGTCTGGGTGACGGTTTCCATTTGAAGTTGGCTGATTGTCAGTAGTAAGTATTATGGCTGTATGGCTCACGGCACCTGTTCCCGCATCTATTCCCCTTATGGGTGTTTTTGATATTTTGTCAGTTAATGTTTTTGCTAATAAGCAATTCAATTTATTATGTTTTGTAGGGGATACTCTAGGTCAAATCCTGCATATCTCTGATATCATCTGTCTGCCCGCTTTTGTGGCTGGGAGGGGTCCATCGCTTCTAATCTCTAGGTTTTTATCTCTGGTCCCCTGTCTTAGGGAATAAAAACATGTAAGTGGAGTTGAAGGACCGTAATTGTGATGTGACGCTGACCACATACACTGACCACATCAACTTCTTTGGTCGTCCATGGCGAGGCCTGTTCTGAGTGGAACCTGTCCTGTTAAACCGCTGTATGGTCTTGGCAACTCAGGTTCAGGGTCTTGGCAATCTTCTCATAGCCTAGGCCATCTTTATATAGAGCAACAATTTTCTTTTCAGATCCTCAGAGTTCTTTGCCATGTTGAACTTCCAGTGACCAGTATGAGAGAGTGAGAGTGATAACAACAAATTTAACACACCTGCTCCCCATTCACACATGAGACCTTGTAACACTAACGAGTCACATGACACTGGGGAGGGAAAATGGCTAGTTGTGCCCAATTTGGACAATTTCAGTAATGCAAATTAAAGACTATTCCCAGCAAAGTGATACAATTTCCCATCAAAAGAGGTACTGTAAATAACTGAATTGACTGCACCACTCACTGATTGCAGTTGTAAATACGAAGCACTTCTATACATAATTTTACATTTCCCTGACTAGAGAGCCATCAGTACTGCTCTTCAGACATGCATATTTATACCCTACTGTAAGAAATTTACAATTTGAATGCACTCCCCAGAGTTTTGCATACACTAATCTTAATCTGAGGAAGCTTGGGAATTATAAAAGGAACTTCTTCTTATTTTAAAAATGATTTGTAACTGGTTGCTATGGCAAATGGCAGATAGACATTTTGCTAACAATCTCCATTTTCATAGTTCCACTTCCATTTTGCTCTTACAGCAGTTGAGTAGGGTGTATGAATCTACGTAGTTTATAGTATTATCCAATACTGTAGGTACCAGACCCAGTGAATGAGCACTCAATAACAGAACTATTCAGATGCACCCCTTTTCTTTCCTACAATGCAAATTTGTGTTAGGTGACTTGCAATTTTTCCCTCTTTGACAGTATAGAGTACTGTACAATGGCCAGGAAGCAGCATTTTCCTGGAGATAAAAAGGTATCATAAGGCATCTCAAAGCAATTACTTATACATGATAAAACACAGAGGTTACAGGACTGTTAGACATCAAACAGACTTTACAGCTAAGTTAAAAAATGTTTTAAAAAAAAGATTTAAAAAAAAAACTGAAAAATATTGTGTCTTTAATTGCATTTTAAGTAACAGCGTACAATAAAATAATTTCCTAAACGCTTACATGTATATATATTGTATAGCACACCAACAAGAAAAAAAAAACAGGTATTCTGAAAGCTATTCTAAAGTCTATGGCACATCTAGCTACTTTTAATGTGCATCTAATCTGTTATTGCATGTGCTGACAAATTAATAAAATAAGGCTGCAGATGGTACTGATTCTGCTTGACTAACTTATGGTTTCCTGTCTATTAAGATAGCATTTGACAATTACATGGGCCTTGACACACTTTAAAGTGTGTGATGTTCAATGAGGCATCTTAGCATTAAATGAAAAAAAAATGCAATTAAAAGGATGGCGTATTATTAAGGGATTTTATCCTGGTAATATCAACATTGTGTATAATGGTAACAACAGTTTGTCAACACTCAGATAGGCCTAGGGCACCATGATCTCAAAATATAACCAAAGTAGACTTATTTCCCTTCACTTATTACAGCACTAAATTTGACAGGGCATATGGAGAATAAGAAGGGTGATGGGGCCCCATAAATTATGGGGCCCCATGAATAAAGATTTTTTACCACCTCTGTGAGAACACTGATATTCCATAAATGATATAATAAACTAAAATGTATATATCCTTTACACAACTACTGTTTTTTTTTATGCCTACCTATCGAGTCTCGAGAAGGCTTGCTACAGAGTTCCCTTTATGTGCATATTGTGAAAAGTATTATTAAGTAATTTTATCTATTGTCAGTTTTATTGAAGGCAAGAACAATTACCCTCCAAAAATATTTTTACTTAGCTCATTGAAAGTGTATTTATTTCAGTTAAAAGGAAATTTCTTTATTCTAAATCCCTCCGTATGTGATTGAGGGTTGAAAGTAAACAGAGTATCGCCTGGCCAAGTTGTTAGGGAGGTTACAGTAAACAGAGGGTGTATTGCCTCAAGTAGTTTTAAGAAATAAAGTAGGGGTGGGTATCATCTTCCTAATTAAGTTGATAAAGAGAAGGGCGGGTTAACATGGACTACTCCATATAAAATGCCATGTAACACCTGTGGTAGTTTAGAGGACTATCTCGATACCCAGTGATTGGAAGCCAATTGTTTTAAATAAAATTAAATATGTTTATTAGAAAAATTACATAAAATTCATTTACAACGAAACAAGCTATGGTTTGCTGTAACAAGGTTACATTTGCAGTAAAGTTTACACCCCATCTAGTAGAAGGGGAAATTGATGCAGATGCGGACTATACCCTCAACTAGTTTCATGACTAGGTCACTTCTTCGGGAGATGACAAAGCATCTAAAAGTAAGTAAATCTAATCTCATAGTTACAGAAATAGTGAAAAGTTTAATACAACATCATTGTAGCAAAGCTACCATAAACCTTAGTTAATGGAGTTTATTTATAAAAAGTACACACAGCGTCACTCACCAACGCAAGCCCAAGGGGGAGTCAAAGAAAGGGTACAGGAGACACCCTGAACGGGTGTCTCACCCGGGGTGAACATGGGAGGCAATAAGTGTAGGATGGACTAAAGACATAGAAAAGTAAAAATTAAGAGTGTCATATCTACAACTGATGGTATAAGGACATTGCTCAGGCACATATAGAGATTAACCACTTGCCGCCCGCCCTATAACAATTTGACGGTGGCAAAGTGGTTGCATAATTCTGATCGGACGTCATATGACGTGATCAGGATTATGAGCCGCTGCGCGCCCCCGGGGGAGCGCATCGTGGCGATCGTTGTTGCGGGGTGTCAGTCTGACACCCGGCAACTACGATCTCGGTAAAGAGTCTCCGACGGAGACTCTTTACCACGTGATCAGACGTGTCCAATCACGGCTGATCACAGTGTAAATAGGAAAAGCCGGTGATCGGCTTTTCCTCACTCGCGTCTGTCAGACGCGAGTAGAGGAGAGCCGATCAGCTGCTCCTCTGACAGGGGGGGTCTGTGCTGATCGATTATCAGCACAGCCCCCCCCCGAGGATGCCCTCACTGGACCACCAGGGATGCCACTAGACCACCAGGGATGCCCAGGACAAGGTATGCCACCCTAGACCACCAGGGATTCCAGTCAGTGCCACAATGGATGCCAATCAGTGCCCATAATGGATGCCAATCAGTGCCCACAATGGGCATCACTGATTGGCATGCATTATTGTTTGGCACTGATTGGAATCCATTAGTACAATATATTATAATACATATGCCGCCTATCAGTTCCCATCTGTGCCGCCTATCAGTGCCCATCCATGCCCACCTGTGCTGCCTACCCATGCCCACCTGTGCCACCTACCCATGCCCACCTGTGCCGACTAACCCATGCCCACCTGTGCCACCTATCCATGCCCATCCATGCCAGTCTGTGCCAGCTATCAGTGCCAATTTGTGCCACCTATCAGTGCCCATCCGTGTCACCCATCAGTGCCACCCATCAGTGCCACCCATCAGTGCCACATATCGGTGCCACATATCAGTGTCCATCAATGCCACCTCATCAGTGTCACCTCATCGGTGCCCATCAGTGCCGCCTTATCATTGCCCATCAGTGTAACCCCATCAGTGCCCATCAGTGAAGGAGAAAACTTACTTATTTGCAAAGTTTTGAAACTGAAACAAAAAAAACATTTTTTTTTCCAACATTTTCGGTCTTTTTTTATTTGTTAGCAAAAAATAAAAACCGCAGAGGTGATCAAATACCACCAAAAGAAAGCTCTATTTGTGGGAAAAAAATGATAAAAATTTATTTTGGGTACAGTGTAGCATGACCGCGCAATTGTCATTCAAAGTGCGACAGCGCTGAAAGCTCAAAATTGGTCTGGGCAGGAAGGTGTTTAAGTGCTCGGTATTGAAGTGGTTAAAGTGGTGGTAAACAAGAAAGGGGAGAGAAATAAGTAGAGAGGGGGGGGGTAAGGAGGAGGGAAAATGCAAAGGAAAAAAGAAGAGGGAATGGGGAGGGAAAGAAGGAAAGGGGAATAAGAAAAAGGGGAGGCAAAGAACAAGAAGGGACAAGGAAGTAAAACAAAGAGGGGGGAGAGGGGGGAAGGAGAGAAAATGAGGGGAGAGGGGGAAAGAAAAAGGAAATGGAGAGGGGAGAGAAAAAGGGAAAAAGGGGGGAAGGGGAGGGGAGAAAGAAAGAGAAGGAAAATAGATACAAGTGTGAGAAAAACAAACAGAGAAGGAGTAGTACAAACAGTGTGCCTGGAAATTGAAAAAAAAATACAAATTGATACCCACCCAGTAATAGTTTTAACATTATACGACACCCGAGAATAAGAGCACGCTGGATAGATTCTGTACACTGGACTAGTTTAGGTAAACACCACAGAAACAAAAAGGTTTTACGTAGTATATATGGCTCAAAGGATGACCCTGAAACAATAATAGATAAGGGGTAAAATAGGTCTAAATAGAGAGCCAATACCTATAAAGTACAAAGTGCGGTGTCCTACTGTTCAAACGTGTCAAAGCAGTGGAATGCGCACACACATGATTTTGGCCCAAACTTGTCTTGCATACACACGGTCGCACAAAGTTGTCGGAAAATCCAATCTTTCAGAACGAGATGTCAAAACCATGTACGACAGGACTAGAAAGAGGCTAGTAGCCAATAGCTTTCGTCTAGTCATTTATTCTGAGCATGCGTGGCACTTTGTCTGTCGGAATTGTCTACACACGATAGGAATTTAAACGCTCGGATTTTGTTGTCGGAAAATTTTAGACCTGGCTCTCAAATTTTGTGTGTTGGGAATTTCAACAGAAAAAGTCTAATGGAGCCCACACATGATCGGTTTTTCAGACAACGCGATCCGATCATACATTTTCTGTCGGAAAGTCCGACCTTGTGTACAGGGCAGAATATTGGCAGCCTGCCTAGAGCCCAATATTATTTGGGTTCTCCAGCAGACCAGAAGACCCAGCCACTGTGGGGAGAACTTCCCTTTTTTAATGTAGTGATGATTCTCAACTAGAGGGCGTTCATTCGTCTGCCCCCTGGATGGCGCAGAGTAGCCTCGGTACCATGATAGGGTAAGGGTTTTTTTTCTTTCTTCCCTCTATCCCACTCATGAGGACAGATTTTCATCTACTTATTTGATTTGATGTTGTATATGTTTTCATGTAATACCATTATAAAGTTGTATTTTTCCTTTTTTGTACAAGTTGTTGTGATTAAGACCCCTTTTACAATGTAGGGCTTATCAGGTGCTAAAGGGCTAAAAATAGCGCCTTTAAAGCTTGTGAAAAATGCCTCCCTTGAAGCCCCAGTGTGAAAACCTTAGTGCTTTCAGACTGGAGCGGTGCGCTTGAAGGATGAGAAAAAAAGTCCTACATGCAGCATCTTTGGGATGGTGCGGGAGCGGTGTATACACTGCTCCTAGCCCGCCCCTGCCCTTTGAAATGAATGGGCACCATTTTGCAGGTGCTTTTAATCCCTTTTTAACACCTTCAGGGGGTTGAAAGCGCCCCGCTAGCGGCAGCAAAGCGCCGCTTCACCACTTGTCATACTTCAAAATTGCACCCGCTCGTGGAATGATGACAAACTTTTACCCTTAAAAATCTTCATAGGCGATGTTTAAAAAAATCTACAGGTTGCATGTTTTAAGTTACAGAGGCGGTCTAAGACTAGAATTATTGCCCTCACTCTACCAATTGTGGTGATATCTCACATGTGTGGTTTGAACACCGTTTTCATATGCAGGTGCTACTCATGTATGGGTTCGCTTCTCCACACGAGATCGGCGGTACAAGGCGCATTTAAAATGTATTTTCATTTTACCATTTATTTTTACACTGTTTTTAAAAAAAAGTGTCACTTTTATTCCCATACATCCCTTGTAATAGAAAAAAAGCATAACAAGACCTCTTAAATATGAGATATGGGGTCAAAAAGACCTCAGATCTCATATTTACACTAAAATGCAATAAAAAAAAACTAAAACTAAAATAAAAATAAAAATAATTGAAAAAAATTTCCCTTTAAGAGCTATGGGCAGAAATGGCATTCTGACGTTGCTTCCGCCCTGCAGTGTTATGGAGATGGGTGGGGGCCATCTTCCCCTCACTCGTCTCCATACCCATCAAAGGTGAAGATCCGATCGCCTCCACCGCTGCCGATGGCACCGGTAAGCGGCAGAGGGCACCGGAGCGTGGCAAGAGGGGTGCCCTCCCCCGCCACCGATAAAAGTGATCTCGCTGCAAATCCATCACAGAGACCACTCTTATCGGAAAGAGGACCGCCGGCCGAAGAAGAAGATACCTGGGTTATGGCAGCTAGCTGCTGCCATACCGATATTCCTCTTCAAACTTAGGATGTATATCGGCGTGTGGCGGTCTGGAAGTGGTTAAACAGTGGTAAAGCGCCACTAAAACTAGCAGTGCTTTACTGCTACCATCCCCACCGCCCCAGTATGAAAATGCCCTTAATATTTCTGTAAATATGAAACATATGGTCCTGGTGAAGCACGGTGAGAACACATAGACCAACTTGTACCACCTTAAATGCCATCTATAACACCATCTATAACACGTTATTGATGGTTTTAATGACTATTGTATTTGCTGAAGAACATTGCTTTTAATGATTGTTTGTTTATTTGATTGCCAATGGCATAAACAAAGTTCCTCTTCTATACTTGTTTGTTTCAGAGACTTAGGCCTCATGCACAATAGGAGTTAAAAATTCCCATTTTAGGCTACTTTCACACTGGGGCCACCAATGCGTGCAACACCGTTCTCTTTTTAGTGGCGCTTTAGTGATGTTTAAGTGGCTCTTTTTGCTAGCGGGGGTAAAAAGCACCCCGCTAGCGGCGCTTTGGAGGCCAGTCACTTCAATGGGCAAACTGCCCCAAAGATGCTGCTTGCAGGACTTTTCATAACATCCCTTAATGCACCACTCCAGTGTGAAAAGCCACACTGAAATGAATGGGAAGCGGTTTTCAGGCGTTATTTAGAGGCTATTTCTAATGCTAAAATGCCTGAAAATCGCCTTAGTGTGGAAGTAGCCTTTGATTTTTTTTTTCTGCCTCTAAACACTTCTCAGTGTTAGCCTACATTATATTGCCAAAGTAATGGGATGCCTGCCTTTACACGCACATGAACTTTAAAGGATAAGTTCACCTTTCGGGTAGAATTTGACTTTTCATAATAAATAGAAGCGTTTTCCAATGCCATGTGCTTTTCTCTCACTTACCTCATCCATATGATATTTAGAAGCTTGTCAGTCTTGTTATATCTTTGAATGGATTATCAAATTACATCACTTCATGTAGCTTGTATCAGCATTAACTTCCTGTTAGCTTATCTCCCAGAAGCCTTCACTTCCTTGTTGCATCACAGAAGAGGGTGTGATAGGATGTGTTCACCACTCTAGACCATACCTCCCTTATTATTATACTACCTTCCACCCACTTCCTATACAATCTGATTGTACAATCCCCTTTAGATCTCCCATCAGCTATGTAGTACAAGGGTCTGTCAGATTTGATACAAATTGAATGGATTGTTCAGGTGTGTCCTCTATTCCCTAGTTCTGTTAAATTTAAAGGAAAATGTACAGAGATTGTACAATCAGATTGCATAGTGTGCGGCCATCTTTATACAAGTACATAGGAGGCAGTTTACAAAAACACTCAGTTGTCAGGGCAGTGGACAGAAGCACTCAGTTGCCAGGCCTTGTTCACATCTCTACATAGGAAGACTCACATTCCTGCATGCGTTTGTTTTGGAGAGTTATCACTAATCACACACAGGGAATGGAATGCCCTATGCACAACAATCTCCCCAGAGAAGCTCCAGACCGTTTTTGTGGAGTGCTGCATGGTGCCCTACTGCAATTTTCGTACGTTTGCTGCACTGGGGGAGACTTTCAGTGCATTTCTGAAATGCATGGCTAATCACGCATTTTGTGTGCAGTTTGCTATGCGTTTGAAAACACACAAATGTGAATGGAGAATCATTGTTCTTGTGTAAACGCACCAATTTCACTTTCAGTCCCCATTTACACCTAGAGTAGTGAGAGCGCATGGTTTTTGGCATGTTTTTCCAGTGACACACATAGGGCAGCCTGTTGATTTCAATAGGCTGTGCTACACCTGGCAAAGTAGCTCATGAGACATTTTAGTAAAAAATGTTACTGCATTTGTCACCTGTTTTTTTATGTGGCAAAATGTGTCTTTGCTTCTGTGTTTGGTGTGCCTTTAACAATTAACCACTTCAGCCCCGGAAGATTTGGCTGTATATATTTTGCCCTCTTACATTGCTTCATTAGGGCCCAATCAAGCTGTTTACATGTTCTCCAGCCACTGAGACATGGTTTCTCTTGGCTCTAAAACATGGCACTGTAATTTTTTTTAGTTTGTTTTAATAAATTTCTTATCTCTAGAGTGGGGGTCTGTGCTTTACATGTGTTTTGGTGCGCCCTGGGTTGACATTTTGCTAAACTTTGTACAAAATACAATGTGGTACTAAAAATGACATCACAAGCTATACTATGTGACTTTTATGACTTTTATGATACTCTTTGGAAAAAGCACCCCGCTAGCGTCCAAAAAAGGGGTTTAAAAGTGCCCATGGAGTTGATAGCATTAGCTTTATTTTATTTTTTAGAAAAGAAACAAAATCCCCTTATGGTGGACTTTTAAGGCACAGAAATCATTTGGGAAAAATGTATCTAGTTTGAAAAATGTTTATTCAATATGCAGGTTCTGTGCTGGATGCTGGAGTGAACAGTCACAAGTTCAATAGTTGTGACTGTGTTCTCTACAACAAATAATGGTTCTTACTCACCATTGGCATGGTCTTTCTCTTTTTTAGCCCCAGCGGGTCCCCTGGCCTCCCCTCTCCAGGTCTGATTTGTGTGTGAGGGAGTTGGGTTAGCTTTTCAGGCTAGACATCCCTCTTTGAGGCCCGCCACCTGTGTTGGATCTGCAGCTCCAGCATATCGGGAACATCGTCAAGCAGCGACAACTAGGCGGTGTCCTGTAGTCCATAACACAGGCAGGTTTCAGGCAGGCCGGGTCATACACTGGTGGGCAGATACAGTACTGGAGCAACAGGCAAAATGTAGTCGTGTGGCAGGCTGGGTCGGTAACAGGCGGGCAGCGAAGGACCAAGGAGCAGGCAAAAGAGTAGTCAGGACGAGCTGGGATCAAGATTGGCAGCAAGCAGGGAAGGTCAAAGACAAGTCCGGTAACAGGAGTCAGGTAAGCAAGATAACAGGCAACAAGTGGTCTCAGGAATGCTGTAGACCAGACAGCAAGATGGCATGGTGACTCCTTTAAATAGTGCTTCTTGGTGCCAAGTGCTGTCCGGTGTGCACTCGCTCACGCCCGTTCACGCTATCACGCATATATACGCACACCTGCATGTTCTATCGTGCATGCACGTGCCGAACGCCTCTTTTAATGGTCACTCTGCGCACAGGTCTTTTGCCGTCAGCCAGATTGCTAGAACGCCTTCCTTGACAATTGCTGTTGCTGTATGTAAGCCAATAAATAATGTAAAAATATTACACAAGCAATTTATGTGTTGCCTCAATACAATGTTACTAAAAATTGTAATGTGAAACCATATACAACTGAAAAGCATCCCTTAACCGCTTCAGCCCCAGAAGATTTTGCCCCCTTCCTGACCAGACCATTTTTTGCAACACAGCACTGCGTCATTTTACCTGACAATAGCGCGGTCATGTGACAATGTACCCAAACAAAATTTACGTCCTTTTTTTCCCCACAAATAGAGCTTTATTTTGGTGGTTTAGCACCTCTGCAGTTTTTATTTTTTGTGCTATAAACAAAAGAAGAGCAACAATTTTGAAAACACAGTATCTTTTACTTTTTGCTATAATAAATATCCCACATTTTTTTAAATCAAAAATCAATTTTTTTTTCCTCAGCTTAGGCTGTTATGTATTCTTCTACATATTTTTGGTAAAGAAAATCACAATAAGCGTATATTGATTGGTTTGCGCAAAAGTTATAGCATCTACAAATTAAGGGATAGATTTATGGCATTTTTTTTTTTTTTACTAGTAATGGTGGCGATCTGCGATTTTTATTGGGACTGCGATATTGCGGCTGACAAATTGGACACTTTTGCCACATTTTTGGGACCACTGACAATTATACAGCGATCAGTGCTATAAAAACGATTACTGTATAAATGTCACTGGCAGGGAAGGAGTTAACAATAGGGGCGATCAAAGGGTTATCTGTGTTCCCTAGGTGTGTTTTAACTGTAGAGGGATGGGACTCTCTAGGAGAAGAGAGAGAGAGAGAAGTGTTCATACATAGTACACACTATCTGTCTCTACTCCCCTGAAAGAACCGGGTGTTTACGCACACAGATCCCGGTTCTCGCTCTGTCATGAGCAATCATGGGAGCCCAGCGGTTGTCATGCACGCCGGGCACACTGCAGGCGCACGCACGCCTCTAGTGGCCACCAGGCAAAGCAATATAACGTTGTTTCGTCCAGCCATGCCATTCTGCCAGAGTAAAACTGCGGCAGCTGGTCGGCAAGCAGTTAATGACACTGAAAGCGCAACTAGGTAATTGTAGGTGTATAAATGTGGCCATATATGGACCTTTCTTTGTGCACTGGTGTACAGTCATATTGGAACAGGAATAGGCCATCCCCAACCTGTTCCCACAAAGTTGGGAGCATGAAATTGTCCAAAATGCCTTAGTATGCTAATGACTTAAGAGTTCCATTCACTGGAACTAAGGGGCCAAGACCAATCCCTGAAAAACAACCCCACACCGTAATCTCCCCTCCACCAAATGATTTAGAGGGGTGGCCCAATACTTTTGGCAATATAGTGTGGATGAGCAAAGTTGGGATGAATTAGAGCAGAGACTGTGAGTCTGGCCTTCTCATCCGACATCAGTGCCTGACCTCACAAATCAGTGCCAATGTCTGTGCCTGAACTATGGAAGAAGACTGGAATGCCATTAAAGTTCATGTGTGTGTAATGGCAGACGTCCCAATACTTTTGGCAATGTAGTGTAGGTGTTTGCAAGTGTTTAGAGGCAGGGTGTTTAGAGGCAAAAAAAAAAAAAATTGCCAGCGCATTCAGGAGCAGCAACATTTTGGTGGAAAAATGCCTGAGTGCCTAAATATATCTAAATACGCCTAAACCCGTGTTAAAGTTTGACATAGATGCTTGAGCATTAATTCATACCAATGATCAGAATAAATGATTATTCTGGGAAATTAAGTTAATTGAATTCCAAGCACCTGACGCACCTATACCAATTTACAAAAACGTGGCTTTAGGGTCCTTTCACAGTGATGATCCGCCACCGTGGATATCCGCTTGCACAGCGGGGATCACCGGAAGCAATCTCCGCTGAGCAGGCAGAGAACGGGTCCGTCTCTGCACACTGTGCAGGGACGGATCTGTCACAGCGTCGCTCTCCCCTATGGGAGATCGGGTGACGACGGACCGCAGAGTCTGTCGTCACCCAATCCGATCCGATGACGGATGGAAAAATACCTTTTTCCTCCGTCACACTTTTTCGGATGGGAGCGGCTCGGATGTCAGCGGACATGTCACCGCTGACATCCAACGCTCCATAGAGCTCTATGGAGCATCCGTTCAGGTCCGCCTGAAAAACTGACAGGCGGACCTGAATGGATCGTCCGTGTGAAAGGACCCTAAGGTGTGTTTTTGACACTGCTTTTCTCCTGCCATGAGAAAGGCATTCAGGAGAGCTGGGCATGTGGCCTTATAGAAAATATTCTATGAAGCCACATTACCCTGATTGATCCAGAGAGACATTGCTCTGAAGAATCCAGGTTTGTGCAGCTTGTGTGGTGTTTTTGTTGGATTATTCTGCAGTATATGCATACTCTTTGCTATTTTGACCCTGTTTTGATTCTAACTTTGTACCTGTTTAGTAAAGTGCAAGTTACAGTTAGACCCCTTTCACACTGGGGCGCTTTGCACGAGCTTTAGCTCTGGAAATAGCCTCTGCTAAGTGCCTGAAAACTGCCTCCCATTCATTCAAGTGTGACTTTCCACACTGGGCCGGTGCGCTTGCGGGACGTTCCACAAAGTCCTGCAAGCAGCATCTTTGGGGTGTGGAGGGATGTGTTCACCACTCTAGACCACACCTCCCTTATCAAACTGTGAAAATAAAATGCATACTTTGAACAACCTGGCAAAATGACAAAAAAGCGATTTACAGGTATACAAATGAGTCTATTCCAAGGGTTAAGGCTCGATAAAAAAATAGACGGCTGATGAGGAGACAGTGTTAATACCTCATGGCTCTGTGTAATATCCATATAACAAGATGGCTATTTGGTCAAATGATCAGAGAGTTAGAACCCTTTCACACTGGAAAGGTTTAAAAACTCCCATGTTGCGGCGCTTCTGAATCGCTTTTCAGGCACTTCGGAAGCGCTGCCCATTCATTGCAACGGGCAGGGCGTTTTGGGAGCGCTAAATACAGCGCAGCAACACAGGCGTTTTTAACCCCTTCCAGTGTGAAAGGGGCCTTACTCTATGATCATTTGACCAAATACTCATCTTGTTATATGGCTATTACGCAGTGCCATGGGCTCCTGATCAGACGTCTATTTTTTTACTGGGCCTTAACCCTTGGAATAGAATCATTTGTATACCTGTAAACTGCTTTTTTTGTCATTTTGCCAGGTTATTCAAAGCATGCATTTTATTTTCTCGGTTTGATAATAGAATTGTCTTCATCTCGGTTTGATGAATCATATCAGCGAACAGCACTGAAGGACTGCCATGAAGCAGATACTTCATAATTTCCACTTTGATAGGCAGTTACAGACAAGATTCCAGCTGATAGCCACATCATTTCACAGAACTGAAAAAAACTCCATTCTTTTTATTAGTTTTTCAGTGCTTTCAAACAAGGTATTTGAGAAAATGGAAGCAAGCTCGCAGGGCCATTCTTCATAGTATGGAGCCGGTAAACACTGCATAGATTTATGCAAACCAAAATTGGTGACATTGTTGGTAACCCCGTTAATGGAAGATGACGGAACACTTTGGATAGAAGTGGTGGACTATTAAAGAAAAGGAGATTGGAAAAAAAATGATCCTGATGAATAGTCTCCTGAAAGTTTTTGCAATTTCTGCAAACATGTTATCAAGCTGGTATGATTTTCCTATCTGTGGTTTTATTTCTGTGGTGTAAAATGCTGATCGTACCTGACAGATGCAAAGGCTTCCCTCTGTGTGCCTTGCAACGTTATTATTCCTTCAGATTACATAAAGCCAGAACATCTCCTTGAGTCCACGCACAGAACAAATACACTTGGCCATATTCCAGGATGAAGGTAGTAGCTAAGAGCTGTAACAGAAGTGTCGTGTATTTTACAGACTTCTTCTTTATTTTGTTTAGGCTATGTATTAAAACCGTTCCCTCTCTATCCCATACTTTATACAACATATTCCTGCAGTAAAAATTTTATGTACCTATCTGAGAAATTGCAGTGGTATCTATTCGAGCAGAATTGTGACAAGCTTTTATATGTGGAGCTATTAATTGTTGACATTTGTTTCATTTTTGTATTTACCGAAAGCATTTATACAGGACCAACATATTACACGCTTCACAGTACAAACAAAATAATTGCACTGGTCTCCATTCTAGCGTTGGCTAAAGTAGATGTACACCCTAACTGAATGACATTTAACTTAAAGCACTGTGTGTGATAAACAGCTACCTTTTTATTTTTAAATAACAAAATTATTTTCTTTATTTTTTCATCCTTTTTTGCATCTCAGTGTTTCTGTTTTTAGCATATTTTTTATAGCCACTTTCCGACTATATGCATGCACTCCTGTGAAGGCTGCATGTCATTTTTCAGGGTGATTTCCCCATTGGTGAAAACAGTGGACTGTGGCACGAAAGAACACTTAACAGGCGCACCCGTGTAAAAAATCCAGGAAACTGTTGTATGTACATGGAATGTAATAGACTCAGGGCCGGGACAAGGGATAGGTCGCTGCCTGGGCACTGTGGTATCATGTGAGGCGTGGGAGCACCACAAGGAGACTGGGGTGAGGAGATTTGTGTTGGAAAAGGGAATTTGGGCAGGAGGCAGGAGGTTAGAATTGTTTTAGGAGGGGAAATTTGGGAAGGTGTGCTAGGAGTGGTAATTTTGGGTATCTGTGTTGGGAGGAGAGGATTTGTGCTAGGAGGGGGGATTTGGGGGATTGTGCTAGAAAAGGTAATATGGTGGGGGTGATTTGTGCTAGGAGGGGACAATTTTTTTTGAAAGGGGACTTGTGCTAGTAGGGATGTTTTGGGCTGGAGGGCATTCATGCTAAGAGGAAGGGAATTTGTGCCAGGATGGGTGATTTTGGGAGAAAAATTTGTGCTGGGAGTGGGGATTTAGAATGGGGGAAGAGTATTTGTACTTGGAGGGGAGATTTGGGGGGGTTTGCGCTAGAAAAGATAATATGGCAGGGGATAGCGGATTTGTGCTAGGAGGGCAATTTTTTGGGGAGGGGGATTTTTTCTAGTAAGGATGTTTTGGGGGGGAGGAGGGGGGCATTTGTGCTAGGAGGGGACATTTGGGGGAGTGAAATTTGTGCTGGGAGAGGGGACTTGGAGTGGGGGGAGAACATTGGTGCTCAGAGAGGAAATTAGAAAGGGTAGAAGATCTGTGCTAAGAAGGGGTAATTTTTTTTGGGGGGGGTGTCAGGTCACCTTGAGGCGAGGTGACAGATGCACACCGTAGGGATCAGGAGTGCACCGCAAGGTTGTGGACCCTATGGCCGACTGCTGCGGACGGGAGACAGGTCCCACCGGGGTTAGAGCGCAAGATTCCCTGGGGCGCGGAGTCTAAGAGCCAGCAGGTGTTCACCAGAGCCTCGAGTGGTGAGGATGGACTTGGCTGCAACTGGCTCCAGGTCGCGACCCCCAGGGTCTCCCAGCTCACACCCACAGTAGGCAACAGGAGGATAGGGATGGTGAGGGACAAAGCCAAGGTTGGGGCTACAAGCAGACGGGAATAGTCAGGGACACGCCAAAAGGTCAGGATCACAGGCAAACAGGGATAGTCAAAGACACGCCAAAGTCGGTAACAGAACAACAGAAGAGCACACGGCAGGTAACAGGAAACCAAACGCACAAAGGAATACACAATGGTTGATCAGCACTGTTGGCATGCAGTGCACAGCAATCATGGCTCTCCTCGCTGCTGGCGCTGTGATTGGCCAAGCATGCAGGGCCACAGTGCATGCTTGGCCAATCATGAGCCAGCAATGCACTGCGATGATGCAGTGCATTGTGGGCCGTGAGCGCCACACGAATTTGGCGCGAACGGCCCATAACGTTCGGAATTCGCCGAACGGGCGAACAGCCGATGTTCGAGTCGAACATATGTTCGACTCGAACACGAAGCTCATCCCTAGCCATCGATCGCCAAGACCACCAATGGTGTTGTAAGGGGCAAAAGGGTAAGTCTCATGGAGGATGCAGTTTCCCAATCCATGAAATTGGCAGCGGCTCCGGAATCCAGATGTGCTGAGACTGAACGAGAGGAAGCACCGACATGAAGCAACACAGAAAGGAGAAGACGAGAAGGTGAAGGTGATATTTCAGGGTCTAATACTCCACCTTCCAGATGTATTAGCCCTGAGCATTTTTCCGGACAAAGAGAACAAGTGTCACGGAAATTACCTTTGGCCCCACAATAGAGACATAGGCCCAGAGTTCTGCGCCTAGCACGTTCTTCAGGAGATAACTTAGTCCAGCCCAACTGCATAGGTTCCTCGGTAGGCAGGGGGTGCTCCTCGGATCGAAGAGAAGGGACTGGGGGCTCAGGCTGCCTAAAGAACGGGGAGTGCTGGCGTCTTTTTTCCAGAGCCCTCTCCTGAAAGCGAATATCGATCTGGTTACACAAGGTGATGACACTTTCCAGATCAGCAGAAAGGGATCTTCCTGCTAACTCATCCTTCACTCAGAGAGGTCATGTAAAAAGGTTGCAACTAGGGCCTCATTATTCCATCTCAATTCAGCTGTGAGGATACGGAACTGAAGAGCATACTGTCCCACAGACGCGGACTCTTGACGGAGGTGTAAAAGAGCGCTAGCCGCTGAGGAGACATGACCCGGTTCCTCGAAGATATTCCGAAAACGTTTCAAGAAATCAGACAGGCTAGAAACCACTGGATCATTCATTTCCCACAGAGGGGCAGCCCAAGCTAACGCCTCGCCGGACAGAAGGGATATGATATATGCAACTTTTGCCCGATCGGACAGGAAGTTTTGGGGCTGAAGTTCAAAATGAATTGTGCACTGGCTAAGGAACCCCCTGCAAGCCTTGGAGTCCCCAGAGAAATGGGCCGGAGCTGGTAGTTGTAATGAATGTGTGGCTGCGACTGATGTGATAGGTGCAGCGGCAGATAGCGGTTGAGGTTGTTGAACTGGGGGTCCTAATGAGGCCTGAACCTGTTCAACACGGGATGCCAAATCCTGAAGGAATCACATCACCTGGGTCTGATGCGATTCTTGGGTCTCAAGTCGCCAAACTAAGCTCTGCAATGGATTATCTGCAGGAAGCAGCACGTCAGCTGGGTCCATGGCTGATCAAACTGTCAGGTCACCTTGAGGGGAGGTGACAGATGCACACCATAGGGATCAGGAGTGCACCGCAAGGTTGTGGACCCTACGGCTGACTGCTGCAGATGGGAGACAGGTCCCACCGGGGTTAGAGCGTAAGATTCCCTGGGGCGCGGAGTCTAAGAGCCAGCAGGTGTTCATCAGAGCCTCGAGTGGTGAGGATGGACTTGGCTGCAACTGGCTCCAGGTCGCAACCCCCAGGGTCCCCCAGCTCACACCCACAGTAGGCAACAGGAGGATAGGGATGGTGAGGGACAAAGCCAAGGTCGGGGCTACAAGCAGACGGGAATAGTCAGGGACACGCCAAAAGGTCGGGATCACAGGGATAGTCAAAGACACGCCAAAGTCGGTAACGGAACAACAGAAGAGCACACGGCAGGTAACAGGAAGCCAAACACACAAAGGAATACACAATGGTTGATCAGCACTGTTGGCATGCAGTGCACAGGTTAATATAAGGTTCCCTGATAGGGCCTGGGGTGGAGCCATGCTTAGAGGAGAGGTTATGAAAACCACCAGGTGGAAGTGGCTGGCCTCTTAGCCTGAACACATGAGGGGATGTAAGCAAACAGGAAGATCACTGCATAACCATGACAGGGGGATTGCGCTGGGCGCATATGCAGAATGAGAGGATTTGAGCTAAGGGGATAGGGGAGTTAGCAGGGTTTGGAGTTGTATTGGGGGGGGGGAATTTTTCTCACACATAATGCTCATACATCTTGTGTGGGGGGTTCAAAATTTGGCTTGTTTGTCCTGGGCTCTAGATGCCATTGACTGGACTCAACGCATGTGCACACATAAATGTGTAGGCTACAGGAAGGTCCACATAAAACAATAGTGTCCAAGAAAGATGCTTATTGCATGAAAGAAGTTTATTGAAGTTATCACATAAATATGACATGGTTCCAAGCAGTACTCCCAGGCAGTGTTAGAAACTTAGCAGGCTGAGGGCAGATGTAGTGTGCCTATCTCCAGTCAAACATCCAGCAAGGACAGGGAGATAGATTGCTGTCAGCTACAGTGGGGAAGCTCCAAGGGACTCTAACCAGGAAATTATGTCACCCGAACCCAGAAGTCCTCAGCTGCTGACCCGGAACAAACTGAAGGGACACCAAGGAACAGTACACTAATCCAGTTACCAGGATGACATGTTTCAGGGCATGCCTCTTTCTCAAATCCTGACACAGGTACTGGCTATAGAACTATATATGCCCTACGATATGCCCACTCTCTAAGAGGATCGGTGAGTACTGCAGACTTATAGAGGATGGTTCAGACAAACAGAGTGTCCCAGGCTCCTTAAATTTGTATCATAGCAAGTACAGGAGGGCCTTGACACTTTTTGCTATTGAATGCATATCTGACAAGTCTCTCATGGCTAAAGAGAGATTTTCCATCCTGACTTTCGGGATTCATAAATTGGACATAATGTCTCCAAATGGACTAACAAAGAACCTGAAGCTCATAGTCTAATATAAGCAGTTTTCCTGGATTCCTGGTTATGTATATGAACAAATATGGATTTGTATATTATTAGGAAAGTTGTATCCATAATCTGTTGTATGACAATAATTAATTATTGTTCAAGCATGTTCATCAAATCAAACCATTGTCACAGAGACAGTAGGAAAGGGGAAATCTCTAACAGAATCCAGTAATCCAGAGATTATAGTCCCTCCCCACTCAATCCAAATCTAAAATAAAAAGAGCTGGGTGTACATACACTTCATTATAGGGGTAGATTAAAGGGTATCTAAACCCCACATCGCAAATTGAATATGTTGCAACTTAAAGTGTTTGTTACCCTAAAAAAAAAATAATAATAATAAAAAAATAAAAGATCCCATTCCCTTAAAGCATGAATAACAGCACAGTGCTTGTGCTGTGGAAATTGGCCTCCTGTATCACCTAAAATACCTGGCTGATCCGGGCCTGGTTCTGCCCTCCCCCTGTAATCTGACCACGGTTTATTATGGCGCTGACACCATAGTCAGTTTACGTGCGTCTGTCATTCGCAGCTCTCCTCTCTGCTCTCATCTGTCCTCTCCCCCCTCCCTGCCTATCAGCTCCATCCCCCCCCAGCCCTCCCCCCCTGCTGCTATCATAACTACAGTATAACCATGCAATCCCCTCTGTAAAATAACATTATGTGTCCCAGTGTCTGTGTTATATAAAAAAGATGCTGATTTCTACCTTATATCAGAGTATCTCCCGGCGCTCATGTCACTTCTTGGCAATCTCTCCTCTCTCCTTCCCTCGTCCCAACTGACGTCAGCAGGATTTCTCAGCCCCTTCCGCTATAGCTGTCAGCATCATGTGAGCGCTGGGAGATGCTGTGATATATGGTAGAAATCTGCATTTTTTTTTATATAACACAGACACTGGGACACAATGTTATTTTACAGAGGGGATTGTACGGTTTTACTATTGTGGCTTAACAACCACTTTGATATTTTTTGGGTATAGTCGCTTCTTCATTTCTTTATTTATATATTAGTTGCTTCACTTTATTTTCAACTGGTAATCCTTCCCATCCCTTTACATCTAAGCTTTTTATTTCACTATATATTTATGGGAGTAGCCCTATGTTGTCACACAGGCTGGACTTCAAATATGCCTGCCTTTGTTCATCTCCATTACATGATGGATTAATGGGACTAATACTTGATATAATGAAAATAAGGTTCTTTGTGCCTTATTTTATTGCGGTATTAAGCCCAAAACCAAATACAGTTGTGCTCATGAGTTTACATACCCTGGAAGAATTTATGATTTCTTGGCCATTTTTCAGAGAATATGAATGATAACAAAAAAACATCTTTTACTCATGGTTAGTGTTTGGCTGACGCCATTTATTTTCTGTTAACTGTGTTTACTCTTTTTAAATCATAATCACAACAGAAACTACACAAATGACCCTGATCAAAAGTTTACATAACCTAGTGATTTTGGCCTTATAACATGCACACAAGTTGGCACAAAGGGGTTTGAATGACCATCCTCACCTGTGAGCTATTTGCTTGTAACTAGTGTGTGTGTATAAATGGTCAATGAGAGTCTGGACTCCTGACATACCCTTGCATCTTTCATCCAGTGCTGCACTGACTCTGAGTAAGGCCCCTTTCACACAGGACAGATCTGTTCTGTTGAAATCAAACTACGGTCAGGTAGACCAATTTAAATTTAATTAAAAAATATCCCAAACAGGAGGGGACAAAAAAGATGGAGCTCACTGAAAAGCGAATCACATAGTTAATCTCTTATCAAAAATGTATTCTTAAATTAGTACAAAAAGAACATGTAGGTAAAAAAGTACAACCCAATACTAGGCTACACTGTATACAAATTGCTGGCTGCACAGATAGTGGGGGACACAAAACAATATATAACACAATAAGACAAACAATGTCCGGACGCCAAGGAAATTGGTGGCAGTCCAGCCCTCCACCAAAAGTGATCCCCAGCAATTGCTGAATATGACGGATGGGCTGGCACCAATCCCCCCAGGGGCTCGAGCCACCAAGGAACAGGGGGGCGGGGGAATAAGCAAACAGGAAAGAGATTGTCCCGTATGGGCTAAAAGCAGGAATAATCCCACTTAGTGTGCATAAAGTTGTGCTAAATCTGGGTATGTCAACCGCTTATATAGTATTTCAATAGAGTCCATAAATGTATGTGGATCACTATGCACAAGTCATCAGATAAAACAGCGCAATTGGTAATGGTAAGCACAACAAATCATCTTACTGATGTATTTAATGGATGAAAAGCAGTCACTGTACATTACTATTCTGGATCAGCCAATAGAGGCCATCATATGCTTCAGCGTTAGTACATGCAATTGAATGTGCTCAACTCCCACAGGATCCTGGTATCCGCAGAATGCTGTCAACCGGAGGGGCACTGTATTGTACAGTACGTGACACTGCAGTTTGCTGAAATGTTTTGCCAGAGTATCGGACCAGATTCGCCAAAATGCACCTTTG
This sequence comes from Lithobates pipiens, assembly GCF_037356315.1. Classification (NCBI taxonomy): domain Eukaryota; kingdom Metazoa; phylum Chordata; class Amphibia; order Anura; family Ranidae; genus Lithobates; species Lithobates pipiens. The sequence continues at coordinate 353,108,384 of NW_027507718.1, read as the reverse complement.
ATTGGTCCCCTCTAATTGCCGGGAACTAACAGTCGTAATCCTGTACCGAGTATGCAAACCCTCAAATCCCTATGGGGGATGTCGCCATAGCGTGGCGTCCATTACATTTGGAGAGAAGTCAAAAAGGCCTATGATGAAAGGTACACCATTCCTACTGTTAAACCAGAGGTGGATCGCTGATGTTTTGGGGATGTGTGAGCTACAAAGGCACAGGAAATTTGGTCAAAATTTGTATTCAAAAGAGACACTAAAGCATTGCCAGGAGTCATTGCGATTCATACAGGTAAGGAGCCACCTCCAGTGCTACTAGACCATAGGGAGAGCAAATCAAAACCAGGAGAAGCACTGTGGGGTATAAAGCATATCAATTTAAATAAATGAAATATTGCTCATCTAGGGCAAGAAATAATAATATAATGCAGGGCTGATGGCAGTTCAGCGATGAGTGGGGAGATGTACTGCTAGATAGGCGGTTTAAGTTGTAAACAATATTGTTGAGTGACTATGTCGGTGGCATATACTATATGGTCTCTTTTTGTTTGTTACTAGATCCACCAATTTGGTTATTCTGCTGTGGGATTGCCCCAGTGGTCTGGTTACCCAGGCTCACAATTGCTCGATATTTCAAGTTTTTCTAATAAGCTCCTCTCTTGTCCATCGAGATGTTCTCACCATGTGTTGAATATTGATACATTTGGTATTGATTTAAGGTATCACCAGTTAACATCAATTGTATGAAAGCTATTGGAGGGGATGATAAGGGACTATATACAAGATTTTAGCAATGAAAACTGTATCATTAGCAGTAATCAGCATGGATTCATGAAGAATCATTCTTGACAAACCAATCTATTAACCTTCTAGGAGGAGATGAGCTCCATCTGGATAAAGGAAGGCCCAAATACTTAGTGTATCTGGATTTTGCAAAAGCATTTGATACGATTCCCCGTAAAAGTTTACTGTACAAAGTAAGGTCAGTTGGCATGGACCATTGGGGTAGTACATGGATTGAAAACTGGCTACAGGGCCGAGTTCAGAGGGTAGTGATAAATGGGTAGTACTCGGAATGGGCAGGGGTGGAAAGTGGGGTCCCCCATTGTTCTGTCCTGGGACCAATGCTATTTAATTTATTCTTAAGCGACCTGGAGGATTGGATAAATAGTTCAATCTCTGTATTTGCAGACAATACTAAGCTAAGCAGGGCAATAACTTCTCCGCAGAATGTGGAAACCTTGCACGAAGATCTGAACAAATCAATGGGGTGGGTAACTACATGGCAAATGAGGTTTATTATGTAAAAATGTAAAATAATGCATTTGGGTGGCAAAAATATGAATGCAGTCTACTCCCTGGGGGGAGAACCACTGGGGGAATCTAGGATGGAAAAGTAATACCATTGCCCATGACTCCTGTAATGCCATTGCTCTATCCAACTCCAGCTGTTCCCTTTTTCTTTTCTTTTTTCCCCCCTGTTCCATTTATAATACACAGAACCAGTGGGCCCGGCTTATCAAAGGCACACCAAGAGGAAAACCAAGAAACACAATTAAAGCTTCCAGACTGGGAGAGTGTAAATGGGTAGCCGTAAACTCTACCTGTCTCTATGCTTCCTCATACCAAGAAATTATATTAAAGACTAAAGATTGTGCACAGCATGTGGCAAAGGAATGTAATGCTACTATACCCAGACATAATGGAGCACAGTTCATTCTATGAAGTGCATAGTACTGATCATCATTTCACTAATTGAAAAATGTATGTACACCAAACAGAACATTTTCATTACTAGATGAATTATTGTGGTTCAGGTAAATGGTTGATATGATTGTATTGGTTATTTCATCTCTGTACTACAATCACTAAATATTAATCAGGCTCAATGTGTTTCGCTCTTGCGTAGAATTTACCCTAACATGAATTGAATGTGTGATGTTTTGTTTGCACAATCATTCTTTCTCTTAAAATTATAATCTGGGAAAAATGTATTGTTATACAGCCATTGGGCATGCACAGTCTTAAAGCAAGATTTCTTTTTTGTGTATTTAGTCAGTTTGAAAGTCTCTGTAGTGTTATACAGTACATGCTGCGTTTGCATTTTTCTTATTCTAGAGCCAAAGTACATCATGCATTTCAGCTTCTCCAAAAAACGATTTTGTCAGCTTGTTTTCAGTCCTGTGAGTTTATCCATGCAGAGGGAAAATGTGTTAGCTGAGGCTTCAAGCCCAAACTCTATGTTTCTTTACATGACTTTTCTATCTCATCATTATTCAGTGTTGTATGCAGCATTTCACACATCTTAGGTGACTGTTAATTTGACAGTTTTCTTCTGCAGATTTCAGCTAATCAAACAACAATTCAATTACATTTCCTGCTACTGGTAAAATAGTGATTACCCTATTTGTAAAGCAAGAAAATAAACTACATTACAATGCCGTAGGACTCTGTATGGCTTATCCATTAAACATATGTTTACTGTATTTCTAGCTGATATACAGTGCCTTGAAAAAGTATTCACCCCCCTTGGCATTTTTTGTGTTTTGTTGCCTCACAACCTGGAATTAACATGGATTGTTTGAGGATTTGCATCATTTAATTTACAGAACATCAAATGGAACAAACAAGGCAGGGCTACATATAAATAAACACAATATACTTTTTTTAAATTGTGCTATATCAAACAAAGAGTATGTGCAAAAAAAAGTCTGTTCTAATTTGCAATTTATCGGTTATTCCAAACTACGTGTATAGTGAAAGTCCAACCCGATGAAAAACAGATCTCGTTTAACACATTGCAGTAGTGACCTGTCACCAATACCTCCACACAATATACTTTTTTTTAAATTGGTCTATATCAAATCAAGAGGTTGTGCAAAAAAAAGTCCATTCTAATTTGCAATTTATCGGTTATTCCAAACTACGTGCATAGTGAGAGTCCAACGCGATGAAAAACAGATCTTGTTTAACACATTGCAGTAGTGACCTGTCACCAACACCTCCACACGTGAGAATAAGGGGGGATGGATCAGCCCCCTTGTGATTAAACTCTTACCAGAGAAAGCTGGAAAATAGGAATCAATACCAATCTCGGATGTTCACTCAAACACAGGATGTCTTCTGAGGACAGCGAGGAGAGTGGATCGTTGTGTTTCTGAGTCTCCTGCTGGTGCAATGAGCACAATCTGAAACCTTTTCCTAAAGAATTTGTCTCCACTCTGGTTCCTGTCTTCTCTTCTGCATCCACATCTTCCAGGAAGCTCGGCCTGTAATCAGAGCAAGAGATCCATCCCCTGGTCTGCAATTAAGTATAAGGTGAAATCCATTCAGAGTGAGCATCCAAGATTGGTGTTGATGTCTATTTTCCAGCATTGTCTGGTAAGAGTTTAATCACAAGGGGGCTGATCCATCCCCCCTTCTTCTCAGTTGTGGAGGTGCTGGTGACAGGTCATTACTGCAATGTGTTAAACGAGATCTGTTTTTCATCGGGTTGGACTCTCACTATACACATAGTTTGGAATAACCGATAAATTGCAAATTAGAACAGACTTTTTTGCACATACTCTTTGTTTGATATAGCACAATTTAAAAAAAGTATATTGCGTTTATTTATATGTAGCGTTGCCTTGTTTGTTCCGTTTGATGTATGTAATTTTGATACTTGCTGTATAGCAGGTTGAATGGTAGCAGTTTCAGCCTTAATTGGCCACAAACTTCACCCATTAAGGCATTTATATGTAGTGCATCTACTCTATAAGTTCTTGTGTATTTGGAAGGGCTGGTTTTGGAAAGTGTTTATAATTTATAGAACATGCCCACAACTTTGAAGATGTTTTAAATAACAGAAAATGTTTTAAATAAAATAAAGTAACAGAAAATGTCAATGTGCATAACTATTCAACCCCTAAAGTCAATGCTTTGTAGAGCCACCTTTTGTGGCTATCACTGCTCCAAGTCGCTTTGGATAAGTCTCTATGAGCTTGCCACATCTTACCACTGGGATTTTTGCCCATTCCTCCCTGCAAAACTGTTCCAGCTCCTTCAAGTTGGATGGTTTGCGCTTGTGAACAGCAATCTTTAAGTCTGACCACAGATTTTCTATTGGATTGAGGTCTGGACTTTGACTAGGCCATTCCAACACATTTACATGTTTCTCCTTAAACAACTCAAGTGTTGCTTTAGCAGTGTGTTTGGGTTCATTGTCCTGCTGAAAGTTGAAGCGCTGTCCTAACCTCAAATCACACACAGTGGTACAGGTTTTGCTCAAGAATATTCCTGTATTCAGCCCCATCCATCTTTCCATCAACTCTGACCAGTTTCCCAGTCCTGACTGCTGAAAAATATCCCCACAGCATGATGCTGCCACCACCATGTTTCACTGTGGGAATGGTGTTCTATGGGTGATTTGATGTGTTAGGTTTGCGCCAGACATATCATTTTCTTTGATGGCCAAAACTTCCATTTTAGTCCCATCCGACCAGAACACCTTACTCCATACATTTTGGGAGTCTCCAACATGCCTTTTCGCAAACTCAAAATGTGCCATTTTGTTTTTTTGCTGAAAGTAATGGCTTTCTTCTGGCCACTCTGCTATAAAGCCAAACTCTATGGAACATACGACTTATTGTTGTTCTATGTAAATATACTACAGTCTCTGCTGTGGAACTCTGCAGCTCCTCCAGGGTTACCTTAGGTCTCTGTGCTTTCTCTCTGATTAATGCCCTCCTTGCCTGGTCTGTGAGTTTCGGTGTGCGTCTGTCTCTTGGCAGGTTTGCTGTTGTGCCATGTTCTTTCCATTCCGTTATGATAGATTTGATGGTGCTCCTAGGGATCATCAAAGATTTGGATATTTTTTATAACCTAACCCTGACTTGTACTTCTCAACAACATTGTCCCTTACTTGTTTGGAGAGTTCCTTGGTCTTCATGATAGTGTTTGGTTAGTGGTGCTTCTTGCTTAGGTGTTGCAGCCTCTGGGATCTTTCAAAAAGGTGTGTATATGTAATGGCAGATCATGTGACACTTAGCTTTCACACAGGGGGAATGCCCTGCATGCAGTTTTATATTATATATACTGTTCTTTCTGCCTGGAAACTTGAGATTGTCCATAGCAATCAAAACGTGTCCCTTTACGTCAAAAGTGGTTTTAGACCAGCTAGAAAACAGCAATAGTAAATTAGAACGCTTATAGAATTGAGCGATAGTGAATCGTGGGGAAATACATTTTATTATTATTATCATTATTATATTATTATTTTTTTATAATTATTTATAGTTATTTATTATATTATAATTTATGATTTTGAGTTTCAAACTTTAGCATTCCTGGGATGTCTACTACACTCTTGTTAGGACCGATTTAAGTGTGTTATTACTAAGAATTACAGGCCTGCAATATAAAACACCAAATTTCTATGCAAAACAATTGTACCGCTTTGGGACGCAAAAATCTGACATAATCATACCACCAGGGTGCTTAAGCACACATCTGGGAAAGAGTCTATGATACATCAGCATGACACACTTGTCCACCACTAGTTCCTTTTCTCTCTCTCTCTCTCTCTCTCTCTCTCTCACTCTCTGCACTAGGCTCCCCCAACCCTAAAGTGGACCTTCCGCTCATCGGAACCCTCCCCCCCTCCGGTGCCACAATCGGCACCTTTCAGGGGGGAGGGGGGTGCAGTTACCTGGATAATCCAGGTAACTGCACCCACTTCCGGGATAGCTCTCTGCGGAAAGGGGCGTAACTTACGCCCCTTTCCGCAAGTGCCCGCCCCTTCCCGCAAGTGCCCCGCTGCCTGCTGGGAAACACACAGATCCCAGAGGCAGCGGGGAGCGTCCTTATTGCGCAGCGCGATTCGATGTATAGGGGGAATATCTGATACTCCCCTGTCCTCCCACAATGTGGTGGTCAGTGCCTGAGTTTCGGTTTGCTAGGTCATAGCATTGTCACACGACAGAGGGGCTGGAGCCATGCCTATGCAATAGTTGATTTTTAGGAAAAGCCCATTTCTGCACAGAATATTTATGGGGGCTTCAATGCAGAATGAAAAGGTGGAAGACAGTGGCAATGCTTGCAAGTGAAAGCATTTAGATGGTACCTAGCACACAATGTGCGAGGTTGGCTTTGTAGGGTTTTTGTTTGAGACAGGTTTCTTTGTAGTGCTATACATGCAGTATTTGCAATTTTCTAATTGTAAAAAAAGTACACCTTGCAGTTCATGTCATTTTGTCAGCTTACTTTCAGTGCCAAGAATTTATCTAGAAAAGGGGAGATGTGTTAGCTGAGGCCCCAAGCCCAAACTACACATTTCTTTACATGATGTTGTATTCAGTATTTCACACATTTTAGTAGACTGGTAATTTGACAGTTTTCTTCTGTGGATTTCAACTAATCAAACAACAATTAAATTATATTCTGTGCTACTGGCAAAATTGTGATTACCATATTTGTAAAGTAAGAAAATAAACTACATTGCAGTGCCTTAGGACTCTGCATAACTTATGCCATTAAGTATATATTTACTGTATCTCCATATTTTATATATCATCCAGGGCTGGATTAACTGTTAAGCAAAAAAAAGCGTGTTACATTGTTTAAGCAAACACAAAAGTTGCTTCACTTTACTTAAAGTGATACTAAACACACACTGTTTAATTTACATTTTCTACTTCTGTATGAGGATCATGGCACTGTAATTATATTAATACATTTTTTTTACCTTTTTCCTAATCGATATACAGCTGTCACATGACCCATATCTTTCCCAGCCTGTCTGCAGGGAAACATAAGCAGGAGGACACGGGCCCCCACTGTCCACGCCAGCCCCTATTTGGTAATGGATAGATTCATGCATAGCATGAATCTATCTACGGCCCCCTCAGCCACCCTCTAGGTATGGGTCTGGCCCCTTTCAAGACATCGGGAACATGAATTACAGGTGTACAGGGGTGTTTTTTTAAGCACCTAGTTAGAGCCATAAGCTCTAATAGGCTTCAAAATAGGGTGGATTCGGAGCACAGAGCATTGCACTCGGAGCCCACTTAGGTGTGTTAGAAAAGTAAATTAATATTCACTTTTCTAACATTGAATCACCAATCAGGAAGCACGTGTCTAATACCCATTTCCTGATTGGCTGAAAGGTCAGGTTATTTTATTGGATGCCTAGGAGGTGGAGGAGGGGAATACGCGGTGGAAGGCGCCATGATCCACACCACAGGAGGAAGAAGAAAGCCGCCGGACACGATGCCCATCCGTTTCCCAGATGGGGTAAGTGCAGGAGGGTTTCTGCCCGACCGACCGGGGGGGTGGCTGTTTGCCACCCCCCAAAAGAAAAAAACACCAGCCGCTACTGCAGAAGGAGTTTCTAGTCCTCTGCAGATGGTCACATGTTCCTAATTTTAAAAAAAAAATTGTTAGTGGCAATTTTGTGGGAAAAGAAAATCTTCATTTTGCAAAGAATTGTGGGGAAAAACTTAAAAAAAACTCACTGTGCCTCTTACTAAATACCTTGAAATGTCTATTTTCCAAAAAGGGGTTGTTTGGGGGGCATTTGTACTGAAATGAGATAGGCCATCACTACAAAAGGGTGAAGTTAGCCCTTGAGGCCCTTCACACATGTGCAGCACATTCGTGCCTTGGTTCAGGTGCAATTCGGGTCCGAATTTTAGCCTGAATTCACACCTGAACCAGACCCAAAGACGCACCTGACCCTTTTTCAATCTGGACCGCGCCCGCCCCAGACATGTGTGAACAGCTCATTGAGAGTCAGTCACACTTGCCTGGGAAACCGCATCTAATTTGCATATGTCTGAACCCAGCTTAAAGGAGTATAATTTGGCTGTTTGATTCGCTGTGCTACAACACTTCAAATTTGACTCTTTTACTAAGATTCACCCCATAAGTGAGGTTAAAACATATCTAAACCCATAAATAAAAGGGTAACAGGCAGCAGTATATGAAGCACCCAATATATTGGGTAGTCCCCCCGCGGCAAACACGAGAGGCACTGGAGAGGTGCAAGAGCTGAAAAATATTGGCATTAATGTTATAAGCCATAACTAAAGATGGTAAATCTAGTGACATACAAGTGCAGGGGAATGAGGAGGGAAGGGGGAAAAGGGGGGGGGCTGAAAAATGAGGGGGGGGAAGGGAGGGGAAGAGCAGGAAAAATAAGAAACCGTATGGTGAGTGTTGTGATGAGTGAAAAAAGAGAAGAAGGGGAAGTGGGGACGATTGCTTCAATATTAAAAAGGGAATAATACATATGTTTAAGAAAGCTTTTGTTTATTTTTAGGATCTATCTTTTGTGTAAGATCCTGCATAGTGAGACTACTGACTGATGACGTTTGTCTGTTTTTTCTAAATTGTTTAAACCAAAATATAATGACTTGACTGCTCCGGCAACCTATGCATAATCGTGCCCGGGATGTGCTTGCAGCCTCGCTACCTCAATGATTGTATATCTTGTTTTACTTATATGGCTGAGCCTGCCTTGCCTTTGATTAGGACATTTTGAGATAATTCTTCCTCTCAGCGGCAGACATGCGTCCTACCATCAGGGTGTGGGTTTCCAACAACCTGGTTTGTCCCACCTCCCCTTTCCCTGATTGGCAGCATCCGGCCGCCTAGACGGGGTCACGTGCATGTGCAGTGTGCACACACAGAGCGGTGCCATCACTATGCCATTCATGTGTGTTGATGCACACGCATCTTGAGCAGAACGGGTCAGGTGACGTTGGCCACTGGCGTTCGCCGGCGTGCTGACTTTAAGCTGATGGGAGGCACTATATAGGTGCAGTCATGGCAGCCTTCAATTGCAGACAGCCGTTACCCGCGGACAACGACTATTGTCTTGACATCTCACAGTGATGCTTTCTTGCCCTCCCCTTCTAATCTATTTATATTTGCAGGAGTGTACCTGCTTATGTTCATATTTTATATATTTCTTTCAGGCTCTTGCTTGCAGAGAAAGTTTTTAGCGGCACTGCTCTCAGTGCTATACCTATCTGGGGCATAACCTTTGCCATTACTACTGCAGTGATTCTGAGTTGGACCCTGCTTTTTGATCCCTGGTTCCTATGTACTACTTGCCATACATTTGGTGGGTCTTATCTTAGTTATTAGATTCACTCCCCTCACAACAATCACGTCCATTTGCCCTCCCTTGCCTCCCCTCCTCCCCTCTTTTCACACACCTTTCAGTCCCTCTACTTCCACAATTTTTTTCCTTTTTCCCCCGTTTTTCTTTCCGCTCCATTCCCCCTCCCCCATATCCTTTATGTTTCCCCTCTCCTGTTTTTCCCCATCCTCACTTCCCTTTATTCTCTTTTCTCACTTATCACAACACTCACCATACTCTCTCTTATTTTTCCTGCTCTTCCCCTCCCTCTCCTTCCCTCTCCTCCTTTTTCTTTTCTCCTTTCCCCTCCCCCCCCGCAAATTTTTCAGCCCCCCCCTTTTTCCCCCCCTCTTACTTTACTCTAGCTAAAAGATTACAGAACTGCAACAAGTTAACTATCTATTTAGCTAAGGATTTTATCTCTTTCTATATTATCTGTCTATGTAATCTCTACTAACTTTTTGCCGGCATCATTCCATTCCACACGTCCGACACCTCCGGAAGCTCGGGAAGTGAACACTCAACTCAAAATCTGCTGAATGTCAACTTAACTATTTCCCATGTCTCAGTCTTATATACGATTTGAAACAGGAAAAGTTCAGTATCCTGTTTTAATTCTACACACATCATATTCTATATATCATGAACATACTGTGCATAACAGGAATTAAGTATTTTATAATAATTAGTCAGCTATAAATAATTAACCATAGGCTTTTACATAAAGGAAACAGATGCATATATAACAGGAAACTAACTCAGGGAGCAATGACAAAATAGCAGAAATAATAGGAAAACAAAACTGTTCCCACGGGTTAGATAATGATGGGAGGAAACTTCCATCATTCCATTACAAAACTGTGCCTGAAACTTCAGAATATATCTCAGAAGAATTTTAACTTAAAGCATAACCCTAACACACTTCATTTATTGCACTTAATGCATTTACAATTGACAGAAGGTATGCAAGAATTCCTTAATGCAATTGGCTTTTCCTGCCAGGATCAAATATGGCCGTGGCAGTTTGCACATGTGCAGCAGCGTGTGTTCTGGATCCTTCCTATAATATATATCCCTTGGCTATTCCTGTCAAGCCCCCATGCACAGATTCACAGCCCAGGTAGCTTATACCTTTGTTACCATGGGCTGAGCGTACATCTCTGCGCCATGGACTCTAGCCTAGGTAAGCCCTTACACTAGATGGTCCAGTTGTGGAGCTGTGCAGTAAGTTATTGCTGCATCGTGTGCTTTATATACTAATTGTCAAGTCCTGCCTAACGTTGGTGATTCCAGTCAGGTCACGATTCTCCCTGTGCTCATTTGTATATTTATCATCGCGCAGTGACATGTGTTCCGTGCCCCTGATGATGTCACGTATGATGAAATGTGTAAGAAGGAGTAGGAACATGTGCTACTGTGCATGCATGAACTATATCAATTTATATGTAACATCTTTCCATCACACAAGGACTGCGACAAGGCATTTATTCTTACAAAGAGGCTATTTCGATGAAGAAAAGCCCAAGAAACTAACTTCAAGATCTTCACCATTTGGTACAGATGCCACAGTACTCTTCACCAAATGTTTACCTTGGTCCCAGGCCAGTGTTGTCACAACCATCCAGGAACCATGTTAATACCTGGTGGTCTTCTACACCCATTAAAATTTTTTGGGCTACAATCCTTACACTAGGACCACAGCAACTACTGTCCCCAATACTACCCAAGTTGTATTGTTCTCTGTGTTGCCCAGCCTTATTAAAAGTACTTAAAAGACTTTGTTCAATACTTTCTCATTGCAGCCTGCACCATTATTCCACACCAATAGCAATGGCCCCATATGCAAAATAGCATAGTTTCCTCCTTAAATTCTATGCCTATCTACATGTTCAGTCATGTTTATGTACTGCTTTTCAATACATTCATGAGATTTATTTCAATTGTTTTTTCATCTGTTAGTATAAAGAGTCACACCATCAATCTCCTGAAGACACTCTATCGAGTGAAACATGTTGAGAGTGGTTGTGCTTTGTTTGTATATGCTTCATTAATTTAATGTACCTTGTCATATGGATACATTTTCTTTTCTCATGTTTTTATCTCTTTATTAAATAAAATAATTTAAATTTTAATGCTATTTAATGAGCTTTGATCCCCTATTTAACACGGTTAAAGTCCCTGAGATTTGTTACCTCTTTGCCCCTTTATTTCTCTAGTTTGAAATTTAAAAAATAGCTTAAACAAAAAAAATTATCCTGGCCTCTAGTGTTTTGGTGTCTGATTGTTTGGTGAGTTACATAGTTAGTCTGGTTGAAAAAAAAACACAAGTCCATCTAGTTCAACCAATAAAGAAGGGGAAAAATTATACAACATATACATATACTATATACACAATCCTAAGTACAGTAGAAGCATGATATATAGTATTCACATATAGCAGCACATAGTAGTAAAAGTTTTCTTGCTGACTGGTAATTCTGTCACTCTCCTTGTCTATCATGGTCTATGTACACCCCTTCATCAATTTTCTTCACTTTTTGTTAAACTGCACACTCACACTTTCTTTTACACTATTACATTTCTTTAATTTTTGCACACCATTCACTGTTTACATTCATCTGCATATACTTACTACATAGTATATACTTGGCTTATGGCCAGCACTCTCTCTGTACTCTTTGAGGGTCACTATCAATTTTCAATTACTTTTGCATCACATTATTTTCATTAATCATACATACTATTAACATTTTGTTTTTAGATATGTTTTCAACAATTGCCACACATTCCATATCTGATACTCTTCAACACTGCTGTATCTTTTTGGTTTCGCCTGATATCGCATCTATGTCTATGCCGCCTCAGTTCCCAGGGAGGGATCTTGCCCATGGCCCACCCTACGCCCACTGCCGCACACTGCACTTTCCATCCGGATTGGTGAGTCTGCCCTGGCTAACCATTTACATGCATTAAATCCCCATAAATTTATTTTTATTTATATGGTTAGTATATTATATTATTCTTTATTCTATTCCATAGGAATTTTTTGGTCGCATCAGCTCCTGATGAGTGGGGAGACACCCACGAAACGCGTCGAGCTTTTGAAATGATGTCCCAGTTATACTTTATATGGAACTATATTTATTTTATTATGAATTTACTTTTTTAACTATATACTAAATTTATTTTTGTTTTACATCTAGTGGATGCATATCTATTATGTGGATGTACTTGCTGATGTCGGTTTTGCTGTCATAGGCACTACCATGCCATATTACCCAATTATTTTATTTACTACTACTATGTGCTGCTATATGTGAATACTATATATCATGCTTCTACTGTACTTACGCCTATATACTTTATGAATTTGTTATGAATTTACTTTTTTAACTACATACTAAATTTATTTTTGTTTTACATCTAGTGGATGCATATGTATTATGTGGATGTACTTGCTGATGTCGGTTTTGCTGTCATAGGCACTACCATGCCATATTACCCAATTATTTTATTTATTACTACTATGTGCTGCTATATGTGAATACTATATATCATGCTTCTACTGTACTTACGCCTATATACTTTATGAATTCGATCTTTATTATTTTTTATGATCTGTTACCGAACAATCAATAAAAAATTATATATATTTTTTTCAATTTGGTTAAAACCTACCTCCATTATCCTAGTGCTTCATTTTAAAGTCCCAAACTCCCTCTATTACGTACCGATTACCGGGATGGAGGCACATACTTGTGCTTCATTTAAAGTCCCAAAATTCCCCTCCTTTTTTGCATATACACAATCCTATACCCACAGTTGATCCAGAGGAAGACAAGACAAAACAGCAAAGCATGATCCACTTTGCTCCAGCAGGGGAAAAAAAATTATTCCTGATCCCCCAAGAGGCAATCGGATATTCCCTGGATCAACTTTAGTTATAAATGTTAGTACCCAGTTATATTGTATACATTTAGGTAAGAATCCAGGCCTTTTTAAAGCAATCTACTGAGCTGGCCAGAACCACCTCTGGAGGCAGTCTATTCCATGTTTTCACAGCTCTTACTATGCAGAAACCTTTATGTATTTAAAATCTCTTTTCCTCTAGATGTAAAGTGTGCCCCCTTTTTACTCTATGATGACCTTAAAGTGAATAACTCAACACTATATGAGTTGTCTACTTGATTTTTGTCACTGGTCATAATTATATGTTGTAATTTACACAAGGAGAAATCTTACTCACAACACTGCAATAACCCAAAAAATGTAATCGAGGGCTTTACATATCAGTCTTTTTGCAAGCCACAATTTTTTCTTATTTATGTTGGCTTAATGCAAACTCATTACACATTTAAATCCTTTTCTAGTTACTTAAATTGTTTGTTACCCCAACTTTCATATTTCTGATATGTGCCTGCTGTACCATGCACTTGTATGAGAAAGTATCTGTTCTCTTTGTATTGCTTCCTTTGTGTGAAATCCTGAGTATTCTTGCCAGTCCCCTTGTGTCCTTATTAAAAACTGACAACACAAAGCAGAAGAACACATATGGTCAGTTCTCTAGCTATGCTGGGAACTCAGTCTGCTCTCCTCTAATGATCTGTCATGGTTATGCAATAGTTTGTCTGCTTACCTGTTGTCACGTACCTGGTTGGAGAGCCCAAGCGTGCAGGGAGCGGCGCCTCGTAAGCCTCCGGCTCGAGAGCCCCTGGAGATGGGAACAGGGATTCAGGAGTCCGGAGGACACAAGTGCCAGGCTGGATAGCTGGTAGTGGGTAGCCGGAACAGGTGGTAGACTGGAACGGCAGACAAGGTAGTAGACCCAACCGGAACAGGTGGAAGACTGGAACGGCAGGTGCAACCAGCGCTGGATGCTGGACAGGAACTGCTGGACAGCTGGCACAGGTGGACAGGCAGGAACTGCAGAAGTAGTCGGTGCTGGACTTTAGGCAGACTGGCAGGCGTGGTCAGGGACGAGCTGGGTCGGCAACAATCGGGCAGCGGAGGTACAAAGCGGAAGGCAGAAGCGTGGTCAATCAGGCAAAGGGTCGGAGGCAGGCGGCTAACAGGCAAGGTCCAGGAACAGGCCGGGTACAGAATCAGGAACACACACACAGGAACGGATAGCAGGAGTCTCGGGAACGCTGTAGACAGGACAGCACAGAGGAGCAGGAGCAGGTCCCTTAAGTAGGCAACTGGGCGCCAAGAACGGTCGCACGGTACGTTTGCGTACCCCCGCGAGTAACCGTGCTCCCGTTCGTGACCCCGCGTACCCGCGTACGCCCGTTCGGCTCGTCGCGCACCCGCGTGCGCCCGCTCGTGTCAACGCGCACCCGCGTGCGCCTGTTGGGGACTACGTGCACTCGCGTGCGTTCGTTAGCGCCAACCCGCGTCCGAAGGCACCGACGATCCCCTCGTACAGGGAACCTGCGGGTAAGTCTTCCTTGAGCGACCGGGATAGTGGAACGACCGTGACATTGCCCCCCCCCCCCAAGGGGCAACCTCCGGATGCCCAACTGTGCCATCTTATCCGGATGAGCCCTTTTGAAGGCATGGATCAGTCTTTTAGCATGCAGGTTGGACTCCGGTTCCCACGAATTCTCCTCAGGGCCATATCCCTTCCATTTAACCAGGAACTGGGTCTGGTTAGGTCTCCTCCTGCAGTCCAAGATAGATTCAACCTCATACTCCAATTCCCCATCGATCATCACGAGTTCTGGGGGGTTGGTACTCCGATCGGCAAAGGGGTCCGGAACCGCAGGTTTGAGCAATGAGACATGAAAGACCGGGTGGATCCGGAATGACCCCGGGAGTTTCAGCTCAAAGGCTACTTCATTTAATTTCCTCAGAATGGGGAATGGACCCACAAACTTCGGGCCCAGCTTCCTGGAAGGGCAAGCTAACTTCAAGTTCAAAGTAGACAGCCAGACCTGGTCCCCGACCTGGAGGTTAAGTTCGCCCCTTCTCTTCTTATCGAAGACTTCCTTATAGTGTTCCTGGGTCTTAGCCAGAGTTTCTTGAAGAATCCTGTTGTTATTCCTGAAGAAGTTAAGGTCCTCCTGAACCGCCGGCACTGAACACTCGGGAAGATTACCGGGTAGAAAAAGTGGATGGAAACCAAAGTTTGCAAAGAAAGGGGACTGTTTGGTGGCCGAATGGATAGAATTATTATATGCGAATTCTGCTAAAGGTAGGAGCGATACCCAATCGTCCTGGGAGAAGGAAGAGAAGCAACGCAGATATTGCTCCAGCGTTTGGTTGGTTCTCTCGGTCTGGCCGTTAGTTTGAGGGTGATAGGCCGAAGAAAAGCGAAGTTCAATTTTCAGGGCCCCACAGAGAGCTTTCCAAAACCTGGACGTGAATTGAACTCCCCTGTCAGAGGTGATGTCAGCAGGAATGCCGTGGAGCCTTACCACTTCTTTAATAAAAGTCCTGGCCATCTCTGTGGCCGACGGGGTCCCCTTCATGGGTAAAAAGTGGGCCATCTTAGTAAACCTGTCTACCACCACCAGGATCGAGGAAAAGTCTTCAGAGGGGGGCAGTTCCACGATGAAATCCATGGATATCATCTTCCATGGCCTATCCGGGATGGGCAATGGTCTCAGCAAGCCCCAAACCTTCGATTTACTCCCCTTATTCCTAATGCAAGTGGTGCATGCCTCTACATATTCCCTGCAGTGCTTCTTCATTTGAGGCCACCAAAACGTGCGTCGGAGTAAGTCTGTGGTTTTGAACACCCCAAAGTGACCGGCCAATGGGTGGTCGTGGCAGGAGCTGAGGACCGCAGTACGTATCTCCTGGGGGACAAAGATTCTGTCCTGGTGCCAGAGAAGACCGTCTTTGGAGGTTAAGGAGATGTCATATGATAGAGCCGGATCACTGGAGGCCTGCTTAATTCGGGACAGAAGATCTTCCTGAAGCAGGAGGAAGTTTCCTGGGGGAAGAATGGTGTCTGGAGTAGGAGGTACCACTGATTCATTGTACATCCGGGAGAGAGCATCGGGCTTCACGTTTTTTGACCCGGGCCTGTACGTGATATGGAACACAAATCTAGAAAAGAAAAGTGCCCACCGAGCCTGTCTTGGCTTCAGTCGCTTGGCTGATTTAAGATACTCCAGGTTCTTGTGGTCCGTATAAACCAGGATCCGGTGGGAAGCACCTTCAAGGAGGTAGCGCCATTCCTCCAACGCTGCCTTGATTGCCAGTAGTTCCCGGTCACCGACGTCGTAGTTCCGCTGAGCTTCCGAGAGTTTACGGGAGAAAAAGGCCACCGGGTACAAAAATGACTTAGGTCCCTGTCTCTGGGATAATACTGCCCCAACGGCTACTTCCGAAGCATCCACCTCCAGGATATAAGGCAGCGTGGCGTCGGGGTGTCTCAGGATCGAAGCAGATACAAACAGATTCTTCAAGGTTTCAAAGGCTTCTTGTGCCTTAGGAGTCCACAGGAATCTTTGACCCTGTTTGGTCAGTTCAGTGATGGGGGAAATGATGGATGAAAATCCTCTGATGAACTTTCTATAAAAATTAGCAAATCCCACGAACCGTTGGACCCCTTTTCGGTCCGAGGGAGCGGGCCAGTCTAGGATGGCTGAGATCTTCTGGGGATCCATTTCTATTCCATTTACTGAAATGATCAGGCCCAGGAATTGAATGCTCTGTTGCTCAAAGACGCACTTCTCCGGTTTAGCGTACAGGCCATGGAGGCGGAGACGAGCCAGGACAACCTTCACATGTTCCCGATGTTCGACTAAAGAGGAAGAGAAGATTAGAATATCATCAAGGTATATGACAACAAACAGGTCTAGGTACTCTCTAAAGACATCATTAACGAAATGCTGGAATGTAGCAGGAGCATTACAGAGTCCAAAGGGCATAACAAGATATTCATAATGCCCAAAGCGGGTACGAAAGGCAGTCTTCCACTCATCGCCTTCGCGAATACGGACCAGGTTGTAGGCACCCCGCAGATCCAGCTTGGAGAACACCCTAGCCGACCCCAGTCTCTGGAATAATTCGGGCACCAACGGTAGAGGGTAGCGTTTTTTTACAGTAACTTTGTTGAGTGCCCGGTAGTCTACACATGGCCGTAAGGAGTGGTCCTTCTTCTGGACGAAGAAAATCCCTGCACCTGCCGGGGAAGTGGATGGTCGGATAAAGCCCTTCTTTAAGTTATCATCCAGGTAGGTCTTTAGGGCTCCCAGCTCGGTCTCAGATAGGGGGAAGATTCTCCCGAAGGGAATCTCCGCTCCCGGAAGCAAGTCAATGGGGCAGTCATATAGTCTGTGGGGAGGTAAAGTCTCTGCGCCCTTTTTACTGAAAACGTCCATAAATTGATGATAGACTTCGGGCACCGCCTGTCGGATCTCGGTGTCTGTCTCCAAGCAGAGCAGAGAAGAAGGGTCCGTTTTGATGGCTGGAAGACAATACTGATGACAATAGGCAGATGGAAACTCAATTCTTCCGGTGAACCAATTTATCAAGGGGTTGTGGGCCTTCAACCAGGGCATGCCAAGGATTATGGGAAAGAGTGGAGACTCGATAATGTCCAGACACAGGTGCTCCTGGTGGTCCCCAGCGATGGTGACATGAAGGGGGGATGTTTCCTGGGTTACAGGTCCGGATCTCAGAGAGGAACCGTCGGCCAAATAGATTGGAAGTTCCTTGGCCCTAGGCCGAAGGGGAATGTTGTTTCTCAAGGCAAAGGATAGGTCCATAAAACCGCTACAGGCCCCAGAGTCAATAATCGCGTTGACGCTGATAGTCTTTCTGGAGGACTGTAAAAGAAGAGGCACAGCCAGGTGAGAGATGGTACTGGTACTAGGCGGAGTAGGAGAAGAGGCAGGAGGTATAAGAAGGCACTTACGCGACTTGGCGGGGCAAGTGCGAACATAATGTCCAGATCCCCCGCAATAGAGGCACAGGTTACCAGTTCTTCGGCGTTGGCGCTCCTCGGGGGTCAGAGATGGACGAAGTAGACCCAGCTGCATAGGTTCCGATAAATCCGGGGAAGAAGGACCAGGAAGGACCGGTGGATTGGAACTTGGAACCCGTGGCAACATCCAGACTGGGCGAGAGGTGGAAGAAGAACGCTCCAGACGACGCTCTCTTAAACGCCTATCGATCTGGACAGAGAGGTCGATGAGCGCTTCAAGGGTCTCAGGGGTTCCTACACGGGCCAGTTCGTCTTTCAATGCCTCCGAGAGTCCCATGCGGAACTGGTAGCGGAGAGCTGAGTTGTTCCACTCCGTGTCAGCGCTCCAGCGCCTGAACTCAGACACATAGTCCTCTACTGGCCTGCGACCTTGTTGGAGTACGTGCAAAGCTGCTTCTGCGGTAGCAGCAAGCTGGGGGTCCTCATATAGACGAGACATGGCTTGGAAGAAAGCATCTAAGGAGTCCAGAGAGGGGTCTTTTCGTTCAAGAAGGCGATGTGCCCAGGCCTGGGGTTCGTCGGTTAGCAGGGAGATAACGAACCCTACTTTCGTTGCCTCGAGAGAGAAGGTCCGGGGTTGAAGGGCGAAAAAGAGCTCGCAGGAATTCCGAAAGGCCCTGAACTTATTCCGGTTACCGGAGAAACGGTCTGGTGTAGGGACCCTTGGCTCTGGCGGCAACATGACCACTGTAGGTGGGCCTGGAGGTCCAGGGGCAACTGGAGCTGCGGCAGATAGGGCTTGAACCCGTTCTTCCAAACGACCGTAGCCCTCTTGCAGGTTCTTCACGGCCTGGGTGAGGCCTGGCTAGATGGTGGCAAAGTTCATCCATTGGAGACGCTCCCTGCGAGGGCTCGGACATGGCTGTCCTGTACTGTCACGTACCTGGTTGGAGAGCCCAAGCGTGCAGGGAGCGGCGCCTCGTAAGCCTCCGGCTCGAGAGCCCCTGGAGATGGGAACAGGGATTCAGGAGTCCGGAGGACACAAGTGCCAGGCTGGATAGCTGGTAGTGGGTAGCCGGAACAGGTGGTAGACTGGAACGGCAGACAAGGTAGTAGACCCAACCGGAACAGGTGGAAGACTGGAACGGCAGGTGCAACCAGTGCTGGATGCTGGACAGGAACTGCTGGACAGCTGGCACAGGTGGACAGGCAGGAACTGCAGAAGTAGTCGGTGCTGGACTTTAGGCAGACTGGCAGGCGTGGTCAGGGACGAGCTGGGTCGGCAACAATCGGGCAGCGGAGGTACAAAGCGGAAGGCAGAAGCGTGGTCAATCAGGCAAAGGGTCAGAGGCAGGCGGCTAACAGGCAAGGTCCAGGAACAGGCCGGGTACAGAATCAGGAACACACACACAGGAACGGATAGCAGGAGTCTCGGGAACGCTGTAGACAGGACAGCACAGAGGAGCAGGAGCAGGTCCCTTAAGTAGGTAACTGGGCGCCAAGAACGGTCGCACGGTACGTTTGCGTACCCCCGCGGGTAACCGTGCTCCCGTTCGTGACCCCGCGTACCCGCGTACGCCCGTTCGGCTCGTCGCGCACCCGCGTGCGCCCGCTCGTGTCAACGCGCACCCGCGTGCGCCTGTTGGGGACTACGTGCACTCGCGTGCGTTCGTTAGCGCCAACCCGCGTCCGAAGGCACCGACGATCCCCTCGTACAGGGAACCTGCGGGTAAGTCTTCCTTGAGCGACCGGGATAGTGGAACGACCGTGACACCTGTTCCCATGTGTTCATCTAGAGACTAGCCAACCCTCACCTGTCTCTCTATATTAACCTGTCCACTGCAGGCCAGCCTTGCTGATCAACCTTTGTGTGTTAGCTTCCTGTTACCTGCCCTGTGCTCTGCTGTTGTTCCGTTACCGACTTTGGCATGACTTTGACTATCCCTGTTTGCCTGTGATCCTGACCTTTTGGCGTGTCCCTGACTATTCCCGTCTGCTTGTTGCCCCCGACCTTGGCTTTGTCCCTCACTATCCCTATCCTCCTGTTGCCTACTGTGGGTGTGAGCTGGGGGACCCTGAGGGTCGTGACCTGGAGCCAGTTGCAGCCAAGTCCATCCTTACCACTAGAGGCGCTGGTGAACACCTGCTGGCTCTTTACTCCGCGCCCCAGGGAATCTTATGCTCTAACCCCAGTGGGATCTGTCCCCCATCTGCAGCAGTCAGCCGTAGGGTCCACAACCTTGCGGTGCACTCCTGATTCCTACGCTGTGCATCTGTCACCTCGCCTCAAGGTGACCTGACAGTTTGATCAGCCATGGACCCGGCTGACGTGCCGCTTCCTACAGTCGATCCGTTGCAGGGCTTAGTTCGCAGACTTGAGACCCAAGAATCGCATCAGACCCAGGTGATGTGATTCCTTCAAGATCTGGCTTCCCGCTTCGAGCAGCTACAGGCTTCTTTGGGAACCCTGAACCTGCAGCCTCAAGTGCAGTCAGCAGCTGCACCTATTGCACCAGTCACATCCACGCATTCATTATTACTGCCAGCTCCGTCCCGTTTCTCTGGGGACTCCAAGGCTTGCAGGGAGTTCCTTAGCCAGTGCACAATTCATTTTGAACTTCAGCCCCAAAACTTCCTGTCCGATCGGGCAAAAGTAGCATATATCATATCCCTCCTGTCCGGCGAGGCGCTAGCTTGGGCTGCCCCTCTGTGGGAACAGAATGATCCAGTGGTTTTTAGCCTGTCTGATTTCTTGAAACTTTTTCAGAATATCTTTGAGGAACCGGTCGTGTCTCCTCAGCGGCTAGCGCTCTTTTACGTCTCAGTCAAGAGTCCGCGTCTGTGGGACAGTATGCTCTTCAGTTCCGTATCCTCACAGCTGAATTGAGCTGGAATAATGAGGCCCTAGTTGCAACCTTTTTACATGGCCAATCTGATAGAGTGAAGGATGAATTAGCAGGAAGATCCCTTCCTGCTGATCTGGACAGTGTCATCACCTTGTGTAACCAGATCGATATTCGCTTTCAGGAGAGGGCCCTGGAAAAAAGACGCCAGCACTCCCTGTTCTTTAGGCAGCCTGAGCCCCCAGTCCCTTCTCTTCGATCCGAGGAGCACCCCCTGCGTACGCCCGTTCGGCTCGTCGCGCACCCGCGTGCGCCCGCTCGTGTCAACGCGCACCCGCGTGCGCCTGTTGGGGACTACGTGCACTCGCGTGCGTTCGTTAGCGCCAACCCGCGTCCGAAGGCACCGACGATCCCCTCGTACAGGGAACCTGCGGGTAAGTCTTCCTTGAGCGACCGGGATAGTGGAACGACCGTGACACCTGTTCCCATGTGTTCATCTAGAGACTAGCCAACCCTCACCTGTCTCTCTATATTAACCTGTCCACTGCAGGCCAGCCTTGCTGATCAACCTTTGTGTGTTAGCTTCCTGTTACCTGCCCTGTGCTCTGCTGTTGTTCCGTTACCGACTTTGGCGTGTCTTTGACTATCCCTGTTTGCCTGTGATCCTGACCTTTTGGCGTGTCCCTGACTATTCCCGTCTGCTTGTGGCCCCGACCTTGGCTTTGTCCCTCACTATCCCTATCCTCCTGTTGCCTACTGTGGGTGTGAGCTGGGGGACCCTGGGGTCGCGACCTGGAGCCAGTTGCAGCCAAGTCCATCCTCACCACTAGAGGCGCTGGTGAACACCTGCTGGCTCTTAGACTCCGCTCCCCAGGGAATCTTACGCTCTAACCCCAGTGGGATCTGTCCCCCGTCTGCAGCAGTCAGCCGTAGGGTCCACAACCTTGCGGTGCACTCCTGATCCCTACGGTGTGCATCTGTCACCTCGCCTCAAGGTGACCTGACATGATCACACATGTCCTGACACCCCTGTTTCTGCTTCTCCTCCCCCAGTTCTTATGCAGCTGAGACCAGAGGGAATGTGATCCCTTATAAAAAAGGGAAAAAAGGTAAAGACCATAAATACATTGCATGGACATGCACAGAACACGGGGTACAGCTTTCTCAGAGCTTTTATACAAAAATGTCTTATTACATTATCTCTGGTAATGCACTAGGTGTGCACGCCTTCCATTTCTGTTTTTCTTGCACTTTTGTACAAAAAAATCTTGTTATTAAATGATCTCTGGTAATGCACTAGGTGTGCGCCTTCCATTTCTGTTTTTCTTTGGCCTAGCTCTGAGAAAGGGGGTGCGCCTCTGAAACGTGGTAGCTGTACCCCGTGTTCTGTGCATGTTCATGCACTGTGTTTATGGCCTTTTGTCAGTTGCATTTTATGAGTACCGACACTTTTATACAAAAATGTCTTATTATTAAATAATAATCAAATCTCTGGTAATGCACTAGGTATGCACGCTTTCCATTTTTGTTTTTCGTGCAGTTCCTTTCGGCTTACCTCATCTGAGGAAGACAGCATCCACCTAGTTTTGGGATACCATATATACCTTTCACACCACCATTTTATCTGACACCTGTTACTCCACAATTTGGAAGACCTATTAGCGCTGGAAGTGACTGTTTTTTATATTTTGAATGGGTTGTTTTACAAGGTGATAGTTTTCAATCACTTAAAATTGAAACTCCAGTCACCTATAAATATACAATATTGTATGTGGTTACCTCTTGTACTAGACTGGGAGAGGAAGGAGCAAGTCTCCTGCTTCTCTGTCAATATCCATTCAAAGTCTGTAGGCAAGGAGGTAGGATCACCAACTTAGCTGGGCTATTTGATAGGGGTATTTATATTTCAGCATAGGATTAGTACAATTACAAATGCTTTGGTATGTAAAGCAATTGTATATGTACTTCATCGGTGAATTCAGCTGTTTTCCTTGAGTTCAGCTTTAATTTTACAAGGCAAGCAACCTTTTTATTAATAGATTTAAAAATTAGTCCTCGAAAAACTCAATAAAAAAAGACTGAAAATAAAAATTAGTCCTTGGGCAGAAACACTGACTTTACACAGGGGCATGAAGTCGAATGAAAAGGACTCACTGGTGGGTCTGTCACTTTCTCTGCATGACATATAATAAGTCTATAAACCTGCAAACTACTTCCTAGGGAAATTATCACTTCTGACAGGGAGACCTAAGAGATTTTTATTTAACTGACCAGAAAAAGTTAACAGCCCAAATTTTCAACAATTATCTGAATTTAAATGGCGTGAAATTATCGCATTTAAATGGCAAAAATAATAACAATTTTAATACTTTTAAACTAGTTATACATTGAAAAGATATTCCGTGCCTCATTGCTCTATAGAGATTTACTTGTTCTCACTTATTTTTGTCTTTGAGCCCCAGTCTGTGCATCTGACAGGCGGCATTTGTGTCTAGAAGTGATGATTTAATCACTCTGTCAAAATAAGATGAGAGAGCTGTCTAAAATTGATAAGATAAAAGGGTGTCAAAATTACTCATAAAGATGTATTTCTGTGTGTTACAATGGTGACTTTTTTTCTTTTGGGAATTTTGAAATAGACGTGAAAAGAATTTTAATACAGCAAGTTGTTAGCAGATTAACCGAAATTCTAAATCGAACAGATGGGTCATAGATGCTGGGGCTTTATAGTAGAAGACCTGCAAAGCATAGGACACATTTCTGCAGCACGGAGCTAGTCTGCTCATCAGAATTAATTGATTTATTTTTAGTTGAGAGTTTGTCAAATAACTTTTTTGTGTGCTTCTAGCTTCCAGTGCATATTGTGTCTGCTGGTTCCACCAACAACTGGACAGCCACAAGTAAACCAAGAGCTATACAGATTGTATCACATATTTATCTTAGCCTGGGTTAACTTTAAATATTTTATTAGGTGAACCTAAATCTGATTGGTTATTTGAATCTGATTTTGATATCTGATTGGGTATTTGAATCTGATTTTAGTATCTAATTAGGTATTTAAATCTGATTTTGGTATCTGATTGGGTATTTAAACTTAAAACAATGAAAACAAGTTCACATGAAAAGGATTCCTGAAGTAGATCAGTCCTTATGCAGTAAAATACCAAACAATGTAGAGATCTATCCACAGACAAACTAGAAAGACTGTTTTCTGATACGTTTAATTTTAGTAAGGCTACAGCCTTCTTCAGCAGAAAATATTTAGGGCTTATTTACACATGCAACAAGGACTGCTGTGCCTCTGAAAAGCTTTCTGATTGCTTTTCAGAGGCATGTGACAGGTGGTAAGGAGGTGATATGTCACCTCTCCACCACTTATTTTAACTTCCTAAATGCCAAAACACCATGGAGCCTGGCCTGGCCCCATTCAATTGAATTATCTTTGTTCGCCATGGCTGTGAAGCAAAGCATTGTGGTAATGGCATGTGTACCTTAATTTTTCAAGCTGGCAGTGATCATTATTGTTTTATTGGACAGCATTTATATTCCATCGTGTGGTCATTGCTCGATCTAAATTAACTATCTGCAGATATGCCCATCTTATATCTTTTTGTGCCTTCGCTTTCTCTGGTGCTGAGTACATTATTTATCACTAAGACACACATGTTCAAAATCAATACCATTTCCACCCAGGAGGCCTACTTCCTAAAAGAGGTATTCATGAATTATGCACTCATAGATTAGGATCCATTAGCTTATGATCTCAAGAGCTTGCACCTGTATGTAAATATATTTCTCCTATTAACTCACCAGTTGTATTTCAGAATTCCTTATGCTGTAGTTAGTTCTATAACATATTTTAGCTAGTATTTGGAAAGAGTATTTTGTTTTACTTATAGAGATACCTTTAACAAAGCTTACAGTAAAGTGACTCTGCCACATCTCTCCCCTTTCAAAGGTCGACTAACAAGGTCCCAGACTGCCACCTGGCCTGGACATAAGTTAGTCGAGCAGAGTAATCACTTTGCATGATCTCCATTCTTGACTGCAAGGAATAGTTGACATCAGGTGTGGGCCAAAGGTCATTGACTCTCTGTCCAGCTGCCAGCGCTTCAGCTGGGTGGTTTTTAACATTCTGGGGCTTGACCTGCTGCTGGGAAGAGGGGCCAATTGCCCCAGCTTCCTGAAGCTGTAGAGACACTGTAGGTGCTAGGCAGAGGCCAGTGGCGCTGGTAATTCAGCTGGGAGTAGAAGCTTTACTACATCAGCTTGTCGCTGGAGAGAGGGACCAACTTCCCCGGCTCCATGAAACTCCACAGTTGTTGCCGATGCTGCGCAGATTATCATTATTATTATTATTATTATTATTATTATTATACGCGATTTATATAGTGCTAACAGTTTACGCAGCGCTTTACAATATATACAATTACAGTACAGTTCAATACAAAAGGTACAGGAGGGCCCTGCTCATAGAGCTTACATTCTAAAGGGAGGGGGTGGTGGAACAAAAGGTAATAGCTGCAGAGAAGAATTTGATGGGGTAACACTCTAACCCGTTGCCAGTATTTCTACTGGGGATGCTACATCCTCCGCTCCGGCTAATCGTTGAGGCAGGAGGCTGGCTTCCCCCACTCCCAAACTGTGTAGCTGCCATTGGGGATGTGAGCCAGCTGCTTCATTTTCCGTTCCTTCATCTGGCTGCTGGGACGACTGTGGTACTATCTCCCAGGTGTATGGATCTTTGCTGAGGAGGAAAGAGCACTTCCTCCACCCTGGTTGACTGTTGGGGAGGGACGATGAATGCCTCCTCTCCCTTCTCCCCCTGTATCCTGATCTGATGCTGGGAAGTGACCGCACCTTCTCACCCTGAGCCTTCAGAACTGCTGAGCATCCGGAACTGCCACAGATGTGGGGCAGAAGTCTTGGACCAGCACTTCAGCTGGGGACGTTCCTTGTAACTCCACAAATACTGGTGTTGGTGCTGGACAAACTTAGTGAAGCTTGGCCCTGATACCAGCTCTTCTGCTGGAGGCTCACCAGGTTGTTCTTCCTCAGCAGAAAAGTCTATCAAATCACCTGTCTCTGTGCCAGAAACCATGAACCAGACCAAGACATAAGTACAATTAAATCACACTTGTTTGTAACTGGATCGAGTAGTCAGCCAGGCCAGAGTTCAATAACCAGATCGGGTAATCAGCCAGGCCAGAAGTCAGGGATCTAAGTGGAGGAACAGCAAGCAGGATAAGGAGCCAGAAGGGATGTCAGCAAGCCAGTTTTAAACAGGAACACAGGAGATGGTTTCTTGTGATGAGACCAAGGCGAAGGCAGAGATGAAGTGAGCTGGACAGCTTTAAGTAGGCAGGTCAGATGAGCAGGATCAGGAATAGCTGGGTAACTGTGGAGAGAGATGAGAGCTGGCAAATAGTCGACAGCTGAGCAGCCAGCCCAGGGAAGGAAGGGCTAAGCCAGCCCTGACAGTACCCCCTCCTCACTGACCCCTCTCCCTCGGAGGGGCATCGGCCCTGAGAGGAAAACACCTATGAAAATTGCAGAGGAGGACATGGGCATGTATGTCCAAAGCTGAAACCCAGGAGCGTTCCTCCAGACCATACCCTTTCCAATGCACCAGGTACTGTATGTGCCCACAGAACCTATGGGAGTCAACAATGGATTGTACCTCATACTCCTCGTGGTTCTCAACCTGTAAAGGGTGTGGACGTGGCACCGAGGTGGTAAATCGGTTGCAGACCAACGGTTTCAATAAGAAGACATGAAACACAGTTGAGATGCGCATACTAGGAAGAAGGTCCAGCATAAACCACTTGGTTAATCCTGCGAAGGATAAGCAAAGGCCCAATAAACCGAGGTGCAAACTTCAGTGAGGGAACACGAAGTCAGAGGTTGCGAGATGACAGCCAGACCATTTCTCCAACCTGGTAGGAAGGCACAGGCAGGAGTCTGCGGTCAGCATGGAGTCTGTACCTATCATTAGCATGACGCAAAGCCTCCTGGACTTGTACCAGAGTGGAACGAAGACCATGGAGATGCTCCTCTAACGCAGGAATACTTTGCGGAACAAACGAGTCAGGCAACATGGAAGGTTGGAAACCATAATTTGCCATACATGGAGACAATAGGGTGGCAGAATTCAAGGCACTGTTGCTGTTGTTGCTGTTGCTGTTGCTGAAGCCAGTTCCTTAGAAGTAGGCAGCTTCTTAAGGGGAATACAATTACACATCTTTGAGAACCGGTCAACCACCATAAGGATAACAGCATTGCCTTGGGAGTTTGGCTAATCCACAATGGAATCCATTGACAGGTGGGTCCAGAGCCTCTCTCCATTGGGTATGGGTTGTAGGAGGCCCACTGGAAGGTGTTGTGGAGTCTAAGCCCCTGTACACAAGGTCGGAGATTTCGACAACCAAATCCGTCGGATTTTGCCCATCGGATTTTGTCCGTCGGATCTTGTCCGAAAGTTGTCGAAAAATTTGATCTTTTAGAACATGATGACGTAATTTCGTTACGATGGGACTACATTCAGGCTAGTAGCCAATAGCTTTGATGTAGGAATTTGATCTGAGCATGCGTGGCACTTGGTCCGATCAAAATTCTCTACACATGATCGGAGTATGTCCGATCGGCCCAGTTGGTCGGGAAATATTTCCAACAAGTTGGAAAATTGGGTCCGACGGATATTCCGACGGAATCAGTCCGATGCATACCACACACAGTCGGATTATCCGACAACACGGTCCGATAGGACACATTCCGACGGATTCTCCAACCGTGTGTACAAGGGCTTACTCTGAGCACACACGGAACAAGCAGCTATGAAGGTAGTTATATCAGCCCGTAGCCTAGGCCACCAGAATTGTTGGGAAATGGCCCAAATGAGTTGATTCTTCCCAGGATGGTCAGCTGCCTTGGGAGAATGGTAAGTCTGGAGCATGGCAGTATGGAGACTCTCTGGGACAAAGCAGCGGTCACCAGGTTTCTCAGGAGGAGCATGGACCTGAGCAGCAAGAATTTTGTCACCCAAAGGAGAAGTAAGACTGGTGGAAGGAGGAATCACAGGAACCGGAACCGTCTCCGACTTGGAAGTGGAGGAAAATTGTCGTGATAAGGCATCCTCCCTTACATTCTTAGTACCTGGTAAGAATGAATCAATGTAATTAAAACTCAACAAGAAAAGAGCCCATCGCACTCTTCTGGGAGAGAGGCGCTTAGCCTCAGACAAGAATGTGAGATTCTTATGGTCAGTAAGAATGAGAACCAGCACAGTGGTACCTTCAAGGAGATGTCTCCTTTCTTTCAGGGCTAAAATGATCGGCAACAGCTCTCTGTCACCAATCTCGTAATTGCACTCAGCAGGTGACAATTGCTTGGAGAAGTAGCCATACAGATGCATAGCGCTCTCAGAGTTAGGACGTTGAGACAGAAGGGCGCCAACTCCAGTCTCAGAAGCATCAACTTCTAGGATAAAAGGCAACACAGAATAAGGATGTGCCAACACAGGAGAAGAAACAAAGACAGCCTTGAGAGTCTCAAAGGCCTTAATGGACTCCGGAGACCAACTCTGTGGGTTACCGTCCTTTCTGGTTATATTAGGCAGGGGTTTGACCAGAGATGAGAAGTTATGAATAAACTTCCGATAGTAGTTGGCAAAGCCCAGGAAACATTGCAGAGGACGTAAACCCACGGGTCGAGGCCACTGTAGGACTGCCAAAAGTTTCTCTGGGTCCATCGAAAAAAACAGCAGTGGAAATGATATGCCCAGGAATATAACCTGTTCACGATGGAACTCTCACTTCTCCAGTTTACAATAGAGATTGATCTCTCTTCGTTTCTGAAGCACACGACAGACATTTGTGTAGTGGCTCTCCAGGGACTTGGAAAATAGGAGGATATCATCGAGATAAACCACCACACATAACTGCAACAAATCTCGGAGGACATTGTTAATAAATTCCTGGAAAACTGTCGGGGCATTACAAAGGTCAACAGGCATTACCAGGTACTCATAATGGCCTGTTCTTGTATTAAAAGCAGTTTTCCACTCGTCGCCCCTCCTTAATCCACGAGATTGTATGCCCCTCTCAAATCAAGCTTGGTGAAAACCGTTGCTCTTTTGAGGTGGTCAAATAACTCTGTAAACAATGGAATTGGGTAGGGATTCTTAATTGTGACACGCTTGAGACCCCTATAATCAATACAAGGTCTCAGTTCACCGCGTTTCCTCTTCACAAAGAAGAAACCAGCACCAGCAAGAGATGTGGATTTGCGGACGAAACCTTGAGAAAGTGCGTTTGCAACATACTCCTCCGTGGCCTTATCCTCCAAGACAGACAAAGGGTAAACCCGGGCCGCGAGGGGGTATGGCACAAGGTTGAAGGTCAACTGCGCAATCATAAGACAGGTGTAGAGGCAAACTACCGGCTTGACTTTTGTCAAAGACATCGCTAAAATCGCGGTACTCCTCCGGCAGGGAGGAGAGTGAAGAGATGCACAGGACCTTGGATACCTTCAGGAAGCATGTCTCACTGCATTGTGGTGACTAGGAGAGAATCAAGGATAACCGATAACCAGTGAAAACCTGGGTGAGGAAATAACTTGGAATTGGATTATCTCATGGTGAAGAGCCCCTTTGGCCATGGACAATGGAACCATCTCATGAGTCACATGGGCAGGCTGTAGTGATCTGATTTCAAGAGCCTCAATGGCAAGTGGAGTGTTACGCAGCTGCAGCGGAATCGAGTGCTGTGATACAAAGGCAGCATCAATGAACAGGCCTACAGACCCAGAGTCGATTAGAGCCTGTATCTCGATGGACGACTCAGCCCAAGAAAGGGTGACTGAAACCAGAGGCTTATCCTTCTGGAAAACTGGGGACGGAACAACACCACCTAAGGTCTGTGCATGACAGGGCCTCAAGGTTCGGGCGTTCCCAGGACGGGTAGGACAAGACTTCAAAAAGTGACCTGCCTGGTTACAATAAAGGCACAATCTTTCCCTCCTCCTAAAGGCTCTCTTATCCGCAGAGAGACACGTGAAGCCCAAGTGCATGGGTTCATCTTCACTGACCGACTCGGTACCAGGAGGCATGGGAGGTGAGGGAGGCACAGGTTGGACTGCAAAGCTAGTAGTCAAAAGTGTTTCTCTGAGTCTGGAGTCAATGAGGATGGCAAACGAGATCAAGCTCTCCAGCTCAGTGGGTATATCTAGGGCTGCTATCTCATCCTTGATGAAATTTGAGAGACCAGGAGAAAAAGCTGCCATGAGGGCCTCATTGTTCCAAGCAACCTCTGCTGCCAGAGTACGGAATTCAATTGCGTAGTCAGCAATAGTTCTCGTACTCTGTTTGATGGACATGAGGCACTTGGCAGCAGAAGCAGAGCATGCAGGAACATCAAATACCCTTTTAAAGGAGGCCACAAAGTCAGGGTAACTCAAGACAACAGGTTTTTGTGTCTCCCATAGAGGGTTTTCCCAGGCCAAGGCTCTCTCAGAAAGCAAAGATAGGGCAGCATCTCAAAGTAAATCTTTACCTGGTTGAGAAACCCTCTGCATTGAACTGGATCGCCCCCAAATCGCTGGGGAAGCGGAATGGAACCACACATACCTCTTTTAGAGGTAATACTCGGGGTGGGTGCCTGCACAGAGATTGGCACAGCAGCAGGGACAGCCTGCAACTCAGGTTGTACCGGAGCAGCCACAGTGGGGGATTCCAGGTGAGCCGTGTGACTAAGGAGTGTTTGTAGCGATATGGCAAACTGATCCATGTGGTGATTTTGCTCATCCAATCTGGAAAAAAAATTACCAAGGGGGTTGACTGTATCTCCTGAATTCATGGCCTTCGCCTACTGTCAGAAACCATGAACCAGAACGAGACAGAACGGCTGGTAAGGTGGATGAGTCTAGCAGTGGCATTCATTATGGACTGAAGGGGGGATAGTCTATGTAAAGGTAATCCAATAAGGAGGGAGTTGCAGTAGTCGAGCGAGAGGGAATTAGAAGCTTGGTAGTGTTATTAGTTAAAAAGGGGCGTATTCTGGAAATGTTGCGGAGGCTAAGGCAGCATGATTTGGACAGGGCTTGTATGTGGGCCTGAAAGGAGAGTTCGGAGTCTAAGGTTACCCCTAGCACCCTGGCATGTGGGGATGGACTGATAGATGTGCCATTGATCTTGACAGAGAAGTCAGGCGAAAGGGGCACGTGGGGGAGGAAATATTAAGAGCTCAGTTTTAGATAGATTAAGTTTGAGTAAGTGGTTTGACATCCAGGCTGATACGTCTGTTAGTAGATCAGTGATGCGTGAGGAGATTGATGGGGTGAGCTGAGGGGCAGAGAGATAGATTTGGGTGTCATCAGCATATAAATGCTAGTGAAAGCTATGGGAGGCTCTCAGCTGACCCAGGGAGGACATGTAGATTGAGAATAGTAGAGATCCAAGGACAGAACCTTGGGGGGACCCCAACGGAAAGGGGAGTTGGAGAAGAGGAAGTGGAGTTGTAAGTGACACTGAAGGTGCGATGAGATAAGTAAGATTCAAACCAACAGAGAGTGCAGCCATGGAGACCAAGCAAATTTAGTTTTTTGACGAGGAGGGGGTGGTCAACTGTATCAAAGGCAGCAGAAAGGTCCAAGAGTAAGAGTATGGAATAATGACCATTGGTTTTGGCTGTTGGTAAGTCGTTTGTGAGTTTTAGCAGAGCAGTTTCTGTGGAGTGCTGTTGGCGAAATCCAGACTGAAGGGGATCAAGAAGGTTATTTTCAATGAGGTGGTTGCTCAGTCGGTTGTAGACTAAACGTTCAAGGAGTTTGGAGGAAAAAGGGAGTAAAGAGATGGGTCTTAAGTTGTTAAGATTGGTGGGGTCTGAGGCCTTTTTTGGTATGGGAGTGACTAGTGCATGTTTTAGAGGGTTGGGGAAGATGCCAGTAGAGAGTGAGAGGTTGAAGATATGAGTTAAGGAGTGTAGGATTGAGTCAGATGGTGACCGTAGTATTTGAGAAGGAACAGGGTCCAGGGGGCAGGACGTTAGGTGGGCTTTAGAAAAAAGTCTAGTGACTTCCTCTATAGTAGCTGGATTAAAAGAGGGAAGTGTTGATTGTGCAGGAGGACAAGGAGTGTAAGGTGAGGTAGATGTCTGTAGAGCGGAGATCTTATCTTATTGAATATCTTATTCATGAAGTGATAAGCAATCTCCTGGGTAGTAGACATGGGCGCCGTCAAAAAATTCGATTCATAATAAAATTAATTCGTAATTCGTATTTCGTGTCCGAAATTCCGTTCTGTTTCGTACGAAATACGAATTTTCGTACGAACGTTCTTTACCATGAATTTAAAGGCAAAAACATTGCTCATTATGCTTATTATGACTTGCAGAAGACTTCTGTGATAGAAGTCAATGTAAGTTGCCTAAGGACATCTGTGAAGCACTTTCATCCTCTCTGGGCAGGCTGCCAAGAAAAGAACAAAATGATACAATGTTTCTTCTTCAATGGGCTGAACTCGTGTAGAAGTTCTCAGTTTAACCATTTAAAGACGAAATCTTTTCTGACACTTGTTGCTTACAAGTAAAAATCCAGTATTTTCTGCTAGAAAATCAATCAGAAGCCCCAAAAATTATATATATATTTTTTAGCAGAGACCCTAGGGAATAAAATAGCAGTTGTTGCAATATTTTATGTGACGCTGTATTTGCGCAGAGGTCTTTCAAACGCAAGTTAGCCCTTTTTTCCGGTCGACCTCTAGAAAGCACTGACATTAGCAGCGTGACATACAGCAATGACACCTGCACCGTGATAGAGTGATCTGAAACCAGCACCGTGACATAACACATGTATGAGGTGAATCTGGGATCGACAACTACAAGCATTCTTTTTTTATATATGAAATTCTGAAAATTCAGGAATCTTGAGATAATGGAGGCGAGGGAAGGTCAGGGTAGGCCAAGAAAAGGGTGCAGGAGATGATCACCAGCACCAGCACCGTGATATAGAGCACTGACACCTGCACCGTGATAGAGTGATCTCACACCAGCACCGTGACATAACACATGTATGAGGTGAATCTGCGATCGACAACTACAAGCATTCTTTTTTATATGTGAAATTCAGAAAATTCAGGAATCTTGAGATAATGGAGGCGAGGGAAGGTCAGGGTAGGCAAAGAAGAGGGTGCAGGAGATGATCACCAGCACCAGCACCAGCACCGTGATATAGAGCACTGACACCTGCACCGTGATAGAGTGATCTGACACCAGCACCGTGACATAACACATGTATGAGGTGAATCTGAGATCGACAACTACAAGCTTTCTTTTTTTATATGTGAAATTCTGAAAATGAAGGAATCTTGAGATAATGGAGTGACGGAAGGTCAGGGTAGGCAAAGAAAAGGGTGCAGGAGATGATCACCAGCACCAGCACCGTGATATAGAGCACTGACACCTGCACCGTGATAGAGTGATCTGACACCAGCACTGTGACATAACACATGTATGAGGTGAACCTGGGATCGACAACTACAAGCATTCTTTTTTTATATGTGAAATTCTGAAAATGCAGGAATCTTGAGATAATGGAGGCGAGGGAAGGTCAGGGTAGGCAAAGAAAAGGGTGCAGGAGATGATCACCAGCACCAGCACCGTGATATAGAGCACTGACACCTGCACCATGATAGAGTGATCTGAAACCAGCACTGTGACATAACACATGTATGAGGTGAACCTGGGATCGACAACTACAAGCATTCTTTTTTTATATGTGAAATTCTGAAAATGCAGGAATCTTGAGATAATGGAGGCGAGGGAAGGTCAGGGTAGGCAAGGAAAAGGGTGCAGGAGATGATCACCAGCACCGTGATATAGAGCACTGACACCTGCACCGTGATAGAGTGATCTGACACCAGCACCGTGACATAACACATGTATGAGGTGAACCTGGGATCGACAACTACAAGCATTCTTTTTTTATATGTGAAATTCTGAAAATGCAGGAATCTTGAGATAATGGAGGCGAGGGAAGGTCAGGGTAGGCAAAGAAAAGGGTGCAGGAGATGATCACCAGCACCAGCACCGTGATATAGAGCACTGACACCTGCACCATGATAGAGTGATCTGAAACCAGCACTGTGACATAACACATGTATGAGGTGAACCTGGGATCGACAACTACAAGCATTCTTTTTTTATATGTGAAATTCTGAAAATGCAGGAATCTTGAGATAATGGAGGCGAGGGAAGGTCAGGGTAGACAAGGAAAAGGGTGCAGGAGATGATCACCAGCACCGTGATATAGAGCACTGACACCTGCACCGTGATAGAGTGATCTGACACCAGCACCGTGACATAACACATGTATGAGTTGAATCTGGGATCGACAACTACAAGCATTCTTTTTTTATATGTGAAATTCTGAAAATGCAGGAATCTTGAGATAATGGAGGCGAGGGAAGGTCAGGGTAGGCAAAGAAAAGGGTGCAGGAGATGATCACCAGCACCAGCACCGTGATATAGAGCACTGACACCTGCACCATGATAGAGTGATCTGACACCAGCACCGTGACATAACACATGTATGAGGTGAATCTGGGATCGACAACTACAAGCATTCTTTTTTTATATGTGAAATTCTGAAAATGCAGGAATCTTGAGATAATGGAGGCGAGGGAAGGTCAGGGTAGGCAAAGAAAAGGGTGCAGGAGATGATCACCAGCACCAGCACCGTGATATAGAGCACTGACACCTGCACCGTGATAGAGTGATCTGACACCAGCACCGTGACATAACGCATGTATGAGGTGAATCTGGGATCGACAACTACAAGCATTCTTTTTTTATATGTGAAATTCTGAAAATTCAGGAATCTTGAGATAATGGAGGCGAGGGAAGGTGAGGGTAGGCAAAGAAGAGGGTGCAGGAGATGATCACCAGCATCAGCACCATTATTTAGAGAACTGACACCTGCACCGTGATAGAGTATGAGGTAAATCTGGGATCGACAACTACAAGCATTCTTTTCTTATATATGAAATTCTGAAAATTCAGGAATCTTGAGATAATGGAGGCGAGGGAAGGTCAGGGTAGGCCAAGAAAAGGGTGCAGGAGATGATCACCAGCACCAGCACCGTGATATAGAGCACTGACACCTGCACCGTGATAGAGTGATCTCACACCAGCACCGTGACATAACACATGTATGAGGTGAATCTGCGATCGACAACTACAAGCATTCTTTTTTATATGTGAAATTCAGAAAATTCAGGAATCTTGAGATAATGGAGGCGAGGGAAGGTCAGGGTAGGCAAAGAAGAGGGTGCAGGAGATGATCACCAGCACCAGCACCGTGATATAGAGCACTGACACCTGCACCGTGATAGAGTGATCTGACACCAGCACCGTGACATAACACATGTATGAGGTGAATCTGGGATCGACAACTACAAGCATTCTTTTTTTATATGTGAAATTCTGAAAATTCAGGAATCTTGAGATAATGGAGGCGAGGGAAGGTGAGGGTAGGCAAAGAAGAGGGTGCAGGAGATGATCACCAGCATCAGCACCATTATTTAGAGAACTGACACCTGCACCGTGATAGAGTATGAGGTAAATCTGGGATCGACAACTACAAGCATTCTTTTCTTATATATGAAATTCTGAAAATTCAGGAATCTTGAGATAATGGAGGCGAGGGAAGGTCAGGGTAGGCCAAGAAAAGGGTGCAGGAGATGATCACCAGCACCAGCACCGTGATATAGAGCACTGACACCTGCACCGTGATAGAGTGATCTCACACCAGCACCGTGACATAACACATGTATGAGGTGAATCTGCGATCGACAACTACAAGCATTCTTTTTTATATGTGAAATTCAGAAAATTCAGGAATCTTGAGATAATGGAGGCGAGGGAAGGTCAGGGTAGGCAAAGAAGAGGGTGCAGGAGATGATCACCAGCACCAGCACCAGCACCGTGATATAGAGCACTGACACCTGCACCGTGATAGAGTGATCTGACACGAGCACCGTGACATAACACATGTATGAGGTGAATCTGGGATCGACAACTACAAGCATTCTTTTTTTATATGTAAAATTCTGAAAATTCAGGAATCTTGAGATAATGGAGGTGAGGGAAGGTCAGGGTAGGCAAAGAAAAGGGTGCAGGAGATGATCACCAGCACCAGCAACGTGATATAGAGCACTGACACCTGCACTGTGATAGAGTGATCTGACACCAGCACCGTGACATAACACATGTATGAGGTGAATCTGGGATCGACAACTACAAGCATTCTTTTTTTATATGTGAAATTCTGAAAATTCATGAATCTTGAGATAATGGAGGCGAGGGAAGGTCAGGGTAGGCAAAGAAAAGGGTGCAGGAGATGATCACCAGCACCAGCACCGTGATATAGAGCACTGACACCTGCACTGTGATAGAGTGATCTGACACCAGCACCGTGACATAACACATGTATGAGGTGAATCTGGGATCGACAACTACAAGCATTCTTTTTTTATATGTGAAATTCTGAAAATTCAGGAATCTTGAGATAATGGAGGCGAGGGAAGGTGAGGGTAGGCAAAGAAGAGGGTGCAGGAGATGATCACCAGCACCAGCACCGTGATATAGAGCACTGACACCTGCACTGTGATAGAGTGATCTGACACCAGCACCGTGACATAACACATGTATGAGGTGAATCTGGGATCGACAACTACAAGCATTCTTTTTTTATATGTGAAATTCTGAAAATTCAGGAATCTTGAGATAATGGAGGCGAGGGAAGGTGAGGGTAGGCAAAGAAGAGGGTGCAGGAGATGATCACCAGCACCAGCACCGTGATATAGAGCACTGACACTTGCACTGTGATAGAGTGATCTGACACCAGCACCGTGACATAACACATGTATGAGGTGAATCTGGGATCGACAACTACAAGCATTCTTTTTTTATATGTGAAATTCTGAAAATTCAGGAATCTTGAGATAATGGAGGCGAGGGAAGGTCAGAGTAGGCAAAGAAGAGGGTGCAGGAGATGATTCCTGACCTGACCTTCCCTCGCCTCCATTATCTCAAAATTCCTGAATTTTCAGAATTTCACATATAAAAAAAGAATGCTTGTAGTTGTCGATCCCAGATTCACCTCATACATGTGTTATGTCACGGTGCTGGTGTCAGATCACTCTATCACGGTGCAGGTGTCAGTGCTCTATATCACGGTGCTGGTGCTGGTGATCATCTCCTGCACCCTTTTCTTTGCCTACCCTGACCTTCCCTCGCCTCCATTATCTTAAGATTCCTGCATTTTCAGAATTTCACATATAAAAAAAGAATGCTTGTAGTTGTCGATCCCAGATTCACCTCATACATGTGTTATGTCACGGTGCTGGTGTCAGATCACTCTATCACGGTGCAGGTGTCAGTGCTCTATATCACGGTGCTGGTGCTGGTGATCATCTCCTGCACCCTTTTCTTTGCCTACCCTGACCTTCCCTCGCCTCCATTATCTCAAGATTCCTGCATTTTCAGAATTTCACATATAAAAAAAGAATGCTTGTAGTTGTCGATCCTAGATTCACCTCATACATGTGTTATGTCATTGGCCATGTGGTGGGACTATGTGTGAACAGCTAGTAATTATTTTGTGGCTGCAAATATGACCTGTAGGTTTGTAAAGTTCACCATCCCTGTGCTGTGCTGATTTCCTCCTGGGGCTGCTTATTATGAGGGGCTCCCACCATCCCTGTGCTATGCTGACTTCCTCCTGGGGCTGCTTACGATGCAGGTGTCAGTGCTGTATATCACGGTGCTGGTGTCAGTGCTTTATGTCACGCTGCTGATGTCAGTGCTCTCTATCACGGTGCTGGTGTCAGATCACTCTATCACGGTGCAGGTGTCAGTGCTGTATATCACGGTGCTGGTGTCAGTGCTGTATATCACGGTGCAGGTGTCATTGCTGTATGTCACGCTGCTGATGTCAGTGCTCTCTATCACGGTGCTGGTGTCAGTGCTGTATACCACGGTGCAGGTGTCATTGCTGTATGTCACGCTGCTGATGTAAGTGCTCTCTATCACGGTGCTGGTGTCAGATCACTCTATCACGGTGCAGGTGTCATTGCTGTATGTCACGCTGCTAATGTCAGTGCTCCCTAGAGGTCGACCAAAAAAAAGGGCTAACTTGCGTTTGAAAGACCTCTGCGCAAATACCGCATCACATAAAATATTGCAACAATCGCTATTTTATTCCCTAGGGTCTCTGCTAAAAAATATATATAATTTCTGGGGCTTCTGAGTGATTTTCTAGCAGAAAATACTGGATTTTTACTTGTAAGCAACAAGTATCAAAAAAGATTTAGTCTTTAAATGGTTAAACTGAGAACTTCTACACAGGGAGTTCAGCCCATTGAAGAAGAAACATTGTATCATTTTGTTCTTTTCTTGGCAGCCTGCCCAGAGAGGATGAAAATCCTTCACTGATGTCTTCAGGCAACTTACATTGACTTCTATCACAGAAGTCTTCTGCAAGTCATAATAAGCATAATGACTGAAAAACGCTGTAAAAAACGGAGCGAATCGCGGTAAAAAACGCCGCAAAAAACGCTTGAAGTTGTCGTCGATTCGACGACAACTGATCCGAAATCCGGAATTCGTAAACAAAAGTTTGTATTCCGTACAGAATTCGGACGCACGGCAATTCGTATTTCGGATCCTCCCGAACGTACGAATTTTGAGAAATTCGTACGAATTTGAGATTCGTACGAAACGAATCGCACATGTCTACTGGGCAGTGAGTAAGTTAGTGGGTAGGGGTAATGGAGGACGAAGTAGAGTGGTAAAGGTAGAAAAGTGTTGACGGGGACTGCGTGAGAGGGTGTTAATGAGAGTGATAAAGTAGGTCTGTTTGGCAGTGTGCAGGCAGGAATGGTATTATTGGAGGGCAGATTTATATTGGCTGAAATCTTGCTGTGACTTAGTTTTACGCCACAGACGCTCAAGAGCACGGCTAAATTTTTTGAGGCTTCTGGTATTGTCTGTCTGCCAGGGTTGTAGCGGTTGGGGCCTGATTCTGTGCGTAGTGAGGGGGCGAAGATATCCAGGGTGGATGACAGTGAACTGTTGTAGACAGAAGTAGCCAAGTTGGGGCAGGACAAGGATGAGATTTTGTCGTAGAGACAATCAGTAACAGAAAAAACAGGAGAAGGGTTAAGATGGCGAAGGTTTCTACGGGTAATAGGAGAGTGAAACTAATAAGGTGATGATCAAATAGAGGAAAAGGAATATTGGAGAGGGTGTGCGGAGTGCATAGGTAGGAGAATATGAGGTCAAGGCAGTTGCCAACAGAGTGAGTGGAAGCACTTGTCCATTGTTTTAGATCAAAAGAGGAGGTTAGGCTCAGCAGCTTAGAAGTATCAAGCGTGTTAAGATTAACAGGAATGTTGAAGTCACCAAGAATGATTGTTGGAATTTCAGAGGAGAGAAAGTAGGGTAGCCAGGCGGAGAAGTCATCAGGGAAGTTTGATACCGGTCCAGGGGGCCGACAGATCACAGCAATTCTCAATGAAACTGGAGAAAATAAACGAATATAGTGAGCTTCAAATGAAGAGAGGGACAGAGAGGGGGGTGGATGAAGAACCTGAAAAGTGCTTTGAGGGTATAGGAGGATTCCAACACCAACTCCTTTTCGTCCACTAGGCCTGGGAGAGTGAGTCCTCAGGAGGCCAGCATAGGAGAGAGAAGCAGGAGAAGGAAGGTCAGATTCTTGAATCCAGGTCTCAGTAATTGCAAGTAGGTTCAGGGAGTTAGTGATGAATAGGTCATGGATGGTGGTGAGTTTGTTACAAACAGAGCGGGCATTCCAAAGGGCACAGGTGAAGGGGAGGCTGGTTCTAGGCTTAAGAGGAATAGAAATGAGATTGTGTGGATTGCGGCTGCTATCAGAGGATCGGTTGTGCTGGGTATGTTGGCTGAAGGTAAATGATAGTGGTCCAGGATTTGGGGAAATATCTCCAGAAGTTAGGAGAAGCAGAAGGGTGAGAGAGGTGATATGGGAGTGTGACTTATGTGCGGGGACACGTCCCAGGGGCCTGCAGGCGTTATTGGTATATGGGTTTAGAATTAGCAGGAGCTGATGAGTGCAGTAATAAGGTGAAGACAGGAGTGAGGGTGATATATATAAGCTATGGGGGGAGAAGGTGGGTGAAGGAGTGAGAATTTAAGGAGAGAGGATGCCACTGTGAGAAGAAAAAGTAGGGAGTGCATGACACAGAGTGGTGAGATTGAGAGGAAGCCTGAATGAGAGAAGAAAAAGTTTGGAGAATCAGGTCACCTGTAGTCTATAGTGTTCTCCAGAAGTCTGTTGTGTATTTTTGCTTTGTACATTCGCTGAAGTGCTGAGCGGAAGTGCAATACTTAATCCAATATGAATACTTTATCCAAGATGATAGTTGCCAATGCAATCCCAGCCTGTGCAAACCCTAGCCTGGGCATCCCCTAGGTGAGGCCTGAATTTATAGTGAATTTGGGTGGGGGTATTGCCAATTATTTAGTCAGGATTGCATAGAATGAACACATGGCTAACAGAATTAACTTCTCATACCAAGGCTCACTACAAGGCACAGTAAGAGAGCAGAAAAGGTCAGTGCCGTAAAGATAAGAACAGCTCATAATTTAGGTATAGAGACAATAAGAAAGTTAAATAAACATCATTCTGATATGGACAGAGGTAAAGAATTTGACGGCAGCATAGATCACCAAAAGCACATACACAGAATTAGAAAGCAGATCCCAGTTTCAATTAAAGGTGGAAGTTGTCCATTGGGCTGGTATCCACTAATCAAGGGCATGCTTGGGATACATGCCACTGGAGGGCTCTGTAGCTCTCATCCAGCCGCATCTCTGCCCAGACCAGCCTGTTTAATTCAGCTGTCTGCTCCTTGTGCGGTTTCTCTCCCAAAAACAGCACCCGCAATCCATACTGCGACCAGTATCTTTCCTGGATGGAGGAGAGAAATTTTCCCTGGTGATGCTGCTCACAGGCTAGCTTTTCCTTCCAGAGTTTGCAGCGGATAGAATCATACCATCCCAGCAGGACCTGCTCTGATACTGGTCATCTGTGCTGTATCTGCATCTCTCACAACCTCCTTCCGAATTCCTCTTCCATGGCGGCTGGTATCGGTACCTCTCCACTCCTGCTATCCAGACCTTGGATCCAGGTGGAGGTTTGGATGTCCCAGATTGCAGGAAACGTCCCACTACTTGCCACCAATTGTGACAAAACATCCCAACACTCCACTTGAGAGCTTTCGTCATATGCTGATTCCTCCCAGTCTGAGTATAGATATCGGATAATCCCACCGCTGCCACCAATTTTGACGGAATGTCCCAAACTCCGCTTGCATCAGTATATCTCTTCCTAAGTCCTGGAACACGAGACCAATGGATCTGGCTATAGTAACCCCCAAGAACCAGACAACACCAGTCTTGGAGTTCATCAGGATTGGCCTGCTTTATTTGAGATCTCACACAAATATATACACCAGGATGACAATATAAACTGTAACCAGAATCCTAATTAACATGAGCTAATTAACGAATCCCTTAAAGCAGCTGATGTGACTTCATGCCCACCTGGCCATTGTTGTGATTAATCAGGATTTCACTACAGGTCAGACTTGTTGTCACCGAGCTTCACACAGTAGATTAAACATTATCATAAGTATAAACACAGGACTCTTTCATGCAATTGCAGGGTTAATTAGCACATACAAAAATGGGTGAAAGACTCTTAGAAGCCATACTAGACTTATTTACATTATAGCAGACAACAGACAGGTGGCTGAAGTTGATGACATCAGCATCTTCTAACAGTATGTGTCCCAATAGTAGGAATCAGTCACTATTTCTAATATGGCATATACATGGTTCCCAGAGTCTGTTTGTTTTGGGGGGGACATGGACCTGAATCTAAAGTAACACCACCTCAAGGGTCCCCAGGCATACAGCATACAGGTTTAAATTGGCAGGCAGAGACATTGTTGGTAAACAGGTCAGGGTCAATTAATTAACATGGAAGGTAGAAACATAGTAGCAGGCAAATGATCCACACATGTATTTGAAATGGGGAAATGGTAGTCTGGTAATAATAAGGGGAACTAATATCTGATGGATGTATGATCATTTTTGAAGCAATCTCCAATGCAAAGGTCAGGTTGGGAGGCATTTTGAGTACAATAATAGCTGGTATGTCTTCTAACTCCTCTGCTGCATACACGCCCTTTATTTTGGCGGCTTCTTCCTTATTCTGGGGGGGGGGGGATGTTTAGAGAAAATGTTGCTTGTGAAGTCAACTCACACTATCAGAGTATATGCTTCCTGGGGCGGGTCCTTGTTGGCAAATCAGTGCAGCGACGATGTCTTCAATAAACTTGAGGTAGGTGATTTGTTGGTTTTCAGCTGATTTTTGGAAGCAGACAAACAAATTAAACATGGTCATATGAAATAAATGAAATTCAACTTTCTTATACCAATAACGGGACTTTTGGGTTGACAAGGTTGTAGTATCTGATCGTTTAAATCCCCCCATGTACAGATTGTAGTCGTGGACGCGTTCAGGCTTTACAACGGGGCCACGTCTTCTCTGGATCTCCACCAAGGTGTCATTGTGGATGGAAGAGAGAATGTGGACACCTTTCTTCTCCCTCCACTTCATGACCAACATCTCCTCATTTCTCATGAATGCCAATTCTCCGTTAATATAATAAAAAAATGAAAAGTGGGGCGTGCAAAATTATTCGGCCCCCTTGCGTTAATACTTTGTAGAGCCATCTTTTGCTGCGATTACAGCTGCAAGTCGCTTGGGGTATGTCTCTATCAGTTTTGCACATCGAGAGATTGAAATTCTTGCCCATTCTTCCTTGCAAAACAGCTCGAGCTCAGTGAGGTTGGATGGAGAGCGTTTGTGAACAGCAGTTTTCAGCTCTTTCCACAGATTCTCAATTGGGTTCAGGTCTGGACTTTGACTTGGCCATTCTAACACCTGGATACGTTTATTTGTGAACCATTCCTTTGTAGATTTTGCTGTATGTTTGGGATCATTGTCTTGTTGGAAGATAAATCTCCATCCCAGTTTCAGGTCTTTTGCAGACTCTAACAGGTTTTCATCCAGAATGGTCCTGTATTTGGCTGCATCCATCTTCCCCTCAATTTTAACCATCTTCCCTGTCCCTGCTGAAGAAAATCAGGCCCAAACCATGATGCTGCCACCACCATGTTTGACAGTGGGGATGGTGTGTTGAGGGTGATGAGCTGTGTTGCTTTTACGCCAAACATATCGTTTTGCATTGTGGCCAAAAAGTTCGACACATGTTTGGTGTGTCTCCCAGGTGGCTTGTGGCAAACTTTAGACGAGACTTTTTATTGATATCTTTGAGAAATGGCTTTCTTCTTGCCACTCTTCCATAAAGGCCAGATTTGTGCAGTGTACGACTGATTGTTGTCCTATGGACAGACTCTCCCACCTCAGCTGTAGTTCTCTGCAGTTCATCCAGAGTGATCATGGGCCTCTTGGCTGCATCTCTGATCAGTCTTCTCCTTGTCTGAGCTGAAAGTTTAGAGGATCGGCCAGGTCTTGGTAGATTTGCAGTGGTCTGATACTCCTTCCATTTCAAAATGATCGCTTGCACAGTGCTCCTTGAGATGTTTAAAGCTTGGGAAATCTTTTTGTATCCAAATCTGGCTTTAAACTTCTCCACAACAGTATTACGGACCTGCCTGGTGTGTTCCTTGGTCTTCATGATGCTCTCTGCGCTTTTAACAGAACACTGAGACTATCACAGAGCAGGTGCATTTATACAGAGACTTGATTAAACACAGGTGGATTCTATTTATCACCAACAGTCATTTAGGACAACATTGGATCATTCAGAGATCCTCGCTGAACTTCTGGAGTGAGTTTGCTGCACTGAAAGTAAAGGGGCCGAATAATTTTGCACGCACCACTTTTCAGTTTTTTATTTGCTAAAAAAGTTTAAAATATCCAATAGATTTCGTTCCACTTCAAATTTGTGTCTTGTTGGTGATTCTTCACAAAAAATTAAAATTTTATATCTTTATGTTTGAAGCCTGAAATGTGGCAAAAGGTTGAAAAGTTCAAGGGGGCCGAATACTTTCGCAAGGCACTGTAAATGGTATCCCTTTTTGAACTGGAGGTATGCCAGCTCCCAGACAATTTTCCCAATAATTCCAATATATGTGGGGCACTCACGCGGCTGGAGGTGTGAGTCTTTGCCTTCATAAATTACGGAATGTGTGCATGTATCCAGTGGCTTGATCATACAATTTATTTAATTTCAACCCATACCTGGCTCTCTTACTTGGCATATACTGCTTTAAGTGCAGTCGGCCAGTAAAATGTATAAGGGATTCATCCACACAAATGTTTTCGTCTCAGATAAACACTTCAGCAAATCGCTGGGAAAAGGAATTTATTAGTGGGCGTATCTTGTACAATTTGTTGTGGTTGGGAT
Organism: Lithobates pipiens; assembly: GCF_037356315.1. Taxonomy (NCBI): domain Eukaryota; kingdom Metazoa; phylum Chordata; class Amphibia; order Anura; family Ranidae; genus Lithobates; species Lithobates pipiens. The sequence continues at coordinate 353,064,015 of NW_027507718.1, read as the reverse complement.
GATCTCGGGGAGGGCACTGTGAGTAATCGTTATAGTGTAGAAAATGCATAATTATGTTGTAGCGTGTCCTGAACATGACAACAGAATATATCGGCATGTGGTGGATGGGGTTGGTGAACCAATAGGCATGGAGTTTGTTCTTTTTTGTAAGCCTCATATTGAACGTAAGGCCAAAAAACAATTTAAATTCATCCAGTGTAAGATGTCACCACTGGAAAATGCGAGCGTAGGATGAATTGGGGTTGGCAACCATAAATTGCATACAGATTGGTTTGGTCGACCATATTCTTTAACCACTTGCCGACCGCCGCACGACGATGTACGTCGACAGAATGGCACGGGCAGGCATAAGGGCTTACATGTACGTCCTTGCCTGCCCGCGGGTCGGGGGCCCGATCGGGCCCCCGCCCGGTGCCTGCGGCGGTCGGTATTCGTTCGGGAGCGATCCCGGACGAGGGGACGGCCATTCATTCATGGCCACCCCCTCGCGATCGCTCCCGACGAATGAAAATGTCCGGTGACATCACTTCCTCTCCTGTAATGTAAACACAGGAGAGGAAGTGATGTATTCTCTCCTCCGTGTCGGTATTTTTTGTTCCGGCACCGAGGAGAGAACATCGGTGAGTTGCACAAGCACTACACTACACAGTAGAACATGCCAGGCACACTCACACCCCCCCTTTACCCCCCGATCACCCCCCAATTACCCCTGCCCCCCCCAGTCACAGTGACACCAATTGCTTTTTTTTTTTTTGCATTGGTGTCATTTGTGACTGTAATAACTGTTAGGGCAGTTAGGGTTAGCCCCCTTTAGTTCTAATGTGCCCCCCTAACCCCCCCAATAAAGGTTTAACCCCGTAATCACCCCCCGTCGCCAGTGTCACTAAGGCTGGGTTCACATTGCAGCGGTTTATGAGAACGAATGTGATTCGCACCGCACTGCAGTGCAAATCACATCCGATCTCTGTGCGATTCGAGTTCAGCCATACAGATAGTATGGCTGAATTCGTGTCGCACCCGCAGCACCCGCCGCAAATTCGCACGGGACCCTTTTTTTGGCCCGCAGCAGAATCGGATCGCATGGGTGTTCACACCATGCGATCCGAGTTTGCAGATCGCACTGCGATATGTGAACTGATCTAGGGGTGTCATTAACATTTCACTGACACTCCCAGCAGTTCGCATAGGGCAGTGTGAACTGCCGCCGGGAGGCATGCGATGCGGGAACCCGCCACGGATTTGTGGCGTTCCCGCATCGCTCCAGTGTGAACCCAGCCTAATAAGCGATCATTTTTCTGATCGCTGTATTAGTGTCACAGGTGACGCTAGTTAGGCAGGTAGGTATTTAGGTTCGCCGCAGCTTTTTATAGCGCCAGAGACCCCCATATACTACCGCATAAAGCCCCCTAATTTCCCCCTAGTTAACCCTTTCACCAGTGATCACCATATAACTGTTACAGGTGACGCTGGTTGGTTAGTTATTTTTTTATAGTTTCAGGGCACCCGCCATTTTTTACCTAATAAAGGTTTAACCCCCCTGATCACCCGGCGGGTGTCATTTGTGACTGTAATAACTGTTAGGGCAGTTAGGGTTAGCCCCCTTTAGTTCTAAGGTACCCCCCTAACCCCCCCAATAAAGGTTTAACCCCGTGATCACCCCCCGTCGCCAGTGTCACTAAGGCTGGGTTCACATTGCAGCGGTTTATGAGAACGGATGTGATTCGCACCGCACTGCAGTGCAAATCACATCCGATCTCTGTGCGATTCGAGTTCAGCCATACAGATAGTATGGCTGAATTCGTGTCGCACCCGCTGCACCCGCCGCAAACTCGCACGGGACCCTTTTTTTGGTCTGCAGCAGAATCGGATCGCATGGGTGTTCACACCATGCGATCCGAGTTTGCAGATCACACTGCGATATGCGAACTGATCTGGGGGTGTCATTAACATTTCACTGACACTCCCAGCAGTTCGCATAGGGCAGTGTGAACTGCCGCCGGGAGGCATGTGATGCGGGAACCTGCCGCGCATTCGTGGCGTTCCCACATCGCTCCAGTGTGAACCCAGCCTAATAAGCGATCGTTTTTCTGATCGCTGTATTAGTGTCACAGGTGACGCTAGTTAGGCAGGTAGGTATTTAGGTTCGCCGCAGCTTTTTATAGCGCCAGGGACCCCCATATACTACCGCATAAAGCCCCCTGATTTCCCCCTAGTTAACCCTTTCACCAGTGATCACCATATAACTGTTACAGGTGACGCTGGTTGGTTAGTTATTTTTTTTATAGTTTCAGGGCACCCGCCATTTATTACCTAGTCTCACTAGTGTACCCCTAAATTTAGGGGTGTCTACTTTCCAAAATGGGGTCATTTGGGGGGGGGTTTGTGCCATCTTGGCATTTTATGGCCTTCAAAACTGTAACGCCCTTAGAAATCCTGAAGGCAGTGCTTGGTTTTCGGGGCCCCGTACGCGGCTAGGCTCCCAAAAAGTCCCACATATGTGGTATCCCCGTACTCAGGAGAAGCAGCAGAATTTATTTTGGGTGTCATTTCACATATGCCCATGGCATGCGTGAGCAATATACCATTTAGTGACAACTTTGTGAAAAAAAAAAAAAAAGTTTGTAATTTTCCCGCAACTTGTGGCAAAATATAAAATATTCCATGGACTCAACATGCCTCTCAGCAAATAGCTTGGGGTGTCTACTTTCTAAAATGGGGTCATTTGTGGGGGTTTTGTGCCATCTTGGCATTTTATGGCCTTCAAAACTGTAATAGGTAGTGAGGAGTGAAGTCAAATATTTACGCCCTTAGAAAACCTGAAGGCGGTTCTTGGTTTTCGGGGCCCCGTACGTGGCTAGGCTCCCAAAAAGTCCCACATATGTGGTATCCCCGTACTCAGGAGAAGCAGCAGAATTTATTTTGGGGTGTCATTTCACATATGCCCATAGCATGTGTGAGCAATATATCATTTAGTGACAACTTTGTGAAAAAAATAAATAAATAAATAAAGTTTGTAATTTTCCCGCAACTTGTGGCAAAATATAAAATATTCCATGGACTCAAAATGCCTCTCAGCAAATAGCTTGGGGTGTCTACTTTCTAAAATGGGGTCATTTGTGGGGGTTTTGTGCCATCTTGGCATTTTATGGCCTTCAAAACTGTAATAGGTAGTGAGAAGTGAAATCAAAAATTTACGCCCTTAGAAAGCCTGAAGGCGGTGCTTGGATTTCGGGGCCCCGTACGCGGCTAGGCTCCCAAAAAGTCCCACATATGTGGTATCCCCGTACTCAGGAGAAGCAGCAGAATTTATTTTGGTGTGTCATTTCACATATGCCCATAGCATGTGTGAGCAATATATCATTTAGTGACAACTTTGTGTAAAAAAAAAAAAAAAATTATTTTTTGTCATTATTCAATCGCTTGAGGCAAAAAAATAAAATATTCAATGGGCTCAACATGCCACTTATCAATTTCCTTAGGGGGTCTACTTTCCAAAATGGGGTCATTTGGGGGGGTTTTGTACTGCTCTGCCATTTTAGCACCTCAAGAAATGAGATAGGTAGTCGTAAACTAAAAGCTGCGTAAATTCCAGAAAACGTACCTTAGTTTGTAGATGTGACAACTTTTGCGCAAACCAATAAATATACAATTATTGACTTTTTTTTTACCAAAGACATGTGGCTGAATACATTTTGGCCTAAATGTATGACTAAAATTGAGTTTATTGGATTTTTCTAATAACAAAAAGTAGAAAATATCATTTTTTTTCAAAATTTGCGGTCTTTTTACGTTTATATCGCAAAAAATAAAAATCGCAGAGGCAATCAAATACCATCAAAAGAAAAGCTCTATTTGTGGGAAGAAAAGGACGCAAATTTTGTTTGGGTACAACATTGCATGACCGCGCAATTACCAGTTAAAGCAGCGCAGTGCCAAATTGTAAAAAGACCTCTGGTCATTTACCAGCAAAATGGTCCGGTCTGAAGGTGGTTAACAAATATTGTGGGAAAAATAAATAAAAATAATCTAATTGTAAAAAAATTGTTGGGCTGCACACCTGGCTGTGCGGTGAAAGGGGGTATTATAGCGGATCCTGAGTTGGCAGGCAACCATAAGGGGTTTGCCAGGGCATCAGGAAGGTAGGACTGGGCCTGGATTCTATGTGGCGGCACCAAAGGTGGTACGGGTGGCAGTACCAATGGCGGTACTAGTGGTGGGCCTGATGGCGATATCGATGGTGGTACTGGCCGCGGTACCGATGGCGGTACTGGTGCTGGGGATGTGATCAGATAGTAATTGCTCCTCAATGTTTATATTTGTGACCGGCTGTGATTGGACACAGCGGTCACATGGTAAACAGCCAAATTGGCTGTTTACCCTGATCGGGGGAAGTGATGTGCCTCCACCGACACGCGCTAGGGGTTATCGTGAAAGATGTCATATGACGTCCAGTCAGGATAATCAACCACAGCCCGGCCATCATTCTGCTATAGGCCAGGCGCAAAGTGGTTAAAGAAGCAACATGCAACTGGAAACTTCATTTAGTGGCTGTAGTAATAGTGGCAGTAAATGCTTGACTAACAGTTGCAGTAGCCGGAGGTTCAGCCAGGTGGGCGAACTGACCAAATTCCCAGAGTAAAATGAATCTGTCTCTAACTCCATAATCACCGTTAACAATAAGAAATTACAATTATCTGCCCCTCTCCAACAAAACACAATTCTGCAAACTCTTCCCCCACTAAAACATTTCCACTAACACCTACCCTTCCAAGCAGCGGTGTCTTCTACACTCCACAAAATGGTTACATTAGGTTGACAAATTATAAATAACTATAAACTGCTTTATCAGAGTTGTAGAGGTGATCACAGATCTCATTCTCCATACAATTTGGTTAAAAAGCAACAATAAATGTATTTATCTTTTTGAACTTCATTTAATTCTAGGTGGAGTCTCCATATGCTTGTGAAAAGACCAAATGTTAATTTTTTTTAGCACTTCCAGGGAATTTATCATAATGACATTTGATAAAATCAAAACATTCTGGAACTGCTAAGATTTATTCCTCATGGTTATTAAACATACATTTAGATTGTGAAACTCACAGGCTATGTGTAAATTTGCTGAAAAGTAACATTTCCATCCTGTCTAAATGAGCATATGATAAATGTGACCTGATTTTCCGGAAACTAAAATGTAATTGTTTATACCAGTTTTCCAAGGCTATAGCATACATTGAATGTTTAACATTTTTGTGGCATCCAGAATGAAGCAGTAAAGTCACCCAAGTATTACATGTACACATCTGTTAACCACTTAAGGACCGCCGCATGGCAATGTACGTCGGTGCAATGGCACCGACAGGCACAAGCACGTACATGTATGTGGTCGCCTTCCAGCGGGTGGGACCCCCTCCCGCTGGATGCGGCGGTCCGTTTCGCTGCAGGAGCGATCCGGGATGAGGGGATGGCCGTTGGTTTCTGGCCATCCCCTCTCGATCGCTCCTGGCCAATGAGAAGCTTCCCCCACTGTGTATAGTAAACACAGGCAGGGAGGAAGTGATGTCATTCTCCTCGGGGCGGTCTTTTTGACCGGACTAAGAGGAGAACAGTGAAAGTAAGTGTGCACCAACACTACACTGACATGTAGGCACACATAGGCACACAAACCCCCCCCCCCCAATCGCCCCCCGATCCCCCCCCAGTCACAGTGTCACTGATTGCAGTGATCATTTATTTTCTGATCACTGCATTCAGTGTCAGTTGTGACAGTAAAAACTGTCAGGGCAGTTAGTGTTAGGTCCAAGGTAGCCCCCTACCACCCCCCAATAAAGGTTTAACCCCCCGATTGCCCCTAGAGTTAACCCTTTCACCCCCTTTTGCCAGTGTCACTAAGCGATCATTTTTCTGATCGCTGCATTAGTGTCACTGGTGCCACTAGGTAGCTAGTTATTTTTTTAGGTTCACCACCAGGTTTTTATAGCGTTAGGTACCCCCATATGCTACCCAATAATGGTTTTAACTCTCCCCGATTACCCCTAGTTAACCCTTTCACCAGCGATCACCGTATAAGTGTCACTGGTGACGCTGGTTAGCCAGTTAGTTATTTAGGTTCCCTGTCAGGTTTTTATATAGCGCCAGGGACCCCCATTCACTACCTAATAAAGATTTTAACCCCCTGATTGCCCCTAGTTAACCCTTTCACCAGTGATCACCGTATAAGTGTTACAGGTGACTCTGGTTAGTTTGCTTTTTATAGCACCAGGGCACCCACCATTTATTACCCAATAAAGGTTTAACCCCCCTGATCACCTGGCGGGTGATATCAATTAGGTTTTAGGGTCAGGGTCTGCGTCGCCCCATGCAGCCCTAGGTTAGTGCCAGTACCGCTAACACCCACGCGCAAAGCATACACCTCCCGTAGTGGTATAGAATCTGAACAGATCAATATCTGATCTGATCAGATCTATACTAGCGTCCCCAGCAGTTTAGGGTTACAAAAAAATGCATTGTTAGCGGGATCAGCCCAGATACCTGCTGGCACCTGCGTTTTTCCCCTCCGCCCAGCCCACCCAAGTGCAGTATCGATCAATCACTGTCACTTACAAAACACTTAACACATAACTGCAGCGTTCGCAGAGTCAGGCCTGATCCCTGCGATCGCTAACAGTTTTTTTTGTAGCGTTTTATATTTAAATCCGGAAGGCAGTGCTTGGTTTTTGGGGTCCCGTACGTGGCTAGACTCCCAAAAGTCCCCCACATGTGGTATCCCCGTACTCGGGAGAAGCAGCAGAATTTATTTTGGGGTGCAATTTCACTTATGCCCATAGCATGTGTGAGCAATATATCATTTAGTGACAACTTTGTGCAAAAAAAATAAAAAATTGTAATATTCCTGCAACTTGTGGAAAAATATAAAATATTTCATGGACTCAACATGCCTCTCAGTAAATAGCTTGGGGTGTCTACTTTCCAAAATGGGGTCATTTGGGGGGGTTTTGTGCTATTTTGGCATTTTATGGTCTTCGAAACTGTGATAGGTAGTGAGGAGTGAAATAAAAAATTTGCACCCTTAGAAATCCTGAAGGCAGTGATTGGTTTTCGGGGTGCCGTACGCGGTTAGACTCCCAAAAAGTCCCACATATGTGGTATCCCCATACTCAGGAGAAGCAGCAGAATATATTTTGGGGTGCAATTCCACATATAACTATGGCATGTGTGAGCAATATATAATTTAGTGACAACTTTTAGTAAACTTTTTTTTTTTTTGTGTCATTATTCAATCACTTGGGACAAAAAAAAATATTCAATGGGTCCAACATGCCCCTCAGCAATTTCCTTGGGGTGTCTACTTATTGACATTTTTTTTACTAAAGACATGTAGCTGAATAAATTTTGCCCTAAATGTATGACTAAAATTGAGATTTTTCTTATAACAAAATATCTTTTTTTCTCAAAATTTTCGGCCTTTTTCCATTTATATCGCAAAAAGTAAAAATCGCAGAGGCAATCAAATACCATCAAAAGAAAGCTCTATTTGTGGGAAGAAAAGGATGCCAATTTTGTTTGGATACAACATTGCATGACCGCGCAATTACCAGTTAAAGCAGTGCAGTGCGAAATTGTAAAAAGACCTCTGGTCCTTAGGCTGTTAATTGGTCCGGGGCTGAAGTGGTTAAATAACTATACTGCAAGCACATAATTAATTTTACAGTAAATAGATGACTGGGTTTTTGGTAATGGATCCATGACCAGTTAAAGCAGAACTTGACTCTCTAAATCAAAATTGAGTATTATTAATCCGCATACTGCTAGCAATAGTAAATAGATAGGAAAGTATATTATATGTACTTATTTATTTTTTATTTCTTCAGTTACTTCCTGGTTTCCAGGCCTAGGCAAATTATGCCCAAGAAGTATTCAGGAGGGTAGGAGGGATTTTCTCAGCTAAGCACACCCTCCTGCCTGAAAGCCTAGGCTAAAAGCGGGTGGATTCCAGGAAGTAAATGCTACAAGCATCATCTGCCTATACTCCTGATGGCCACAGCCAGAAATGATAGGGAGTGTTTTGCAAAGGGATTTCTCGGGTAAATAAAGCATGGAGACTTAGATGGATGGGTGAATATGCTTTGGATGTTAAAAATTAATTAGTGTTTTTGATTTGTGATGCTCAGATGCAGTGTAGTTCCACTTTAAAGTTATACATACTTTTAGTCAAGGCTCAACAAATCTGTGCACCAGGACTTGTAAAGCTGACAACACAGGGGGTGTGTGTATAGTGTATTTTCAGTGAGTATACATTCCGATTTTGTTATTGCAGTTTTTACATTAAAGTAGTTTTAAACCCAAAACCAAAAATGTAATATACTTCAGTTTACCAATCATGAGATGTGGTGGCTGCATGAATTTTCTTTTCTTAAGCTTTTTCCCCTCTGTTTTTTCACTGTGTGATCTGGCCAGTAACACATCTCTTGTATTAGCCCTTGTACACACGGTCGGATATTCCGACCACAAAATCTGTCACATTTTTTCAGACGGATATTTTCCGAAACTGGTGTTGCATACACACGATCGGACAAAGTTGTCAGAAAATCCGATCGGGCCCACACGCAGTTGGATTATCCAAAAACATGATCTGATCGGGCTTAGAGTGCCAACAGAGACACCTTTGGAACATTGTCAGTTTGGGGGAAGGTAAATTTAGGTACACCAGCAGTTCTAGACTACCAAATTGAAGCTGAACTCCATTTAATATTTCTAAGTACATCCATGGCCAAAAGTTTAGAGAATGACACAAATATTAGTTTTCAAAAAGTCTGCTTTTTTTCAATCTTTCCAGAAGTGTCAAAGGCTTTTATTGAAAATTACATTACGTTTATGCAAAGAATATATTATATATCAATATTTGCAATGTTGTCCATTCTTCTTCAAGACCTCAGAAATTCCCCCTGGCATGTGGTAAATCAACTTCTGAGCCACATCCTGACAGCCCATTGTTGCATAATCAATGCTTGGAGTTTGTCAGAATTTGTGTTTTTTTTTTTTTTGTTCACTTGCCTTTTGAGGATTGACCACAAATTCTCAATGGAATTAAGGTCTGGGGGTTTCCTGGCCATGGACCCAAAATGTTGATGTTTTGTTCCCCAAGCTGCTTAGTTATAACTTTTGTCTTATGGCAAGGTGCTCCACCATGCTGGAAAAGGCATTGTTCGTCACCAATCTGTTCTTGGATGGTTGAGAGAAGTCGGTCTCGCAGGATGTTTTTGTACCATTTTTTATTCATGGCTGTATAAGTGAACCCACTCCCTTGGTGGAGAAGCAACGCCACACATGAATGGCCTCAGGAAGCTTTACTGTTGACACAGGACTGATGGTAGCACTCACCTTTTCTTCTCTGGACAAGGTTTTTTCTCCAGATGTCCCAAACCATCGAAAAGGGGATTCATCAGAGAAAATGACTTTACCTCAGCAGTCCAATCCCTGTACCTTTTGCAGAATATCGGTGTTTTTCCTGGAGAGAAGTGGCTTCTTTGCTGCCCTTGACACCAGGCCATCCTGCAAAAATCTTCCCCTCACTGTGCATGCAGATGCATTCACACCTGCCTGCTGCCATTCCTGAGCAAGCTCTGCACTGGTGGTGCCCCGATCCTGCAGCTGAATCAACTGTAGGAGATAGTCCTGGAGCTTGCTGGCCTTTCCTGGGCACCCTGAAGCCTTTTTCAAAAATGCAGTGGAATGTTTTTATGGGATTAAAGCAAAAGTAAATCCATCCATAAATCAGTTTCATTTTCAGCAAGTGTCAGCAATGTAACACTCCCATTGGTTGTGCTCTGAATGAAACTGTCAAACCATCCAATGGCAGGTGTACTAATTGATTACATGTGCAGCATCATGGCAGTTGTAGATTAAACAGAGGCAAAAATGGCAGCTTTCTTGGCTGAAAAAAGATAGGAGTTAGGATTACTTACACTTTAAGTTCATTTTCATGGGAAAGAGAGACTTTGCAATTAATTGCAATTCATCTGATCACTCTTCATAACATTCTGGAGTATATGCAAATTGTCATAATAAAAACTGAGTCAGCAGGCTTTGTGAAAATTTATATTTCAATGTTTCAATATATATTTCAGTGTCAATCTCAAAACTGTTGGCCATGGCTGGTAGTTTACAACAATAGTTTTGTTACTTTTGGGATAAACATTTTACATAAACACTGATCATTGTAAGCACCCCTGTCAGTGGTAAATGGTTTGTCTCAACCCTCGAACTGCTACATTTGCTAGACAGCATAGTACGTTGAAAAATAAGACACTGGCTGGATCACCAGGTAAAAATAAAAGAAAGAAAGCCTCAAAAACAAATGCAGCTATCACACCTAAGAATTGGTAAGCTACAAAATAATAAATGTTTGCTTTTGGGTTTAATGCCACTTTAATGCATCTTTATATAATATTCACATTTTACTTGCTAGATCTTTTACACTTTTATCATGGTATTAAATAAAAAAAGTGTATCTTCCATAAAATCAAACCAATGTTAATAGATTCTAGAAGGGGCTAGAACAATGCTAGCAATTCAAAGCATGAAGTGTTCAAGTTCATTAAAAAGGCCGGACAAAGGTCCCATACATAGTATAACTGCAAATAGCTGTGCTGCAATCATGCAGGAAGGATGATGTGGTTATCCAACTTCACAAGCAATCGCATCATGTGCTCACCCTATGTGAGTCTTACTCACCAAATAGTTATGCCTCACATATCAATGCTCGGTATAAATCCCTCAGAATGCACCACTCCTTCTGAAGAGTCTTCCCATCCACTGGTATGAATAATAATCCAGAGGTTCCTCACATATTGGGCAAAGAAAAGGGAACTTGCATAGTGTATTACCATAAAGACATTAAAACTGATTAAACATCCAATAACTACTCACAAACATAAAGATGCCAGAAGCATATAATATATCCCAGCTGATCACTTAGCAGTGCAATTGTCTATCCCACATGTAGCACCCTCTAGTTAGGTAGATGCTAGAGTGAGGATTTTTCTGAAGAGTAGGTAAATTTAGGCAGGCCTAGCTGGTGGCTAGGCCTGTTTGTTTTCATTCTGGGCTGGGAGTGGCTCAGGGCAGGGCTGGGTGACTCACAGGTAGCATCACTGTCACCTCCCTCTTCTTTCTAGAAGGTGCTAGAAAGAAAGGAGGACAGGTGGAGCTGCCTGGGGTATCTTGAGGAGTCTTGACCAATCCCCAATTTGGATTGGCAGGGGGCAGGCCACCTTGAAATACACAGGGTCAGCCCAGCTGGGGAGGAGTTGAAAGGTGGAAGAGCTGGAGGGAGAGTGGAGGCTTTAAGGGCCTGTGGGAAGCTCTCCAGTCTGGGGGGGGCGGGGAGCTCTCCAGTCTGGGGGGGGGGGGATCCTCTCTCTGTAAAGCTGCTTAGATAGGACATCAGCTACATAAGAAGTACACTGCTTAAAATATTTAGCTTAACTTGTAATGTCAAAAGAAGCCATGGTAACCACATGCCCAGTTTTGAACACGACTTCCCTGGCTTTTAAAGCCAATGTCTGTTTCATTAATTGCTAGCCCTATAATTTGACTTGAGCTCAGAGCAGCCCTGTATGAATAGAGCCGACAACACTGGTTTTGGGCTTTATTCATAAATACCTTGTAACAGTATAGTTGCAACATATTTAGACCCCTTTCACCCATAGCGTCGGCGGTAAAACTATTTTTAGCGGCGTTTTACCTTCGGATTTGCGGCACATTTTGGCCGCTAGCGGGGCGCTTTTACCCCCCGCTAGCAGCCGGGAAAGGGTTAAAACCGCTGGCAATAAGCCGCAATAGCTGCGTTTTGCCGGGGGTATTACAGCGCTGCCCCATTGATTTCAATGGGGAGCAGCGGTGGAGGAGCGGTAAACACACAGCTCCTTCAACTCTCCAAAGAAGCTGCTGGCAGGACTTTTCCTGACGTCCTGCCAGCGCACCACTGCAGTGTGAAAGCCCTCTGGGCTTTCACACTACAGACAATGGTGCAGCTGTTTTAGGACGGATTGCAGGCGATATTTCTAACGCCATAGCGCCTGCAAAACGCCCTTGGTCTGAAAGGGGTCTTAGGTTAGTCTTTATGTGCAGATTAATAACTCGCTCTTTGACTTACACATAATGTCATAATGTCAAACCTGCCAGTGTAAAATAAAAAAATTCAATAAAAACAGAAATGGAAGGCGCACGGACCTAGTGCATTACCTGAGATAATTTAATAATAATACATTTTTGTATAAAAGTGGGTAATCACAAAATGCAACTGACAAAAGGCCACAAACACAGTGCACAGTGCACATTATTGTTTTTCTTGTAGTTCCTAGCGGATTACCTCATCCGAGGAAAGCAGCATACATCTAATTTTGGGATACCATATATATCTTTCACACCACCATTTTTTCTGACATCTGTTACTCCTCACCTTGGAAGACCTATTAGCGCTGGAAGTGTTTTTTTTTTTTTTGTTTTTTTTTTATGGAAATATGAATAATTGAAATATAACCTTTCTTTACTCCGTAACGGAAACCTGATTTTATTTTGTTGCAAATGTCACAAATCACAAAATAAAAATTGCTTGTTTGCAAGTGAAATCCAATGAGTTACTACCTAAGGCTGGCCATACACTGTTTTTTTTTTCATTAATAGGGTTGAATGAATTAACAGATTCACATAAACAAAGTGGATGAAGCAAGGACATTGTGTTTTGACAGTGGCACCCATTACCATCAGAATTTACCGATCAGCAGCTACAGATGATTAGCAGAGAATTTTCCAACATGTCTCTTCGACAGAAGTTTATTAAACATTCGACTTCTGTTGAGCAATGGAGCACACACTGATCGAAAATCCAGCAAGGACCACTAATGCCGCGTACACATGACCAAACTTTCCGGCAGAAAAGGTCAGATGGAATCATTCCATTGGATATTACGATCGTGTGTGGGCTTCATCTGACTTTTTTCTTGAAAAATTCAGATGGACCTAGAAATAGATCAATTTCTATCGGGAAAACTGTTCATCTGTATGCTGGTCCGTCGGACCAAATACGACGTAAGGGCAGCTACTGATTATTGAACTTCCTTTTCTAGTCCCATCGTACGTCATCACGTTCAAAACTAACAGACTTTGGTCCTTTCGTGTGGGGGCAAGTCCGTTCGGTCGGAAGTCCGTCGTAACTCCATCGAAAGTCCATCAGAACTCCGTCTGGAAGACCGCCTGACCTTTTCTGCCGGAAAGTCTGGTCGTGTGTATGTGGCATTAAAGTTTCAATCCATGTGTACCCAGCTTTAGTTCCTAAACTGAACAAAAACAAATGCCTAATCCTAATGTTAATCCAAACCCTAATTTAACATGCTTATTAAAACTAGTAATAAGTGAACCTGACTGCGCGTTCAGCAAAAATGGCCACAAATCTGCAAATTGTGAACCATATTGAAGTAAATTGGATGCAAATATTGAAAATGAATTCTCTCTATTTTCTATGCTCCCAGGTGATTGCCCGGCCAGTCACAGCGTGCACCACGGCTCGTGCGCACACGCACACAGTGCATGCACGGTTGTGAAGCCACAGCCGGGCGCCTACATTTACAATGCCGGCGCTGCAGAGAGGAGGGGGAGATGAGTGGGGTTTCATTCCCCCACATCACTGGACCCTGGGACAGGTAAGTGTTTGATTAGTATAAGTCAGCAGCTGCAGTATTTGTAGCTGCTGACTTTTAATTATTTTTTTTTTTTAGTCGGAACTCCGCTTCAAAGTGAAAAGTAAAAAAATGCACAATTCCTTTAAACAATATGCTTAGGGGTGCCTTAACCACTTGCTGACCAGCCGTCGTCATTATACTGTGGCAGGTCTGGTCTTCTGCGCAATCCACAGTAGGTGTACATCGATCTTTGCACAGGAGATACCCGTGGGTCCAGCGGACTCGATGTTTGCCTGCAGCCCATGATCACAGTGTACAGAGGCAAAACAGGGAACTGCCTATGTAAACAAGGTGATTCCCCATGCTGCCTAATGACATGTCAGAGATCTTCTGTTCCCAGTGATTGGGAACAGCAATCAATGTCATGTCCCTGGTAGCTCATCCCTCCTACAGTTAGAACACACCCAGGAAACACACTTAACTCCTTGATCGGCCCCTAGGAACTCCCTTTCCTGCCAGTGTCATTTTTACATTGATCAGTTTATTTTTATAGCATTGATCAATGTAATAATGTCACTGGTCCCCAAAAAGGGTAATTTGGGATATATTTGTTCGCCACAATGTCGCAGTCCCGCTAAAAATCGCAGATCACCACCATTACCAGTAAAAACAATAAAAATAAATAAAAGTCTCTAAATCTATGCCATAGTTTCAATCAATATACGCCTATGCCAAAAATATGTAGAAGAATACATATCGGCCTAAACTGATGAATAAATTTGTTTTTTTCATATTTTTTTGGGATATGTATTATAGAAATAAGTAAAAAAAAAATAGGATTTTTGTACTCACCGTAAAATCCTTTTCTCTGAAGTTCATTGACGGACACAGCAGCCCTTTTTGACTTTAGAGTTATATCACCCCTTTAGGAGAGGACTAGGCAAAAAGTGTTAAAAACAGCAACACTTGCACAGTACCACCCAGGGGGCGATCCTACTGGCTATAACCCCTCACACTGCATCCAGCAGCTCTGTTCATCAAAAGCAGTACAGACATAAATAGGAGGGGTGGGTGCTGTGTCCGACAATGAACTTCAGAGAAAAGGATTTTACGGTGAGTACAAAAATCCTATTTTCTCTATCATTCATTGACAGACACAGCAGCTCTTCTTGACCTTAAGGACATCCCCAAGCAGTGTAAAAAAAAACAAGGGGTGGGAACAGCACACAACAATAACTCCACCAATAACAACCAGAGCTCCTCAATGGAGGAGTTGCAACCTTAAACAGCCACCTGCAAAATCCTGCGGCCAAAGCTAGCATCCAAAGATGTGCTCACATCAACCTTGTAAAATTTAGTGACACGAACGACCAGGTTGCTGCCTTACACACCTGGGAAACGGACGCTTGATGCCAGAAAGCACAAGAGCCACAAATTGCCCTGGTAGAATGCCCCGTGACAGGAAAGGGAGGCGCCCGTCCCCTTATGGTATAAGCCTGAACTACAATCTGTCTGATCCACCAAGAGATGGTGGCCGATGAGACCGCCAGTCCCTTCTTCGGAACAGCCACCGATACAAACAATGAGTCTGACCTCCAAAAAGGAGCCGTAGCAGACAGACACACCCGCAGAGCCTGAACCACGTCCAAGGAATGCAAAGCCACCTCTTTGGGGTGTGACGGCTGAGGACATAATGACAGAAGCACCATGTCCTCATCTAGATGAAAGGCCGAAACAAGCTTTGGAAGAAACGAAGGTTGCGGACGCAGCACCGCCTTATCCTTGTGGAGGATCAAGTAGGGAGACTCGCAAGACAAGGCCACCAACTCAGAAACCCTCCTGGCAGATGTAATGGCCGCTAGAAAGACTACTTTCTGCGAGAGTGTCAATAAGGGAATCTCCCTAATGTTTTCAAACGGCGGTTTCTGAAGCACCGAGGCCAGCAGATTCAAATCCCACAGAGGTAGCGGTGGTCGAACTGGAGGGGCTACATGTCAAACCCCCGATCAAACGTCCTCACCAATGAATGAGTCGCCAAGGGACGCTGAAAAAGACAGCCAAAGCTGATATCTGCCCCATAACGGTGCTTAATGCAAGTTTCTGATCCACTCCTCGCTGCAAAAACAGCAGGATCCTGGAAACTGAATATGTACGTGGAGCCACCCCATCTCCTCACACATGGAGATGTAGGCCTTCCACATACGATGATAAATCTTCAGAGAAGATGACCTCCGTGCCCTCAACATAGTGGATATTACTGAATCTGACAGACCTCGGTCCCTTAGCACCTGGCTTTCAACAGTCATGCCGTTAAAGCCAGTGATGGTAAAGCAGGATGACGTATTAGAACTTGTGGCAGAAGGTCCTCTCGCATCAGCAGTCACCAAGGAACATCCGCCACAATTCATACTATGTCGGCGTACCATGGACACCAAGGCCAAACTGGGGCAATCAGAATTATCGGAATCCCCTTGGCCTCCACTCTGCGAAGCAGACTTGTTAGAAGTTTGAGTGGGGAAAAGCATAAATCAGTCGATAATGCCCCCCCTGGAGCCACCAACGCATCTGCCGCGTCTGCCCAGGGATCCTTTGACCTGGCCACAAACCTCTGTACCTTACGATTGAGTTGAGAAGCCAGGAGATCAACATCTGGTGTGCCCCACCTTAGGCAAAGGAGCCGAAATACATCCAGAAGTAGTGACAATTCCCCTTGGTCCAGCATCTGACGACTTAGGAAGTTTGCTTGCCAGTTTTCTACGCCCGGAATGTACACAGCCGACAGAGCCGGCACGTGCCTCTCTGCCCACCGCAGGATGTGAGTGATCTCCAGTGCTGCAGCCAAGCTCCTTGTTCCTCCTTGATGGTTGACATACGCCATCACCGTGGCGTTGTCCAACTGGATCCTGACCGGACGCCCCTGCAGCCCCTGTGACCATGTGGAGAGGCACCGCCTCATTGCCAGAAGTTCCAGCATTTTGATGGGCAGGCGGATTCTTCCTGGGTCCACCGACCCTGGGTTAACTACTGCCCAAACTCCCCCCCAACCAGTCAGGCTGGTGTCCGTTGTGATCATTGTCCAATGAAAAGGAAGGAACAACTTCCCGGAGCGAAGAGCTGGCGACCTCAGCCACCAGAGTCCCTGACTAGCTAGCTCACTCAAATTTGACAATCCAGGGACAATGGAGATTTGTCCCATTTTGACAAGATCTCCTTTTGCAAGACTCGAGTGTGGAATTGAGCATACGGTACCGTCTTGAAAGTGGCTACCATGAGACCCAGGCCTCGCATGCAAAAACACAGAGACGACCACCTGCGGGACACCAACAACTTCACTGCAGCTTGAAAAGTCTGCAGCTTGTCCAAAGGAAGAAAGACTCTCGCCTCCGAGGAGTCCAGAAGCAGCATTGATTCGGCACCAACACCGACTTCTGTAGGTTCAGTACCCAGCCAAACTCCCAAAGAGTTTGCATGGTGATTGCCACATCCTCCTTTAATTCTGAGGCGGAATCTGCCCTCAGAAGGAGGTCATTTAGGTAACCCACGATTGAGATCCTTCGCTGCCTTAGCAAAGCCAAAATTGGGGCTAGCACCTTGGTGAAGACCCTCGGTGCCGACGCCAGGCCAAAAGGAAGAGCTCCAAATTGGTAGTGCTCATCCCCGACTGCAAATCGCAGAAACTTCTTATGCTTGATGCATATGGGGACATGCAAGTATGCGTCCTTGATGTACAGGGATGCCAGAAAATCCCCTTGATGGAGTGCAGCGACCACAAGGCAAACTGATTCAATCCTGAACCTTTGTACTTCCACAAAGCTATTGAGGGCCTTGAGGTCCAGGATCGGATGGACCCCTTCCTTCTTTGGGACTACAAACAGATTGAAGTAGAATCCCTGAAACCTTTCCGCCGTCACCCCGCGCAGCAGCAGGTCCTGTACTGCCCTAAATAGAGCCTCCCAACGAGCCGGAAGAAGATGAAGGTTGGAGGGAAAAAATCTGTTTGGCGATCAAGAAAGAATCTTTTACCCTGAGGAAACCAGCTCGCAGACCCACTGGTCGGAAAGTAGGGAGGCCCACCGGGTTGCAAACTCCCGAAGATGACCCCCCACCCGAGAGTTGGGCGGGGGCAAACCTCCATGCGGTAACAGATTTGCTCGCAGGCTTATTTGGCTTGTGAAGCCAGGGACAATTTTGTCCCTCAGCAGACACCTTGTCGGAATGGGAACGCTTACCTGCCGTCCTGGGTGGACGAATAATCCGCTTCTGAGTGGAAAAGAACGGGCCATGCCTATGGCATGGCTCCTTCCCTTTTCTGGACTGTGGGAGGACCGTACTCTTACCCCCATTAACATTCTTAATAATGTTATCCAGTGAGGCTCCAAATAGCCTCTCTTCCTGGAAGGGAAAGTCCGCCAGTACTTTCTTAGATGCCTGGTCTGCAGGCCAGCATTTCAGCCAAAAAAGGCGACATAGCACTACTGCTGATACTGAGGCTCTAGAGAGCAAGGGGTCCGTATCTAAGGCCGCATCACAGACATACTTAAGGCCCTGCACCAACTCCAACTGTTGCTTCTCCAAGTCACGTTGCAACAATTTAGCCCATTCAGTAAGCGTCTGAGACACCAAGGCCATGGCTAACACTGGCCGCAATGCTGACTCCATCACGGTAACCATGGACTGGGCAACCGCCTCGGCCCTTCTGTCAGCAGGGTCCTTGAAAGCAGGAGTCCCTTCCACCAGAATTGTGGTTACCTTATTTAACCTGGATACCGAGGGTCAACAATCGGAGGAGATGTCCATTTTTTCAGGAGACTCTCCTCAAAGGGGTAATGCACCGCCATGCATTTTGGGACTGAAAAGGCCCACTGTGGTTTTCCCCACTCCTTGTAAATAAACGTATCAAAAAAAGTTGGGTAAGGAAACACCTTAGCCGTGCGAGCCAGCTTGTGGGACCCGAAAGGGAGCAACACCTCTGTTGATGCCCCCGCCATATCCTCTATTTTTAGGGCATCCCACACGACTGTAATAAGTGCTGCTACAAGTGCCTTTTCCTGCGCTGACCTGGACATGGAGTGTCCTGGTCCGCATCCTCTGATACATTAAAACAAGGGCCGCCTGTCACAGCGAGGCCCGAGTGTGAATCAAAGCTTTCCCCAGAAGACGGTGGGGAAACCGACAGAGCGTCCATAGGCCCCGCAGGTGCAGGGGAACCAGTTGAAGCCCCCCCCCCCCTTTCAGGATTTTACGTTTGTGCTGTTCACCTTACAGCTGTAAGGTAATTACCTGGTACACTCATGGGCTTGGTGAACACCTGAGAATCACTTTTATTGCTGGACACCATTTTCCACATATGTGTGATGCTTATCTCACTGTCGTTTGAAGGATTTGATTCACTATATATATAGACTTTCACTTGAGTGACACTTGCTATTTTGGATCGGGATATATGCAATTTTATATATCACAGCCTTCTTTATTAATTTTTCTTCACGTGTATCTACTGTTCGTTTTTGACATTTTTAAGTGGGACTATTACTTGTTGATCACTGTGAAGATTAGAGCACACTAGCACTTTATTAATATTGGGGCTATTATTAGCATAGTAGCATTTTTTACAGATAGCACCTTTCACTTTATATTTTAGATTTGTTTCACTATTTTATTTCTTATTTATCTATCACATGAATTATTAACCTTATATTTATTTATTGATCATTTTATATCAATTATTTATATTTTCACACTGGGAGCGCAAAACCATAGCCCGCATAAGAGAAGTTGAATACAATACCCTGTTCTGGAACCGGCTGTTTCTATGAAGAGAAGAGAATTGAAGAGAATCTTGCACCAAGACTACCCTTTTTTTTTTTTGTGATACTGATTTAACAAAATGATCCAGTAACAGTCTTCTATCAATTTTCTTATAGTTACATCTATATTGTTGTATAGTTGTTTATGCTTTTATGACTTCCTTAACCTTCTCTTATTAACAGTTCTAACCTGTTTTTTTCTGAAACTTAGAGTATTTATTAACATTGCCATCATTAATAATCATCATTTTTCAACCAATTAAATGTTACATTTAGTATAGTTTTATTACACACATTTTTATTTTTAGATTTAGAAGTCTAATTATCCTAATTGTCCTTATTTCTTATGTCTGGCCTCTTTCGAATTTTTGACTCCCAGCCATTGTTTACATAAAAAAAATTTCAAACACCCAAACATCACTTCAGTCTTGGGCATTCTTTTTTATTTTAATTGTGCATATTGATTGTAAAATGACAATTTATTCGGTTGGCTCTCCATGTTTGGCAGGAATGTTCCTTGCACCCCTCTTGCTACCCTCAGCTGCTAGGCGTTTTAGCGGGCAATTGACTGTGGCTCATGTACGCTTGGAGGGAGATTTTCTTCTTCCCTCAACGGATATGTTAAGAATGTATATATTTTTTTGCTATGTATAAGTCACATTTTCTTTCTTAGCTTTTTTTTTTTTTTTCCCTTTTTCTTCCTTTTGCCCTTATACTCCAGAGGTAAATCATTTCTTAAATGGTCCTTTGAACATTAGTTCAAACATTAACATAATTAAAGTTCCTTTAATACCATGGCTCCACTGAATATTCTTTCCCTGAATCCCTGAATGTTCAGGGATTCAACATTCCACAAAAATGCACTAGAGCTTTTCGTACCTTTTACATCCAAAAAAAACACTTATAGTATGTCTTCAATAGACCCATTTTACTACACAATCCACTCCCAAATTATTTAGTAGAACTTATTCACAAGTATTTATGGTCTCGGTTTCCAAGAAACAACGTGGTGTGCTAATAGCATTCCACCATAATACCCCATTTTCAATAATAAAAGAAATTAAAGATCCAGAAAGCCAATGTTTGATTCTTAACCACTTTTCAGTGCTCTCACACTTTAAATGACAATTACTCAGTCATGCTACACTGTACCCAAATTAAATTTTTATCATTTTTTTCTTACAGACAGAGCTTTCTTTTGGTGGTATTTAATAACCACTGGGTTTTTTATTTTTTGCAATATAAGCAACAAAAAGAGAAATTATTGAAAACACCTTTTTTTAGTTTCTATTGTAAAATTTTGCAAATAAGTAATTTTTCTTCATACATTTGGGCCAAAATGTATACTGCTACATATCTTTAGTAAGAAAAATAACCCCAATTAATGTATATTATTTGGTCTCTGTGAAAGTTATAGAGTCTTCAAGCTATGGTGCAAATCATTGAAAAATGATCACATCTGATCACACCTGATGTACTGAAGGCCTATCTCATTTCTTGAGACCCTAACAAGCCAGGAAAGAACAAATACCCCCCAAATTACCCCTTTTTGGAAAGCAGACATTCCAATGTATTTAGTAAGAGGCATGGTAAGTTTTTTGAAGTTGTATTTTTTCCCACAATTCTTGGGGAAATTATTATTATTATTTTTTTTTTTTTTGCACAAAATTGTCATAATACCACATTTCTCTCACACAGCACATGCATACTTGCAATGACACCCCAAAATACATTCTGCTACTCCTCCTGAGTATAGTGATACCACATGTGTGAGACTTTTACACAACCTGGCCACATACAGAGGTCTAACATCCAAGTAGCACCGTCAGGCTTTCTACAAGCATAAATTGCACATCTCATTTGATGACAACCTATCAAATTTTTGAAGGTCCTGGAGCATCAGGTCAATGGAAACGCCCACAAAATGACCCCATTTTGGAAAGCTAACACCCCAACGTATAATCTATGAGGCACAATGAGTCTTTTGAACAGTTCATTTTTTTCCAGAAGTTTTTGGAATCTGTGGAAAAAATGAAAACACATTTTTTATTACACAAAGTTGTTAATTTATAAGATATTTCCAACACATAGCATGTACATAGCAAAAATGACACCCCAAAATACATTATGCTACTCCTCCTGAGTGTGGCGATACCAAATTTGTGAGACTTTTACACAGCCTGGCTACATACAGAGGCCCAACATTGAAATAGCACCATCAGACGTTCTACGTGCATAAAATACACATCTCATTTCTCAACCACCTATTTCAATTTTGAAGACCCTGGAGCACCAGGACAATGGAAACGCCCACAAAATGACACCATTTTGGAAAGCTAAAGACCCTGGAGCACCAAGACAATATAAGCAAATTACCCCATTTTGGAAACCTAACACCCCAATGTATAATCTATGAGGCATAATGAGTCTTTTGAATGGTTCATTTTTTCCAGGAGTTTTTGGAAACTGTGGAAAAAAATGAAAACGCATTTTTTTTTTTACACAAAGTTGTCCATTTATATGATATTTCCAACACATAGCATGTACTTAGCAAAAATTACACCCCAAAATACATTCTGCTACTCCTCTTGAGTATGGTAATACCAAATGTGTGAGACTTTTACACAGCCTGGCCACATACAGAGGCCCAACATTGAAATAGCACCGTCAGGCTTTCTACATGCATAAATTACACATCTCATTTCTCAACCACCTATTACAGTTTTGAAGACCTTGGAGCATCAGGACAACTGAAACGCCCACAAAATGACCCCATTTTGGAAAGCTAACACCCCAACGTATAATCTATGAGGCATAATGAGTCTTTTGAACGGTTCATTTTTTCCAGAAGTTTTTGGAAACTGTTGAAAAAAAATGAAAATGCTTTTTTTTTTGCACAAAGTTATCAATTCATAAGATTCTACTCTATGATACATTCTGCTACTCCTCCTGAGTATGGCAATACCACATGTGTGAGACTTTTACACAGCCTGGCCACATACAGAGGGCCAACAACCAAGTAGCACTGTCAGGTGTTCTAGGAGCATAAATTACACACATAAATTCCTGCCAACCACAAATCACATTGTTGAAGGCCCTTCGTATTTCTAACACATAGCATGTACTGTACATACTAATTACAAACCAAAATATATTCTGCTGAGCAAAGGGTAAAGAAAAGATTACCTGTGGTTTTAGTAGTGCAGTGGTCCACACAGTTTTCGAGTGTGATATTGCTTGAAGCATTCTCCGATGCAAAGGCCAGGTCGGGAGGGACAGTTGGGACAATGAAAGCTGGTGTCTTTCCTAATCCCTCTTTTGGTGCACACCCGACATTCTTTTTGACGTCGTCTTCCAGATCCTGATGGAATGTGGTCTGGAAAATGATGCTCATGTAGTCTGCTGACAGAATCCGAGCGAATGCTTTCAAGGGGGAATCTTGTTGGTAGATCAGGGAAGTAACAATGTCTTTAATAAACTTTATGAAGGTGGTGGGTGTTTCTGTTGACTTTTGGTAGATGATGAAAGAATTTAAAAGGGCCAAATGAAAAAAGTAAATTGCGACTTTTTTGTACCAGAAAACGTATTTTCTTGTTGAATCCATTATATTATACTCATTGATACAGGAAGGTTTGCGAACGGGACCACGTCTTCCCTGAGGTGTCATTGTGGATGGTGGACATCATGTATATGTCTTTCCTATCCCTCCACTTCACAGCCAACATTTCCTCATTCCTCAAGCTTGCTGATTCCCCCCTTTGAATGGTTGTGGTGACAAGATGCTGTGGGAAGCCCTCTCGGTTTTTCCTTGTTGTACCACAGGCCAAAGTTTTTTTTAGGTACAGGTGGCGGAGAAGGGGCAAACTTGTATAATAGTTGTCCATGTAAATATGATACCCCTTTTGGAGGAGTGGGAATGCCAACTCCCAAACTATTTTTCCACTTATTCCCATGTACGATAGAAACTCAGGGGGCTGGACATGGGAATCCTTGCCTTCGTAAATGCGGAATGAGTGCTTTCACAGAGCTTGTTGAGCTTCATGCCATACCTCGCTCTCTTACTGGGGATATATTGCTTGATTCCCAGCCGGCCTGTGACATGCACCAGGGATTCATCCACACATATATTTTTGTCAGGGAGGTGAATTTTATATAGTTTATCAAAGTTTGGGTGATTTTGGGGGGGTGGGGGCACTGTGAGTTGTCACTAAAATGCAGGAAGCGCATTATAATTTTGTATCAGGACCTGGACATGGCTGATGAAAAAACTGGCATATGATGGATGGGTTTGGTCGACCAATACTTATGCATTTCATTTTATTTTGGGAGATCCCATCTGTGGACGTCATTTGACTATGGCTGGGTATTGAAGTGGTTAAAGGGCACTTACTGTATACTGCTATCACCATATTATCATATTATGCCCTTAACAAGCAACCTAATGCTGTTCTCTCTCATCTATTACAAACAATAGACTACCACCAAATAGGTACTGTAATTTTATGCGGAGATGCTAATCAGACTATTTTTCCATTTCTAGATAAATCACCAATTCCACAGACCCAAAGATCAGATAAACAATCTTTCTCAAAACTTATCTCAAAACACAATTTAGTAGATTCCTGGCGTGAATTGAATCCTACCAAGAGACAATTCCCACATTACTCGTACCCTCATCATTCATTCTCAAAAACAGACCACAGGTATGGTGCCGGAAATCTCAACTTCACAAATTGTCCCCATCCCTTGACCTGACCATAGTGCAATCTACAATAGGCACGGGATCCAACATGGCTATTGAGAGATTTTCTACTCAAAAATCCAGTACATAAAAATAATATCGAACTTGCACTTAAAGCTGTTCTGCAAACATTTTGCTAAGTTTGGCTCAATCGTTTCTACAATGAGTAAAGAGTTCGCAATGGACGTTTAATTCTTTTTTTTTAAATCGTACCTGTTCTGGCATTATTTTTCAGTCCCTGCGGCTGTGGGCGGTGTTTATGCGGGTATCTGCATCATATCCGGTGATTGCTGCACTGTCTACTGGGATCTCATGTAATTCATCCTAGGAGTCAGTGTGGAGGTCAGATGATTACGCCGCTCGGAGCTGGAGACACTGAGCATGTGCAGGAACCAGCAAGGAATGCTGGTTCCTCCAAATCGATGGAAGGAAATAGTGATTGCTTGTGGGCTTCAAATGCCCACAAGCAAGATGACATAGGCCGAGAATAATTTATAAACTATCGTTTATATCTAAAAACAGATCTGGATAATGGGCATCATGACTACAAGTGAGTATGATGTTAGCAAGACATGATTTTTAAACAAAAAAAAAAGTCAGTGCAGAACCGCTTTAAGGATTATCTAAAACATAATTCTACACCCGACATGTCCCAAACCACTTTATAGAAAGCACACAAACCTGTTCTCCGTGGCATATGTTTACAACAAGCTAATATATTCAATCGAGAACGAAAAGCCCTTTGCCACACCTTAGAAACAAATTTTAATACATGTTATATGGCATTACAACATAATCCTTCTCCTTCATCCAGAGAAAAACTAGATAAAACCAAATTGGAATTTGATTTATTCCTTACCGAGTCTGCAGACAAAACCATTAAAATATCACAACATAGCTTTTATATGAACGCAAATAAGCCAAATATACTTTTTTTAGCCCAGGCACTAAAATCTTGCCACAATCCAACTAAACATATCAATCTTAAAATATCCAGAGATATATACACAAACAATCCATTGAAAATCTTACAAAAAATGTAAAACACAGTTAAAAAATGAATACTCATCCGACAATGAGTTGGACCCATCTAAAGAAAATGATTTTTCTCACATATCCCTCCCTGCATTATCAAAAACACAACTGAAAATGATGGAGGAATCTGTGTCAGTTGAGGAGGTATCTGAAGTTATTAAGAATGTGAAACTAAATAAAAGACCTGGTCCAGATGGATTTTTTGCTGTTTACTATAAAACATTTGCAGATATCTTATCACCAGTTCTGACAAAAACTTTTCATTCCCTCTTGGAAGGTCATACTTTTAGGAGGGAAACATTGACTGCAATCATTTGCATGCTCCCCAATAGTGATGGACGAACTTCCGACGGGACGTTTCGCGAACGCGAAACGCGAACGGGCACAAACGTTCGCGAAAACGACCGTTCGCCGCGGGCTCCATTGACTTCAATGGGAGGCGAATTTCGCAAACCTTTAGGTCGAATTTGCGGCCACGGGGTAATTATTAGGGGGTAGCACGTAGTCCCACCACCTGGACAATAGCATAATACATGTATGAGGTGAATTTGGGATCGATAACTACAAGCATTTTTTTTTTATTTGGGAAATTGTTCTGACAATTCAGGACTATGGAGCTAATGAAGGCAATGGAGGAGAGGGAAGGTCAGGGACCAGGGTAGGCAAACAAGAGGGTGCAGGAGATACAGAGCACTGACAGCAGCACCGTAATACAGAGCACTGACATCAGCACCGTGACATACAGCGCTGACAGCAGCTCCGTGACATACAGCGCTGACAGCAGCTCCGTGACATACAGCGCTGACAGCAGCTCCGTGACATACAGCGCTGACAGCAGCTCCGTGACATACAGCGCTGACAGCAGCTCCGTGACATACAGCGCTGACAGCAGCACCGTGACATACAGCGCTGACAGCAGCTCCGTGACATACAGCGCTGACAGCAGCTCCGTGACATACAGCGCTGACAGCAGCTCCGTGACATACAGCACTGACAGCAGCTCCGTGACATACAGCGCTGACAGCAGCTCCGTGACATACAGCGCTGACAGCAGCACCGTGACATACAGCGCTGACAGCAGCTCCGTGACATACAGCGCTGACAGCAGCTCCGTGACATACAGCGCTGACAGCAGCTCCGTGACATACAGCACTGACAGCAGCTCCGTGACATACAGCGCTGACAGCAGCTCCGTGACATACAGCGCTGACAGCAGCACCGTGACATACAGCGCTGACAGCAGCTCCGTGACATACAGCGCTGACAGCAGCACCGTGACATACAGCGCTGACAGCAGCTCCGTGACATACAGCGCTGACAGCAGCTCCGTGACATACAGCGCTGACAGCAGCACCGTGACATACAGCGCTGACAGCAGCTCCGTGACATACAGCGCTGACAGCAGCTCCGTGACATACAGCGCTGACAGCAGCTCCGTGACATACAGCGCTGACAGCAGCTCCGTGACATACAGCGCTGACAGCAGCTCCGTGACATACAGCGCTGACAGCAGCTCCGTGACATACAGCGCTGACAGCAGCTCCGTGACATACAGCGCTGACAGCAGCACCGTAAGCAGCCCCAGGAGGAAGTCAGCACAGCACAGGGATGGTGTGATCCCCTCATAATAAGAACCCCCAGGAGGAAGTCAGCACAGCACAGGGATGGTGGGAGCCCCTCATAATAAGAACACCCAGGAGGAAGTCAGCACAGCACAGGGATGGTGGGAACCCCTCATAATAAGCAGCCCCAGTAGAAATATGACACCGCTCAACCTCTTCAAAGAGGAGGGTAGGGGCATATAGTACGGTGTGCTTTTTTGGGTCAGGGAAGTGAGCCAAATGAATTAAGAAGGTCTGTGTGCTTGATTCCAAAAATTGTTTATAGACATATACATGGTCTACTGATCACATGTGTTGAATTCCTCCGAGATCCATGCCTCATTCATTTTTAGAAATGTGAGGTAGTTAACACTGTGGTGAGCTAGGCGAGTACGCTTATCGGTCACAATCCCCCCTGCTGCGCTGAACGTCCTTTCGGACAGGACACTGGATGAGGGGCAAGCCAACAGTTCGATTGCAAATTGGGCAAGCTCTGGCCAGAGGTCAAGCCTGCCCACCCAGTAGTCTAGGGGTTCATCACTCCTCAGAGCGTCCACATCGGCCGTTAACCCAATGTAGTCGGACACCTGACGGTCTAGGCGTTCCCTGATGCTGGATCCGGATGACACCTGTCGATGGGTCGGCTGAAAGAATGACCTCATATCCGAAGTCACCAACACATCTTCAAACCGGCCTCTTCTTGCAGGCGCTGTTGGATTGGTACCCGCAAATCCTTCTCTGGGAGTGGGAATTGCTACTCTGCCAGCGCACGCAAAAGCAGAATGCAGCATTTCTCGAAGCAAGGCCTGGAAGTGCTGCATTCTGACAGCCCTCTGCGACGGCGGTAACATTTCCGCCATTTTGTGTTTGTACCGGGGGTCTAAGTACGTTGCCACCCAGTACTGGTCCTTGACCCTCATGCTTTTTATACGGGGGTCCCTATTAAAACACTGGAGCATGAAGGCCCCCATTTGCACTAAAGTGGAAGCGGTGTGGTGGCCTGGCTCCTGCTCATCATCCAGGATAATGTCGTCCTCTTCATTCTCCTCTCCCCATCCTCGCACAACAGGGATCCCAGAAAGGTTTAAAGCATGCTCTTCTTGCTCCTGCTCATCCGCCCCGGCACCATCCTCCTCTGACTCCTCATCAGACTCCTGTTGTTGACTTGTCTCAGATAGAGTAGCCCCCCCTGGGAATTCATCCAGCATTGCGACTTCCTCATCTTCCCGCTCCTGCTCCTCCACAGCCTGATCAATGACACGACGCAATGCACGCTCCAGAAAGAAGGCATAAGGTACCATGTCACTGATGGCGCCATGGCTGCGACTGACCAGTTTGGTGATCTCCTCAAATGGCCGCAGAAGTCTGCATGTGTCGCGCATGAGCAGCCACTGGCGCGGTGAAAAAAAACCCAGCTCCCCAGAACCGTTTCTTTCGCAGAGTTCATACAGGTAGACGTTAACTGCACGTTTCTGCTGGAGCAGCCTATCAAGCATATAGAAGGTTGAGTTCCATCGCGTCGGGCAATCGCAAATAAGACGTCTGACCGGCAGATGGTGTCGCCGCTGAATGTCAGCAAGGCGAGCCATGGCCGTGTAAGATCTTCTGAAATGGGCCGAGATTTTCCTTGCCTGCCGCAAGATGTCCTGGACCCCAGGGTATTTGACAAGGAATCGCTGCACGACCAAGTTTAAGACGTGTGCCATGCACGGCACGTGCGTGATTTTGCCCTGTTTCAATGCGCTAAGCAGATTGGCACCGTTGTCACACACCACTTTACCAACTGTCAAATTGAGCGGTGTTAGCCACTCATCTGCCTGTGAACGCAAAGCTGAAAGGAGTGCCGGGCCAGTGTGGCTCTTTGCTTCCAGGCACAACAGACGCAGCACGGCATGGCAACGTCTCACCTGGCATGTGGAATAGGTTCTGGGGAGCTTGGGCGGTGCAGTGGAAGAGACGCTAGCAGCGGAAAAGGAGGAGGCAGCTGAGGAGGAGAGGGAGGAGGATGGAGTAGGAGGAGGAGAAGAAGAGTCAGGCCTGCATGCAATCCGTGGCGGTAAAACCAAATCTACACGGGTGCCACGGGTTACATGCTTGACGGCCGTCAGAAGGTTCACCCAGTGGGCAGTAAAACTGATATACCTTCCCTGCCCGTGTTTGCTAGACCACGTGTCTGTGGTCAGATGTATCTTGGCACCGACACTGTGTGCCAGAGATACATTCACTTGCCGCTGAACATGGCCATATAGCTCTGGGATGCCCTTCTCTGAGAAATACTTCCTTCCTGGGACCTTCCATTGTGGTGTTCCAATGGCCACAAATTTGCGAAAGGCCTCCGAGTCCACCAGTTTATATGGCAGTAGTTGGCGGGCTATGAGTTCTGACAAGCCAGCCGCCAACCGTTGGGCAAGAGGGTTATCCGGCGTCATCATTTTTTTACGCTCAAACATTAGGCCCACGGAAGCCTGCCTTTTTGCAGAAAAATGTGAGCTTGGCGTGATGGAAGGTGGAGTGGAGGACAATTGTGAGGAGAGAGGAGAAGGAGAAGTAGAAGACGAGGCTGGACGGTGAGAGCCTGCAGTGTGGCTTTGTGTGTTCCGTTGCTCCCACTGGGCTCGGTGATGGCTGCTCATGTGCCTTCTTAAGGCGGTCGTCCCTAGGTGAGTATTGGGCTTACCGCGACTAACGCGTTGACTGCAAAGATTGCAGATGGCAACGCTATTGTCAGCAGCGGACACGTTAAAAAAAGCCCACACTGCGGAGCCATGTGCCGGTGTCCTGGGAGCGCCAGATGTGACCGTACATGGTCGATGACTCGCTCCTGATACATTTGCAGTCTGCTTTGTCCCTGCTGTGCAATGTAAGTCATTGCTGCTTCTCCTCCCTATCTGCTGGTCCATATCTCCCTCTGAACTCCCCTCCTCTTCCTCTCTTGTGGGCACCCACGTGACATCACTAGACACGTCATCATCAACGTCACCTTCCCCACCGCTATAAGTAGAGTAGGCAGCAACACCGGGGACCAACCTCCTCCTTGGGCTGATCTGGGTACTGGCGTCAGACTGCTGAGTAGCGCTTGTTGCTACCTCCTCTTCCTGATCCAATACCAAGAGTGGCTGCGCATCAGAAATGTCCTCTTGATATGGATCGGAAAATAATTCCAGTGACTCAAGCGGAAGGTATGTGGTGGTGGTGGTGGTGGTCGTGTTGTTGGTGGTAGTGTCTTTGGGGGTGCACATAGCAGAGAGTGAAGAAGAGGGTGCAGATCGAGAGGATGAGGAGGGTGCAGAAGAATAAGGCTGAGTGAGCCACTCAACCAAGTCTGGTGCGTCCTTTAAAGTAATTGAACGCACCTTCTGCAACTTCCCACTTTGGCTCAAGGCTGTTGCTCCTGCCCTACCCCTACCACCCCTGCGGAAGGGCCTGCCTCTTCCTCTGCCTGTCATTTTTTAAATCACCCTGTGACAAAACTCTTAGTCCCTATACCGCTGAAGGACTGCTGCAGTATAGGGCAGCGGTCAGCAGTAGTGCACGTCAACCCTATGTATTGTGGACCGATAGCGGTCCTTACAGAACAGCAGACTGTACTGCACTCAGGCCTATGTACCGTAGCACCCTATACCAAGTTACCAGTCCTTATAAAAACTTTTGTGGACCAAGCAGGTTGTGTGTTAGTGATTAGCAGACTGTACGTCAGTCCCTATACCAATGAAGGACTGCTGCAGTATAGGGCAGCGGTCAGCAGTAGTGCACGGCAACCCTATGTATTGTGGACCGATAGCGGTCCTTACAGAACAGCAGACTGTACTGCACTCAGGCCTATGTACCGTAGCACCCTATACCAAGTTACCAGTCCTTATAAAAACTTTTGTGGACCAAGCAGGTTGTGTGTTAGTGATTAGCAGACTGTACGTCAGTCCCTATACCAATGAAGGACTGCTGCAGTATAGGGCAGCGGTCAGCAGTAGTGCACGGCAACCCTATGTATTGTGGACCGATAGCGGTCCTTACAGAACAGCAGACTGTACTGCACTCAGGCCTATGTACCGTAGCACCCTATACCAAGTTACCAGTCCTTATAAAAACTTTTGTGGACCAAGCAGGTTGTGTGTTAGTGTTTAGCAGACTGTGCGTCAGTCCCTATACCGCTGAAGGACTGCTGCAGTATAGGGCAGCGGTCAGCAGTAGTGCACGGCAACCCTATGTATTGTGGACCGATAGCGGTCCTTACAGAACAGCAGACTGTACTGCACTCAGGCCTATGTACCGTAGCACCCTATACCAAGTTACCAGTCCTTATAAGAACTTTTGTGGACCAAGCAGGTTGTGTGTTAGTGTTTAGCAGACTGTGCGTCAGTCCCTATACCGCTGAAGGACTGCTGCAGTATAGGGCAGCGGTCAGCAGTAGTGCACGGCAACCCTATGTATTGTGGACCGATAGCGGTCCTTACAGAACAGCAGACTGTACTGCACTCAGGCCTATGTACCGTAGCACCCTATACCAAGTTACCAGTCCTTATAAGAACTTTTGTGGACCAAGCAGGTTGTGTGTTAGTGATTAGCAGACTGTACGTCAGTCCCTATACCAATGAAGGACTGCTGCAGTATAGGGCAGCGGTCAGCAGTAGTGCACGGCAACCCTATGTATTGTGGACCGATAGCGGTCCTTACAGAACAGCAGACTGTAACGCACTCAGGCCTATGTACCGTAGCACCCTATACCAAGTTACCAGTCCTTATAAGAACTTTTGTGGACCAAGCAGGTTGTGTGTTAGTGATTAGCAGACTGTACGTCAGTCCCTATACCAATGAAGGACTGCTGCAGTATAGGGCAGCGGTCAGCAGTAGTGCACGGCAACCCTATGTATTGTGGACCGATAGCGGTCCTTACAGAACAGCAGACTGTAACGCACTCAGGCCTATGTACCGTAGCACCCTATACCAAGTTACCAGTCCTTATAAGAACTTTTGTGGACCAAGCAGGTTGTGTGTTAGTGATTAGCAGACTGTACGTCAGTCCCTATACCAATGAAGGACTGCTGCAGTATAGGGCAGCGGTCAGCAGTAGTGCACGGCAACCCTATGTATTGTGGACCGATAGCGGTCCTTACAGAACAGCAGACTGTAACGCACTCAGGCCTATGTACCGTAGCACCCTATACCAAGTTACCAGTCCTTATAAGAACTTTTGTGGACCAAGCAGGTTGTGTGTTAGTGATTAGCAGACTGTACGTCAGTCCCTATACCAATGAAGGACTGCTGCAGTATAGGGCAGCGGTCAGCAGTAGTGCACGGCAACCCTATGTATTGTGGACCGATAGCGGTCCTTACAGAACAGCAGACTGTACTGCACTCAGGCCTATGTACCGTAGCACCCTATACCAAGTTACCAGTCCTTATAAGAACTTTTGTGGACCAAGCAGGTTGTGTGTTAGTGTTTAGCAGACTGTGCGTCAGTCCCTATACCGCTGAAGGACTGCTGCAGTATAGGGCAGCGGTCAGCAGTAGTGCACGGCAACCCTATGTATTGTGGACCGATAGCGGTCCTTACAGAACAGCAGACTGTACTGCACTCAGGCCTATGTACCGTAGCACCCTATACCAAGTTACCAGTCCTTATAAGAACTTTTGTGGACCAAGCAGGTTGTGTGTTAGTGATTAGCAGACTGTACGTCAGTCCCTATACCAATGAAGGACTGCTGCAGTATAGGGCAGCGGTCAGCAGTAGTGCACGGCAACCCTATGTATTGTGGACCGATAGCGGTCCTTACAGAACAGCAGACTGTAACGCACTCAGGCCTATGTACCGTAGCACCCTATACCAAGTTACCAGTCCTTATAAGAACTTTTGTGGACCAAGCAGGTTGTGTGTTAGTGATTAGCAGACTGTACGTCAGTCCCTATACCAATGAAGGACTGCTGCAGTATAGGGCAGCGGTCAGCAGTAGTGCACGGCAACCCTATGTATTGTGGACCGATAGCGGTCCTTACAGAACAGCAGACTGTAACGCACTCAGGCCTATGTACCGTAGCACCCTATACCAAGTTACCAGTCCTTATAAGAACTTTTGTGGACCAAGCAGGTTGTGTGTTAGTGATTAGCAGACTGTACGTCAGTCCCTATACCAATGAAGGACTGCTGCAGTATAGGGCAGCGGTCAGCAGTAGTGCACGGCAACCCTATGTATTGTGGACCGATAGCGGTCCTTACAGAACAGCAGACTGTAACGCACTCAGGCCTATGTACCGTAGCACCCTATACCAAGTTACCAGTCCTTATAAGAACTTTTGTGGACCAAGCAGGTTGTGTGTTAGTGATTAGCAGACTGTACGTCAGTCCCTATACCAATGAAGGACTGCTGCAGTATAGGGCAGCGGTCAGCAGTAGTGCACGGCAACCCTATGTATTGTGGACCGATAGCGGTCCTTACAGAACAGCAGACTGTACTGCACTCAGGCCTATGTACCGTAGCACCCTATACCAAGTTACCAGTCCTTATAAGAACTTTTGTGGACCAAGCAGGTTGTGTGTTAGTGTTTAGCAGACTGTGCGTCAGTCCCTATACCGCTGAAGGACTGCTGCAGTATAGGGCAGCGGTCAGCAGTAGTGCACGGCAACCCTATGTATTGTGGACCGATAGCGGTCCTTACAGAACAGCAGACTGTACTGCACTCAGGCCTATGTACCGTAGCACCCTATACCAAGTTACCAGTCCTTATAAGAACTTTTGTGGACCAAGCAGGTTGTGTGTTAGTGTTTAGCAGACTGTGCGTCAGTCCCTATACCGCTGAAGGACTGCTGCAGTATAGGGCAGCGGTCAGCAGTAGTGCACGGCAACCCTATGTATTGTGGACCGATAGCGGTCCTTACAGAACAGCAGACTGTACTGCACTCAGGCCTATGTACCGTAGCACCCTATACCAAGTTACCAGTCCTTATAAGAACTTTTGTGGACCAAGCAGGTTGTGTGTTAGTGATTAGCAGACTGTACGTCAGTCCCTATACCAATGAAGGACTGCTGCAGTATAGGGCAGCGGTCAGCAGTAGTGCACGGCAACCCTATGTATTGTGGACCGATAGCGGTCCTTACAGAACAGCAGACTGTAACGCACTCAGGCCTATGTACCGTAGCACCCTATACCAAGTTACCAGTCCTTATAAGAACTTTTGTGGACCAAGCAGGTTGTGTGTTAGTGATTAGCAGACTGTACGTCAGTCCCTATACCAATGAAGGACTGCTGCAGTATAGGGCAGCGGTCAGCAGTAGTGCACGGCAACCCTATGTATTGTGGACCGATAGCGGTCCTTACAGAACAGCAGACTGTAACGCACTCAGGCCTATGTACCGTAGCACCCTATACCAAGTTACCAGTCCTTATAAGAACTTTTGTGGACCAAGCAGGTTGTGTGTTAGTGATTAGCAGACTGTACGTCAGTCCCTATACCAATGAAGGACTGCTGCAGTATAGGGCAGCGGTCAGCAGTAGTGCACGGCAACCCTATGTATTGTGGACCGATAGCGGTCCTTACAGAACAGCAGACTGTACTGCACTCAGGCCTATGTACCGTAGCACCCTATACCAAGTTACCAGTCCTTATAAGAACTTTTGTGGACCAAGCAGGTTGTGTGTTAGTGTTTAGCAGACTGTGCGTCAGTCCCTATACCGCTGAAGGACTGCTGCAGTATAGGGCAGCGGTCAGCAGTAGTGCACGTCAACCCTATGTATTGTGGACCGATAGCGGTCCTTACAGAACAGCAGACTGTACTGCACTCAGGCCTATGTACCGTAGCACCCTATACCAAGTTACCAGTCCTTATAAGAACTTTTGTGGACCAAGCAGGTTGTGTGTTAGTGATTAGCAGACTGTACGTCAGTCCCTATACCAATGAAGGACTGCTGCAGTATAGGGCAGCGGTCAGCAGTAGTGCACGGCAACCCTATGTATTGTGGACCGATAGCGGTCCTTACAGAACAGCAGACTGTACCGCACCCAAGCCTATGTACCGTAGCACCCTAGGCAGACCAAGTTACCAGTCCTGATAAAGAGCTTTGTGGAACAAGTGAGTTGTGAATGATTAGCAGACTGCAGCAGAAGGGCAGCAGTCAAGTATAATATTCTTTCTATATTTGGAAGAAAGAATATTATACGTGTACAAGCCTATTACCGTACCACTGATACCAGTCCTGAAAAGAACCTTTGTGGAACTAATAGTAACAGCAAGTCTTTAAAATTATCCTCACTGCCTGACAACACTGCTTCCTGCCTGTCCCTATACAAATTGGCAAAAAAGAGTAGGCTGGAACGATTAGCTGGAACAGCTCTTTTGTGGACCTGATAGTAACAGCTAATGATGATGATGATGATGATGATGAAGAAAGACTAATCTGGCTGAGCTGTCCCTAAAATAGCAGCATACAGCGCTCTGTCCCTTTATCTAAACTGACAAAAGAAACTCAGGCTGCTGACCTAACACCTATACCAGTCCTGAAAAGAACTTTTGTGTACCAAATAGCTAGCGTTTTCTCTGTCCCTACTCCACACAGGATCCTTTCCCTACAGTGACAGAAGAAAGAATGTAAAATGGCCACCGGATCGGGTGTATTTATAGGTTAGGGGGAATGTCCAAGTGTCCATGAGCTGTCATGTCTCAATTGGTTGTCCTGTAACACATGATAAACGTGTCACGAAAGGTTAAAGTTCTTGTATACATTAAACACGTAAGTCCGCCGGGGCGAACGACGGAAAAAGGCGTTCGAACCCGCGGACGGCGAAAGTCGGAAATTCGCCGCGAAACGACCGCCGGGCGAACCGTTCGGCCATCACTACTCCCCAAACCACATAAAAATTACTAAATTTGGTCAAATTACCAACCTATTTCTTTATTAAATTTGAATATAAAAATTTTGGCCAAAATTCTAGCCAATAGATTAAACAAGATTATAGATAACCTTATACACCCCGACCAAGTAGGTTTCATCCCTATTCGACAAGCTGGCGATAATATCTGTTGGGGTGTAGGGTGGTCTAGGGGCGAGTGGACCCTTGGTTAAGGTATCTGCCTGGAGTATCCTTCAAACCCAGCAGGCCTGGAGAACACTCTAATATGAAAGTATGACACGCACACACCATGCAGTTCTCAGAGTGATCTGACGATTTATTTTTGGACTCCAGCTCATGAGGGCAAAATTACCTCACAAAGAAAGTCCAACCCTTCTTACATTAATATATGGCAAAATATAGACTTTACAGAATATAATTAAAACAAGCAGTGGAAAAATACTGAGTATGTGCAGAAAACAATATATGCCCTCAAATTCATATAGAAACTAGTCACAGGAAAGGCTAGTAGAGAAAATAGATTGTTCTTGAGAACATTTGTTCTCAATAAGAGAAACTTCACTTAACTCTTACCTTAACTCCTATAATATCTAATATCTAAGATGGACGAGCAATAATCGAAAACAAACATTAAGCTAAAATATCCCTTCAACCCCCTCTTTAGATCATGATTGCATGATCTCACTCATGATCTCCCTTCATAGCAGCAGGATCAGCTTGTTTCTGATAATACATGCTAAGATAAACTTTATTGTGAAGTGAGGGATCTGTAATGCGAGTAGCTTTATTAATAAGGCACATAATGAGCTTATACACAAGATAAAGGAAAAGGAAAAAGAGTATAATCATGATTATCATTACTGCAATATCCCTTAGCCAAGAGAATATTCCCCCAAATCCTAGCTCAGTATTCCCAAAGGGACTCCAAGTCTGGCCTATGTTGCAAGCCTCTTATTGCAGCTTGTTCACTTCCTTCCTATGCTGAGCTATCAAATCATAATAATCTGGTATCTCTATACTAGTATTATGTACCCAAGTACAACATTCATAATCCTCCATCATCTCACATAATCCTGTAAGGGCTGAACTCATGCTCTCAATGGCTAGATCATGCAGTTCTAATTGTTTTCTAATGGCCTTAGTTTAAATAATAAGTTTAGAAATGTCATCAGAATTATTTTCCATCATTTCATCAATAATTCCAGAATAATTATTTAACCTTTTAATCAAATCTATTCCCCATCCTGTCCAGGAGGGAAACCATGCCCAGGCCATATCTTTTTCAAGGAATAAATCCCTCTTATTGCGATACTTTAGTGGATATCTTGGATGTAGACTAGCCTCAAGTAAATGTCCCCCTTCAACATACCCCA
The DNA here is from genome assembly GCF_037356315.1 of Lithobates pipiens. Lineage (NCBI taxonomy): Eukaryota > Metazoa > Chordata > Amphibia > Anura > Ranidae > Lithobates > Lithobates pipiens. Next base: position 353,026,934 of record NW_027507718.1, on the reverse strand, counting down.
CTACCCCCATTATTGGTACCAATGAGGCCAAATAACACTAACCCTGAACTTCTTGTGGAATCCAGGGATAACAGGTCTTTCCACAACAGACATACGTGTTGTTACCAAATGAGAGGGGCATTTTTATATCAGTATCTTGATCTACTGCAGCGGCTACTACTAAAACCTGAAACAATGTTTGCAAAGCCTTTTTTCTACTATTTTTAGAGGCAAGAGTTTTATTCAACTCCATCCTTACTCCAGTTTTGTTTGGATGTGTCTGGTATAAAGAACAAGACTCTCCACTAGGGGCCTAACAATCAGAAATACTCAGAACTGAATGAGTGCAGGTACGGGCGTTTCTTGTAGAATTTCCTAAATTGAAACACCAGGTAGGATTATGGCTTCTACTAATATTGTAGAAAGAGACAGTGGGGTTAATTTACTAAGATGAATGCGCTGCGCCAGTTCCTACCTTATTTTATGCACCAGATAAATTATTAAGTGAGAGTATGAACCGGCACACGCATAAGCGCAACAGATAATATGCCAGCGCACGCAATGATATGGCATTGATAATAGCGCACACCATATCATTATACAGTCCATTCACACAGGGGCAACACGACTTCCAGCGCGACTTTGGGAGGCAACTTGGACACGACTTGAGTATTTAATCACAGCATGACTTGGGGCGACTTACAACATGACTTTAAGTCGCCCCCAGTCCAGGCGACTTTAATTTAAAAAAAGAAACCGGCATGGGTTCCCCTCCAAGAGCATACCAGGCCCTTCAGGTCTGGTATGGACATTAAGGGAAACCCCGCGCCAAAGAAAAAATAATGGCGTGGGGGTCCCCCTCTAAGTCCATACCAGACTCTTCAGGTCTGGCATGGATTTTAAGGGCAACCCCGCGCCAAAAAAAATGGCATGGGGTCCCCCTCAAAATCCATACCAGACCCTTATCCGAGCACGCAACCTGGCAGGCCGCAGGAAAAGAGGGGGGATGAGAGAGCCCCCCCGAACCATACCAGCCCACATGCCCTCAACATTGGGATGAGGGCAAGGACCTGGAAGGGGAAACCCAGATCCAGGCCTTCCCCCTTGTGTGAAATGGTAAGGGGGTACTTTTCCCTACCATTTCACCAAAAAAGTGACAAAAGTGTTAAAAATGACAATAGACAGTTTTTGACACCTGGCCGCTGGTTGTGGGGGTCTGCGGACGGGGGCTTATCGGAATCTGGAAGCCCCCTTTAACAAGGGGACACCCAGATCCCGGCCTCAACTTGGGTACAACCAGCCTTTCAGATTTTACATGTGATTATTGCAAGCAGCTAGTATAGCCACTAGCAGCAATATTTGTGTTCCCCCAACGGGATAGGAGAACACAATAGCCGGGAGAACACAATGGTTCCATGGAAGGAATTATTCTCCCATCAACACTGACAGTGATGATGGGGGAATCAAGCTATTTTCTTTCCTGCAACCCGTGTTTGCAGAAAAGAAAATCGCTCCGTCTATGTCCAGCTTTACTTGGCAGCAAAAGCTTCCACACCCAAACCTCCAACTTGACGTGGCACAAATCCATAAGCTTGGCTGACAAGCTGATAATCCTAAAAGAAGCATCGTCACATAAAAGATTAAATAAGCAATGCCGAGCCAATGCAATAGACAGGCTTTCTCAATATCTATTCATGTCATGTTGCTGTAGAGGTTTCTTGTGACTGAAAATCTTAAGTAATGCCTAGTACAGGGCTCAAAATTTCAAGTCCTGAGCTACTAGCCAGGCCTTAAGGGTTACTCGCCACCTAACCCAATCCTTACCATGCACTGAACATACATATAACTGAACCGTGCGTCAGAGGGGGGCGGGGTCACTGGATGGCCCCACCCTCCATTACATAAGAACTGTCAGAAGAAGAGAAGCATCACATAGCGGGAGCCTCCCATTGCACGGAGCGGCCCAAAAAGGAAGCGAGGAAGAAGAGGCGCCGTGGAGGATACCAGACTAGAACACCAGAGCAAGAAGCAGAGGATAGTAGGAAGAAGAAGATGGAGGAAGAAACCGAAGCATGAAGGAAGGAAGAAGACCAGAAGACCAGAAGAAAAAAGATGAAGGAAGAAGACTTTAATAAAGGAATTGTCAAAAACGGTCTCTTTCGTACCCCCTTACTATTTTACATGGGGGACTGGGATCTGGGGATCCCCTTCTTAAAGGGGGCTTCCATATTCTGATAAGCCCCCCACCCGCAGACCCCCACAACCACCAGCCAGGGTTGTGGGGATGATGCCCTTGTCCTCAGCAACATGGGGACAAGGTGCTTTGGGAGGTACCCCAAAGCACCCTCCCAATGTTGAGGGCATGTGGCCTGGTACGGTTCAGGATGGGGGAACGCTCTCTCGTCCCCCCTCTTTTCCTGTGGCCTGTCAGGTTGCGTACTAGGATAAGGGTCTGGTATGGATTTTGAGGGGGGCCACCACGCCGGGTTTTTTTTGGTGCGTAGTTGCCCTTAAAATCCATGCCAGACCTGAAGGGCCTGGTATGGAATTTTGGGGGACCCCCACGCATTTTTTTTTCTTAATGCTAACAGGACCTGTGTGCAAATAGCCTTAAAAAAAACATAAAAGTGAACCAGCACAAAAAAAAGTCAAGTTGAGAGGTGCGCCAGTTCAACTTATGCAAATGCATTTACATGGCTTGACATTTACTAAGATTTTGCCGGCGCAGTGAACCAAAGCACTTGAGCGTGCGCAAATGCCGCTTGCGCATGTGCAGTGCATAAATGTAAAGTGTATTTGCAGGAGCATCAAGCTTGCTCAGAGAAAGTTACCTTTCCATTCTATTTTGGGCATATTTGTTACTTGGACAGTTATAACTATACTTCCTCACATCACCCCCATAATATTGGCACCTAATTCTAAGTTGAATAATGCACGCACCATGTCTATAGCAGCGCACCGATCTCCACCTCCCGTGCGCTGGCATGTTAATAGTAAATGAGGAATTGAGCTGTGTTACAGGCGCAAATTCTTTGTGAATACGAAAACGGCTGTTGTGCATCGGCGTGAGCTGCAACTCATGTCGCAAACCATTTGTAAATCAGCCCCAGTGTCATTTAATATCCTACTAACATTCAAAAGGTCAAGGGCAGATTTCCTTCAAAAAGGTGGGGTAATATTCAAAGGTATAGCCATTAAGGGTATTCTGACAGTACTGGGATGCAGCTTACTACATATCTATCACTTCTGAAATCCTGCATAAGCGTGCGTGCGTGCGTGCGCGTGTGTGTTTCCACAAATGCTTTTTTTTTTTCACAATATTTTTATTGAAAAGATTTTTGGTTAACAGAACAAAAGTAATACATACATCAGAGAATAAAAGGAGAAACATATAGCATGTAACAATCGGTTGCAGTATTAGACAAGTAACTCCACATCAATGTTGTTAACAATAGCATTAAGATAGTATAGAACATTATCTAATGTTGATAGATTACAACAAAATATACTCAGGACCGTAGAGATTCCGTACATATGTAGTGAAGGAAAGAGGGAGGGCAGAAAAAGGGGAAGCAGAAAGAGGAGAAGAAGGTTAAGCAAAAGAGGATGGAGAAGAGTGGAAGAGAGTTGTGTGGGTAAGTATCAAAAAGGTATCGGGGGGCCCATTGTCGAAATAGACATTTCATCAAAGGGGATAGTTATTAAATTATAATAATATAATCTCCAAGTTAGTGATAGATGGAACTTAGGCAGGAAACTGATCTAGCCAAACCTTCCAGAGCCGAATGGCCCTTCCCTCCGATCCCCGCTTCCGGGCGAGGAGGATTTCATATTTACACGTAGTTTGGAGGATACGGTATAAATCAGATATATTTGGCGCTACGGCACTTTTCCATTGTTTGGTTATAAGTGATTTAGCAGCAAGGAGTATATGGATAACCACGGTGCGAAGATCGGGAGGGAAAAGCTCTATACCTAAGTTTAGAAGAGCAAGACTCATATTAGGGGGGGTGAGCATTCCAGTGGTTGAGGAGATCAGACGAAACACTGAGTTCCAGTAACTGCTCAGGTTTTTGCAAGACCATAGGATGTGCTTAAGATTACCTATCTCGCCACAACCTCTCCAACAATGTTGTGAGTGATCGCAGGAAAACTTGCTCAAGCGATAAGGTGTCAGATACCATCTCAGGGTAATCTTCTGGTGGAGTTCCCAGTGGTTGATACATCTAGTGGCCTTATACAGGTTCTAAATGCTACCTGCCACTGTTGAATGGTATAAGTGGTTGCCAAGTCCCTTTCCCATTTTATATGAGATGTGGTTTTAACAAATACTGTTTTTTGTTGAAAGAGCAGGTAAAATATAGATATTCCCTTCTTTTGAGTTTGTGTGGATGTGAGGTAATTCCACGCTGATTCGTGGAGATATAACTTGTGGGATGGAAGTGACTTAAAAAAGTGGGAGATTTGACTATAAGGATAGTTATCCTGGACTTGGAACCCATATTGTTGGACAAGAACATCAAAGGATTTTAAAGAGTTATCATGGAAAAGGTCAGCAATCGTCTCAATTCCCTTATCCCGCCATCTTTTAGTGGGAATGTTGGGAATAATGTCTGTTAGTGTATCTATGGGGACGGGGATATTAATTAAGTTTTCGCCAGGTGACGGGGCTGCACAGAGAGCCCGCCAAGCCAGCAAAGAGGCCTGTATGGTCAGAGGGAGCTGCTTGAGTGGAAACGGTTTCCACCTGTCTATTAAAAGCATAGCTGACAGCGTACTAGTAGGGCATATCGCTTGCTCGATAGATCCCCAAGGCGAGGACTTCGTATTTCGAAACCAGTGTCGAAGTTGGACAAGAAGCGAAGCCCTATAGTAATCTATGAGTATGGGATATCCTACCCCACCAGCATTCCTATGTTTCAGTAAGTAAGTTTTTGAGCATCTGGGTCTTTTGGATTGCCAGACATATTTAGTAATTATGGCATCTAGTCTTTTGAAATATGCAGGGGAGAGAGGTACAGGTAGTGTACGAAAAACATATAGGATCTGTGGTAGGAGGAGCATTTTGAATGAAGCCAGTCTCCCCGACCAAGAGAGTTCTACTTTGGATAATCGGGCAGTCTCTGTAATCAAATGGTCGGAGAGCTGGCGGTAATTAATGTCAGCTAGCTCAGTTGGGTCAGCAACTATCCGGAGACCCAAATAAGTTATGCCCACTTCACTCCAGGTGTAGGAAAACAAGGCCTGTAAGGTATTGCTAAGATTGGTAGGGACATTGATTGGTAAAATTAAGGATTTGGAAAAGTTTATTTTATAATATGAAATTTGGCTAAAATTTTGTAGAATAGAGTGAGCAGCGGGTAAGGATTTCGCGGGGGCATTTAAAAATAAGATGACATCGTCTGCAAACAGGTTGATCTTATGGGAGGTGTTTTGGAAAGTGAAGCCAATTATGTCCGGGTGTGTTCTGATTTTTTCCGCAAGGGGTTCAATAAGTAAATTAAAGATGGAAGGAGAGAGGGGGCACCCCTGCCTCGTGCCATTCGTAATTTTAAAAATCTGAGATAATGTACTTGACGTGTATACCTGCGCAGATGGAGATGAGTAGAGGGCAAGAATAGCAGATAGTATGGGCCCAGTGAACCCAAACTTTTTAAGAACCTGAACCATATACCCCCAGTGTATCCTGTCGAACTCCTTCTCCGCATCCAAAGAAAGGAGCAGAGAAGGCGTCCGACAGGACTTCGCGTGTTGGAGCAGGTCGACAACCCTTCGGGTCGCATCCGAGGGTTGTCTCCCAGTCGTGAATCCGGACTGGTCAGGGTTGATCAGGGAAGGCAGGGTGTCTAAAAGTCTTAAGGCTAGTATTTTTGCATACAGTTTGACATCAGTATTTAGGAGAGATATAGGGCGGAAATTTGACGGGGCATCAGGAGTTTTACCAGGCTTGGGAATAGTAACTACATAAGCTCTAAGCATTTCTGGGGGGAAAGAGGCGTTTAAAATTGCTTTAGAAAAGACGTCTTGTAATGTCGGGGATAACACCGTTTTAAATACTTTATAATAATCATTTGGGAGGCCGTCAGGACCGGGAGACTTGCCTAGGGGTAAGGTATGTATGGCTTTTTGTATTTCTTTCACAGATATAGGGGCATTGAGGGAAGTTAACTGCGAGTGAGACAAGGTTGGGAGATTAAGGGACTGCAAGAAAGTCTGGATATCATCTTCTAAGGGTTGGACTGTGTCAGGGTCTTTGTCTATGTTATAGAGAGAGGAGTAGTATTCGGCAAAAGCGTCCGCTATACCCCTAGGATCTGAGATTTTAGCACCATCAGAAGCTCGCCTAATAAAGGGGATTCTGTTACGGGTTTTGTGGTCTCTTAATTTGTTAGCGAGAAGTTTCCCAGCCCTATTACCATGAGCATAGTGGTTGATTTGCAAAGCCTTGATATATTTATCATGAGAGTCCAAAAGTAAACCCCTCAGCTCGTAACGGAGGGCTGTCAACTTGTCTGCCAAGAGAGCCCCAGGAGTGACCTTATTTTGAGCCTCAATGGTTTTAATTTCTTGAAGCAGAGAATCTAATTTGCTCGATCTCTGTTTCTTAAGCCTGGAGCTGAGTTGTAGCAAAATACCCCTCATATACGCCTTGTGGGCGCACCATAGGGTCATAGGGTCGGAGACAGAGTTTTTGTTGATGTCAAAAAATTCTTGTAGTGTTTTTGTTAAGGAGGTCACATATCCGGGTATCCGAAGCAGACTTGAGTCAGCCCTCCATACAAAATCTCCCGAAGGGACATCCCTCTCCGCCACCACCACCGATACCGGCGCATGATCTGACCAAGTTATGTCATGGATAGCGGAGGAGGATGTTGCCCGCAATAAACCTCTATCCCCAACAATCATATCTATACGGGAATAAGTATTATGCCTAGCTGAGTGAAATGAAAAATCCTTTTCACCAGGATGTCTACATCTCCAGATGTCATACAGTTCTGCGGAGTGCAAAGTGGATTGGAGTGTGGGTAAAAGCCTCTTAGACTTAGATGTAGTGTCAATATTGTAGTCCATAGTGATGTTGAAATCGCCACCAATAAGTAAAGCACCCTGTTTAACTTCATTAATTTTTTTCAGTAGCCTTTTCAAAAATCTGATGAGAGTTTGGAGCGTAGAGGCTAACTACCGTATAGAGTTTGTTGTTGATTTCTCCAATAACAATGACATAGCGACCTCCCGGGTCAGTAGTAAAAGACTTGAGAGTGAAGGTTACAGAAGCACTGATGAGAATAGCAACTCCTTTATGTTTACGTGACACCGAGGCTTGGAAAATATGTGGGAATTTTTTATGATGGAGTCTATGTTGGTCCTGTAGTGTGAGATGTGACTCTTGTATGCAAAGGACATCGGCCTTCAGCTTGCCGGCCTCCTTCCAGAGGGCAGCTCTTTTAGCCGGGTGGTTAAGCCCATGTGTATTAAAAGAAACAAACTTTACCATTGGCAACCTTTATAGGGAAGAGAGTGTAGTAAGCATACCCAAGCGGTCCTGGTTGGATAAAGGTCCTCGAGTATCCTGTTGTGGAAACGATCTTCAGCAGTAAGACTGGGAATCCGAGAAATTGAACGAGTCCATCCTGTGAAGAAGTGAGGGGGGAATAGAACAGAAGGGAGAGAGAAAAAAAGAAAAAAAACAGCAAACAAGGGAAAGCAAAACCAACATGGTTGCACGTAGAGAAAGAGAAGCAGTAAAAAAAAATAAACTCGGAGCTTTATCCTGCTCCGGACTAAGAAAAGGGCCCTTTCCAGGAGCCCGTGGCAGAATTTCTGCACTAAATGTCATGGGGTGTAGAAAACACTCAGTGGCATACGTGCTAGGGGAGCCGGGTATTGTCGAATAGGATGGTAGTGTGTGACGGAGAGATCAAGTGCGTCTCCTGGAGGAGGCATTTTTGTGTTTCCTGGATACAACCTGCCAGGTGTCGCCGACATCCATTGAAGCTGGTGGAGAAGTGTGAGGTTCTGATTGAGCTGGAAGGATGTCCCATGCTCTAAGCAGCTTCAGTCCTTCCTCCAGGGAATTGACCACAGACACCTGCTCATCTTTAGTGATATGTAACTTAGCCGGGTATCCCCAGCGGTATAAGATGGCGTGGTTACGCAGAGCTTTAGTAATGGATAACAGGGCTTTACGTTTCTGCATGGTGTACTGGGACAAATCCGCAAAAAGCTGAATATGTGCATAGCATTCAGGTGGTTGTTTATTTTTGCGATGAGCAGACATGAAATTTTCCTTAATGTGGTAAAAATGTACCCGCATAAGAACATCCCTGGGGATGTTGTCTGGTAAATGGGACGGTTTGGGGATTCGATGGATCCTGTCAATCACTAAATCAGAGTCAGTAACGTCCGGCAGAAAGGATCTCATCATAGTTTGAGCATATTGCAATAGTTGGCCCGGGGTGATCACTTCGGGGATCCCCCTGATTTTGAGGTTGTTGCGGCGGGATCTATCCTCAAGGTCAGCGACCTTTGACCTAAGCCAGGACACCTCGTCAGCCTGCTCATTGTGGGCATCAACTAATGAGTTATAAGAGGTGGCATAATCGCCCATTTTTTCCTCCACATGAGATACTCTGTCTCCCAGCTCCCCCATGTCTGCCTTAAAACTCCGCATGCAGTCCATTAGGTCCGCGTGGAGGGAGCTGCGAAGGGACACTAGCATGTCTTTCAACGTGGTGTCAGACACCGGCTGGTTGGTGGTGGGGAACGAATGGAGCGTTTCTGCTAGTTCCCTAGTATCATCCAAGCCCTCGTGGTCCCCGCTAGTGATGGCCGAACGGTTCGCCCGGCGGTCGTTTCGCGGCGAATTTCCGACATTCGCGGTCCGCACGTTCGAACGCCTTTTTCCGTCGTTCGCCGCGGCGGACTTACGTGTTTAATGTATACAAGAACTTTAACCTTTGGTGACACGTTTATCATGTGATACAGGACAGCCAATTGAGACATGACAGCACATGGACACTTGTACATTCCCCCTAACCTATAAATACACCCGATCCGGTGGCCATTTTACATTCTTTCTTCTGTTACGATAGGGACAGGTTCCTGTGTGGAGTAGGGAGAGATAAACCACTAGCTATTTGGTACACAAAAGTTCTTTTCAGGACTGGTATAGGTGTTAGGTGTTGATAGGTTTGCTGTGCTGCTGATTCTTGCAGCAGCCTGAGTGTCTTTTGTTAGTTTAGAGAAAGGGAAAGGACGGTGTATGCTACAGGGACAGCCAGATTAGTCTTTCATCATCATCATCATCATCATCATCATTAGCTGTTACTATCAAGGTCCACAAAAGAGCTGTTCCAGTAACCACTAATCGTTCTCTTTTTTTGCCAATTTGTATAGGGACAGGAAGGAAGCAGTGTTGTCAGGCAGTGAGGGTAATTTTAAAGACTTGCTGTTATTATTAGTTCCACAAAGGTTCTTTTCAGGACTGGTATCAGTGGTACAGTAATAGGCTTGTACATGTATAATATTCTTTCTTCCAAATATAGAAAGGATATTATACTTGACTGCTGCCCTTCTGCTGCAGTCTGCTAAACATTCACAACTCACTTGTTCCACAAAAGTTCTTATAAGGACTGGTAACTTGGTATAGGGTGCTACGGTACATAGGCTTGAGTGCGGTACAGTCTGCTGTTCTGTAAGGACCGCTATCGGTCCACAATAGATAGGGTTGACGTGCACCACTGCTGACCGCTGCCCTATACTGCAGCAGTCCTTCAGCGGTATAGGGACTGACGTACAGTCTGCTAATCACTAACACACAACCTGCTTGTTCCACAAAAGTTCTTATAAGGACTGGTAACTTGGTATAGGGTGCTACGGTACATAGGCTTGAGTGCGGTACAGTCTGCTGTTCTGTAAGGACCGCTATCGGTCCACAATAGATAGGGTTGACGTGCACCACTGCTGACCGCTGCCCTATACTGCAGCAGTCCTTCAGCGGTATAGGGACTGACGTACAGTCTGCTAAACACTAATACACAACCTGCTTGGTCCACAAAAGTTCTTATAAGGACTGGTAACTTGGTATAGGGTGCTACGGTACATAGGCTTGAGTGCGGTACAGTCTGCTGTTCTGTAAGGACCGCTATCGGTCCACAATAGATAGGGTTGACGTGCACCACTGCTGACCGCTGCCCTATACTGCAGCAGTCCTTCAGCGGTATAGGGACTGACGTACAGTCTGCTAAACACTAATACACAACCTGCTTGGTCCACAAAAGTTCTTATAAGGACTGGTAACTTGGTATAGGGTGCTACGGTACATAGGCTTGAGTGCGGTACAGTCTGCTGTTCTGTAAGGACCGCTATCGGTCCACAATAGATAGGGTTGACGTGCACCACTGCTGACCGCTCACCTATACTGCAGCAGTCCTTCAGCGGTATAGGGACTGACGTACAGTCTGCTAATCACTAACACACAACCTGCTTGTTCCACAAAAGTTCTTATAAGGACTGGTAACTTGGTATAGGGTGCTACGGTACATAGGCTTGAGTGCGGTACAGTCTGCTGTTCTGTAAGGACCGCTATCGGTCCACAATAGATAGGGTTGACGTGCACCACTGCTGACCGCTGCCCTATACTGCAGCAGTCCTTCAGCGGTATAGGGACTGACGTACAGTCTGCTAATCACTAACACACAACCTGCTTGTTCCACAAAAGTTCTTATAAGGACTGGTAACTTGGTATAGGGTGCTACGGTACATAGGCTTGAGTGCGGTACAGTCTGCTGTTCTGTAAGGACCGCTATCGGTCCACAATAGATAGGGTTGACGTGCACCACTGCTGACCGCTGCCCTATACTGCAGCAGTCCTTCAGCGGTATAGGGACTGACGTACAGTCTGCTAAACACTAATACACAACCTGCTTGGTCCACAAAAGTTCTTATAAGGACTGGTAACTTGGTATAGGGTGCTACGGTACATAGGCTTGAGTGCGGTACAGTCTGCTGTTCTGTAAGGACCGCTATAGGTCCACAATAGATAGGGTTGACGTGCACCACTGCTGACCGCTCACCTATACTGCAGCAGTCCTTCAGCGGTATAGGGACTGACGTACAGTCTGCTAATCACTAACACACAACCTGCTTGTTCCACAAAAGTTCTTATAAGGACTGGTAACTTGGTATAGGGTGCTACGGTACATAGGCTTGAGTGCGGTACAGTCTGCTGTTCTGTAAGGACCGCTATCGGTCCACAATAGATAGGGTTGACGTGCACCACTGCTGACCGCTGCCCTATACTGCAGCAGTCCTTCAGCGGTATAGGGACTGACGTACAGTCTGCTAAACACTAATACACAACCTGCTTGGTCCACAAAAGTTCTTATAAGGACTGGTAACTTGGTATAGGGTGCTACGGTACATAGGCTTGAGTGCGGTACAGTCTGCTGTTCTGTAAGGACCGCTATCGGTCCACAATAGATAGGGTTGACGTGCACCACTGCTGACCGCTGCCCTATACTGCAGCAGTCCTTCAGCGGTATAGGGACTGACGTACAGTCTGCTAATCACTAACACACAACCTGCTTGTTCCACAAAAGTTCTTATAAGGACTGGTAACTTGGTATAGGGTGCTACGGTACATAGGCTTGAGTGCGGTACAGTCTGCTGTTCTGTAAGGACCGCTATCGGTCCACAATAGATAGGGTTGACGTGCACCACTGCTGACCGCTGCCCTATACTGCAGCAGTCCTTCAGCGGTATAGGGACTGACGTACAGTCTGCTAAACACTAATACACAACCTGCTTGGTCCACAAAAGTTCTTATAAGGACTGGTAACTTGGTATAGGGTGCTACGGTACATAGGCTTGAGTGCGGTACAGTCTGCTGTTCTGTAAGGACCGCTATAGGTCCACAATAGATAGGGTTGACGTGCACCACTGCTGACCGCTCACCTATACTGCAGCAGTCCTTCAGCGGTATAGGGACTGACGTACAGTCTGCTAATCACTAACACACAACCTGCTTGTTCCACAAAAGTTCTTATAAGGACTGGTAACTTGGTATAGGGTGCTACGGTACATAGGCTTGAGTGCGGTACAGTCTGCTGTTCTGTAAGGACCGCTATCGGTCCACAATAGATAGGGTTGACGTGCACCACTGCTGACCGCTGCCCTATACTGCAGCAGTCCTTCAGCGGTATAGGGACTGACGTACAGTCTGCTAAACACTAATACACAACCTGCTTGGTCCACAAAAGTTCTTATAAGGACTGGTAACTTGGTATAGGGTGCTACGGTACATAGGCTTGAGTGCGGTACAGTCTGCTGTTCTGTAAGGACCGCTATCGGTCCACAATAGATAGGGTTGACGTGCACCACTGCTGACCGCTGCCCTATACTGCAGCAGTCCTTCAGCGGTATAGGGACTGACGTACAGTCTGCTAATCACTAACACACAACCTGCTTGTTCCACAAAAGTTCTTATAAGGACTGGTAACTTGGTATAGGGTGCTACGGTACATAGGCTTGAGTGCGGTACAGTCTGCTGTTCTGTAAGGACCGCTATCGGTCCACAATAGATAGGGTTGACGTGCACCACTGCTGACCGCTGCCCTATACTGCAGCAGTCCTTCAGCGGTATAGGGACTGACGTACAGTCTGCTAAACACTAATACACAACCTGCTTGGTCCACAAAAGTTCTTATAAGGACTGGTAACTTGGTATAGGGTGCTACGGTACATAGGCTTGAGTGCGGTACAGTCTGCTGTTCTGTAAGGACCGCTATAGGTCCACAATAGATAGGGTTGACGTGCACCACTGCTGACCGCTCACCTATACTGCAGCAGTCCTTCAGCGGTATAGGGACTGACGTACAGTCTGCTAATCACTAACACACAACCTGCTTGTTCCACAAAAGTTCTTATAAGGACTGGTAACTTGGTATAGGGTGCTACGGTACATAGGCTTGAGTGCGGTACAGTCTGCTGTTCTGTAAGGACCGCTATCGGTCCACAATAGATAGGGTTGACGTGCACCACTGCTGACCGCTGCCCTATACTGCAGCAGTCCTTCAGCGGTATAGGGACTGACGTACAGTCTGCTAAACACTAATACACAACCTGCTTGGTCCACAAAAGTTCTTATAAGGACTGGTAACTTGGTATAGGGTGCTACGGTACATAGGCTTGAGTGCGGTACAGTCTGCTGTTCTGTAAGGACCGCTATCGGTCCACAATAGATAGGGTTGACGTGCACCACTGCTGACCGCTCACCTATACTGCAGCAGTCCTTCAGCGGTATAGGGACTGACGTACAGTCTGCTAATCACTAACACACAACCTGCTTGTTCCACAAAAGTTCTTATAAGGACTGGTAACTTGGTATAGGGTGCTACGGTACATAGGCTTGAGTGCGGTACAGTCTGCTGTTCTGTAAGGACCGCTATCGGTCCACAATAGATAGGGTTGACGTGCACCACTGCTGACCGCTCACCTATACTGCAGCAGTCCTTCAGCGGTATAGGGACTAAGAGTTTTGTCACAGGGTCATTTAAAAAATGACATGCAGAGGAAGAGGCAGGCCCTTCCGCAGGGGTGGTAGGGGTAGGGCAGGAGCAACAGGCTTGAGCCAAAGTGGGAAGTTGCAGAAGGTGCGTTCAATTACTTTAAAGGATGCACCAGACTTGGTTGAGTGGCTCGCTCAGCCTTACTCTTCTGCACCCTCCTCATCCTCTCGATCTGCACCCTCTTCTTCACTCTCTGCTATGTGCACCCCCAAAGACACTACCACCAACAACACGACCACCACCACCACCACCACATACCTTCCGCTTGAGTCACTGGAATTATTTTCCGATCCATATCAAGAGGACATTTCTGATGCGCAGCCACTCTTGGTATTGGATCAGGAAGAGGAGGTAGCAACAAGCGCTACTCAGCAGTCTGACGCCAGTACCCAGATCAGCCCAAGGAGGAGGTTGGTCCCCGGTGTTGCTGCCTACTCCGAGATCTCTACTTATAGCGGTGGGGAAGGTGACGTTGATGATGACGTGTCTAGTGATGTCACGTGGGTGCCCACAAGAGAGGAAGAGGAGGGGAGTTCAGAGGGAGATATGGACCAGCAGATAGGGAGGAGAAGCAGCAATGACTTACATTGCACAGCAGGGACAAAGCAGACTGCAAATGTATCAGGAGCGAGTCATCGACCATGTACGGTCACATCTGGCGCTCCCAGGACACCGGCACATGGCTCCGCAGTGTGGGCTTTTTTTAACGTGTCCGCTGCTGACAATAGCGTTGCCATCTGCAATCTTTGCAGTCAACGCGTTAGTCGCGGTAAGCCCAATACTCACCTAGGGACGACCGCCTTAAGAAGGCACATGAGCAGCCATCACCGAGCCCAGTGGGAGCAACGGAACACACAAAGCCACACTGCAGGCTCTCACCGTCCAGCCTCGTCTTCTACTTCTCCTTCTCCTCTCTCCTCACAATTGTCCTCCACTCCACCTTCCATCACGCCAAGCTCACATTTTTCTGCAAAAAGGCAGGCTTCCGTGGGCCTAATGTTTGAGCGTAAAAAAATGATGATGCCTGATAACCCTCTTGCCCAACGGTTGGCGGCTGGCTTGTCAGAACTCATAGCCCGCCAACTACTGCCATATAAACTGGTGGACTCGGAGGCCTTTCGCAAATTTGTGGCCATTGGAACACCACAATGGAAGGTCCCAGGAAGGAAGTATTTCTCAGAGAAGGGCATCCCAGAGCTATATGGCCATGTTCAGCGGCAAGTGAATGTATCTCTGGCACACAGTGTCGGTGCCAAGATACATCTGACCACAGACACGTGGTCTAGCAAACACGGGCAGGGAAGGTATATCAGTTTTACTGCCCACTGGGTGAACCTTCTGACGGCCGTCAAGCATGTAACCCGTGGCACCCGTGTAGATTTGGTTTTACCGCCACGGATTGCATGCAGGCCTGACTCTTCTTCTCCTCCTCCTACTCCATCCTCCTCCCTCTCCTCCTCAGCTGCCTCCTCCTTTTCCGCTGCTAGCGTCTCTTCCACTGCACCGCCCAAGCTCCCCAGAACCTATTCCACATGCCAGGTGAGACGTTGCCATGCCGTGCTGCGTCTGTTGTGCCTGGAAGCAAAGAGCCACACTGGCCCGGCACTCCTTTCAGCTTTGCGTTCACAGGCAGATGAGTGGCTAACACCGCTCAATTTGACAGTTGGTAAAGTGGTGTGTGACAACGGTGCCAATCTGCTTAGCGCATTGAAACAGGGCAAAATCACGCACGTGCCGTGCATGGCACACGTCTTAAACTTGGTCGTGCAGCGATTCCTTGTCAAATACCCTGGGGTCCAGGACATCTTGCGGCAGGCAAGGAAAATCTCGGCCCATTTCAGAAGATCTTACACGGCCATGGCTCGCCTTGCTGACATTCAGCGGCGACACCATCTGCCGGTCAGACGTCTTATTTGCGATTGCCCGACGCGATGGAACTCAACCTTCTATATGCTTGATAGGCTGCTCCAGCAGAAACGTGCAGTTAACGTCTACCTGTATGAACTCTGCGAAAGAAACGGTTCTGGGGAGCTGGGTTTTTTTTCACCGCGCCAGTGGCTGCTCATGCGCGACACATGCAGACTTCTGCGGCCATTTGAGGAGATCACCAAACTGGTCAGTCGCAGCCATGGCGCCATCAGTGACATGGTACCTTATGCCTTCTTTCTGGAGCGTGCATTGCGTCGTGTCATTGATCAGGCTGTGGAGGAGCAGGAGCGGGAAGATGAGGAAGTCGCAATGCTGGATGAATTCCCAGGGGGGGCTACTCTATCTGAGACAAGTCAACAACAGGAGTCTGATGAGGAGTCAGAGGAGGATGGTGCCGGGGCGGATGAGCAGGAGCAAGAAGAGCATGCTTTAAACCTTTCTGGGATCCCTGTTGTGCGTGGATGGGGAGAGGAGAATGAAGAGGACGACATTATCCTGGATGATGAGCAGGAGCCAGGCCACCACACCGCTTCCACTTTAGTGCAAATGGGGGCCTTCATGCTCCAGTGTTTTAATAGGGACCCCCGTATAAAAAGCATGAGGGTCAAGGACCAGTACTGGGTGGCAACGTACTTAGACCCCCGGTACAAACACAAAATGGCGGAAATGTTACCGCCGTCGCAGAGGGCTGTCAGAATGCAGCACTTCCAGGCCTTGCTTCGAGAAATGCTGCATTCTGCTTTTGCGTGCGCTGGCAGAGGAGCAATTCCCACTCCCAGAGAAGGATTTGCGGGTACCAATCCAACAGCGCCTGCAAGAAGAGGCCGGTTTGAAGATGTGTTGGTGACTTCGGATATGAGGTCATTCTTTCAGCCGACCCATCGACAGGTGTCATCCGGATCCAGCATCAGGGAACGCCTAGACCGTCAGGTGTCCGACTACATTGGGTTAACGGCCGATGTGGACGCTCTGAGGAGTGATGAACCCCTAGACTACTGGGTGGGCAGGCTTGACCTCTGGCCAGAGCTTGCCCAATTTGCAATCGAACTGTTGGCTTGCCCCTCATCCAGTGTCCTGTCCGAAAGGACGTTCAGCGCAGCAGGGGGGATTGTGACCGATAAGCGTACTCGCCTAGCTCACCACAGTGTTAACTACCTCACATTTCTAAAAATGAATGAGGCATGGATCTCGGAGGAATTCAACACATGTGACCAGTAGACCATGTATATGTCTATAAACTATTTTTTTAATCAAGCACACAGACCTTCTTAATTCATTTGGCTCACTTCCTTGACCCAAAAAAGCACACCGTACTATATGCCCCTACCCTCCTCTTTGAAGAGGTTGAGCGGTGTCATATTTCTACTGGGGCTGCTTATGATATCCCTGTGCTGTGCTGACTTCCTCCTGGGGGTTCTTATTATGAAGGGATCACACTATCCCTGTGCTGTGCTGACTTCCTCCTGGGGGTTCTTATTATGAGGGGATCACACCATCCCTGTGCTGTGCTGACTTCCTCCTGGGGCTGCTTACGGTGCTGCTGTCAGTGCTGTATGTCACGGTGCTGCTGTCAGTGCTGTATGTCACGGTGCTGCTGTCAGCGCTGTATGTCACGGTGCTGCTGTCAGCGCTGTATGTCACGGTGCTGCTGTCAGCGCTGTATGTCACGGTGCTGCTGTCAGCGCTGTATGTCACGGTGCTGCTGTCAGCGCTGTATGTCACGGTGCTGCTGTCAGCGCTGTATGTCACGGTGCTGCTGTCAGCGCTGTATGTCACGGTGCTGCTGTCAGCGCTGTATGTCACGGTGCTGCTGTCAGCGCTGTATGTCACGGTGCTGCTGTCAGTGCTCTGTATTACGGTGCTGCTGTCAGATGCCTCTATCACGGTGCATGTGTCATTCCGGTATGTCACGCTGCTGGTGATCATCTCCTGCACCCTCTTCTTTGCCTACCCTGGTCCCTGACCTTCCCTCTCCTCCATTGCCTTCATTAGCTCCATAGTCCTGAATTGTTAGAACAATTTCCCAAATAAAATAAAAATGCTTGTAGTTATCGATCCCAAATTCACCTCATACATGTATTATGTCATTGTCCAGATGGTGGGACTACGTTTTACCCCCTAATAATTACCACGTGGCCGCAAATTCGACATGAAGGTTTGCAAAGTTCGCCTCCCATTGAAGTCAATGGGGCCCGCGGCGAACGTTCTGTTTCGCGAACGTTTGGGTCCGTTCGCATTTCGCGTTCGCGAAACGTCCCGTCGGAAGTTCGTCCATCACTAGTCCCCGCTCACCTTGTCGGCGGTCACGTCTACCGTCAGACGGGGTTTAGATTTCGCCGGGCTCCGGGACAGCGGAGAGGAGACATCCGGAGGGTCTCTGGACACGCTGGTGCTGTGCCTCGGGCTCGGAGAGGATGTCGCAGATTCGCTGGAGGTAGGCGGCGAGGCGTCTCCGGCGCCATCTTGGAGTAGGCCGCGGTCTTTCTGCGGGAAGAAGTGTTGAAGTTTATGGAGCTGTGAGACTCCTTTCCTCTTTTTGGCCATGCCGAGGGAATGAGGGATAGTTCCCACGCAGGTAGTGGTTAGATAGAGTTAAAGTCCTCTCCGTTAAGCGTCGTTCCCCGGTCTCCAGCACGGAGCTATCTGCTCACGCGTCCATGCAGTAGCTCGGTAGCCACGCCCCCCCCCCCCCCACAAATGCTTTTGATAGCACCCAAGTCCTCAGGTGGTAAATACAGTTAGTGATGATCCAAGTAGGCAGGAACACTCACATCAGGAAAGGCAGGATCAGGAGACAATATGCCTTGCCAGAAGTCTGATGTTAAATAAGCAAAGTTATATTCTCTGGCCAGACCTGCTTATCCACGAACTCCAGGAAATCCTCCTTCGTCTGCTTGGACTTCTGCTTGAGGGTCTCCTGTATCCGAGATCCCCTTCCCGCTCTTGGGTTTCTGGACAATCTTTTTCACTCAGCTGCCATGGATCCAGGATTGGCAATTTTCAACCAGGATAGCTGTTCTGGTCCTGCAACCACCGTAGTAGGAGGTCCAAAAGGATACTCTCGCTTCTTGTTTCTATGCAACTGCTGGACCACCACCGTGTCTCCCACCTTGAAAGGATGGGTAGGATCCTGTGAAGAAAAAGGAGAGGTGCGAGCGACATTTCTCTCTATTGTATCCAATGTTTTTATTTGTTTCCTCACATACTCTGACTGTGCCAAATCCCCCTGATCTATCATAAGAGGTGCTCTAGCCCAGGGAGTGGGAAAAGGGGGACCCATTAGTACTTCAAAGGGAGAATAGCCTGTAGTCTTGGATGGAGTACTTCTCATCTCTGCCAAGACCGCTGGGAGAACCTTCTTCCAATGGACAAAGGTTCCTCCTGTGGCTTTCCTTATTCTATCTTTCACTGCCCAGTTTGTCCTTTCCACTATCCCTGAACTCTGGGGGTGATATGGAATGTGAAACTTCCATTCTATTTGGAGTGAATATACCAAATCCTGGCATACTTTTGACGTAAAAGCAGGGCCCCTGTCTGAATTGATTTGAATTGGACACCCCCACCGAGGAATGATTTCCTGGGGGAGAATTTTTACTACTGTTTGTGCATCTTCCTTGGTGGTTACAAAATGTTCCACCCATCTGGAAAACATGTCCACAATCACCAAAAGATATTCATGTGTTTTGCCTAGCTTGGGCATGTGTGTGAAATCAACTTGCAAATGTGTAAAAGGAGTTGTTGGATATATTAGGTGTTCATGTTTGGCTTTGTGTGAGTTATTTGGATTGTTACTGATACATGTGATGCATCTTGATACATAATCCTTAACCCTCCCAGGGAGTTCTGAGATGTAAAAGTCTTTCTCCAGCATTTCATAAGTGGCTTTTAGTGATGGACGAACTTCCGACGGGACGTTTCGCGAAAGCGAAATGCGAACGGACCCAAACGTTCGCGAAACCGAACGTTCGCCGCGGGCCCCATTGACTTCAATGGGAGGCGAACTTTGCAAACCTTCATGTCGAATTTGCGGCCACGTGGTAATTATTAGGGGGTAAAACGTAGTCCCACCATCTGGACAATGACATAATACATGTATGAGGTGAATTTGGGATCGATAACTACAAGCATTTTTATTTTATTTGGGAAATTGTTCTAACAATTCAGGACTATGGAGCTAATGAAGGCAATGGAGGAGAGGGAAGGTCAGGGACCAGGGTAGGCAAAGAAGAGGGTGCAGGAGATGATCACCAGCAGCGTGACATACCGGAATGACACATGCACCGTGATAGAGGCATCTGACAGCAGCACCGTAATACAGAGCACTGACAGCAGCACCGTGACATACAGCGCTGACAGCAGCACCGTGACATACAGCGCTGACAGCAGCACCGTGACATACAGCGCTGACAGCAGCACCGTGACATACAGCGCTGACAGCAGCACCGTGACATACAGCGCTGACAGCAGCACCGTGACATACAGCGCTGACAGCAGCACCGTGACATACAGCGCTGACAGCAGCACCGTGACATACAGCGCTGACAGCAGCACCGTGACATACAGCGCTGACAGCAGCACCGTGACATACAGCGCTGACAGCAGCACCGTGACATACAGCGCTGACAGCAGCACCGTGACATACAGCGCTGACAGCAGCACCGTGACATACAGCGCTGACAGCAGCACCGTGACATACAGCACTGACAGCAGCACCGTAAGCAGCCCCAGGAGGAAGTCAGCACAGCACAGGGATGGTGTGATCCCCTCATAATAAGAACCCCCAGGAGGAAGTCAGCACAGCACAGGGATAGTGTGATCCCTTCATAATAAGAACCCCCAGGAGGAAGTCAGCACAGCACAGGGATATCATAAGCAGCCCCAGTAGAAATATGACACCGCTCAACCTCTTCAAAGAGGAGGGTAGGGGCATATAGTACGGTGTGCTTTTTTGGGTCAAGGAAGTGAGCCAAATGAATTAAGAAGGTCTGTGTGCTTGATTAAAAAAATAGTTTATAGACATATACATGGTCTACTGGTCACATGTGTTGAATTCCTCCGAGATCCATGCCTCATTCATTTTTAGAAATGTGAGGTAGTTAACACTGTGGTGAGCTAGGCGAGTACGCTTATCGGTCACAATCCCCCCTGCTGCGCTGAACGTCCTTTCGGACAGGACACTGGATGAGGGGCAAGCCAACAGTTCGATTGCAAATTGGGCAAGCTCTGGCCAGAGGTCAAGCCTGCCCACCCAGTAGTCTAGGGGTTCATCACTCCTCAGAGCGTCCACATCGGCCGTTAACCCAATGTAGTCGGACACCTGACGGTCTAGGCGTTCCCTGATGCTGGATCCGGATGACACCTGTCGATGGGTCGGCTGAAAGAATGACCTCATATCCGAAGTCACCAACACATCTTCAAACCGGCCTCTTCTTGCAGGCGCTGTTGGATTGGTACCCGCAAATCCTTCTCTGGGAGTGGGAATTGCTCCTCTGCCAGCGCACGCAAAAGCAGAATGCAGCATTTCTCGAAGCAAGGCCTGGAAGTGCTGCATTCTGACAGCCCTCTGCGACGGCGGTAACATTTCCGCCATTTTGTGTTTGTACCGGGGGTCTAAGTACGTTGCCACCCAGTACTGGTCCTTGACCCTCATGCTTTTTATACGGGGGTCCCTATTAAAACACTGGAGCATGAAGGCCCCCATTTGCACTAAAGTGGAAGCGGTGTGGTGGCCTGGCTCCTGCTCATCATCCAGGATAATGTCGTCCTCTTCATTCTCCTCTCCCCATCCTCGCACAACAGGGATCCCAGAAAGGTTTAAAGCATGCTCTTCTTGCTCCTGCTCATCCGCCCCGGCACCATCCTCCTCTGACTCCTCATCAGACTCCTGTTGTTGACTTGTCTCAGATAGAGTAGCCCCCCCTGGGAATTCATCCAGCATTGCGACTTCCTCATCTTCCCGCTCCTGCTCCTCCACAGCCTGATCAATGACACGACGCAATGCACGCTCCAGAAAGAAGGCATAAGGTACCATGTCACTGATGGCGCCATGGCTGCGACTGACCAGTTTGGTGATCTCCTCAAATGGCCGCAGAAGTCTGCATGTGTCGCGCATGAGCAGCCACTGGCGCGGTGAAAAAAAACCCAGCTCCCCAGAACCGTTTCTTTCGCAGAGTTCATACAGGTAGACGTTAACTGCACGTTTCTGCTGGAGCAGCCTATCAAGCATATAGAAGGTTGAGTTCCATCGCGTCGGGCAATCGCAAATAAGACGTCTGACCGGCAGATGGTGTCGCCGCTGAATGTCAGCAAGGCGAGCCATGGCCGTGTAAGATCTTCTGAAATGGGCCGAGATTTTCCTTGCCTGCCGCAAGATGTCCTGGACCCCAGGGTATTTGACAAGGAATCGCTGCACGACCAAGTTTAAGACGTGTGCCATGCACGGCACGTGCGTGATTTTGCCCTGTTTCAATGCGCTAAGCAGATTGGCACCGTTGTCACACACCACTTTACCAACTGTCAAATTGAGCGGTGTTAGCCACTCATCTGCCTGTGAACGCAAAGCTGAAAGGAGTGCCGGGCCAGTGTGGCTCTTTGCTTCCAGGCACAACAGACGCAGCACGGCATGGCAACGTCTCACCTGGCATGTGGAATAGGTTCTGGGGAGCTTGGGCGGTGCAGTGGAAGAGACGCTAGCAGCGGAAAAGGAGGAGGCAGCTGAGGAGGAGAGGGAGGAGGATGGAGTAGGAGGAGGAGAAGAAGAGTCAGGCCTGCATGCAATCCGTGGCGGTAAAACCAAATCTACACGGGTGCCACGGGTTACATGCTTGACGGCCGTCAGAAGGTTCACCCAGTGGGCAGTAAAACTGATATACCTTCCCTGCCCGTGTTTGCTAGACCACGTGTCTGTGGTCAGATGTATCTTGGCACCGACACTGTGTGCCAGAGATACATTCACTTGCCGCTGAACATGGCCATATAGCTCTGGGATGCCCTTCTCTGAGAAATACTTCCTTCCTGGGACCTTCCATTGTGGTGTTCCAATGGCCACAAATTTGCGAAAGGCCTCCGAGTCCACCAGTTTATATGGCAGTAGTTGGCGGGCTATGAGTTCTGACAAGCCAGCCGCCAACCGTTGGGCAAGAGGGTTATCCGGCGTCATCATTTTTTTACGCTCAAACATTAGGCCCACGGAAGCCTGCCTTTTTGCAGAAAAATGTGAGCTTGGCGTGATGGAAGGTGGAGTGGAGGACAATTGTGAGGAGAGAGGAGAAGGAGAAGTAGAAGACGAGGCTGGACGGTGAGAGCCTGCAGTGTGGCTTTGTGTGTTCCGTTGCTCCCACTGGGCTCGGTGATGGCTGCTCATGTGCCTTCTTAAGGCGGTCGTCCCTAGGTGAGTATTGGGCTTACCGCGACTAACGCGTTGACTGCAAAGATTGCAGATGGCAACGCTATTGTCAGCAGCGGACACGTTAAAAAAAGCCCACACTGCGGAGCCATGTGCCGGTGTCCTGGGAGCGCCAGATGTGACCGTACATGGTCGATGACTCGCTCCTGATACATTTGCAGTCTGCTTTGTCCCTGCTGTGCAATGTAAGTCATTGCTGCTTCTCCTCCCTATCTGCTGGTCCATATCTCCCTCTGA
Source organism: Lithobates pipiens (assembly GCF_037356315.1). NCBI lineage: Eukaryota > Metazoa > Chordata > Amphibia > Anura > Ranidae > Lithobates > Lithobates pipiens. The sequence continues at coordinate 353,003,816 of NW_027507718.1, read as the reverse complement.
ACTCCCCTCCTCTTCCTCTCTTGTGGGCACCCACGTGACATCACTAGACACGTCATCATCAACGTCACCTTCCCCACCGCTATAAGTAGAGATCTCGGAGTAGGCAGCAACACCGGGGACCAACCTCCTCCTTGGGCTGATCTGGGTACTGGCGTCAGACTGCTGAGTAGCGCTTGTTGCTACCTCCTCTTCCTGATCCAATACCAAGAGTGGCTGCGCATCAGAAATGTCCTCTTGATATGGATCGGAAAATAATTCCAGTGACTCAAGCGGAAGGTATGTGGTGGTGGTGGTCGTGTTGTTGGTGGTAGTGTCTTTGGGGGTGCACATAGCAGAGAGTGAAGAAGAGGGTGCAGATCGAGAGGATGAGGAGGGTGCAGAAGAGTAAGGCTGAGCGAGCCACTCAACCAAGTCTGGTGCATCCTTTAAAGTAATTGAACGCACCTTCTGCAACTTCCCACTTTGGCTCAAGCCTGTTGCTCCTGCCCTACCCCTACCACCCCTGCGGAAGGGCCTGCCTCTTCCTCTGCCTGTCATTTTTTAAATGACCCTGTGACAAAACTCTTAGTCCCTATACCGATGAAGGACTGCTGCAGTATAGGGCAGCGGTCAGCAGTGGTGCACGTCAACCCTATCTATTGTGGACCGATAGCGGTCCTTACAGAACAGCAGACTGTACCGCACTCAAGCCTATGTACCGTAGCACCCTATACCAAGTTACCAGTCCTTATAAGAACTTTTGTGGACCAAGCAGGTTGTGTATTAGTGTTTAGCAGACTGTACGTCAGTCCCTATACCGCTGAAGGACTGCTGCAGTATAGGGCAGCGGTCAGCAGTGGTGCACGTCAACCCTATCTATTGTGGACCGATAGCGGTCCTTACAGAACAGCAGACTGTACCGCACTCAAGCCTATGTACCGTAGCACCCTATACCAAGTTACCAGTCCTTATAAGAACTTTTGTGGACCAAGCAGGTTGTGTATTAGTGTTTAGCAGACTGTACGTCAGTCCCTATACCGCTGAAGGACTGCTGCAGTATAGGGCAGCGGTCAGCAGTGGTGCACGTCAACCCTATCTATTGTGGACCGATAGCGGTCCTTACAGAACAGCAGACTGTACCGCACTCAAGCCTATGTACCGTAGCACCCTATACCAAGTTACCAGTCCTTATAAGAACTTTTGTGGAACAAGCAGGTTGTGTGTTAGTGATTAGCAGACTGTACGTCAGTCCCTATACCGCTGAAGGACTGCTGCAGTATAGGGCAGCGGTCAGCAGTGGTGCACGTCAACCCTATCTATTGTGGACCGATAGCGGTCCTTACAGAACAGCAGACTGTACCGCACTCAAGCCTATGTACCGTAGCACCCTATACCAAGTTACCAGTCCTTATAAGAACTTTTGTGGACCAAGCAGGTTGTGTATTAGTGTTTAGCAGACTGTACGTCAGTCCCTATACCGCTGAAGGACTGCTGCAGTATAGGGCAGCGGTCAGCAGTGGTGCACGTCAACCCTATCTATTGTGGACCGATAGCGGTCCTTACAGAACAGCAGACTGTACCGCACTCAAGCCTATGTACCGTAGCACCCTATACCAAGTTACCAGTCCTTATAAGAACTTTTGTGGACCAAGCAGGTTGTGTATTAGTGTTTAGCAGACTGTACGTCAGTCCCTATACCGCTGAAGGACTGCTGCAGTATAGGGCAGCGGTCAGCAGTGGTGCACGTCAACCCTATCTATTGTGGACCGATAGCGGTCCTTACAGAACAGCAGACTGTACCGCACTCAAGCCTATGTACCGTAGCACCCTATACCAAGTTACCAGTCCTTATAAGAACTTTTGTGGAACAAGCAGGTTGTGTGTTAGTGATTAGCAGACTGTACGTCAGTCCCTATACCGCTGAAGGACTGCTGCAGTATAGGGCAGCGGTCAGCAGTGGTGCACGTCAACCCTATCTATTGTGGACCGATAGCGGTCCTTACAGAACAGCAGACTGTACCGCACTCAAGCCTATGTACCGTAGCACCCTATACCAAGTTACCAGTCCTTATAAGAACTTTTGTGGACCAAGCAGGTTGTGTATTAGTGTTTAGCAGACTGTACGTCAGTCCCTATACCGCTGAAGGACTGCTGCAGTATAGGGCAGCGGTCAGCAGTGGTGCACGTCAACCCTATCTATTGTGGACCGATAGCGGTCCTTACAGAACAGCAGACTGTACCGCACTCAAGCCTATGTACCGTAGCACCCTATACCAAGTTACCAGTCCTTATAAGAACTTTTGTGGAACAAGTGAGTTGTGAATGTTTAGCAGACTGCAGCAGAAGGGCAGCAGTCAAGTATAATATCCTTTCTATATTTGGAAGAAAGAATATTATACATGTACAAGCCTATTACTGTACCACTGATACCAGTCCTGAAAAGAACCTTTGTGGAACTAATAATAACAGCAAGTCTTTAAAATTACCCTCACTGCCTGACAACACTGCTTCCTTCCTGTCCCTATACAAATTGGCAAAAAAAGAGAACGATTAGTGGTTACTGGAACAGCTCTTTTGTGGACCTTGATAGTAACAGCTAATGATGATGATGATGATGATGATGATGAAAGACTAATCTGGCTGTCCCTGTAGCATACACCGTCCTTTCCCTTTCTCTAAACTAACAAAAGACACTCAGGCTGCTGCAAGAATCAGCAGCACAGCAAACCTATCAACACCTAACACCTATACCAGTCCTGAAAAGAACTTTTGTGTACCAAATAGCTAGTGGTTTATCTCTCCCTACTCCACACAGGAACCTGTCCCTATCGTAACAGAAGAAAGAATGTAAAATGGCCACCGGATCGGGTGTATTTATAGGTTAGGGGGAATGTCCAAGTGTCCATGTGCTGTCATGTCTCAATTGGCTGTCCTGTATCACATGATAAACGTGTCACCAAAGGTTAAAGTTCTTGTATACATTAAACACGTAAGTCCGCCGCGGCGAACGACGGAAAAAGGCGTTCGAACGTGCGGACCGCGAATGTCGGAAATTCGCCGCGAAACGACCGCCGGGCGAAACGTTCGTCCATCACTAGTGGCTTTCTAGCCTCTGTGACCTGCTCCATGATACTGAGCAATAAAAAATGATGCACTACCAAACGGAATACATGGGAATACATGGCCTCCCCTCTTTGCAGAGAAGTCCGGTCTTTGGATCTTTCTGCACACCCTTTTTTATCCCAGTCCCTTAGATCAGCTTCTTCTGCATATCCTTGCAAATCTGCAAGTGATAATTCAAATGGGTTTAGGCCAGGTATCAACATGGCCATTTGGATATCTGCTGTTTGTGAGATAGCTGCTTGTTTAGCAGCATGGTCAGCCAAGGCATTTTCCTTGGCTATCTCTGTCTTTTGGCCTGTGTGTGCTCTGCAATGTATTATGGCCAGATTCCTGGGCAACTGGATGACTTTCAACAATGAAAGTACCAAAGAGGAATGGGGGATGCTTTTTCCATCTGCCGCAATGAAGTACCGCCTACTTCATATAACACCGAAGTCGCGTACCACTCCATGCCCATATTTGGAGTCTGTGTAAATGTTTACATCCTGACCTTCAAATATTTGACATGCACTGGTGAGTGCAATCAGTTCTGCAGCCTGTGCTGATTGATATGGGAAAGTCTTGGCCTCAAGTATGATGTCAGGGAGTTGCACAACGACATATCCTGCTTGGTACGTGTGATCATTTGGCCTAAAACAGGATCCATCCACTAACACATTCTGCACATTAGGCAGAGCGGTAGAGGACAAATCAGTTCTGGGAGATGGGTCCTGGTGGATGAGGTTGGTGCAATCATGTTGTGGCTCCACTTCATCCTGTTCCCCTTTTAGTTCTAGTAAGGCATTTAAAATTGGAGCAGGGCCTGCATTTGGGGAAGCATATTGTATATGCAATTTTGAGTTTGACAACAGTATCACCTCATAACCACTCAACCTTTGAGCAGGCATGTGTTGCGTATGTATATTCCTCAACAATGTAGATACAGTATAAGTGGTATACAGGGTAGTATCATGGCCCAAAGTGAAAGTTGCGGCCATCTCCACCAGCTTCGCACAAGATGCCAAAGCTCGGAGGCACACAGACATGCCCTCAACCTGTACCGGTACCACCTTTGAAAAAAAAGCAACAGTGTGAAGAGCAGTCGGGTATCCATTGGCGGCAGTAACCAATCATACCCAAGAAGGTGAGCATGTCCTTCCTTTTCAGTGGGCGGGGCAGACCCATCAGAACAACTCTTTTGTGACTGACTCTTCTCTCACCTTTTGTGAGCACAAAACCTAGGTATTCAACTGTTTTCTGACACCATTGCAACTTTTTTTGACACCTTATGACCACTTTCAAAAAGACATTTCAACAAATCACTCCCATCCTCCAGGGCGGCCTCCCTTGTGAGACTGCAGAGTAGCAGATCATCTGCATACTGCAGCAGGACTGAACGATGCCTGGGTGTCCAAGCTCTGAGAGTTGTTTGGAGGACAATAGAATAGACAACAGGTGAGTCTATATAGCACTGGAGCATTCTACACCAGGTCAAGTTCCATTTTTTAAAACTAAATGCAAAGAGTGGCTGTGTCTCCTCGTCCATAGGGATGCTAAAAAAGGCGTTTGAGACAAGTCAATAAAAGAGAAATATTCAGCATCGGGTGGTATGGAGGTGAGCAAACATGGCATATCAGGCACTATTGGAGCAATTGGTACCACTAAGTTGTTTATGGTCCTAAGGTCCTGAACAAACCTGTAATTGCCATGCAGCTTCTTTACCAGATTGATAGGAGTGTTGTATAGAGAAATTATTTATTTTAAAATCCCTTTCTCTGGAAAGTCTTTTACAATTGGCTCTATGCCCTCTTCTTTTTCTTTTGCAATGGGGTACTGTTTTTGATACACAGGTAAAGCTCCTGGTTTCAAAGTTGCTTTATAGAGTGTACAGGATATGAACCCTACATCCAGAGGGTCCACTGCCCATACTACCTCTTCACTCCATTTAACATCTTCCTCTTCTGGTAGCAATGCAATAAGGGGAATCTTATCAGATTTCACGTGCAAGCCTCCTTGTGTGGTGATTTTCATTATGATGCCCAATTTTCCCATTAAATCTCTTCCTAAGAGACTGACGGAACAATCAGGAATGATCCTAAAACTATTTTGTAAACCACAATCAGCGCCTGTCGGGGGGCTTAGTGAAAGTGGAGGTGTTTTAAAAGTCTTGGTGAGTATCCCATTTATTACCATTGAAGTCTTAGCATCCATGACCTCTCCTCTATAAAAATCCCTGCTAATCGTACTCCAGAATCGAACACAAATGGAACCTCATGTCCATTTACAGTAGCAAAATGATAGGCTGTTCATCATAAGAGTGAGAGATGAGTGGAAACGCCGGTATACTACCTTCTGAGCAGCTTCATTGTGACTGCTGTTGTCCCCAAGAAAAAGGGTATTTAACACCATGCTGCTGCTGTGCTGAGGTGGGGAGCATTTGAAAGGAATCAGGGGCAGTGGCAGGTCCTGAACTTGTGTCCTCCTGATCGTACCAAGGGCATTGGGCTTTCCAGTTCCCAGGGTCCCCACAGTTGAAGCACCCTGTCTAAGGCTGCCTTTGCTGAAAATCCCCTCTTTGTGGCCGCCCTCTTCCCCTATATCTTCCTCTGTAACCCCCCCGTTCTGTCCCCTTTTCTTGTAAAAATGTCCCCTTTGATTTCCTGAGAAATCCGAGAATTCATGTTGATAATGTGTTTGTACTGGTGTTTGTCTAGGGATGTCAAAACTTCCCGCCACGTCTTTCGCAATCAATACTTTTTGAAAGTCAGTCATATTCTTTTCAGCCCATTCTGATATCTGCTGCCTTACAGTGAGTGCATATTTTGGGGGGTCAGGTTGCTAAGATAAGTCTGTAGTAAAAGACTGTGCATCTCATCCTGCGTGCTAAGTCCAGACTTCCAGAAATCTTTTACAGAACTCCAACATTGACTCGGATGATTTTTGTTTGCAGGCTACCACAGTGGGGAGTGATGACTTGTTTGTGAAAACTCTTTTTATTTCTGCCTCTATTTCATCCCACATCTTTGTTTTTCCCTCAACAGTATTTAGTTGATATTCATTGGCTTTTGTTGTGGGCGCTTGTATGGTATTTATAGTGCCTACTTTAGTCCAGTTTCCACTAAACTATCTATAATAATCCTTATGTCTTCCTGAGTATAATTCCTTCCTTTACAAGCTTTCTTCAAATAACTTATTGTTCCCTAAGCTGATACGGTGGACTTGGGGCAGTGCTTGATAATACTATTGATATCCTCAATCTCAATAGGTTTTATTACCAAAACATCACCCACGGTCATGAAAGGAAATTTCTGTGTAACTAACGGCAGAGCTGCCTGTGAAGTTACTTCCTCTTCTTCATCTGACCCCCCTGTATCCTCTGCATCCTGTTTAGAGTCTGTATGTTTCATACTCTGATCCTCTGCAAGCTGATTTTGTTTCTCTAACTCCTCTGCAGCTTGTTTTAACTTTTCTGCTTTCTTTCTCCTAGTTTCAATTTGGGTTTGGATGTCTACTACTTTACGGGATTTTACATCTTTTACGGACGTTTTCTCCTCTTTAAGAGACTCCCCCTCTTTAGCGGAAGAAGCAGCAGCATCATCAGCAGGCATTGCCGACAAGGCTATGGCATCCTGTACCTCCGATGGACCCTCCCCTGCATCCTGTTGTTGAATGGGAGCAGGGGTGGGCCGTGGCCACCGCTGCAATCGCAGCCAAGACCTCCATGTCCTCCTTCAGGAATGAAAGGTATACGGTCTGCGGCTGGGGGTTGTGGCTCGCTTGGTTGTGGTCCATATGGAGGAGGTGGGGGATAAAGAGAGGAGGGAGGAGGGAGTGGCATTTGTGTGATGGAGGGGTCGGGGAGAGGTGATGCTGGACAGGGCGGCATACAGGTCGGCCCCTCAGACGGGGCACAGGGAGGTGCAGACGGGAAATTTAATTCAAGCCTTTTTTCACAAGCATGAAAAATCAGAGCTTCTCTATCTCTCAGATTTGGACTTTTCTTTCTTATTTTCTTATCTGCTCTCTCATACCAATAAGGGGCATACAGTAACCAATTTTCTCCCCCATTCCTCATATACTCCTTGTCCCACTCGGGATTAGTGATGGACGAACTTCCGACGGGACGTTTCGCGAACGCGAAACGCGAACGGACACAAACGTTCGCGAAAACGACCGTTCGCCGCGGGCTCCATTGACTTCAATGGGAGGCGAATTTCGCAAACCTTTAGGTCGAATTTGCGGCCACGGGGTAATTATTAGGGGGTAGCACGTAGTCCCACCACCTGGACAATAGCATAATACATGTATGAGGTGAATTTGGGATCGATAACTACAAGCATTTTTTTTTTATTTGGGAAATTGTTCTGACAATTCAGGACTATGGAGCTAATGAAGGCAATGGAGGAGAGGGAAGGTCAGGGACCAGGGTAGGCAAACAAGAGGGTGCAGGAGATACAGAGCACTGACAGCAGCACCGTAATACAGAGCACTGACATCAGCACCGTGACATACAGCGCTGACAGCAGCTCCGTGACATACAGCGCTGACAGCAGCTCCGTGACATACAGCGCTGACAGCAGCTCCGTGACATACAGCGCTGACAGCAGCTCCGTGACATACAGCGCTGACAGCAGCTCCGTGACATACAGCGCTGACAGCAGCACCGTGACATACAGCGCTGACAGCAGCTCCGTGACATACAGCGCTGACAGCAGCTCCGTGACATACAGCGCTGACAGCAGCTCCGTGACATACAGCACTGACAGCAGCTCCGTGACATACAGCGCTGACAGCAGCTCCGTGACATACAGCGCTGACAGCAGCACCGTGACATACAGCGCTGACAGCAGCTCCGTGACATACAGCGCTGACAGCAGCTCCGTGACATACAGCGCTGACAGCAGCTCCGTGACATACAGCGCTGACAGCAGCTCCGTGACATACAGCGCTGACAGCAGCACCGTGACATACAGCGCTGACAGCAGCTCCGTGACATACAGCGCTGACAGCAGCTCCGTGACATACAGCGCTGACAGCAGCTCCGTGACATACAGCGCTGACAGCAGCTCCGTGACATACAGCGCTGACAGCAGCTCCGTGACATACAGCGCTGACAGCAGCTCCGTGACATACAGCGCTGACAGCAGCACCGTGACATACAGCGCTGACAGCAGCTCCGTGACATACAGCGCTGACAGCAGCTCCGTGACATACAGCGCTGACAGCAGCTCCGTGACATACAGCACTGACAGCAGCTCCGTGACATACAGCGCTGACAGCAGCTCCGTGACATACAGCGCTGACAGCAGCACCGTGACATACAGCGCTGACAGCAGCTCCGTGACATACAGCGCTGACAGCAGCTCCGTGACATACAGCGCTGACAGCAGCTCCGTGACATACAGCGCTGACAGCAGCTCCGTGACATACAGCGCTGACAGCAGCTCCGTGACATACAGCGCTGACAGCAGCTCCGTGACATACAGCGCTGACAGCAGCTCCGTGACATACAGCGCTGACAGCAGCTCCGTGACATACAGCGCTGACAGCAGCTCCGTGACATACAGCGCTGACAGCAGCTCCGTGACATACAGCGCTGACAGCAGCACCGTAAGCAGCCCCAGGAGGAAGTCAGCACAGCACAGGGATGGTGTGATCCCCTCATAATAAGAACCCCCAGGAGGAAGTCAGCACAGCACAGGGATGGTGGGAGCCCCTCATAATAAGAACACCCAGGAGGAAGTCAGCACAGCACAGGGATGGTGGGAACCCCTCATAATAAGCAGCCCCAGTAGAAATATGACACCGCTCAACCTCTTCAAAGAGGAGGGTAGGGGCATATAGTACGGTGTGCTTTTTTGGGTCAGGGAAGTGAGCCAAATGAATTAAGAAGGTCTGTGTGCTTGATTCCAAAAATTGTTTATAGACATATACATGGTCTACTGATCACATGTGTTGAATTCCTCCGAGATCCATGCCTCATTCATTTTTAGAAATGTGAGGTAGTTAACACTGTGGTGAGCTAGGCGAGTACGCTTATCGGTCACAATCCCCCCTGCTGCGCTGAACGTCCTTTCGGACAGGACACTGGATGAGGGGCAAGCCAACAGTTCGATTGCAAATTGGGCAAGCTCTGGCCAGAGGTCAAGCCTGCCCACCCAGTAGTCTAGGGGTTCATCACTCCTCAGAGCGTCCACATCGGCCGTTAACCCAATGTAGTCGGACACCTGACGGTCTAGGCGTTCCCTGATGCTGGATCCGGATGACACCTGTCGATGGGTCGGCTGAAAGAATGACCTCATATCCGAAGTCACCAACACATCTTCAAACCGGCCTCTTCTTGCAGGCGCTGTTGGATTGGTACCCGCAAATCCTTCTCTGGGAGTGGGAATTGCTCCTCTGCCAGCGCACGCAAAAGCAGAATGCAGCATTTCTCGAAGCAAGGCCTGGAAGTGCTGCATTCTGACAGCCCTCTGCGACGGCGGTAACATTTCCGCCATTTTGTGTTTGTACCGGGGGTCTAAGTACGTTGCCACCCAGTACTGGTCCTTGACCCTCATGCTTTTTATACGGGGGTCCCTATTAAAACACTGGAGCATGAAGGCCCCCATTTGCACTAAAGTGGAAGCGGTGTGGTGGCCTGGCTCCTGCTCATCATCCAGGATAATGTCGTCCTCTTCATTCTCCTCTCCCCATCCTCGCACAACAGGGATCCCAGAAAGGTTTAAAGCATGCTCTTCTTGCTCCTGCTCATCCGCCCCGGCACCATCCTCCTCTGACTCCTCATCAGACTCCTGTTGTTGACTTGTCTCAGATAGAGTAGCCCCCCCTGGGAATTCATCCAGCATTGCGACTTCCTCATCTTCCCGCTCCTGCTCCTCCACAGCCTGATCAATGACACGACGCAATGCACGCTCCAGAAAGAAGGCATAAGGTACCATGTCACTGATGGCGCCATGGCTGCGACTGACCAGTTTGGTGATCTCCTCAAATGGCCGCAGAAGTCTGCATGTGTCGCGCATGAGCAGCCACTGGCGCGGTGAAAAAAAACCCAGCTCCCCAGAACCGTTTCTTTCGCAGAGTTCATACAGGTAGACGTTAACTGCACGTTTCTGCTGGAGCAGCCTATCAAGCATATAGAAGGTTGAGTTCCATCGCGTCGGGCAATCGCAAATAAGACGTCTGACCGGCAGATGGTGTCGCCGCTGAATGTCAGCAAGGCGAGCCATGGCCGTGTAAGATCTTCTGAAATGGGCCGAGATTTTCCTTGCCTGCCGCAAGATGTCCTGGACCCCAGGGTATTTGACAAGGAATCGCTGCACGACCAAGTTTAAGACGTGTGCCATGCACGGCACGTGCGTGATTTTGCCCTGTTTCAATGCGCTAAGCAGATTGGCACCGTTGTCACACACCACTTTACCAACTGTCAAATTGAGCGGTGTTAGCCACTCATCTGCCTGTGAACGCAAAGCTGAAAGGAGTGCCGGGCCAGTGTGGCTCTTTGCTTCCAGGCACAACAGACGCAGCACGGCATGGCAACGTCTCACCTGGCATGTGGAATAGGTTCTGGGGAGCTTGGGCGGTGCAGTGGAAGAGACGCTAGCAGCGGAAAAGGAGGAGGCAGCTGAGGAGGAGAGGGAGGAGGATGGAGTAGGAGGAGGAGAAGAAGAGTCAGGCCTGCATGCAATCCGTGGCGGTAAAACCAAATCTACACGGGTGCCACGGGTTACATGCTTGACGGCCGTCAGAAGGTTCACCCAGTGGGCAGTAAAACTGATATACCTTCCCTGCCCGTGTTTGCTAGACCACGTGTCTGTGGTCAGATGTATCTTGGCACCGACACTGTGTGCCAGAGATACATTCACTTGCCGCTGAACATGGCCATATAGCTCTGGGATGCCCTTCTCTGAGAAATACTTCCTTCCTGGGACCTTCCATTGTGGTGTTCCAATGGCCACAAATTTGCGAAAGGCCTCCGAGTCCACCAGTTTATATGGCAGTAGTTGGCGGGCTATGAGTTCTGACAAGCCAGCCGCCAACCGTTGGGCAAGAGGGTTATCCGGCGTCATCATTTTTTTACGCTCAAACATTAGGCCCACGGAAGCCTGCCTTTTTGCAGAAAAATGTGAGCTTGGCGTGATGGAAGGTGGAGTGGAGGACAATTGTGAGGAGAGAGGAGAAGGAGAAGTAGAAGACGAGGCTGGACGGTGAGAGCCTGCAGTGTGGCTTTGTGTGTTCCGTTGCTCCCACTGGGCTCGGTGATGGCTGCTCATGTGCCTTCTTAAGGCGGTCGTCCCTAGGTGAGTATTGGGCTTACCGCGACTAACGCGTTGACTGCAAAGATTGCAGATGGCAACGCTATTGTCAGCAGCGGACACGTTAAAAAAAGCCCACACTGCGGAGCCATGTGCCGGTGTCCTGGGAGCGCCAGATGTGACCGTACATGGTCGATGACTCGCTCCTGATACATTTGCAGTCTGCTTTGTCCCTGCTGTGCAATGTAAGTCATTGCTGCTTCTCCTCCCTATCTGCTGGTCCATATCTCCCTCTGAACTCCCCTCCTCTTCCTCTCTTGTGGGCACCCACGTGACATCACTAGACACGTCATCATCAACGTCACCTTCCCCACCGCTATAAGTAGAGTAGGCAGCAACACCGGGGACCAACCTCCTCCTTGGGCTGATCTGGGTACTGGCGTCAGACTGCTGAGTAGCGCTTGTTGCTACCTCCTCTTCCTGATCCAATACCAAGAGTGGCTGCGCATCAGAAATGTCCTCTTGATATGGATCGGAAAATAATTCCAGTGACTCAAGCGGAAGGTATGTGGTGGTGGTGGTGGTGGTCGTGTTGTTGGTGGTAGTGTCTTTGGGGGTGCACATAGCAGAGAGTGAAGAAGAGGGTGCAGATCGAGAGGATGAGGAGGGTGCAGAAGAGTAAGGCTGAGCGAGCCACTCAACCAAGTCTGGTGCATCCTTTAAAGTAATTGAACGCACCTTCTGCAACTTCCCACTTTGGCTCAAGCCTGTTGCTCCTGCCCTACCCCTACCACCCCTGCGGAAGGGCCTGCCTCTTCCTCTGCATGTCATTTTTTAAATGACCCTGTGACAAAACTCTTAGTCCCTATACCGCTGAAGGACTGCTGCAGTATAGGTGAGCGGTCAGCAGTGGTGCACGTCAACCCTATCTATTGTGGACCTATAGCGGTCCTTACAGAACAGCAGACTGTACCGCACTCAAGCCTATGTACCGTAGCACCCTATACCAAGTTACCAGTCCTTATAAGAACTTTTGTGGACCAAGCAGGTTGTGTATTAGTGTTTAGCAGACTGTACGTCAGTCCCTATACCGCTGAAGGACTGCTGCAGTATAGGGCAGCGGTCAGCAGTGGTGCACGTCAACCCTATCTATTGTGGACCGATAGCGGTCCTTACAGAACAGCAGACTGTACCGCACTCAAGCCTATGTACCGTAGCACCCTATACCAAGTTACCAGTCCTTATAAGAACTTTTGTGGACCAAGCAGGTTGTGTATTAGTGTTTAGCAGACTGTACGTCAGTCCCTATACCGCTGAAGGACTGCTGCAGTATAGGGCAGCGGTCAGCAGTGGTGCACGTCAACCCTATCTATTGTGGACCGATAGCGGTCCTTACAGAACAGCAGACTGTACCGCACTCAAGCCTATGTACCGTAGCACCCTATACCAAGTTACCAGTCCTTATAAGAACTTTTGTGGAACAAGCAGGTTGTGTGTTAGTGATTAGCAGACTGTACGTCAGTCCCTATACCAATGAAGGACTGCTGCAGTATAGGGCAGCGGTCAGCAGTAGTGCACGGCAACCCTATGTATTGTGGACCGATAGCGGTCCTTACAGAACAGCAGACTGTACTGCACTCAGGCCTATGTACCGTAGCACCCTATACCAAGTTACCAGTCCTTATAAGAACTTTTGTGGACCAAGCAGGTTGTGTGTTAGTGTTTAGCAGACTGTGCGTCAGTCCCTATACCGCTGAAGGACTGCTGCAGTATAGGGCAGCGGTCAGCAGTAGTGCACGGCAACCCTATGTATTGTGGACCGATAGCGGTCCTTACAGAACAGCAGACTGTAACGCACTCAGGCCTATGTACCGTAGCACCCTATACCAAGTTACCAGTCCTTATAAGAACTTTTGTGGACCAAGCAGGTTGTGTGTTAGTGATTAGCAGACTGTACGTCAGTCCCTATACCAATGAAGGACTGCTGCAGTATAGGGCAGCGGTCAGCAGTAGTGCACGGCAACCCTATGTATTGTGGACCGATAGCGGTCCTTACAGAACAGCAGACTGTAACGCACTCAGGCCTATGTACCGTAGCACCCTATACCAAGTTACCAGTCCTTATAAAAACTTTTGTGGACCAAGCAGGTTGTGTGTTAGTGTTTAGCAGACTGTGCGTCAGTCCCTATACCGCTGAAGGACTGCTGCAGTATAGGGCAGCGGTCAGCAGTGGTGCACGTCAACCCTATCTATTGTGGACCGATAGCGGTCCTTACAGAACAGCAGACTGTACCGCACTCAAGCCTATGTACCGTAGCACCCTATACCAAGTTACCAGTCCTTATAAGAACTTTTGTGGACCAAGCAGGTTGTGTATTAGTGTTTAGCAGACTGTACGTCAGTCCCTATACCGCTGAAGGACTGCTGCAGTATAGGGCAGCGGTCAGCAGTGGTGCACGTCAACCCTATCTATTGTGGACCGATAGCGGTCCTTACAGAACAGCAGACTGTACCGCACTCAAGCCTATGTACCGTAGCACCCTATACCAAGTTACCAGTCCTTATAAGAACTTTTGTGGAACAAGCAGGTTGTGTGTTAGTGATTAGCAGACTGTACGTCAGTCCCTATACCAATGAAGGACTGCTGCAGTATAGGGCAGCGGTCAGCAGTAGTGCACGGCAACCCTATGTATTGTGGACCGATAGCGGTCCTTACAGAACAGCAGACTGTACTGCACTCAGGCCTATGTACCGTAGCACCCTATACCAAGTTACCAGTCCTTATAAGAACTTTTGTGGACCAAGCAGGTTGTGTGTTAGTGTTTAGCAGACTGTGCGTCAGTCCCTATACCGCTGAAGGACTGCTGCAGTATAGGGCAGCGGTCAGCAGTAGTGCACGGCAACCCTATGTATTGTGGACCGATAGCGGTCCTTACAGAACAGCAGACTGTACTGCACTCAGGCCTATGTACCGTAGCACCCTATACCAAGTTACCAGTCCTTATAAGAACTTTTGTGGACCAAGCAGGTTGTGTGTTAGTGTTTAGCAGACTGTGCGTCAGTCCCTATACCGCTGAAGGACTGCTGCAGTATAGGGCAGCGGTCAGCAGTAGTGCACGGCAACCCTATGTATTGTGGACCGATAGCGGTCCTTACAGAACAGCAGACTGTACTGCACTCAGGCCTATGTACCGTAGCACCCTATACCAAGTTACCAGTCCTTATAAGAACTTTTGTGGACCAAGCAGGTTGTGTGTTAGTGTTTAGCAGACTGTGCGTCAGTCCCTATACCGCTGAAGGACTGCTGCAGTATAGGGCAGCGGTCAGCAGTAGTGCACGGCAACCCTATGTATTGTGGACCGATAGCGGTCCTTACAGAACAGCAGACTGTAACGCACTCAGGCCTATGTACCGTAGCACCCTATACCAAGTTACCAGTCCTTATAAGAACTTTTGTGGACCAAGCAGGTTGTGTGTTAGTGATTAGCAGACTGTACGTCAGTCCCTATACCAATGAAGGACTGCTGCAGTATAGGGCAGCGGTCAGCAGTAGTGCACGGCAACCCTATGTATTGTGGACCGATAGCGGTCCTTACAGAACAGCAGACTGTAACGCACTCAGGCCTATGTACCGTAGCACCCTATACCAAGTTACCAGTCCTTATAAAAACTTTTGTGGACCAAGCAGGTTGTGTGTTAGTGTTTAGCAGACTGTGCGTCAGTCCCTATACCGCTGAAGGACTGCTGCAGTATAGGGCAGCGGTCAGCAGTGGTGCACGTCAACCCTATCTATTGTGGACCGATAGCGGTCCTTACAGAACAGCAGACTGTACCGCACTCAAGCCTATGTACCGTAGCACCCT
The DNA here is from genome assembly GCF_037356315.1 of Lithobates pipiens. Classification (NCBI taxonomy): domain Eukaryota; kingdom Metazoa; phylum Chordata; class Amphibia; order Anura; family Ranidae; genus Lithobates; species Lithobates pipiens. Next base: position 352,988,617 of record NW_027507718.1, on the reverse strand, counting down.
ATACCAAGTTACCAGTCCTTATAAGAACTTTTGTGGACCAAGCAGGTTGTGTATTAGTGTTTAGCAGACTGTACGTCAGTCCCTATACCGCTGAAGGACTGCTGCAGTATAGGGCAGCGGTCAGCAGTGGTGCACGTCAACCCTATCTATTGTGGACCGATAGCGGTCCTTACAGAACAGCAGACTGTACCGCACTCAAGCCTATGTACCGTAGCACCCTATACCAAGTTACCAGTCCTTATAAGAACTTTTGTGGAACAAGCAGGTTGTGTGTTAGTGATTAGCAGACTGTACGTCAGTCCCTATACCAATGAAGGACTGCTGCAGTATAGGGCAGCGGTCAGCAGTAGTGCACGGCAACCCTATGTATTGTGGACCGATAGCGGTCCTTACAGAACAGCAGACTGTACTGCACTCAGGCCTATGTACCGTAGCACCCTATACCAAGTTACCAGTCCTTATAAGAACTTTTGTGGACCAAGCAGGTTGTGTGTTAGTGTTTAGCAGACTGTGCGTCAGTCCCTATACCGCTGAAGGACTGCTGCAGTATAGGGCAGCGGTCAGCAGTAGTGCACGGCAACCCTATGTATTGTGGACCGATAGCGGTCCTTACAGAACAGCAGACTGTACTGCACTCAGGCCTATGTACCGTAGCACCCTATACCAAGTTACCAGTCCTTATAAGAACTTTTGTGGACCAAGCAGGTTGTGTGTTAGTGTTTAGCAGACTGTGCGTCAGTCCCTATACCGCTGAAGGACTGCTGCAGTATAGGGCAGCGGTCAGCAGTAGTGCACGGCAACCCTATGTATTGTGGACCGATAGCGGTCCTTACAGAACAGCAGACTGTAACGCACTCAGGCCTATGTACCGTAGCACCCTATACCAAGTTACCAGTCCTTATAAGAACTTTTGTGGACCAAGCAGGTTGTGTGTTAGTGATTAGCAGACTGTACGTCAGTCCCTATACCAATGAAGGACTGCTGCAGTATAGGGCAGCGGTCAGCAGTAGTGCACGGCAACCCTATGTATTGTGGACCGATAGCGGTCCTTACAGAACAGCAGACTGTAACGCACTCAGGCCTATGTACCGTAGCACCCTATACCAAGTTACCAGTCCTTATAAAAACTTTTGTGGACCAAGCAGGTTGTGTGTTAGTGTTTAGCAGACTGTGCGTCAGTCCCTATACCGCTGAAGGACTGCTGCAGTATAGGGCAGCGGTCAGCAGTGGTGCACGTCAACCCTATCTATTGTGGACCGATAGCGGTCCTTACAGAACAGCAGACTGTACCGCACTCAAGCCTATGTACCGTAGCACCCTATACCAAGTTACCAGTCCTTATAAGAACTTTTGTGGACCAAGCAGGTTGTGTATTAGTGTTTAGCAGACTGTACGTCAGTCCCTATACCGCTGAAGGACTGCTGCAGTATAGGGCAGCGGTCAGCAGTGGTGCACGTCAACCCTATCTATTGTGGACCGATAGCGGTCCTTACAGAACAGCAGACTGTACCGCACTCAAGCCTATGTACCGTAGCACCCTATACCAAGTTACCAGTCCTTATAAGAACTTTTGTGGAACAAGCAGGTTGTGTGTTAGTGATTAGCAGACTGTACGTCAGTCCCTATACCAATGAAGGACTGCTGCAGTATAGGGCAGCGGTCAGCAGTAGTGCACGGCAACCCTATGTATTGTGGACCGATAGCGGTCCTTACAGAACAGCAGACTGTAACGCACTCAGGCCTATGTACCGTAGCACCCTATACCAAGTTACCAGTCCTTATAAGAACTTTTGTGGACCAAGCAGGTTGTGTGTTAGTGATTAGCAGACTGTACGTCAGTCCCTATACCAATGAAGGACTGCTGCAGTATAGGGCAGCGGTCAGCAGTAGTGCACGGCAACCCTATGTATTGTGGACCGATAGCGGTCCTTACAGAACAGCAGACTGTACTGCACTCAGGCCTATGTACCGTAGCACCCTATACCAAGTTACCAGTCCTTATAAAAACTTTTGTGGACCAAGCAGGTTGTGTGTTAGTGTTTAGCAGACTGTGCGTCAGTCCCTATACCGCTGAAGGACTGCTGCAGTATAGGGCAGCGGTCAGCAGTAGTGCACGGCAACCCTATGTATTGTGGACCGATAGCGGTCCTTACAGAACAGCAGACTGTAACGCACTCAGGCCTATGTACCGTAGCACCCTATACCAAGTTACCAGTCCTTATAAGAACTTTTGTGGACCAAGCAGGTTGTGTGTTAGTGATTAGCAGACTGTACGTCAGTCCCTATACCAATGAAGGACTGCTGCAGTATAGGGCAGCGGTCAGCAGTAGTGCACGGCAACCCTATGTATTGTGGACCGATAGCGGTCCTTACAGAACAGCAGACTGTACCGCACCCAAGCCTATGTACCGTAGCACCCTAGACAGACCAAGTTACCAGTCCTGATAAAGAGCTTTGTGGAACAAGTGAGTTGTGAATGATTAGCAGACTGCAGCAGAAGGGCAGCAGTCAAGTATAATATTCTTTCTATATTTGGAAGAAAGAATATTATACGTGTACAAGCCTATTACCGTACCACTGATACCAGTCCTGAAAAGAACCTTTGTGGAACTAATAGTAACAGCAAGTCTTTAAAATTATCCTCACTGCCTGACACACTGCTTCCTGCCTGTCCCTATACAAATTGGCAAAAAAGAGTAGGCTGGAACGATTAGCTGGAACAGCTCTTTTGTGGACCTGATAGTAACAGCTAATGATGATGATGATGATGATGATGAAGAAAGACTAATCTGGCTGAGCTGTCCCTAAAATAGCAGCATACAGCGCTCTGTCCCTTTATCTAAACTGACAAAAGAAACTCAGGCTGCTGACCTAACACCTATACCAGTCCTGAAAAGAACTTTTGTGTACCAAATAGCTAGCGTTTTCTCTGTCCCTACTCCACACAGGATCCTTTCCCTACAGTGACAGAAGAAAGAATGTAAAATGGCCACCGGATCGGGTGTATTTATAGGTTAGGGGGAATGTCCAAGTGTCCATGAGCTGTCATGTCTCAATTGGTTGTCCTGTAACACATGATAAACGTGTCACGAAAGGTTAAAGTTCTTGTATACATTAAACACGTAAGTCCGCCGGGGCGAACGACGGAAAAAGGCGTTCGAACCCGCGGACGGCGAAAGTCGGAAATTCGCCGCGAAACGACCGCCGGGCGAACCGTTCGGCCATCACTACTCGGGATCCCCCTTGTAATACGGAAAGCTTCACTGTCTCCCAAATAAATGCCCTTGATCATTTCCATATGGAATAAATCATCCATCCTGGGAAATGGGCTACTACTTTTCATACCTTCAGTCCATCCCGCCAAATTATTTACCCAAGGGTTAATATACAAATAATCAGTTCCGCATATTCGGGCTACATAACATTTACATGTATCCCCCACATCTGGAGGAGAGATATCCTTACTTGAATGTTGGCCCGTAACAACACTGTGGTGGACACTACCTTACCTTGCAGCGCCCAACAAAATCCACACAATACACAGATTATCTTATTTGTCTCTAAGCGATAGAAAGAAAGCAAGCAAAAGGGTTTGGGTTCTTCCGGCACACTCTACCAAATTTCCTTATTTAACTTCTAACAGTACTGTATTAACTTACTTGGGTTTCTGAGAAGCCTTTACTTTGGGTTTCTCAGAACCCTGGAACTTTCACAGAGTTCCTCTTATTGCCCGAACGGACTTCTACCAAGGCACATATATTTACATACAAACTTACAATATTTAATTACTACTAGTCCCATGTTGGCATTGGTCTTTTAACTAGCGGTCACGGCAATAATAAATTAAATCAAACTTACCAGACTCAGATAACCAATCCCGGATGAGCCCCCAGAATTGTTGGGGTATAGGGTGGTCTAGGGGTGAGTGGACACTCGGTTAAGGTATCTGCCTAGAGTATCCTTCAAACCCAGCAGGCCTGGAGACCACTCTGATAAGAAAGTATGGCACGCACACATCATGCAGTTCTCAGAGTGATCTGACGATTTATTTTTGGACTCCAGCTTATAAGGGCAAAATTACCTCACAAAGAAAGCCCAACCCTTCTTACATTAATATATAGTAAAGTACAGACATTACAGAATATAATTAAAACAAGCAGTGTAAAATTACTGAGTACGTGCAGAAAACAATATACGCCCTCAAATTCATATAGAAACTAGTCACAGGAAAGGCTAGTAGAGGAAATAGATTGTTCTCAAGAACATTTGTTCTCAATAAGAGGAACGTAACTTAACTCTTAACCACTACAATACAGGGCACTTTCGCCCCCTTCCTTCCCAGCCCAATTTTCAGCTTTCATCGCTCTAGCGCTTTCAGTGACAATTGCGCGGTCATGCTACACTGTACCCAAATGAAATTGTTATCATTTTGTTCGCACAAATAGAGCTTTATTTTGGTGTTATTTATTCACGACTCCGTTTTTTTTTTTTTGCGATATAAGCGCAAAAATAGCGGAAATTTGGAAAAAAAACAATATTTTCTTTTTTCTATTTGAAAAGAAATCCAATAAAATCAAATTTTGTCATAAATTTAAGCCAAAATGTATTCTGCTACATGTTTTTGGTAAAAAAAATTCCGTTAAGTGTATAATAATTGGTTTGTGTGATCACGGACATATGTACGCAAATGATCATGTACATATGTGTGCAGGTGATCACGTACATATGTGTGCAGATAATCATTGGGACATGTGATTTTAGTGGGACATATGTGGGGGACATGTTTTTATTATTAGGGACATGTGTTTTTATTATTTGGGGACATGTATGTTTTGGGGACATGTGTGTTTTGGGGACATATGTGGGGACTGTGTTTGTACTGTGTGGTGTGTTGTGTGTTTACACTACACTGATGATCAGTGAGTAAAAAGCTGTAAAAAGCAGCCCATACTCACTGATCATCAGCCGGCTGCAGCGTTCTGCTCTCCTCTCCTCAGCGGTGACTTCCGTGTGAGGAGAGGAGAGCCGATTGCCTAGCAACCGGCTGTTTGTTTACATCACATGACGGCCGTGATTGGACACGGCCGTCATGTGATCAGGAGGGCCAATCACAGAGCCCTCCTGCCGATCTGAGATGTGCCGTGTCCGGGTGACACGAGCACATCGGGATCGCGCCGCTGCGCGGGCGCGCGCACGCGTGATCCCGCTACTCCTGAATGACGTTCCTGAACGTCCTATCAGGAGTAGACGGCTCCCACCCGGCCGTATATATGCATTGGCCGGGTGGGAAGTGGTTAACTTAACTCCTAACAGACTCTATGTGAATATATTTATCTTAAAATGGATACTCATATTATAGGTTACAATATCTAAGATGGACGAGCAATAAGCTAAAACAAACATTAAGCTAAAATATCCCTTCAATATCAGACGTGCAACACTTTTGATACATGCCACTAAAATACATTGTATTCCCACCTGTTTTCTTTATCTAAGTATTAGGAAAGCATTTGACTTGGCATCATGGTCTTATATGCATTTCACCCTTAATAAATGGGGCTTTGGTCCACATTTTTTGCAATGGATTTTGGCATTGTATCATGAACCCAAAGCTTACATTAAATATGCAGGGTACAAATCGGATGAGTTTAATATACAGAAAGGGAATGCGCCAAGGATGCCCACTCTCTCCTTTATTATTTTACTCATGGAACCTCTAGCGCTAAGAATAAGGTTGGAACCTGCAATCATAGAATTAGGTGGATGTCGTCATGCTTATTCGCAGATGACATTTTCCTATTTTTGTACTCGCCACAAGTTTCTGCCCCAAACCTTATGGTTGTACTACATGAATGTTCACTCATCTCAGGCCTTAAAGTTAATCTTACGAACGAAATATCTCACTCAACGGAACAGAAATTTATTTTTTTACAAAATGCATTACCCTTTAAATGGGTAGATCACAGCCTTCCATATTTGGGTATTCAACTCACTCCCAATCCTTCAGATTTATTTGCAGCTAGATACCTGGCTTCACTGAAAAATATTACAAGTTTGTTATCCAACTGTTCATCCATACCAATCTCGTGGTTCGGGAAAATCAACATTATAAAAATGACTATACTTACCAAATTTTAATATTCATTTACAATGCTTCCAATCCATATTCCCGCTTATTTTCTTAGATTGATTCAACAAAGGGTAATACAATTCACTTGGAAGAAAGTAAAATTGTTTACAAGCATAGATATCACCAACAGTTGCCAATTTAAAAAAGATACATAAACCAGGAATATTGGTACATAAATATAACAGTAGTCATAGTACACGGGCATCATACTACCCGACTAGTTTAGTGAGATCCACCTCGCTCTTCAGGGGTGGATGTGTGTAACAATGTACCTAGGATGAAACGCTGTCCCCATCTGCTTTTGGGTGGATGGGGACACCTACACATCGGTGCCATGTTCAGGCGCCAGAGGTGTGGCATCTGCGATTTTGCAGACATCGGTGCAGTTGGACACACTACATCATCCGATGGCTTGGGAATGTGTTCGCATCTGCGTGCCTCCCTATGACAGTGGGCGTCTCCTGCACTCACATGTCAGCCATCCACACATGGTTTTGGGGCAGAGCCTCCTGGGCCCCTCCGCGGTTAAATTGGAGGTCAGGCATGGCTTGGATTTCAATCTCTTCACTGAGGACACACACAGCTGTGGAGGTTGCCTGCTGTGTTCCATTACTCTTATACTTTAGATATTCACCATACTCAGGTACTTGCTATATCAACCTTTTCGATACTTACTTAATTTAGGTATACTTACATATCCTAGACACAGTTTATTTTTTGAGCACTTATTTTTATTTATTTTTGTTTTTTAGTCCACTTTTCTCTTCTCTCTCTCTTTCTCATCCTGTCACTTGCTAGTAGGGATGAGCCGAACACCCCCCGGTTCGGTTCGTACCAGAACTTTCGAACGGACCCCACGTTCGTTACGAATGTTAGAACCCCATTGAAGTCTATGGGACTCGAACGTTCGAAATGGAAAGTGCTAATTTTAACGGCTAATATGCAAAATACTGTCCTAAAAGGGGTTTGGGGACCTGGCTCCTGCCCCAGGGGACATGTATCAATGCCTAAAATGTTTTTAAAAATGGCCGTTTTGGCGGGAGCACTGATTTTTACTGACAATTAAAGTGAAAAAAAAGTGAAATATTCCTTTAAATATGGTGCCTGGGGGGTGTCTGTAGTATGCCTGTGAAGTGCCACGTGTTTCCAGTGTTTAGAACAGTCCCTGCACAAAATGACATTAAACGGAAATAACACCATTTAAAACTGCTTGCGGTTTTAATGTTATATCTGGTTCCTGCAATATGGTTGAAAATCATTGAGAAAAATGGCATGGGTAGCCCTCCCTGCCCATTACCAGCCTATTTGGGTCTTGTACGCATATTAAGGGGAACCCTGTACCCATATTAAAAAAAGGAAATGCGTGTGGCCCCCAGGCCCTATATACTCAGAACAGCAGTATACAGGCGGTGCAAACAAGACAGGGACTGTGTAGGTTTGTTGTGTTAAGTTGAATCTGTTTGTAATTTTCAACTGGTACATTTTTAAAGTGTAGCTCCAGTCAAAAAAACTATTTTTAAGCTTTTTGGAAAACATAGGGAAGGGTTATCACCCCTGTATAATTTGTTTTGTCGTCCATCTTTTTTCATCTCACTTGCTGCTGTCTCCTTGCGTTTGCAAGTAGGAGATGTTTGTAAGTTGGATGTTTGAAAGTAGGGGCCTGCCCTATATGCTCTGCAGAAATGGCGGAACAAGGTGTTGGTTTTGCCACAACATTGTAAGCCCTCAAAGTGACTCTTGGTGGGCGCTGGAGCGCCCTGCTGTGAACGATTATATCAAGAATTGTAATTACATGCCATTGTTGAACAGTGGTAGAAAAATTGACCTTTGGTGGTTGTGGTGCTGGTGCCACAACACTATAAGTCCTCACCGTTATTCTGGGTGGGCACAGGAAGGGGCCCTCCTGTGAAATATTATATCAAGAATTGTAATTACATGTCCCTGTTAAACAGGGGCAGAAAAATTTGGCCTTAGGCACTGCTGCTGGTGCCACCACACTGCAACCTCTTCCATATACTCTAGTTTTTTTGCTGGAATTAGCCCTGCTGCAAAGCATTGCATCAAAAATTGTAATTAAACGCCCCTGTTAAACAGGGGCAGAAAAATTGGGCCTTAGGCACTGGTGCTGGTGCCACCACACTGCAACCTCTGCCATATACTCTAGTTTTATTGCAGGAATTAGCCCTGCTGCAAAGCATTGCATCAAAAATTGTAATTAAACGCCCCTGTTAAACAGGGGCAGAAAAATTGGGCCTTAGGCACTGGTGCTGGTGCCACCACACTGCAACCTCTGCCATATACTCTAGTTTTATTGCAGGAATTAGCCCTGCTGCAAAGCATTGCATCAAAAATTGTAATTAAACGCCCCTGTTAAACAGGGGCAGAAAAATTGGGCCTTAGGCACTGGTGCTGGTGCCACCACTCTGCAACCTCTGCCATATACTCTATTTTTTTTGCAGGAATTAGCCCTGCTGCAAAGCATTGCATCAAAAATTGTAATTAAACGCCCCTATTAAACAGGGGCAGAAAAATTGGGCTGCTGGCATCACCCAGAACCAAAAATGTTCTTCCAACATATCAGCGGAGGAGGAAGAGGATAGACAATCAACATAACAGGACAGTCACTCAGCATCAGCATAGGCAGTCTTGAAGGGATGTGGTATTTCCAAAAAAATTATTCGGTTACATCAGCTTCAGGTGCTTGGTAGCTGTGGGTGATCCAAGACTGATTCATCTTGATGAAGGTCAGTCGATCAACTGATTCGGTGGACAGGCGCACCCTGTGATCGGTAACAAAGCCACCAGCAGCACTGAAGGTGCGTTCCGAAAGAACGCTGGATGCAGGACAGGCCAGTAGCTCAATTGCATACTGTGCAAGCTCTGGCCAGTGATCCATCCTCAAGACCCAGTAAGCCAGAGGATTTTCGGTGGGAAAGGTGTCCAAGTCTGACCTTGCCCCTAGGTATTCCTGCACCATGTAAATCAGACGCTGGCGATGGGTGCTGGAACCAATCATACCTTGGGGCTGCGGACTAAAAAATTGTCTGAAAGCATCAGTCAGACGGCCACCTTCTCCACCGCTCCTTCTGACCGATGCCTCAGCAACACGTTGTCCAGGACCAGGAGTTTGTAACCTCCCAGTCTCTGGGAACGCGTTGCACAGACCTTTCTGCAAGGCCTCCCGGAGATGTCTCATCCTCTGCTCCCTCTGCGATGGCAAGATAAGGTCGGCAACCTTACCCTTGTACCGTGGATCAAGGAGAGTAGCCAGCCAGTAATGGTCCCTCTCCTTGATCCGAAGAATACGAGGATCCTTCCGCAGGCTTTACAGGATCAGGGAGGCCATGCAGCGTAGGTTAGCTGAGGCATTCGGTCCAGAGTCCTCTGGGTCACTAAGGACAACATGATCCGCAGCTACCTCCTCCCAGCCACGTACAAGTCCACGTGTTTCTTGGGACTGTAAATCATCCCTACAAGACTGCTGCTGCTGATGCTGATGCTGAGTGCCAGCCTCCACCTCCATGCTGACACAATCACCCTCCTCCTCCTCTTCCTCCTCCTCATCCTCTTCCTGTGTGATGGGTGGCACAGCAGGAACACTGTCTGGATAAAGGGGGCCTTGAGAGGCAAGGAAGTCCTCCTCGTCCTGCCTCTGTTCTGCCTCAAGTGCCCTGTCCATTATTCCACGCAGCGTATGCTCCAAGAGGTGGACAAGAGGTACAGTGTCACTGATGCATGCACTGTCACTGCTCACCATCCTTGTGGCCTCCTCAAACGGTGACAGGACAGTGCATGCATCCCTGATCATGCCCCACTGGCGTGGTGAGAAAAAACCAAGCTCCCCTGACCCTGTCCTGGTGCCGTAGTCGCACAGGTACTCATTGATGGCCCTCTGCTGCGTGTGCAGCCGCTGCAGCATGGCCAATGTTGAGTTCCATCTGGTGGGCATGTCACATATAAGGCGGTTCTTGGGCAGGTTCAACTCCTTTTGGAGCTCAGCCAGCCGAGCACAGGCATTAAATGATCGGCGGAAATGCACACAGACTTTCCTGGCCTGCTTCAGGACATCCTGTAAGCCGGGGTACCTGCCCAAGAACCGCTGCACCACCAGGTTAAGGACATGAGCTACACAGGGCACATGGGTCAGTTGTCCCTGTCGGAGGGCGGAGAGGAGGTTGGTGCCATTGTCGCAAACCACCATTCCTGGCTTAAGCTGGCGTGGCGTCAACCACCTCTCGGCCTGCCCCTGCAGAGCTGACAAAACATCCGCCCCAGTGTGGCTCCTGTCCCCCAAACAAACCAGCGCAAGCACGGCATGGCATCGTTTTGCCTGCGTACTTGCGTAGCCCCTGCAACGCCTACGGAGCACCGCTGGTTCTGAGGACAGAGCACTGGAAGAGGCCATGGAGGAAGAAGAAGAGGAGGGGGTGGAGGAGAGAGGTGTGTCACAACCAATAGTAGCATTTTGGAGGCGTGGTGGCGGAACAACCTCCAACACTACTGCACCTTGTCCTGCATCCTTCCCAGCTGCCAGAAGAGTGACCCAATGGGCCGTGAAAGACAGGTAATGTCCCTGTCCATGCCTGCTGGACCATGAGTCAGCGGTAATATGCACCTTACCGCTGACCGCCCTGTCCAGCGAGGCAAGGACATTGCCTTCCACATACCGGTAGAGAGCCGGAATTGCCTTCCGTGAGAAAAAGTGGCGTTTGGGGACCTGCCACTGAGGAACCGCACATTGTACAAACTCACGGAAGGGGGCCGAGTCTACCAACTGAAAAGGCAGCAGTTGAAGTGCTAGCAATTTAGCCAAGCTAGCATTCAACCGCTGGGCATGTGGATGGCTGGGAGTAAACTTCTTCCGCCGGTCCAGCAGCTGGGGCAGGGACATTTGCCTGCTATAATCGGACGTGGGTGTACCACTAGCAGAGTTCCCGGAAGCACTTGGCTGTGACACACCTAATTCTACACCTTCATTCCTCTCAGAGCAGGTTTCAGAGAGGACTGAAGGTCTAGTGGGGTTGGAGATGCAAGCTGATGAGGAGCAAGGAGAGGTCCGCTTTGTTCTTTGGTGTGGGTCTTTGAGGTACGCTTGCCAACGAGCTGCATGGCAGGTCAACATATGTCTGGTCAAGCATGTGGTGCCCAAGCGGCTGATGTTTTGGCCACGTGAGATACGCTTGAGACATATGTTGCAAATAGCAGCGGTGCGATCTGATGCACTCGTCTCAAAAAAGGCCCACACCAAAGAACTTTTAGAATAACGCGCAGAGGCAGCGCTCTGCACAGGCGGAGCTCTGCGGTGTGATTCAGTCGGTGTGCTGCCCCTAAGCTGGCCCCCGGAGGGCATCCTGCCTCGTTGGACATGTGCCTCCTCCTCCTCCTCCTCCTCCCTCCTTCCAGGCACCCACGTGGAGTCAGTGCCCTCATCATCCCCTCCCTCTTCATCGCTGTAGCAAACCTGGCAGTATGCTGCAGCTTGTGGAACATGACTGCCAGATTGCTGTCCTTCTTGAGCATCCCCTCTCTCTGCGCTCACGCTACTGCCTTCCTCTAGCTGAGTGTCATCATCAGAGCCCACCAAACACTGGGCATCCTCCTGGAGCATGTACCCAACACTGTGCTCAAAGAGTTCAGGAGACTCCTCAGGAGGACGTGGTGGGTCTAGGGAAGGAGTCACTGATGATGACATTGAGAGGAGGAAAGACGGTGCGTTGGCAGCTGCTTTGCTACTACCCTGAGACTGGGTGAGAGAGGATGAGGAGGATGAAGAGGGCTTGGTCATCCACTCTACCAAGTCGTTGGCATGTTGCGGTTCAACATGTCCAGCTGCCGAAAAGAAGGACAAGCATGTCCCATGGCTACGTGCTGATGACAATGCACCGCGTCCATGACCAGCACTGTTGTCTCTAGACACAGAGCCTGCTTGCCCTCTTTTATCGGCTCGCGCCTGTCTGCCTCTCCTTGCTGGCCTTCCAGACATGGTAATGGCCTGAAGGGAGTTGGGTAAAACAGCAGCTGGGTAGTTTATATTGTGCTGGAGGCACACAACACACAATAACTCCTGCAGATGCCTTTTTTATAGAACAGCAGAGATAAAGGGGTATATACAGATGTATACTGTGCTGTGCTGGAGGCACACACAACTTCCAATAACTCCTGCAGATGGCAATTGGGCTCAAATAGAGAACAGCTATGTAGGTGGATTATAGCGGTATGTACTGGGTACAGAGCACGCAGACAGCACGCACTATCTCCTAACACTACTGACTGCAAGCTCTATTATTAAAGATAGATCACTAGCTATATAGGTGAGGTGAATATCGCGGTGTATACTGCGGTCAGGGCACGCAGACAATAACCATAAAACAGCAGAGATAAAGGGGTATATACAGATGTATACTGTGCTGTGCTGGAGGCACACACAACTTCCAATAACTCCTGCAGATGGCAATTGGGCTCAAATAGAGAACAGCTATGTAGGTGGATTATAGCGGTATGTACTGGGTACAGAGCACGCAGACAGCACGCACTATCTCCTAACACTACTGACTGCAAGCTCTATTATTAAAGATAGATCACTAGCTATATAGGTGAGGTGAATATCGCGGTGTATACTGCGGTCAGGGCACACAGACAATAACCAGAAAACAGCAGAGATAAAGGGGTATATACAGATGTATACTGTGCTGTGCTGGAGGCACACACAACTTCCAATAACTCCTGCAGATGACAATTGGGCTCAAATAGAGAACAGCTATGTAGGTGGATTATAGCGGTATGTACTGGGTACAGAGCACGCAGACAGCACGCACTATCTCCTAACACTACTGACTGCAAGCTCTATTATTAAAGATAGATCACTAGCTATATAGGTGAGGTGAATATAGTGGTGTATACTGCGGTCAGGGCACAGACAATAACCACTACACAAGAGCAAGATAGGAAATCAGCCAAAAACGATCGGTGTGTAACTGTGTTGAAGGTACACAGAACACCCACTACTTCAGATGCCAACACACTACACGAGGCCGCCTCAATGGCGGCCTTATATAGTGTGGGGCGTGCACTACACAGCCTGAGCTATGATTGGCCACAGGTATCCTGCCTGTGGCCAATCATGGCTCTCCTCGCTGCTGGCGATGCGATTGGCCAAGCATGCGGGGTCACAGTGCATGCTTGGCCAATCATGAGCCAGCAATACACTGTGCCATCGCAGTGCATTGTGGGCCGTGAGCGGCACACGAATTTTGACGCGAACGGACCAAGTGTTCGGATTTCGCCGAACGGACGAACAGCCAATGTTCGAGTCGAACGTGCGTTCGACTCGAACACGAAGCTCATCCCTACTTGCTAGTATCCATCTGCTATCCTGTGCTTCTAACCATCTCCATGTCCCTACCATCTTTGGCCCAGGCTTTTCATCTATGCATACATATGTTTATGCTAATACTTATTGATTCTACTTCACTACTTTAGATGCCTGACAAACATACTTATGTTCACAGCCTATAATCTTTATGGACTAACGAGTTCTCTAGGGATACATCAATATACCCATACCATGCCTGCTCTCTCCGTTTAGCCCCTGGTGGTGTCCCATCTGACTCTGTCCCCTAAGCTCCCTGGTGAGGCACCTGCTGCCGTCAGGGGCGTAACTATAGGGGGTGCAGCAGTCGCGACCGCAACTGGGCCCTGTGATGCAGGGGGCCCATGCAGCCCCCTCTACATATGGCCGGCAGCATCATAGGCAGCTAGGGGTGTCAGTGCACCATGCACACCTGTGTCCTCGGCCGGCTCCTCAGAGTACCCCTCTCCTGCTCCATGCATTGCCACTCAGTCCGATGTCTGTTCTCCCCAACCAGAGTCCCACGCCCCCCCCCCCCCCGAGTCCGGCCCACACTGCACTGCATACTTCTCCCGGGTAAACAAACTTTAAGCACACAGATGCAGTGCAGCCCTATGAGAGCCCCCCGGAGGACATTGCAGGCTTGTCTGCCAGCCCCCCTCCTCCCCCATCATACACAGATGATGAAAGGTCTTTCTGGGAGATATGCTGATCGCCCGTCCAGCACACTGAATGGAGCCTACAGCTTGGTCAGGGTGAGTGAAAGGACCCCATCCCCCACACACCATTACATATCGCCTCCATCTCCCCCTGGGGACAGGGACCCCTTCTCACATGGGGACCCCATCTCCCCTGGGGACAGGGACCCCTTCTCACCTGGGGGCAGTAACTTCATCTGCCCTGGAGAAAAGGACCTCATCTCTTCTGGGGACGGGGACCTCATACTGCCTAAGGAGAGTCCCCCAATGAGGCACCTAAAAATAAAAAATAAAAAGAATAAAAAAAAACTACTGATACCAGTGGTGGAACTACAGGGCTCACAAAGGTCATACCTGTGACCATGCCCTGGAGTTCCACCGCCGAACTCTGAGGGAAGGGCCCTGGCTGGGGTTCAGGGGGCCCTTCATGGTTTCTTGCATGCTTGTTTTAGTTACGCCACTGGCTGCCGCCGTCTTGGAACAGCACACTTGCAGCCATGCTCAAGCTCAGTGGTGAGTATGGGAACCCCTAACCCCTCCTACCCTGTGTCTTTATAATCAATACTGTGCCATATTGCCAAAAATATATACTTTCTCATCCTAGGTACATTGTTACACACATCCACCCCTGAAGAGCGAGCTGGATCTTGCAAAACTGTAGTATGATGCCTGTGTACTATGACTACTGTTATATTTATGTACCAATATTCCTGGTTTATGTATCTTTTTTAATTTGGCAATTGTTGGTGATATTTATGCTTGTTAACAATTTTACTTGAATAAACCATATACTGTATTTACTACTGTTATGTTTTCTGGCGGAAACGGTACCCACTTCATTTAAAGTCCCAGGGTGAATCCTTTGTTTTACTATATGTTACAGGGATGGAAGTGTGTTACTGGGGACACCAAACCCTTCCGTGTTTCTTTATATTGAAACCGGGTGGAAGACACCCATTAGCCCAAACCTGGTCTGTTTTCACCCCGCCAGTATTTACATGTGCAAACAATCATGATACTTTGATGCTACACTAGCTACTCATTCTCCAACACATTTTTTATCCCAGTATTGTTCTACACCTTGGCTCTTTGTGTGATTCTTTGGTTGGCATTTGTGTTTTCTGTCTCACATTGGGAGCTGCAATGTGTACAAAGGGAGGCTTTTCTGTGTTTCCCGCTGTCCCCATCTGCTTTTGGGCAGATGAGAACACCTACACATCAGTACCATGTTCAAGCACCAGAGGCATGGCATCTGAGATTTCACGGATGTCGGAGCAGCTGGACGCAATACATCATTTGATGGCTTGGGGATGTGTCCGCATCTGCATGCCTCCCTATGATGGCGGGCGCCTCCTGCACTCACATGTCAGCCATCCACACATGGTGTTGGAGGCAGAGCCTCCTGGGCTCTTCCGGGGGTTAAATTGGAGGTCAGGCATGGCTTGGATTTCAATCTCACTCTCACACACAGCTGTGGAGGTTGCCTGCTGTGTTCCATTACTCTTATACTTTAGATATTCACCATACTCATGTGCTTGCTATATCCACCTTTCGATACTTAATTTAAGCACACTTACATATCCAAGAAACAGTTTCTTTTTTGAGCACTTATTTTTGTTTTTTATTCCACTTTTCTCTCCTCTCTCTCTTTCTCATATTGTCACTTGCTACTATCCCTCTGCTATCCTATGTTTCTAACCATCTCCATATCCCTACCATCTTTGGCCCAGGCCTTTCATTCATGCATACATATCTTTATGCTAATACTTATTGATTCTACTTTACTACTTTAGATACCTGACAAACATACTTGTGTTCACAGCCTATACTCTTTATGGACTAACGAGTTCTCTAGGGATACATCAATATACCCACGCCATGCCTGCTCTCCGTTTGGCTACTTGCAGCCATGGTCAAGCTCAGTGGTGAGTGTGGAAACCCCTAACCCCTCCTACCCTGTGTCTTTATAATCAATACTGTGCCATATTGCCAAAAAGATATACTTTTTCATCCTAGGTACATTGTTATATACATCCACTCCTGAAGAGCAAGGTGCATCTCGCGAAACTAGTCGGGTAGCATGATGCCTGTGTACTATGACTACTGTTATATTTATGTACCAACATTCCTGGTTTATGTATCTTTTTTAAATTGGCAACTGTTGGTGATAGCTATGCTTGTAAACAATGTTACTTGAATAAACCATATACTGTATTTACTACTGTTATGTTTTCTGGCGGAAACGGTACCCATTTAATTTAAAGTCCTGGGGTGAATCCTTTGTTTTGCTAAATGTTACAGGGATGGAAGTGTGTTACTGGGGACACCAGACCTTTCCCTTTTTCTTTACATTTCAATGATCTATTCCCAATTGATCACTAAATCAAATACAATTTTACATACATATGTAACTAAGTGGGAAAAAAATACCTTGATTGTACGCTTGATCCTAAGATTTGGTCTCATATCTGGTCTAATACAAAATCTTCTTCTACAAACATATTGGCGGTTGAGACATCATATAAAGTTCTTACACGATGGTATTTGCGTCCTGCCAGAATAGCCAAATTTACATTAGATGATTCAGGCCTCTGTTTTCATGGCTGTCCAGAACAAGGTACATACATGCACATTTGGAGGCAGTGTCCAATTGTGCACACATTCTGGAAAAAGGTCTTTCTGATAGCCTCAACATTTTTTGATTGTTCTGTTCCTCCGGACCCAATGCCAGCTCTTCTTGATTTAAAGTCTCTCACTCAGAAACAATTTAAGCTATTCCTCACGTTCCTGAGAGCAGCAAAACAGACAGTAGCTAATGCATGGAAAACACCTGTTGTGAATATCACAGAAACCAATTAGAATGATTCAATCTTTTATACATGCAAAAATGGACGCTTTAGATACAAATCATTTCACGAAGTTTAACAGCATATGGAAACCATGGATTGAATATTACATGCCAGACAGTTTTGATAATCGAGCACTCTCGTCATGGTGATTGATACTCTTTCAGGGATTATAACAACAAAATGCATTTACAAAATCTGCCTTCGGAGCTCTATAGTCTTCCCCTCCCCTCCCATGTGCCCTTATTTCCTTTTATAATTTTCTTTCTCCTTGTTCCTTCAAAGACTACTATCTTTCTCAAACTCAGTCTTTGCTTTCAATGCAGTATTTGTTATAAACATATATTTGAAATTATGGTCAAGATTCAGTTTAATTCAAATCTCTAAATGGATATGTTCATGCCTACTCCAGTTTATTGAGATTCCCAAATCTTCAGTTATAAACAACTTTTACACTCAAGATTATCTAATATATTTCCATTACACAGAGTATTTGTCATTCTTTTTTATTAACACTTTGAAAACTGAAGTCTAATATAAATTGAATTCATTTCCATTTGTTGTAAACATAGAGTAACATTTTTTCTTGCAACATCTGTACTTCAATATTATACTCTAATAATTTTGTCAGATATTCTGTATTTGTTAATATTCAATGTTTCTAAAATAAAAAACTTTTGAATGAGAAACAAATTTTTCGGTAGTGCACATGTCTAATCTCATTTAGACACCTTTCACACTGGAGGCATTTTTCAGGCTCTAAAGGACTAAAAATAGCACCTGTAAAATGCAAGAAAAATGGCTCCCCTGCAGCCCCAGTGTGAAAGCCTGAGTTCTTTCACACTGGAGGGTGTGCTTGCAGGACGTTAGTGAAAGTCCTGTAAACAGCATCTTTGGAGTGGTTTAGGAGCAGTGTATACACCACTCCTCCACTACCCCTGCCCATTGAAATGAATGGGCACCTCTGCCAAAGCACCTGTAAAGCTCTTTGGCAGTGGCGCTTTTTGGGCACATTTAACAATTTATTCGGCTAGTAGCGGGGCTTAAAAAAGCTCTGCTAGCGGCCAAAAAGAGCTACTAAAAAAGATGGAAGCGGCCATACTGTGAGTGTGAAAGGGGTCTTATAACCAAACCCTACTTGTTTAAATAAAAGCCTATTGAGCAATGCCACCTTTAGAGAAGCCATGCCCATTTTTGTACATTCCCCTATGCCATTTGGTTTTTCATGGGACAGACATTTAACAGTCCTAGAGGGAGGAATAAAGCACTGCAAAACAGGAAACATGACCTGCAAATGTATTAAGCAAATATGGCTGTCATCACATACAAATTATTATGGTAAGCTTTTTAAAATCTTAACAAGTGTTGGTAATAGTTTCTATATCAAGTTGTTCCCTTTTACATGTTTATCTATAAAAGGATACTATACATTATCTTTAAGACTCTCTTTAAACACTGCAGTATCGTTTTTCCTACACCTTTAGAAAACTCTAGGTCACTTCTAAGGTCTATGCATGAGAATCCCATGGAGCTTGACCCAGGGGAAGATTGTACTGCAGCATCACCAAAGTGTTAAAATGCTATACCGTATATACTCGAGTATAAGCCGAGATTTTCAGCCTCTTTTTTGAGGCTGAAAGTGCCCCCCTCGGCTTATACTCGAGTCATCGCTGTCTGCCTGCTCGATCAGCGTGTCGAGCAGACAGACAGCGGCCATTCTATTCTAATTCAAAAGCCGCGCCTCCGGCTCCGCCTTCGCCTGTGATAGGCGGAACACTGAATTTCCCAGCAGCCTGTGTTCCGCCTATCACGGACATCCGCTCATCCTCGTACTACGGACGAGGATGAAAGGATGGCCGTGATAGGCGGAACACAGACTGCTGGGAAATTGTGTTCCGCCTATCACAGACAGGGAGGCGCGGCATTTGAACAGGAAAATGGGCGCCGACGAAGAGCGGTGATCCTGGGACGGGACCGGACGGAGGCTCGGCTCGGCTCGGGACGGGACGGGACCGGACGGAGTCTCGGGACGGGACGGGACCGGACCGGACGGAGGCTCGGCTCGGGACGGGACCGGACGGAGGCTCGGGACCGGACGGAGGCTGGGGACACAGGTAGGCTGGACACACAAGGCCTCACACACACACACACACACACACACACACACACACACACACACACACACACACACACACACACACACACACACACACACACACACACACACATGGATGGACACACACACAGGGATGGATGGATGGATGGATGGACGGACACACACACAGGGATGGATGGATGGATGGACACACACACACACACAGGGATGGATGGATGGATGGACACACACACAGGGATGGATGGATGGATGGACACACACACAGGGATGGACAGGCATATCTCACCCTCGGCTTATACACGAGTCAATAGGTTTCCCAGTTTTTTGGGGGTAAATTGGGGGCCTCGGCTTATACTCGGGTCGGCCTATACTCGAGTATATACGGTACTTACATTTACAGTACATTTACAGTAGGTACTGCTAGGATTGTGCACAGTGCAGCAAGGTAAAGGGAAAAGAACAAAGCACAAGATTTCTATTTTATAGCTTTTTTTCTTTTTATTCTATCCTCTGAACATGTATCGATGCAGTTAGCAGTGGAACTGATAAGAAAGGAGTACAATAGTCACTGAGATCACAAAGTTCTATGGAGTCAATTATTATGACACAGGTTATTACTTTCTATATCAATATCAAAATATCACTAGCTTCTAACTGGTGATAATTCTGAGGTTTCTGTGAGATGAGCCAGAAAAATCAATTTAGGCAATTAAATACTTGTTATAAGTTAAAATACTGATTAATAATAAATCAAGCTTTTCAATAAGTAAATATGCATGTCAAGTAAAAAAAAAAAAAGTTCTAGTAATATAAATACATTTATGAAACTGAACATACTAATGAGAAAATTAATTAATTTTAATAATATTATTTTGTACATCCTGTGAATTTGTATATCTTTAAATGAAGAAATACCTGTACAGAGAAAGATGTACTCTAACATTTTCAAATTAAAGCGGAGTTCCACCCAAAAGTGAGAGCTCCATTTATCTGTGTTCTCTCCTCCCCTGCCCCCCCCCCCCCCCCGTTGTCAAATTTGGCACCTTTTGCGGGGAAGGGGGGAGTGGGTGCCTGGTTTTGGCAGGTACCCATCCCCACTTCCACCAGACCTCGCTGTAGCGAGGTACATCAGAAGTTCGGCCCTCCTTCTACTTCTAACAAGTGATGGTACATGCAGACATCAAAAGTCTGCAGTATTAAAGCATCATCATTTCTATTAAGTGGCATGCTGTAAATGTCTACTTATACAGTGAGAACCTGGCATGCTGTTGTCTTCCTAATTAAATAGCACTCACTGTGGAATAATTGCAGCCTAATGATGCCAATGCTAGATAATTGCAAATACTTTATAACATTGGAGGTTTCCTTGGCTCATATTTTCCATAATTGTAGCATTCCACATGTAGAATTTTTTTTTGGAATACCCCTCAAATTACCTCATTGCTATAGTTAGTTCTTTGAGCCCTAAACTGAATAACCAAGCTCAATATTCCGCATGCACACTTTCAAGAAACCGGCTGTTCAGTGATGCTGGGTGCTGTAGTGACCATAGACTGGAAACCATGGATGATCAAAGTGAAGAAAATGTCATCAGCACACCAAGAATTCATCAAAAGGGTCTAAAGCTTTATTTTGTGGTCAAATTATACATTTTTTACCATGTGACCATGCAATAAAGCTTTGGACTCTTTTGAGGAATCCTTGGTGTGCTGATGACATTTTATTTACTCTTAACTAAATAACAGCACAATTAACATGCATTTCGTTTTGTAAATTATGCCTCAATTTTGGAAAACACCATTAAAGAAGAACTCCGGATACAGACAAATGCAATATACAGTTGTTTGATTTATACTTTGAATACATCCAAGTATATTGTATCAAAAATATGTGATACCTGCTGATGTTTCAGTATACAAATCCTTCTGACAACAGGGATAATTAGCTTTCAGCATAGGATTAATGGCTTCTCTCTAGGACATGAAGGAGGTGAGTTAAGGAAGTTTAAGTAGAACCAGCATCTATTGTACGTGGTAATTCCCAGTGGATTGATAGTACCGACTAGTCATCAGTGTAGGTCAAGGGTGTCAAACTGGCGGCCCTCCAGCTGTTGCAGAACTACAAGTCCCACAATGTCTCTGCCTGTGGGAATCATGCTTGTAACTTGCAATGCTTGGAGGGCTACCAGTTTGACACTTGTGGTGTAGGTAATCAAGGGATGCCAGGTTTCATTTTTTCAATTACTCAGACCTGCTTGCAGTGACATGAAGAGGAGAAGGGGAGCCACACAGATATGCTAAATGTTTACATTTATGTAAGTGACTGCTAGACCATGTGGGTCTCAAAAACAATAAGGGGCCTAAATTTACAACAGCAAAGGCACACTTAAATGCCAAATAAATCACAATATGACACTTTAAAACGGATTGGTTACCTCGACTCAAATGTGACTCTATGAGTCCAGGCAGGAGGAGAGCAGAAGACTGACTCTCTTTATGTCAGACCTCTCTCTTTTGTCCCCTGACACCACAGGCCCAACTTCAAACACTGTATCAAACACTATATTCAAATCAACATTCAATGGATCAGTCCCCAAGATAAACTGTCCTGCACATTTACTTCATATACAGAGCCCTGAACATGTGTGCGTGGGCCTATATGGCACTAGACATGTGCATTCATTTTCGTCCGAATGCATTTTCGTCCGAATTTCAGCTATTTACGTTATCGTTTTTACAAACGATAACGAAAGTGCAGGATCCCAAAAACGAAAGAACCGACATAAACAAATGCTTTATTTTCATTTTCGTTGTGACAACAGTTCGATATAGATAGGAGATTCAACATGATGCTGACAATAACAATCTGTGTCCATCGAACCTGTGGTCGAATGTGCCTAACCTTAACTATATTAGTCCAGGATTATTCTACATAGAGAGAAAAGATTCGACATAGACTGAAAATAATCGACATAAAGAGGAAAGATTCAACATAGACAGAAAAGATCGCTGCTGGAATTGGGTGGGGGAAGAAAATTCAAATAATGATGATGAATGTTATTGGCTGATTGTAACCAAAGAGGAGGATAATTAAAATAGCTAGAACTAAGTACACATGTACAGCCAACTTACTTTCACTTACGATTGCTGGCAGAGAGAGACACACACACTGAATCATTTCAGAAGACAGTCAGAGAACCTAAATTATTTCACAATTAAGCATAAGCACAGCAGTAGAACAATAGTGAAGCAAGCTACAGTTCAACTTAACTTTTTCATAATCTGCTGCTATCGTGTTAGTGTTGTAAACTTGATAGTGATACTAGTGTTGCTAGTGTTGTGTTGTGGGGGGGGGGGGGGGGGGGGATTTATTATTATAGATTCTATATTATAGATTGAGATTCTATATAGATTCTATATACCCTATCTTGTTACCTGTCTGATCAGTGATCACTATCACTAGTCCATTTTATATTTGAACTATATACATTCAACATGAACAACAAAGATTCGACAAAGCAGCAAAAAACATACAAACGTTGAATCTTTGTCTTATGGTGTCTGTCGAAAGTTCTAAGAAGATTCGATGGAGCAGCTAAACTATACAGAGTCATACAGTTTAGCTGTAGAGATGGCCTTGCAGTTCGGCCCCGGCGGTCGGTTCGTGGCGAATTTTGCACGTTCGAGAAACCGGCAGACTTCTGGCGCTGTTTGCTCGGCGGATATATGCGTTTACATTGTGAAAGAACTTTGACCCATGATGACACATCCATCATGGGGTACAGGACAGCCAATTGAGACATTTCAGCACATGTACAATTGGACATTCCCCCTACCTTATAAATAAACCTGATCTGGCGGCCATTTTACATTCTGTCTTATGTCAGTGTAGGGACAGGAGGTTGTGTGGAGCAGGGAGAGACTGTAGTGGCACAAATCACTAGCTATTAGGTCCACAAAAGTCCTTTTAAGGACTGGTATAGGTGTACAGGATATATGGTTCTGGTGATTGCTGAGTGCACTGCTGACCGATTCTGCAGCTGTCTTTTGTCAGTGTAGGGACTGAGGGACAGTCTGCAAATCAGTAGCTACTAGGTCCACAAAGGTCCTTTTAAGGAATGGTATAGGTGTACAGTATATAGGGTTGTACACGTATAATATACTTTCTTCCAATATAGAAAGAATATTATACTTGACTGCTGCCCGATTCTGCAACTGTCTTTTATCAGTGTAGGGACTGAGGAACAGTCTGCAAATCACTAGCTACTAGGTCCATAAAGGTCCTTTTAAGGACTGGTATAGGTGTACAATATATAGGGTTGTGGTGCACTGCTCCTGACTGCATTGCTTCCCAATTCTGCAGCTGTCTTTCTGCCCGATTCTGCAGCTGTCTTTTATCAGTGTAGGGACTGAGGGAAAGTCTGCAAATCACTAGCTACTAGGTCCACAAAGGTCCTTTTAAGGACTGGTATAGGTGTACAGTATATAGGGTTGTACACGTATAATCTACTTTCTTTCAAATATAGAAAGAATATTATACTTGACTGCTGCCAGATTCTGCAGCTGTCTTTTATCAGTGTAGGGACTGAGGGACAGTCTGCAAATCACTAGCTACTAGGTCCACAAAGGTCCTTTTAAGGACTGGTATAGGTGTACTATTTGGTGTGCAGTATATAGGTGTGTAATACACGTATAAAATACTTACACATATAGAAAGCATAGTATTGTGCATTTTTACTGTGCAGCATTGTGACTGCTGAGTGGTTCTGCAGCGATACTACAAAGAGTGACAAACGCAATAAAAAAAAAAAGTATTATAACTGGTGTGATAGACCAGTGGCCCCCAAAAACGACAGATTGAAGTGGGGTGTTATATACCTTCTTCCACATACATACTGCACTTCTCTAGAGACTTTTGTCACAGGGTCATTTAAAAAAATGACAGGCAGAAGAAGAGGCAGGCCCTTCCGCAGGGGTGGTAGGGGTAGGGCAGGAGCAACAGACTTGAGCCAAAGTGGCAAATTGCAGAAGGTGAGTGTGATTACGTCAAAGGATGCACCAGACTTGGTTGAGTGGCTCACTCAGCCTTACTCTTCTGCACCCTCCTCATCCTCTCGATCTGCACCCTTTTCACTCTCTGCTGTGTGCACCCCCAAAGACACTACCATCAACACCACCACCACCATATATCTTCCGCTTGAGTCACAGGAATTATTTTCCGATCCATCACAAGACATTGCCGATGCGCAGCCACTCTTGGCATGGGATTAGGAAGAGGAGGTAGCAACAACCGCCACTCAGCAGTCTGACGACAGTACCCAGATCAGCCCAAGGAGGAGGTTGGTCCCCACTCTTGCTGCCTACTCCGAGATCTCTAATTATAGCGGTGGGGAAGGTGACGTCGATGATGACTGGTCTAGTGATGTCATGTGGGTGCCCACAAGAGAGGAAGAGGAGGGGAGTTCAGAGGAGATATAGACCAGCAGATAGGGAGGAGAAGCAGGCGGAACTTAGATTGCACAGGAGGAACAAAGCAGACTGATAATGTATCAGGAGCGAGACATCAACCATGTACGGTCACATCTGGCGCTCCCGGGACGCCGACACATGGCTCCACACTGTGGGCTTTTTTTAACGTGTCCGCTGCTGACAATAGTGTTGCCATCTGCAATCTTTGCAGTCAACACATAAGTCGCAGAAAGCCCAACACTCACCTAGGGATGATCGCCTTGAGAAGGCACATGAGCTGCCATCACTGAGCCCAGTGGGAGCAACGGAACCCACAAAGCCACACTCCAGGCTCTCACCGTCCAGCCTCGTCTTCTACTTCTCCTTCTCCTCTCTCCTCACAATTGTCCTCCACTCCACCTTCCATCATGCGATCCTCACGTTTTTCTAGAAAAAGCCAGGCTTCCGTGGGCCAAATGTTCGAGCATAAAAAAATTATGACGCCGGATAACCCTCTTGCCCAATGGTCGACGGCTGGCTTGTCAGAACTGATAGCCCGCCAACTACTGCCATATAAACTGGTGGACACGGAGGCCTTTCGAAAATTTGTGACCATTGGAACACCACAATGGAAGGTCCCAGGAAGGAAGTATTTCTCACAGAAGGGCATCCCAGAGCTATATGGCCATGTTCAGCGGCAAGTAAATGTATCTCTGGCACATAGTGTCGGTGCCAAGATACATCTGACAACAGACACGTGGCCTAGCAAACACGGGCAGGGAAGGTATATAACTTTTAATGCCCACTGGGTGAACCTTCTGACGGCCGTCAAGCATGTAACCCGTGGCACCCGTGTAGATTTGGTTTTACTGCCACGGATTGCATGCAGGCCTTGCTCTTCTTCTCCTCCTCCTACTCCATCCTCCTCCCTCTCCTCCTCGGCTGACTCCTCCTTTTCCGCTGCTAGCGTCTCTTCCGCTGCACCGCCCAAGCTCCCCAGAACTTATTCGACATGCTAGGTGAGATGTTGCCATGCTGTGCTGCGTCTGTTGTGCCTGGAGGCCAAGAGCCACACTGGCCCGGCACTCCTTTCAGCTTTGCGTTCACAGGAGATCAGTGGCTAACACCGCTCAATTTGACAGTTGGTAAAGTGGTGTGTGACAACGGTGCCAATCTGCTTAGCGCATTGAAACAGGGCAAAATGACTCACGTGTCATGCATGGCAAACATCTTAAACTTGGTCGTGCAGCGGTTCGTTGTCAAATACCCTGGGGTCCAGGACATCTTGCGGCAGGCAAGGAAAATCTTGGCCCATTTCAGAAGATCTTACATGGCCATGGCTTGCCTTGCTGACATTCAGCAGCGACACAATCTGCCGGTCAGACATCTTATTTGCAATTGCCCGACGCGATGGAACTCAACCTTCTACATGCTTGATAGGCTGCTCCAGCAGAAACGTGCAGTTAACGACTACCTGTACGAACTCTGCGGCAGAACAGATTCTGAGGAGCTTGTTTTTTTTTCCACCACGCCAGTGGCTGCTCATGAGCGACGCATGCAGACTTCTGTGGCCATTTGATGAGATCACCAAACTGGTCAGTCGCAGCCATGGCGCCATCAGTGACATGGTACCTTATCCCTTCTTTATGGAGTGTGCATTGCATCGTGTCATTGATCAAGCCGTGGAGGAGCAGGAAGATGAGGAAGTCGCAATGCTGGATGAATTCCCAGGGGGGCTACTCTATCTGAGACAAGTCAACAACAGGAGTCTGAAGAGGAGTCAGAGGAGGATGGTGCCGGGGCAGATGAGGAGGAGCAAGAAGAGCATGCTTTAAACCTTTCTGGGATCCCTGTTGTTGTGCGTGGTTGGGGGAGGAGAATGAGGAGGACGACATTTAATGGAAGGTTGTAATAAAATTACTAGAATGATCCCTCTGGGATGAATGGACTCTTTCGGGTTTGCCATGTAGGTACAGTTGGTATGCATCCTCCACGAGATTCTCAGGATATTGTTTTTCTTTGAATTTTGTTTTTAAAGAAGAACCAGATTGGATGTAATCAACATCTCATGTACAATTCTGTCTAAGGTGACAGAATTGTCCCTTACGGTTCACCAAGGGTCTACCTCTGGCCTTAAGGTATGGATTACACAACAAATCTCTAGTTCTCTTCCCCTAGCCAAACGTTTTAAAAAACTTTGCGCTAGGGAAACATACTGGATTTATTGCCTCGACACTCTAGCGCCCGGTGGAATCAATGAAAGTATAGAGATTTCCACTATCCACTATCCTCTAATACTCTATTTCTATAATTGCAAAAAGTTCTTTATGCATTGTACTTCTTGCCACATATATATGCATTTACACTGGTTTGTTGGTTCTATATGGATAATATTTTTCCAGTTTATGAACAACACTTTATTTTATTTCGATAAACTTTACTAATTCTTATTATCATTTTTATTTTTATTTTCATTTTTATTTTATCATTATTATTTATTTTTTATTATTTATCATTATTATGTTTCATTTATTTTTCATTTATTTATCTATTATTCTATTATTTTATTTATTTATTTATTTTTATTTATTTTTTGACACATATATATTTTTTCTTTCTCTAATATTTTCCCACTATGCTTTTAGGTATTTTCTGGGTATTTTTCCTTACATTGTAATTTATTACTTAAGGTTCAATGTACCAGCCTGTATTATTTTGTTTCATTTTCATATGTCCATTGCTATTGGCTTCGTGTCCCCTCCCCCTCTTCCCCCTCCTTGTTATTTATATTTCTGCCCTGATCCCAAACGGCTAGCTTGACAAAGGAGCGCAGCCATCATATCACCCACGGTCTTGCCGGCTCAGGAAACGCGTTGCACCCTCTGTGACTTCATCCCTCTTCGCCTGGAGTTCTGCGTGCGTTCCACCCCTCAGATGAACGCACTCTGTCAACATTGGCGTGTATGGACATCAACACGGCCACCAGGAGCAGATACATCCTGACAGGACTCCCCAGTGCGCTGGAATGACTGCACGTTGAGGCTTCTCTCCCCTCCGTTCTTATGGGATTAGTACATCGCCTGACTATTATTGTCATAATGTGAGTGTTTTTAACCACGTTTTTATTAAACATAGTATATACAGTCTACACCCAGAGGCTCCTCTTCTCTTTTATCTTCTACAGTGCCATCGGGAACCTGTTTCAGTTTCCACCAGACGGCTGCCGGGCTTGGACTGTTTTTTAGTTTTTATTGAAGAATTAATTTCTTCTTTTAAATGAATTTTCTTCTGTTCTCCCTCCCCAGTCCTCCCTTTCCCTTCTTTTATTCCCCCTGTGTATAGCATTGGTTTGATTATACTTACAGTATTGTCATTCATTTTTATTTTTTAACTTCTCCTGTGTATATGCTATCTGTCTATAGCATACGTTTATACCAGTAGATTTACATCTGGAATACTGTTTATATATATTCTTTTTCAGTCTTTGAAAATTGCGGTAGACTGGTGTGTTTTTCTGAGGGCCATAATATTTGTATATATCTACTGGGTGGGCAGGCTTGACCTCTGGCCAGAGCTTGCCCAATTAGCAATGCCCAGTTGACTTGCCCCTCGTCCAGTGTCCAGTCCGAAAGCACGTTCAGCGCAGCAGGGGGGATCGTGACCGATAAGCGCACTCACCTAGCTCACGACAGTGTTGACTACCTGACATTTATAAAAATGAATGAGGCATGGATCTCAGAGGAACTCAACACATGTGACCAGTAGACCATGTATATGCATAACTCTATAAACGATTTATTTAATCGAGCACATAGACCTTTTTTCTACCTTTGTCTCACTTCCTTGTGCAAAAAAAGCACACCATACTATATGCTCGTATCCTCCTGTTTGAAGAGGTTGAGCGGTGTCATATTTTTGGGTCCCGCAGCGAGTTGCTGGTATCAGTGCTGCTGTCAGTGCTCTCTATCTCGGTGCAGATGTCAGAGCTCTCTCTCTATCTCGGTGCTGGTGTGGTGTCAGTGCTCTCGATCTCGGTGCTGGTGTGGTCTCAGTGCTCTCTATCTCGGTGCTGGTGTGGTCTCAGTGCTCTCTATCTCGGTGCTGGTGTGGTCTCAGTGCTCTCTATATTAGTGCTGGTGTGGTCTCAGTGCTCTCTGTCACGGTGCCTGTGTCAGTGCTCTCTATCATGGTGCTGGTGTCAGTGCTCTCTATCACGGTGCTGGTGTCAGTGCTCTCTAACTCCGTGCTGGTGTCAGTGCTCTCTATCTTGGTGCTGGTGTCAGTGCTCTCTATCTCGGTGCTGGAGTGGTGTCAGTGCTCTCTAACTCGGTGCTGGTGTCAGTGCTCTCTATCTCGTTGCTGGTGTCAGTGCTCTCTATCTCGGTGCTGGTGTGGTGGCAGTGCTCTCTAACTCGGTGCTGGTGTCAGTGCTCTCTATCTCAGTGCTGGTATCAGTGCTCTCTATCTCGGTGCTAGTGTAGACTCAGTGCTCTCTATCACGGTGCTGGTGTGGTGTCAGTGCTCTCTAACTCGATGCTGGTGTCAGTGCTCTCTATGACGATGCTGGTGTGGTGTCAGTGCTCTCTAACTCGGTGCTGGTGTCAGTGCTCTCTATCACGGTGCTGGTGTCAGTGCTCTCTATCTCAGTGCTGGTGTCAGTGCTCTCTATCACGGTGCTGGTGTGGTGTCAGTGCTCTCTATCTTGGTGCTGGTGTCAGTGCTCTCTATCATGGTGCTGGTGTCAGTGCTCTCTATCATGGTGCTGGTGTGGTGTCAGTGCTCTCTATCTCGGTGCTAGTGTCAGTGCTCTCTATCATGGTGCTGGTGTCAGTGCTCTATATCACGGTTCGGGTAATCATCTCCTGCACCATCTTCATAGCCTGCCCTGACCTTTCCTCTCCTCTATGGCCTTCATGCGCTCCTGAATTGTCAAAATTTCACAGATACTTTTGTTATGTCAGTGTCCATGTGGTGGGACTATGTGTGCACATCTAGTAAGTATTTTGTGGCTGTAAATATGACCTGTAGGTTTTTAAGGTTCGCCTGCCATTAAAGTCAATGGGGCCCGCCGCAAACTTTGCATTTCGAGAACTTTTGGCCACGTTCGCGTTGCGAAACGTCCCGTCGGAAGTTCGTGCATCACTATTTAGCTGCTCTGTCTAATCTTCTTTGAACATTCGACAGACACCATAAGCCTTCAATGACAGATTCAACCTTAAT
This sequence comes from Lithobates pipiens, assembly GCF_037356315.1. Taxonomy (NCBI): domain Eukaryota; kingdom Metazoa; phylum Chordata; class Amphibia; order Anura; family Ranidae; genus Lithobates; species Lithobates pipiens. The sequence goes on along the minus strand of NW_027507718.1, from coordinate 352,958,812 downwards.
TAATTTGGATTTTTGGACGAATGCAATTTTTAACGAAAAATAAAATAAATAAAAACGAATTTCGGGAGTAACTAAATAAATGTATTTTTCAGACAAAAATGTAATTCCAAAACAAAATATTTCAGTGTGCACATGTCTATATGGCACTAGTAACTTCAGTTGAGGCTTTGTATCTTCAGCTTCAACTCTCATTGGTGCACTTAAACTCCTGAATAGCAGGGCCAAACAACAAAACTGTCTGGATTATCAAGTAAAGAATGCAGGATCTTCCTCAGCAAGGTTAGGGACAATGGTGTCTGTATACAGTGTTTTTATATCTGAATGGCCTTGTGTCCTGCGGCACTACAGGTGTCAGCAAGGTAACTAGGAGCAATGATGTTTGTATACAGTGTCCATATTAGACATGTACAAAAGGAAAACATTTGTTTATTTTCGTTTCGTTTTAATTAGTTAATTAATTAATTTTGTTTAGTTATATTCGTTAAATTCATTAAATTCGTTTTCGTATTTCGTTTAGTTTTCTGCTGAATTCAAAAAATCGGTCACATTCGAAAATATTTCAACCAAATTCGAAATTATTTCAACCGCATTCGAAACTATTTCAACTGGATTAGAAAATATTTTGCGACCCGACTTTAGGGCCATGTATCTCGGGGTCACTTGATGCTAGAAACCCCAAACAAGATATGTTGTAGTGCTAGTTCTATTGTGTGTTGCATACCAAATTTGGTGTTTCTAGCTATAAGTGACCCCGAGATATGTGGCCCCAAATTCGGGTCGCAAAATGTCATTCTCTGCTGCACAAAAAAGCTTGACATTTTGTGACTCGACTTTGGGGCCACGTATCTCGGGTTCACTTGGTGCTAAAAAACCCACATTTATATATGTTGTAGTGCTAGTTCTATTGTGTTTGCATACCAAATTTGGTGTTTCTAGCTATAAGTGACCCAGAGATATGTGGCCCCAAATTCGGGTCTCAAAATGCCATTCTCTGCTGCAGAAAAGTACTTTCATATTGCCCATATCTGGGGTCGCTTGGTGGCAGGTGACGTGGCAAGTGGACAATCCACAACTTGGTCACATGGCACTCATGGCTGGTCACAGGGCACTCATGTCAAGTCACGTGGCACTCCTGTCAGGTCACCTGGCACCCGTGGCCGGCCACGTGGCACTCGTGGCAAGTGGACAATACACAACTTGTGGCAGATGACGTGGCAAGTGGATATAACACAACTTGTGGCAGGTGACGTGGCAAGTGGACAAATACAATACACAACGTTTGGCAAGTGGACAATGATATACAGCATATGCTCTTGCCTTGCGATTGACATCTGTGACTTCTTCAAGCAGGCATGCTGACAACTTCATTGATACCATAAATATAAATGAAATAAGATGTGTGTGTTTTTTTTGCACTGGTACACTGCAATTATGAAAAGTTGATGTGACAGATATATATAAGTAAGTATAAGTAACTAACCATCTTCCAAAATTTCTAGTTCAAATCGAAAAGATTAGAACAGAATAGAAAAAAAATAATTTAATAGAAAGAATATACAACCATCTTCTGAAATTCAAATTTGAATAGAATAAATTTGTATTTCAAATAGTATGAATTCAAATTTTTAAATGAATTAATTTTAAATTTGGATAGAAAAGATTATAATAAAATAGAAAATAGACTAGAAAAATGATAGAACAGAACAGAATAGAATATATTATATTTTATTCTGTTCTGTTCTATTGTTTTTCTAGCCTATTCTTTTATATTCTATTAAAATCTTTTCTATTAAAATCAAAATCATTATATACTAAATTCCAAATTTGGGGTTTCTAGCTCCAAGTGACTCCGAGTTATGGGGCCCCAAAGTCGGGTCGCAAAATGTCAAGCACTTTTCTGCAGCAGAGAATGACATTTTGCGGATATATTGTAGTGCTAGTTCTACTATGTTTGCATACCAAATTTGGGGTTCCTAGCTATAAGTGGCCCCGAGATACATGGCCCCAAATTGGGGTCGCAAAATGTAATTTTTCGAATTTGATTCGAATTTCGTTTGAATTCGTTAGCATTGTAATTCGGTAATTTGGATGCATCCGAATGTCTGAATAATGAAAATTCGTCCGAATTTCGATTCAGAACGAAACGAAATGCACATGTCTAGTCCATACAACTCTATCTGTGTGCAGTGTCCTTGTTTCCTGCAAATGGACAAAAGCCCTCTTACCCAATCCTGCAGTCGAGGCTCAAAGAACGTCCTGGAACAGGCAGGCTCTTCTAGTGATCCGACTGGTCACCTCACACCTGGAACGCTTCACACCGTCGGTTCATGTGCATCTGGATATGCACCTGGGATACCCCTCTCTCAGGCTGGATGTTCCGACTGGCTATGGATGCCTGAGATCACGCAAGGGACTGACCTGGGAGGCAGCATCTCTCACCTACTTCTAATCTCTTCTTCTGCCTTGTGTCATCTAAGAAAATTCCCTCAGATCAGCAAGATGAGGTCTCTTGTTCCTTTACCCCCAGAGCAGGTTGGAAGTTGTAGTCCTAAAACAGTGTGATCTCAATGTGAAACTTGAGTCCTGGAACTACAATTCCCTGTATGCTTTGCTCCTGGTGTTAATCACTCTGCTGGCAGGATGTGATGACATAGTCTTTGCTGCCACTAGAGGGAAACAGTTTCATTGCAGCAATGTTGCAAAGTGTCTTCTGATACTGCAGGTAAGATAGCGGGCTACTGGCTACATCAGCAATTTTGTATAGTAAAACTTAATTCACAAGGCTTTAACACAATGAAAAATATCTTTTTTATACCCATGTGGCTGTAATTTTCAAACCACATTGGACACATTGTAATAACTGGGACCTTTTTAAAATAGTGAAATAAACAATATGAAGATCATGCCATCCAATGTGTTAACATTTAGTCACCATTCTAAAGTGCAGAAGGGTTTAGTATGTTTTTTTTGGCTTTTTTTATATGTTAAGTTCTGTCTGTCAAGCGCTCAGATTCTCTTAGGTCCTGAAGACTGCAGCATCATGATGAAGTCACGACAAAAGACCAGTCAGTGGCAGGCATAGACTGCATGACCAGAGCAATCCTGGAAGAGACAATGGCAAGGGACACATGGTAAAAATTATAGCACATTCACCTGTTTGATTACTCTGCATTTACTGCCAAACACATCCAACATTTGTCGCTATTTGTGTAGTTGGGAAAAGCTATACTATGGAGAATAATTAGTGTAGCGCTAAATAATGTGCAAAAAAAAATGTGTACAAGTGTAACAATTTCTTCAGTACAGACTATATTTAGTCACAGTTTCATTCAATTATACAGATTTTTTCTTTGGGATTTTACATCCCCTTATTATTCACTTTTTATTTTGCTTTTCAGCAATATTGGCACTTTGTATAGTTACATTTGTACACTATTTTTTTGCACATTATTTAGCGCTACACTAATTATTCTCCATTTTGTTTAGCTTTGTTTGCTTCAGTGTCAGTTGCTGTGCCTTCTTGATTTTACATATTGTGTTAGCGCAGTGCCCCCCCCCCCCATCCCAAAATCTATACTATATTTCCAAAAAATGTACAACAAACGTAGTGAAAAAAAAACTGTGCAAGTCTCCCTAACTATTTCAGCATGGCATATCTTAATTTTGCCATTTATATTTTAGTATTAAGAAAGGTAAGAACATTTAGTCTTTCCCATTAAAGAAGGCAGAAATCCACAGGTACAAACAAATGGCAACTAGCCCAACCTATAACTTGCTTTGCAGCAAGGAGCACACGGAAGGGCGACGCATTTCAAAAAACAACAAACAAATTTCTAGCTCACTTATCAGCCAGCCTGCAACAAACTGAATTGACCATGTCTAATAGATTACATTATAAAAACCAAGGGCTTTAGTTTGCACACATTTACAAATACATGCGTAAGCTGCAACAGTCACATCATGGCACTCCAGTGTACTGCAGTCCTAACTCTATACATTTCAGAGTTTCCGAAGCACATATATAATAATGGATAGATTAAGGGCAGGTATGCCTGGAGGAAGCCTACCCCTCCTTAAAGGTAAAGCGAAATCTACAGGTTTGGTCAAATGTTTCTTAGCCCTTGTACACATGGTCGGAGATTCCGACGACCAAATCCATCTGAGTTATTTTGACGGATTAATTCCGGACGAGGTCCGGAAGTGATGTTGCATACACATGGTCGGACAAAGTTGTCGGAATTTACAGTTGCCAAGAACGCAGTGACATAAGCCGCGTACGGCGGGCCTAGAAAAGGGAAGTTCAGCACCATGTCCGGCACCCTTTGGGCTCCTTCTGCTGATCTCGTGTGTATCGCGTGTTAGTAGAAGTTTGGTGAGAGACAATTCGCGCTTTTCATTAGTGATTCAAATCGCTACTGCTCTTCAGTTTCTGCTTGTCTTTGCGTATCTGATAATCAGTGCGTGCAGTCAGTAAGTATTTTTTTCTCATTGTGGACTATATCTTGGTATAGTACACTTTGATTTGCATTTCTTATTGTCTGCTTGCTTCTGCTATTCAGTTAATTTTGCTCCGTGAGATCCAGGAGAATAATCATGATGATTTCAGGAATTATCTCCGGATGATGGACCCCGTTTTTCACCGTCTGCTGGCTTTGCTGACCCCTTATATCACCAGGCAGGATACCTGCATGCAGCAAGCCATCACTCCGGAGCAGAGGCTCATCGCCACGTTGCGCTACTTGGCGACAGGGAGAAGCCTTCAGGACCTCAAGTTCTCTACAGGCATCTCCCCCCAGGCTCTGGGGATCATTATTCCAGAGACCTGTTCTGCCATCATTCAGGTCCTGCAGAAGGACTATATGAAGGTAAGCGTAACATACAGAACACAGGAACTTACAAAGTTCAACTTTGAAAAGTGAAGACAATATCAGACATGAGTATGTACAAACTGGGCTGATATTGCCTTCATCACATGGGGTGTCACCCCTGGAAAATCCAAATTTGGAAGATGCACACAGTGTGTCAACATCTGCTATCTCCCATCATGGGGAATCAATGTACATGTTTTGGGGCAGCAACCCCTTCATCTCAGCCACTTTCCCCAAAACACGTACATTGATTCCACATGATGGGAGATAGCGCATGTTTACACACTCTGTGCATCTTCCAAATTTGGATTTTCTAAAAATACAAAAGTTGTGGTTTAAAATACAAAAAATAAAACCCTAGCTAGTTTGGGCTGTCTCACACTCTCCCCAAAACATCAATGATGTTCTTCATTTTATTTTTAACATCATTGATGTTTTGCTGTATATTTTCCAAATCCCGATTGCACCCATTATCTCCCCCAATCAGGATCTGGGCACTTTCACTGGTAAAATGGGATTCTTCTTCCACATCACCTACATAACAAATCAAAAAAACACACCATGTATTAAAAATATGGTGATATACATTGATGAGCTTACCGGAAGCTGTGTTCTCCGACACTCACCTGTTGTGGTGACAATTTGTCCAACTTCAACGATCTCTCCTTCCTGATCCTCCTCCTCCTCCTCCTGCTCCTCTGCTTTTGGTTTTGGAATTTCGCCTTCTTTGGGAGGGGTGTTGTCCCTGGTGTCCTCATACTCATTCCGAGTCTTCTCTCCCCTATGAGAGTGTAAAAAAAGAATAATTAGCATACAGAGGGCATAAATAGGAATATGAAACATTGCTTGGAAGTGTTGTACAATTTTTTTTGGCCGAGTTCCAAGGTGAGAACATTATTGTGTACACTTTGTTAAGCTGGAATACTTACCTGCAGAACGATGTTTCTTACGAATGAATGAAACCATGAACTTGAAAGTGGCCATTTTAAAATGTACAACATGAAATCAAAGCACATGGAGCATGTATGCAAGCAAGAATTATCATATGAACACACGACAAATACTTACTTTTTTCAAGAACACGCTTGATCCTTATGTACTGCTCGTGCTCCCTCAGTTTCAGGTCTGACCAGAGTTTTCTCAGTTGATCCATGGACACCCCAAAATTCTTATGAAGACTCTTCACAACTTTATTCATGATCTTGGCCTTTCTGATATTTGAGTTTGGGTAAGGTCCATACTTCCCATCATAGTCGGCCCTGTTCAATATGTCCACCATCTCCAACATCTCTCCAAAAGACATATTTGAGGCCTTAAATCTTCTCTTCCTGTATTGGGACGTTTCAGGCTCTGGGCTTTCCTCACCCTCCTCCTCGTTAGTGGAACTGTGATTGACAAATGATTGGTTCACTAACCTTTTGGCAAAAACAACATTGTAATAATGTGCTGACTTTATTTGCCTGATCTCACTAACATTTACCATATTTTATGGAAGTTACAGCTGCATGTCTCAATTTTCTTTTAGCATTTACTATTTTCAGACCCATGAACACATTTCGGCACAGAAATGCAGGCAAATCTAGACTGGCCAATGAATATTAATATAATATACTTCTTACATAGGCTATTTTGATCAATGAAACCACCAAGCCACCAACTCATGTACCCCTTTGTTATTACTTGCCGTGGTTATTGCAACTCCCTTCTCATAGGCTTACCTCTATCCCTCTCTGCCAATCCCTCCACAAGCTTTTGATTGCCCAAGAAATAAAATTTAAAATACTAACTGCAACATATAAAGCCATTTTGTTAGGGTCTTCAGATAGTGAGTCTGACTTAGTGGAAGGGGACCTCTCTTACGGCTCTGGTTCTAGTCTCTCTGGAATGGGAACAGGGAGACCGCAGCGCAGCGGGGTAGGAGAGTCCAGCCAGGTGCAGCAGCAGATGCTAGGTAGATGAGGATCCTCTGGAGCAGGAGCTCTCTGTAGCAAGAAGGCAGCTGGGAGAAGGCCACGGACCGTGGAATCAGGATGGATGGATCTCTGGATGAAGAGGTAGCAGACACAGAAGCAAGCAGGAGCCAGCAGAGGAATCAGGTAACAAGCAGAGGTTCGGCAACAAGAATCAGTCCAAGAAGGGTCAAACAAGCCGGGGTCGGAGCAGGAGAGATCAGCAAGGTCAGACGGAGCCGGGTCAGGTATCAGATAGGGTTCGGGCAGAATAGCAGGTAACTTCGGGTACAAGCTGCAGACGAGACAGCACAGAGCCCCTGCAGCTGTGCCTTTAAAAAGGGCCACTGGCGCCAACCGTGCTAACGCTCGCCCGTGCGTGCGTGTACCGCGCGCACATACGAACGACGTGCACCTGCGCGCGTCGGAAGACGCTCGTGCCCACGATGACCCGCGGCACGAACGCGCGTGCGCGTACGGAGAGCCGATCGCACGGAACGGGCGGATTCCTGACACATTTACTACTCTGCACCAAGCTACATCACCATTCCTGTCTCAGTATACCACCCAAAACTCTCCTCTTCACTCCTCCCAAGACCAACTGTTTTCTAGCTCCTTTGTCTCCTTGTCAGGGTCTGTATTTGAACACAGAACCTCTGCTGTATCCAGCCATATCTCTTCTAGCTGAGCCACCTGGAATGCTGGACAGTTCCCTGGACAATTCCTTGAATGATACTGTCTTGAACATTGTTTGTCTTGAACCCTGAACTCTTTGCTCCTCCCATGAACTTCCTGATTTAAGCCATGTCTCTCCATTTCCTGTTTGCCAGATTATTGTGCTCTCTCCAGCCAGTATCTCGCTCCTGCCTTCCCTGGTGCTGACCATATTTTTCTACCACTTGTTATCAACCCTTGGCTTGTTTCTCGACTATGCTTCTGCCTGATTCCAACCTGCAACTACTCGTTAGAAACCTTTGGCTTGTTTACTGACTACACTTCTGTTTGATCTCTACCTGCTTATCTGCTACTGGGCCCCAGCTTGCTGACCTCCTAGTGGGGTGATCCTGGTGCTTACAAGTAGCAAAATCCATCTCCACCATCAGGAACTCTGATGAACACTGGTTAATACTTAGACTCTGCACCTCAAATGAGCCCGCGCCATTCACCAGGTTGACTGCCCTTGTACCTCTCCCGCTGGTTGGTGGTAGTTTTGCTAGTGCTATAACAACTGGTCTTCGAGCCTGACTGCTGATCGTGACACTCCTCTTCCCATCCTAATCTTAAGAACTTCTCCAAGGTCTCTCCCATCCTCTGGAATGCTCTGCCCAAATCTGTCTGGCTATCTCCTGCTCTGTCCACTTTAGGTGATCCCTGAAAACGTATCTCTTCAGGGATACCTATCCTGCCTTCACTTAACAACTGAATCTTTTATTTCTGCCATCAGCTAATCCCCCAGTATTTGCCTCTTGTTCCATTTCCTCTACCCTATTAGATTGTAAGCTCTCGGGAGCAAGGCCCTCCTAACCCTACTGTATTGAAATGTATTGTAACTGTACTGTCTTACTATATAACAGAAAGCATTGCATAAATCCTGTATTATAATACCAATAATATTAATAATATCAGTAATAATATGCATCCTAGTGCTAGTTCACAGTCCCAGACTGAAAGTACTGAACTACCTGTGCTAGAATAATGCTAGTGCAACCAACTTCTTTGTGATTTCTTCTCCCATAGATAATAAAAATCAACATCAGTGTTTTGCTTGATACGCTTCAAATCCATCTGGTGAATTGTAGACACTTCTAGCAAAGTTAAAATAACTGTTAATGTAACAGTAAAGGAAGTGCTACATCTGAAAATATATATTTATGTTAATGTTCCATATTTTGACATCAAAGAAACAGCTGTTTGCTAGAGAAACGATGCCACAGACAGCCATGCTGCGAGATGCTGATATATTCGGTGTGAAAGCACTGGCAGGGGCGTGCCAAAGGATTACAATTTCTGGCCATGACTTGATTTAGTTTCATATAAATAAGTCAATGGAAACGTACAGACTTGGATTTACGCAAATAGCCGAATGTTTCACTTGTCAAGTTTTATATCTCAGAAATAATACATGTTCGCGCAGCCATTTCCAGCACATGGTTGCCCAGTGCCCTGTGATTCCCTTGGCAGGTAGAGATGCTGCCAGTCAAGCTAAATCGATACATGTGCCCAATTTTTGAGCTGTGTTTGAATTAGTTTCATCAAGCTAACCATCTGGCTCGTATCCCTCCTTCCCAAGCCCTCAAACAATTACAGGTTTTGAATCAATCATTTTCAAACAAGCTGTATGCAGCAAATACATGAATCTCTGAACATTTCGGCGAGAACAACAAACTGTACACTTCATTCAATAATATTAATGCTGCTAGGGACAGTCTGTCAGAAATATTCTTCAGTTTTGGCATCTTATTCCTGCCTCTCTGTCCCTTAGAAAGCAAGTAATTAACAGGACAAATGATGGTAGAGAATAGCTTGCTTTGCTTGGGATACATGCGACCCATCACTGCGTCTGTTTCCTGACATTACATGATAAATTTGCATCCTCCTACCATTTTTATAGTGGTGAAATTGCTGTCTAAATTGTCTCAATTAATATAACTTACCTCTTCAGGGAGCCCATTATAAATATTTAAGCTAATAAAAGAGATGTGAATTGGAAGCTATAAGATAACTTTGCATCATATGCTTGTGCGGGTTATAAATGCAAAAAGGCTGTGCCGTTAAAGAGTAATCGCTGTTATTCTGCCTTTCAGCTAAACTATATCATGCTTTAAATGTTTGACTTTTTTTTTTCCTTAAAAAATCATCTGAATTAGATTCCTGTGGGTAGTGAAAATGTTGGTCCCAAAACTATTCATTTTCAGTAGCTCGAGGATGTATTTGAAAACAGGGCTACTCTCAATGTATTCTTCAAGCTAAAACAATTTATATTAAATATGAAAAATAGCTACCTTCCAGCTATTTAAACTTTAGTTTCACCAAAGTTTACAGAATGCAGGAATGTTTGTATTGCTCTAAATAAAAAAAAAAACAGATTGAAATGTGTAAACAATAAAAGATTTATGGATGCTGAGCAGAGCCTGATTAACATCACAGTAGCCCGCAGGCATACAACCTTTGGAGCACTTATTCCAGCCTTGTGTACTCTGCACACCACTTTCTCACACACGTTCTTGCTTTGCTAGCCCTGCAAAAAGAATAATGAAGAAGAATAATGCAGCACTTTGAAAACATACGTTATTTTTTATTTCCCCCTGGTGATGGATGTAAAATGTTTAATATGATAACTGTGCATTTTCCACTTATCCTCTGCTGCTGTCAGGCACAATCATACTGAGCCTGCTGGTTTATTTAGCTCTAGTCCAATACCTACCTGAAGTTTGAATTTAAAACTATTTGCAATTAAAGATAAAGTTCCAAAATCCGGTCAAGATGGACTCTATGTACACCAAATAAACACAAGCAATGTAAAGGCTTTCTCATGAGTGTAGTAGTCCTTGCCATCCCTCTGAAAAGTATTCTGAAGTTGTTTACTTTCAAAAGAATTTGACAGGCGGCAAGGAGAACATATGTCACCACCTTGCCTCCTTTCGTAACCCTGAAAATGCTGAATTACCATATTGCAACTATGTGTTACAGGGGCGCTTGCAGCATGGCCCCATACTGGTAAATGGGTCACATTCAGCCGAATGCATGTTGTGGCATGTGTACAGCCACGAGTGGCTGCCTACCCTTCCTTAAGTGGGTGGTCAGCGGACCACAAAACCAGAAATCAACCTCCTGCTTTTACTGCCCAATGGTCACCCATGAGTAAAAACCTTATAGTCTAAAACCAGTGCATGACATGCTTTTAAACACCTACTGTAGTGTAAACACTGATTGTTTAATGTTGCTGTAAATCTGATAACACTTGCACAGGTAAGTCCTCGTTTACTGGTGGCTAATAAAACAACATGTCCTATACAGTGTGTTTTTCACAAAGCAGAAGTTTTTAAAGTGGAGCTAAACTTTAAAAATAAAGAAATGATAGGAGGCAGAGATTTTTGGCAGAATGGCATGCAAAGCCTTTTCTGCCAAAATAACTTCTTCTCTTACACCATGTTTTTTATTTTATTTTCTGTGTACACTGTGTAGTGCATGTGCAATGCAATGTACACTCCCAGCTCTTTATCAGAATCTGTAAATGAAGCCTGGTGCTGAGGACAATGTGGTACTGAAGACAATGTAACACCTGTGCACACATGCCGGAGTCCCATCATAATTGACTGTGAACCTGAAAGCAGAACTTGGAAGCAGCAGCACAGGAGATGGTGGTGGCCGGGGACAGAGCTTGGATGTACCATAAGGGTATGCTTGTAAGCCAAGTGTACCATAATGTAGAAGTTTGCTGTGGCCTTGTTAAGCCAGCCATAGATTAATCGAAATTTGGTGGGAGGAACCGGCTAAATTTCAATTAATCTATGGACAGGTTGGTTGTACAGAAGTCAATGTCTCTATCAACTTCTATACAACCAGCCTGTGGGCATTTTTTTTGCCCGGTCAATGCCGTCGGCTATAGCCAGCAACACTAATCATTGTATTCTAGGGATGGGGAGGCTGCTCTCCAACAGAACGCAATAGCACTGTACGAGCGATTCACTGGTTGAATGAAAAAAAAATGTATATGGACTGTCATTCTGTGTACTAGGCTTAAGATTTAGTACAACCTAATAACATTTCTATAGACCCCATCCTGAGTTGTTAGCCTCAGTCAGGAAAAGAAGAGGGAACTCATGCCTGGTAAACGTACCATATATCCCCTGGCCTTCTATGCAAAGCAGGATGGGGCTCTTTAACATTTGTTCATGATTATCTTAACCGGGAATATTCAACACATAGTTTACATTAGCGGCAGCCATTAAAAAATGTAGAGTCGTGACTCACACTGTGTGGTACCACATCCAAATGTTTACAAAAAGAAGAGGAAGGATTAAAGGACTTTAAAGGTACCACTATCATCCCAAGTTGGAAAAAGAAGTGCTCATAAATGTATAAAAATTCACATGTTATTTAGACACATATATAAAAAAAATTATTATAAAAACATAATGAAGTATGTACATGCTAACAAGATACGTATCCCTCCCCTATGTATATAGAAAACACAGACAAGTTATACAGAAAAACATGTGAAATTGTCCCATAAACCAATCACTAGTCAAGTTAAAGAATATATATATATATATATATATATATATATATATATATATATATATATATATATATATAGGGGTCTTGCATATGTAAAGGGCCAGCTGCGTTCACTGTATCAACGCCAATGGATCACTACGCATTTCACCAACAGCTTCTTCGGGAGATCCTATTGGCACTGGGAGTTATACCATACCATAATTGGCACCTAATTACAAATATTTAAATGTATACAGTTATCTCATTCACAGATGCATTTTATATCGAGCACTAAACATGTTTCAACAAAGCAATAAATCTGCTATTTATACCTAGGCATATATGGTACATACCATGGTCAGAACATTAGGCATGGAGAGCTTTATCCACCACACGGGAGGGGAGAAAGAGATGCGCTGCCAGCTGAGAAAAGAGGTTCGGTGTATTGTAGCCAAACAACAGGGGCCCGCCCAGGGACAAATCTATACAAATACATGAATAGATCGAAAATCACTTAGATTCATTACCCTGTCCCACAGGAAAACATTTACCCGTGAGAGGAATAAGGGTCATTGAGGCCATCAAAAAATGTGCTTTTTTTTGCACTTTATTTTGCATAGCACAATAATTTTGCAGGATAATATTTGTTGCTGATATTGGTACAGATATTTGCATATTTGCACCATCACATATGTTGCGCTGGTGTTTGCATAATTGCACACTTTTTCTGGGGGTTGTTATATATTCAGGTGACTATAATATTTATTTATTTTTACTTTTTTTCTATTCTTTTTATTTAAATTTTTTTGCACACTTTTTTTGTCCTAGCATGGATTTGCATTTGTTTTAACTATCTTTAATGTAGTAAAATAGCATAAATGATCTAGACACCTGAGGTAAAAAAAAATGGTAGGCTGGACCCAACAGCAAAAGGGTTAAAAGAGGAGAAAAGGTAATATGTATGAAATATTTGGATATCTTAAGATGTCAGAAAGTCAGTTCCCTTTTAATGTGTTGTTATTTTAAGGTGAGTTTACGCTGGATGTGTTCGTGGGCTTTGATAAGTGGACCTAATTTAGTTATGAGTACTTAAAAAAACACATTATATGAAAAGTGAGTACGTTTATGTGGTGTGTTTTAGTTTGCTTAAAGTAAGAGCAGTTAAAAATCATCTTTCAGGGAAAGAAATATCTCTGTAAATTATTTCCCTTTAATGACCAGTGAGGATACAGGAATATTAGTACCATCCGTGCGATTTGTAATTATTTGTATATTCAAATTTGATGATTGGAATATTTTAGAATATTTTAGTACATCTTTAAATGTTTTCCATTGCTTATATATGGGGGAAGAAATTTAGCAAACTGTGAATTAGAACTGTGAATTGCTATATTGAGGAAATTTTTGATACCTGGAAAATTTATTGTAACCATAAAAGTTCATTAACTACTGATTTTGGCTGTACCAAAGTAAAAAAAAACATTGTTAATCACTTCAGCCCTGGAAGATTTTACCCCCTTCCTGACCAGAGCACTTTTTCCGATTAAGCACTCCGTCGCTTTAGCTGACAATTACGACGTTGCACCTAAACAAAATTGACGTCCTTTTTTTCCCACAAATAGAGCTTTCTTTTGGTGGTATTTGCGTTTTTATTTTTTACGCTATAAACAAAAAAAGAGCGACAATTTTGAAAACAACGTAATATTATTATTTCAGGGGATTCCCGAAATCTGACTTGTATCTTAGGCAGACTTCTGGGATAATTGATGACCCAATCACACAAACAGATCACATAACACCTCCAGGTAGCCATATTGCATATCATTTTCAGAAAATTACAGAGCTGCAGATTGAAAATGAAAGGTATTTTTTTAATGAAATTCAATTACAATATGACTTGTGTCACAATTGTATACGCTATATTATTTTTACTTTTTTTGCTATTTTTTTTCCCAAGAAAGTGGAGTTACCCTTTAAGTGTTTGCATTAAATAATAAAATGTTGAATTTTGAATTACAACATTTTCTCACTGACACATGAAGAACCAGTTGAAGAACTGTAATTGTCTTTAGATGGATAAATGTGTAGTGGGGCATTTTCTGGCATGTAGCAATTAAAGTGGTTGTAAAGCCTCAAGGTTTTTCCCCTTCATGCATTCTATGCATGAAGGTGAAAAACCTTCTGTGCTGCGGCTCCCCCAGAGCCCCCCTTTTTCTTACCTGAGCTCAATCCAATCCAGAGATGTGCATGAGTGCAGCGGCTCCAGCCATTGTCTATCTCCTCATTGGACAGATTGATAGCAGCAGGAGCCATTTGCGCCCGCTGGTGTCAATAAAGTCCAGTAACACTGGAGCAGGGGGGCAGGCCAAGTAACGCGGATTGTGTCAATGGACGCAGCAGTGGGACTCAAGAGGGAGCCCGCATGGGTGCCCCAGGGAAAGCAGTCTTCTGTGGGGGCACCCAATGACAAGGAGGGGCCTGGAGCACCATCGGGGCACCCCAGAAGAAGAAGATTGGGGGTTCTCTGTGCAAAACAATGTTCGGCAGGTTTGTTATTTTTATTTATTTTTTAAGCTAGGGTTTACAACCTCTTTAAAGACACCAGGGTCTATTAAAAACCATAATACACTTTTTTTCCCCAAAGTATTACATGTAGCACCCTCTTAGTGTGGGATGCTAGACAAATTTCATTTTTGGCTCCTCCTATAGTCAAGGGAGCAGTGATTGTTTGCTTTGGACTGTTCAGGGTTTTACAGGCTTAGAATTTGAATGTATACCTCTTGATTCTAAAAGTAGTTTCCAGAATATAGGGCTGGGAGAGTCAACTGACCAATCTGAATATTTATCATACCCAATCTCTGGGGAGATGATAAAAAGTCTGGAGCCCTGGAAAGATGCTTCTTTCCTCATAAAGGATAGTTCCAGAGCCTCTGAGGCTGCTGCCCCTGAGGCAGCCTCTGGACTGTGTAGCTGTTCTCTGAGGTCTCAGTTGTGGCAGAGCTGAGGCCCTGCAATGATCTTCCAGAAATGAAGGCTATAGAACTGTGTCTGGAGGAAGCTGGAACTTGTGCAGCTGTCCTGGGGATCTGTAAGTACTTACTCTGAATTGTAATTCTCAGGCGACTGTGTGCTTTTGGGATGTAAGTGCCGGAGGTAGCTGTGGACTCAGGGTTTCAGAATACTGAGCCTAAAGAAGAGTGTCCTCTGTTACTGTGGAGCTTTTTGGAGTATCCCATGCCCTAACCCGACTCCTGTTTAAGTTTCAAACAATACATTGCAAAAAGACATCCCCTAGACTGAGTTAATGCCATTAGAGATATTATAAGTACTGCATATGAGAAGTTTTATCCAACCAACATCTTCCTTGAAACAAAGTCTACCTTTTCTAGAATGAATTTGCAGATAATGCAGATAATCAGATGCAAAGCTATATCCCCTAGAAGATGGAAGCCAGCCAGAGGATTGCCAATAAAAGTCCCTAAATTGTATTCATAATGCATCTGAAGCAGGGTCCAGCGTGCAGGTAATACCCAAAGTGTGGGATTCCTGCTACCACTAACGCTCAGCCCAGGAAGGGAGAAGAGGATGTGCAGACCTCCCCTTCCTCTTATGCCCCTCCAGAACCTCTGGCCCCTTCCTCCTGGTGCCAAAATGATGTCACCAGTTTGGGTCAGAAGCCCAGATGGACACTTCATATTGCACCCCAAAGCTGGTTTAACAAAACATTGCACACTGTAACTGCAAACAATGCAGAAATATCAAATCTATTATAGAAAGGGAGCAAAGCTATGTCTGTAATTTAAACCAGAATATATCATATTGTAGCTTGCAGCTTATAAATCCATTTGCATTCTGACTTTATTAACAAATTGATACTAAAAAGATCTACACTTTTTGGTATTTTGATGGGATCCAAGGCCAAAAAAAAATTGTCATGGGTGGATCATATCCATCACAATGGGCAAAATGACATGCAATTTTAGAGTGTAAGTCTCTATCTTTTATCTCTCACATGGTCATAAATCTTAGTTTTATGTAAAATATATTACATGAACATTGCATCAAATATATCACATTTATTGTAGAGCAATTTACAAAATGCTTCAGAGAAAATTACATTTATTTGTATTTCTATGGACATAAAGGTTTCGCAGCATTGACTGCAGTGGCCACATCAAAATATTCCTTTAATAGAGGGTAGAAAAACATGTTTGTTTGAATCATAATGACTGTACATCAGGACATCAGTGCCAGTCTAAATGTAATCTGTGGGCGGTCACTGAGAAATTGCTCTAATGTTCTGCCTCCTTTCAGTAAATGCCAGTCTAAATTTAATCTGTGGACTGTAACTAAGATATTGTCGTAATGTTCCATCGCCTTTCAATAAATGCAAGCATTTAGTCAGTATACATTTGATAACATTATTTTGATGATTAAATCTCGTAAATCAGTCTAATTGTAGGATTATAAGTGTTTTTACATTTAAGCTTTAGATCCTCCCTGTCTTTTTATTTTGACCTCATACACACTTTTACAAGGGATGGATAATATTCACAGTTGATCATATGATCATATCCCTCCTTAATCTCCTCTTCTCGAGAGAGAATAAATTCAGTTCCTCTAATCTTTCCTCATAGCTAAGCTCCTCCATGCCACTTATCAGTTTGGTTGCACTTCTCTGCACTTTCTCCAGTTCCCTGATATCCTTTTTTAGACCTGGTGCCCAAAACTGAACTGCATATTCCAGATGAGGTCTTACTAATGATTTGTACAGGAACATAATGATTTCTCTCTCTCTCTCTGGAGTCCATACCCCTCTTAATACAAGAAAGGACTTTGCTCGCTTTGGAAACCGAAACTTGACATTGCATGCTATTATTGAGCTTTTGATCTACCACAACCCCCAGATCCTTCACCACTATGGATTCCCCCAGTTGTACTCCCCCTAGTATGTATGATGCATGCATATGCCTAGCCTCCAAGGGCATACTTTACATTTATCAACATTGAACCTCATTTGCCACTTAGTTGCCCAATTCGATTAAATTGGAGACACCCTGGAAGGATGCTAATCCACTGTGTAGCGGCCACAACCTTTGCTGTGCGTTCTTGACTTGTTGGGCTTACCAGTTACCTTCTCTAGGCCTGCTCTTCCACGTCTAGGGGTTCCCAGGGTTGATACCCAATGACTTGAACACTGACACAGATGAAGTCCTCTTTAAAGGGTTTTATTTTGCAATAATAACTTTCAAGCAACACAGTCTCTTAGGGAACAGCGGGCACGGGTGAAGAACTCAGGCACCTTGAACTGCAGATCTAGCAAAGTCTCTACTTCCACCCAGAGAGTAGCCACTCGCAGCTGGTTACTTCAAGGCTGAACAGATCTCTAGCCAGAGATCATGGCAGTCAGCATGTTGACTCAAAACTTGAACAATCCTATGAATGTGGACAAGTTGTAACTAAGGGTGAACAGGAACCTTTTCCTCGGTACCTGGAACGTTTCCCATCTCCTCAATGGTACTAAAAAAGCGTGAATTCATCAATGTCCTTCCCAACTCAGTAACCAGGCACTTCCCAGGATGTCACTTGCTGGCCCTCCTCCGAAGAGTCCTTCCCCGGTCACTTCCACAAGCTGTGGTGCCTCTCCAAGCCAAGAGCACACCCAGACATCTTGAATCCTCCCTCAGTTACTGTGCTTCGGACCAGCCGGGTCCGAGACTCAGGAATAGACGGATCCCTACTCCAGACTGGATGGGTCTATTAGGGGCCTTCCACAGAGACATGTTGTGGGGTGTCGAACACCCCATGTCCGGGACTCCTCATGGGGCTACCCCGGTCCTGGAACCAGAACAGACCACACAGGTCTCATGAACTCCTCTCCCTAAACACGTGACCCACACCTCTTAAGTACCCCTTCCCAGACTCCTCAGCGGGCCCCAGCACTCCCACTGATTGGTTCTGAGAAGGCTGATACCTAAACATCCAACCAGACCTGGTTATGGCCTGTCATGTGCACCTCACCGTTCACATAACCAGGCAGAACTTCCAAACACAGCCTGGCCAGACTGGTGTCAATGCCCACCTACACAATTAATCCTTAGAACCCCTACTGTTCTGAGGCAAAAACTAAATTTACATGCGTATGAGATTTTGTCCAAAATGTCATCCGCTACAACTGCATGGCTCATTGTCATCTGCAAAGACATAAATGGTACTTTTAATCCCAGACCCTATATCATTTATAAAGATATTAAAAAGTAAGGGTCCCAACACCAAACCTTGGGGTACACCACTGTAATAACCTCAGACCATTCAGAGTAGGAATCATTAACCACTACTCTCTGAATTCAGTTTTTTAGCCAGTTTTCTATCCATTTACAAATTGATCTTTCCAGGCCTGTAGACTTTACCTTACACATTAACCTTGTGTGGGGAACTGTGTAAAACGCTTTTGCAAAATCCAAGTATACCAAGTCCACAGCCACCCCTCTGTCCAAGGTTTTACTTACATAAAAAGAAAGAACTCATCATGTGGTCTTTTATTAACCAGTTCCCAACTGGCTCATGCGGAAATACTGTGGCACAATGGCTCTCTTGGGTGAAACCCCATATGGGTACATCCTTTCCTTTTAGAGCTGCCAGAAGGTGCGCACGCTGTTGTGAACGAAAGCCAGAATTGGGATTTGTGTGTGTAAATACACAAATCCCTGTTCTCTCAGGGGAGAGGAGACATATCGTGTGTTCCTACTAAGTAGGAATAACGATATGTCTCCTCCCCCAGTCAGTCCTATCCCCATACAGTTAGAGCACATCCAGGGAACACACATTTACCCCTTTATCGCCCCCTAGTGTTAACCCCTAGCACTTTTATAGGACTAATAGCTATACAATTGTCAATTGTCCCCAAAAATGTGTAAAAAGTGTCCGATCTGTCCGTCGCAATGTCGCAGTACTTCTAAGACCCCTTTCACACTGGGGCATTTTTTAGGCGTTTTTCAGCCGCTTTAGCGTTAAAAAAGCACCTGTAAAGCACTTGAAAGAAGCCTCACCTGCAATCCCAATGCGAAAGCCAGAGTGCTTTCAAACTGAGATCCCTTTCACACTGGGGCGTTTTTCAGGCGCTTTAGCTTAAAAAAAAGTGCCTGTAAAGCACCTGAAAGAAGCCGCAACTGCAATCCCAATGTGAAAGCCCGAGTGCTTTCACAATGAAGCGCTGCGCTGGCAGGGCGTCAAAAAAAGTCCTGCAAGCAGCTTCTTTGCAGCGCTTTTGGAGTGGTGAATACACCGCTCCTAAAGCGCCCCTTCCCATTGAAATCAATGGGAAGCGCCTGAAAAGCGCCTGAAAAATGCCTGCAAATCGCTTTTGGCAGCGGCGCTTTGTGGGAGCTTTTAACCCTTTATTTGGCCACTAGCAGGGGTTAAAAGCGCCCCATCCAAGGAAATCCATGTTTTCTTCCAGGTCTTCACTGCAAAGCCTTCTCTGTTTGGTCGGCACAGGGCCTGTCCCTCTTCTCCTCCCTATGCGACCCACATACGGGAAGTCCGCTTCCCTTTCAAAAAGTGGTGGACTCATTCTCAATCCCCTCCTCTCACTTTTTTCATTACCGACAGTGCATCAGTTATATCACCCAAACTTGCAGGGAGGGCTCCCGACGATTTCAAACCAGCTTTCTGGATCAGCTGATTCAAAATGAAGGCTTCAAGATCTCAGATATATATAAACCTCTTCTGCAACGGTCGAAGACGTCTGCCTCCTCTACCTCCATTGCTAACTGGACCTCGACCTTCCCGGACACTGATCTTGTCTATAAGATTCTACACGGTCTTAATACGGTTATACGCCTGACGCCAAATGAAACTTGGAGGGAGACTCAGCTTAAGATTGCCCACAGGGCCTACATCCCCTTCCTGTCTCCTAAATCCAAATGTGATTGAGCCTCCTGCCCTCACTGCCACCAATCAAAGCCGCCACTCTCTCATCGCTTTTGGTCCTGCCCTGTAATATCCACCTTCTGGGACCAAGTCTTGGCCTTCATATTTGACATTACCTTGCTGAAAGTCCCTAAGGAACCCCTACTTCTCATTTTTGGTTACTGGGACCCCATTCTGTTACCATGGTCTATCTCTACAGACGCTAGACCCTCTCCAGGGTCACCCCCAAGGCGAGCTACAGTGGACTGGATCCTGTTATGTTTACTTGTGGCCCGTCGCCTCATTTTACGTTTCTGGCTGCAGCCGTCTGGCCCCCCAGCCTCCCATCTGCACAAGGATCTTCTATCCCTTCTCCACACAGAGAGACTTATGACAGATTTCTCCCATGCTAAACAAAAAGCAGCATACCTCGCCAGATGGCAGATGTACATGAACGCCACCATGTCTCACCACGACCAACGCGCATTGGACCAACTCTCTTTCATCTATGATGATTCGCTCCACTCCTGATACCGCATCGTGACTATTCTGCGTAGGCCGACTCTCATTCATTTACTCTCCTCCTCACCAGGATCCTTTTGTGGACAATACCAATGCACCACCCCCCCCCCTCCCTCCCCAGGTCCCCCCAAATTTGTTTTTGTTTTTGCTTGCCTCCCCTTCTTTTTCTCCTCTTCTTTCTTCTTTTATTATTATTACTATGTTATTATACTGATTTGAAATTACAGCTAGGCATTTGGCCCTTAGAGAGCCGGATTTGTCGTCTATTCTACCTGAGGTTCAAAACAGTCGCTGATCCATCCAGTCTGGTCATTATTATCCTCGGTTTTTCATATTTCTACTGTCTTTGTTCACTCCTATGTCCTCGGTTCTTATTCACCCCAGGGATCCACATGCATGTATGCCTCTTATGCTCTGATTGTGCCTTGTTACGATTCTCTGTATTGTTTTCTATTTTCCCTAATAAAAATTATTTAAAAAAAAAAAAAAAGCGCCCCACTAGTGCTCGAAAAGCACTGGTAAAGCGCTGCTAGTTTAAGCGGCGCTTTACAAGCATTTTTCGGATGCTGGCAGTGTGAAAGGGCTCTTAAAGCACTTGGGCTTTCACATTGGGATTGCAGATGAAGCTTCTTTCAAACGCTTTACAGACGCTTTTTTTTAATGCTAAAGCCCCTGAAAAATGCTTTAAAAATGCCCCAGTGTGAAAGGGGTCTAAAAATTGCAGATCACCACCATTACTAGTAAAAGATAAATAAATAATAAAAATGCCATAAATAATTCCCATAGTTTGTAGACACTATAACTTTTGCGCAAATCAATATAAGCTTATGGCGCGTTTTTTTACCAAAAATATGTAGAATATACATTGGCCTAAACTGATTTTTTTTAAATTTTGGGGATATTTATTATAGCAAAAAGTAAAAAATATTGTTTTGTTTTTTTAAATGTCGCTCTTTTTTTGTTTACAGTGCAAAAAATAAAAACAGCAGATGTGGTCAAATACCACCAAAAGAAATCTCTATTTGTGGAATAAAAAGGACGCACATTTTGTTTGGGTACAGCATTGCATAACCCCGCAATTGTCAGTTAAAGCAACGCAGTACCAAATTGTAAAAAGTGCTCTGGTCAGGAAGGGAGTAAAATCTTCCATGGCTGAAGTGGTAAAACTCTCCAGTATCTTCCTGATTATAGAAGTTAAACTAACAGGTCTATAGTTACTTGATAAAGATTTGTATCCCTTTTTAAAAGTGGGCACTACATTGGCCCTACGCCAATCCAGTAGTACCATTCCAATCATTAACAAGTCCCTAAAAAGGAGAAACAATGGCTTTGAAATGACAGACCTCAATTCTTTTAGGATCATTGGGTGGATGCCATCTGGTCCAGATGCTTTATTCACCTTTGTTCTGTGTAAATATTTCTGGACCATATCACTTTTGAGCCATTGTGGATCGTTTGGGGCTGGGCCAATACCACCCCCATTATGGAAATGAGCTCCCCCATGCTCCTTTGTATACACAGAGCTTAAAAAAGTATTTAATAAATTATCCTTTTTTTTGTGTCAGAGTCATCCACTCTAGATAATTTTTTTACAGGGCCTACATGCTCAGACTTGACCTTTTTACTATTAATATATTTGAAGATTTTTTGGGGGTTTGTCCTACTATCTTTTGAAATCTGTAATTTGTATAGAATTTTTGCATCCTTGATTTCCTATTTACATATTCTGTTTTATTCTTTGTAGCATTTCAATGATTATAGTGTTCCTTCATTTTTATATTTTTTAAAAGTTATTTTCTTATTATTTATAGCCATTTTAACTTTAGGCGTGAGCCACATGGGTTTTCTTTTTAGCCTTTTAAACTTATTGCCCATGGGAATATACTTTGCAGTGAGTTGGTATACTGTCTTT
This sequence comes from Lithobates pipiens, assembly GCF_037356315.1. Taxonomy (NCBI): domain Eukaryota; kingdom Metazoa; phylum Chordata; class Amphibia; order Anura; family Ranidae; genus Lithobates; species Lithobates pipiens. The sequence continues at coordinate 352,936,430 of NW_027507718.1, read as the reverse complement.
TTGAAGAATTCCCATTCCTGTTCTTTGTCCATTGATGCCAAGTCCCATTGATCCCAGTCTAATTCTGGAGAGCAGCCCTCATCCTTGGAAAATTTGTTCTCTTAAAGTGTTTTCATCTTTCCCGTATGTGTTTGTTGCTTACAGCTAACATTAAATGAAATCATGTTATGGTCACTGCTACCCAGATGTTCTTTTATATGAATACTGGTAATAAGCATGGATAATGCATGGTTTGAGATTACCTGATCAAGCAGAGATTCATGCCTAGTTGGGGGTCTCAATAAACTGGACCATAAAATTGTCTTGTAATAGGTTTATAAATGGTTGCATGTCCCAGCAGTGCAATTACTCAAGTCAATTTCTGGGTAGTTAAAATCCCCCACTGTTATTACGGTTTGCAAGCAGACCAGTAATGAAGGGTCCAGGGATTAACATCAATCAATACTTGAATAGATTGCAGTCAGTCAAACAAGCGGCAGGCAAAAGAAAGGGGGGGGAGTCTCACTCATTTCAATTGAAAGTATAGTTTGGTTTAAGTGGAAGGTAGAACATCAACTGGGGGATCATTGATTAAAGCGGAGTCCTGCCGGGGTAAAAAAAATTAAAAGTCAGCAGCTACAAATACTGTAGCTTCTGACTTTAAATATAAGTACACTTACCTGTTCTGGGAGTCCACAATGTCAGCACACGAAGCCGACCCATCCCTCAGCTCCGGGTGCAGGCTTCGGCATCATTACTAAGGGAAACAGGAAGTGAAGTCTTATGGCTTTACTGCCTGTTTCCTACTACGCATACGCGAGTCAAGGTGCACTTTTCTGAATGGTCCCTGCTGTCTTCTGGGACCTGTGTGTCTCCCAGAAGGCAGCAGGGGAAAGTGGAGGGGGCGGACATTACGTACATTGTGCATACATTGTGCAGCGATCTTTCAACCGGAAGTGGGAGCAGATACCTGGATTTTACAGGTATCTGCTCCCCCTGAAAAGTGCCAAATGTGGCACCAAAGGGGGGAGCAATCCAATCAGTGGAATTTCCATTTCTGGGTGTAACTCCACTTTGAGACTCTGAGTTGATACCACTGAGTATATTGAAAGAATTTCATTATGGATCGTTGAGTTTCCCCTGGCAAGATTTGAAAGAAAGATTCTTATACCTCAAAGAATTTTTTAACCTGTAATTCTTTATGCAAAGAGGCCTCCATCCATTACATGCAAAAAAATTATGATAATTTATCTATAAACAAACAGATGGTAGGGGGTACCGGTTATATCTATTTATGCAGGATAGCTTTCTGTGCTACAGGGGATTTGATAATAAGGAGTTTTTTTTGCAGCCCCTTGAAGTTTTATTACGTGGGATATTGAGTAGGCCAAAAAGAGTCGGGGCTAGAAGTAAGAAATTTACTAAGTATGTGGTAGCACAATGTACTACAGAGTTCCAAAAACATAAAATCCTGCCCAGAAAGCATGCAACAGGTCCACATCTAAATGTCCATGTTTAGGCAACAAGAAGAGGAGATAAGGACCAGCAGGAGTGATGTGGACATATAAAGTAAAATTATGAAAAAGCCAAAGCACCATTTCACAGTACATTGTACAGTACATTGTAGACAAAAATGTGTCCGAATTTAATTTGTTTTGGTCCGAATATAAATTCGGACACATTTTTGGTTATTCGGAGATTCGGATGTATCTGAATCTCCAAATGAAATAGTAAAGGATTTGGTTAAAATTAGTTTGATTTTGTTTCGTATATTTGTTTTCTAACGAATTCCACATTTTCGGAACAATTGGAATTTGGATCAGTCAAAAAATGATCAATGATTCAAATTCTGTATGAAGAATAGCTGGTTGTTAAGGAGCGGGCCGGGAAACCGGACGCCGCATCTCTAACAATCGATGACTCATCAGCAGTTCCCCCCACTGACAGTTGAAATGTAAACAAAAGAATGCTTGCAATAAAAAAGTCTGAAAAAAAATGCCAAAATGTCACCCCAAACTTCCAAAATCCATACCAGCATGCAGCCTGGCAGGTCAGGAAAGGGGGGAATGAATCAGGGAGTGCTCCCCCCCCCAAACCAAACCAGGCCACATGCCCTCAACATGTTGATGGGGACAAGTCCTCTTCCACACAACCCTGGCCAGTGGTCATGGGGGTCTGTGGGCTTATCAGTATCTGGAAGCCCCCTTTAACCAGGGGCCCCAGACGCTGGCAGTGAGTAAAGACACAACACTAGTTTTTGACTATAAATTTTTTTTTTAAATGTCCCCCAAAGTAGATCGTATTTCAATCAGAACACCCGCCGCACCGCCGGACCCGAAAGAAGAAAAAAAAGAAAGCCTGGTCTTGTGGAAGGATCCTGCCATCTGCCTGCTCCACCATCTGACAGTTCTTAAATAGGTAAGGGGCGAGGTCACCGAGCGACGTCTCCAGATGGCCCTGCCCCCTCTTGACATCATCGACCAGGGCATGCTGGATCGAAAATGTCCCAAGAGGGTGTGGGTCACCCGATTACATATGACAAAATCTATGCAAATTACTATGAGACCAAATGGGATAATCTCCAAAAAAAATAATACTTATTTCTGACGACTTTGTTGGGGCCCTTACGGTGGTGCACTAATGGTGGTGTTAGGTGGCTTCTGGCTTCTTCCAGTTTAGGAGGGTGGAAGAATGAGGATGGCTTTGGTGGAATTAACTTGCAGAAAGGCTTAATTGGTAGTGAAAATAACATGCAACAAGTTCATAGAAAAGGTAAAGTGGTTTTAAGTTAATGGAAAAATCCTGTATAGGTGGTATGGCAATGTGTAAAGAACGAGAGTGCAAACTGTATCAGGCTAAAGGCCCAGTTCCTGTTGTGCAATGTGCGTAGTGGGTTGACAACCCTCTCATTGATCCTGTGCTTCATCTGTGGATGCCAGCGGCAGATGGGTTCCTAATGGACTGATGGCTTGATTTTCCGGTAAACCTGTTCTGTACTGCTGGAGATGCAGAAGACTACCAGCGAACCAGCCCTGTAGTGCTGGAGATACTAGTGCTTAGGCCACGCTGGCCCTGAATGCTCCATGAACTCAGCACTCTAGCCTTGACATCTGCTTCCTTCCTTGAGCTCAAACCAAGTGTCTCAAGGCTCCCCAAGCAGCTGTAATGCAGTGCCGCCTTTAACGAAACTACACCTCCCATAGTCTCTCTTAACAGCATCCTTTACCAAAGCATGGAGTTGACCAATCAGGTGAGAATAGAAGAAGGCACATAAAGGGACATAATGAATGGGCATGTCTGGACTTGTTGTCCCACTAGAAGAGTTCCAAGGAGTCCTTTGTGGCCTTATTGTCCTTAAAGGGTTCCTTTGCTAGCACTTGGCTACATGTATTGGAGTTCCTATCCCGGTGTGCGACCCAAGCCTTGCTATTGTTTACCCGGAAGTGACGTTTTGTGTATCCCAGCAGCCTCTATGCATTTTGCAAATACAACTGCGTCATCAGGAAGCTCACGCTGCAGTTACACAAGAAGTTACAGAAACACTTTTTTCCTTTTGGGATAAAAGTTTTACATAAGAATATAAAAGCTGATCATTGTAAGCACCCCAATCACCTGTCATCCTTTACTAAGTGGTTTGTCTCAACACTCTCATTGCACTATTATTAATACATTTGTAGGAGAGCATGCTCTGTTACAAAACAACAGACTTACTGGCAGGGTCACCAGGTGAAAATAAAGGAAGGAAAGCCTAAAAAGAAAACTAATAAATGTTTGTTTTTGGGTTTAATACCATACTAAGCCAGCCATGTTCCAGGATACAATTTTGAGCAAAACAGCTTGATGGAAACTAGAAGGAAAAAGAAGAGAAAGGCTGTGGTGTGTAGTAAAATAAAGCCAGTGAGAGCTGCAGAAAGAGTTCATGGGTGCCAGTGGTACTGAGCTGCACAAGTAGCAAAGTTCAGTGAGGGCTTCAGTGAAGTTTAACAAGCAGCGGTCCCAGTCATTGTAGTCAGAGAGCTCTATGGTAAGAAGACAATAGCCAACACACTGTATTCCTTCAAGGGTAGCGAAGGGATAGCGATCACCCATGTGGTGGGGTCTACTGCACCTATGCACATGGAGGTACTGTATACTTCGTACAGAGTATGCTAATCGATACCCAGGCTTGAAGAGGACTGCGATCATGTGAATAATCAACAATTTCACAGTTCAGAGGTGAGTGTAACATTGTAGTGCAGAGTTTCTCTGACAGGTGATTTGTTCCATATTGCTGTACACTGTTCATGAATGTTTCCATCAGGAGGGGTTGCTGAGCTTACAACCTCCCCACTAGTCCAGCATCCTCGGCTACCTAACTCCCAGTAACAGAATAAGGTCCCACCAAACCCATAGTGGGACCCCATGCATTCGCATTAACTCTTTCCTTCCCATACTTCGTGATCAGGCCTTAGACGCTAGTCTGCTCTCGGAAACCAGGGGAGATGGACTGCTAGGGAGAAAGCCAGACATCGACCCCCTAACTACTGGAGGACCTGTCAGCTACCCATATACCATGCCTAATGACTGATTGCTGTAGCTGTTCTTCCTTTCAGTTACCAATCGCAACTATCTCCTCTTCCTTGCCTTGCTGAGTTAACCCTCCGTAGTAATGTTACTCATACCCCATAGTGCTTGCACAGACCCATGTTCTTCAGGATACGCCAGAACCCACCATGCACAAATATGCATATGCAAATGCATAAATAACAGACCAGGCTCAAAGTGGTTGAAACAACTCTACTGTTGGAACTTTAACGAAACTAAATTACAGGCAAAAGTCTAAAACTAACTGCAGCTGCTCCAGCATACCTCTGTAGGTAGTCCATAAACTGAAAGTGCAGAGAGGCATTGTCAATGATAAAGGTATCCTGACAAGTCAGCATTCCCTGGAGCAGACAACAGGTCTCAGCAAACCTCTTCTTCTTCTGTAGCTTTAGAACCCTTTAGTCTTTAGGCCCCTGGAGATCCAGACTCCTCTAGTGTTTATAACACACTGGAAGGCTGCAACCCAATTTGCCCACAAACCAAGCCCAAGGAAGGCAGCCCATTAAAGTGTAAGTCCATGCAAAAATCTAAATTCCTTGCTATCTATAGAGACCAGGAATCTAACACTAACCTCTATATCCCTGTAAAGAAAAAAATAATATACATACCTTTTTGGAAGCCGATCTGACCTGCTCTGACCGCATTCCACGCTGAGCTGTCAGCCGTGGCTTCACTGTAGAGGCGGTGCAGAGGAGACAGAGGGCAACGGAAGCCCCATAGTAAGTCGGGTGACGTCACTTCCCTGTCATTTTACAGCCATTGTCCTTATATTCTTTTGCAGAGCTTCAGGTGCTGGAGATCAGGTCGGAGCGGGTCAGATCGGCTTCCAAAAAGGTAGTTATACTCATCTTTTCTTTACAGGGATAGAGAGGTTAGTGTTAGATCCATGGTGTTTATAGATGCAGGGATTTTAGATTTTGCATGGACTTCCACTTTAACCCCTTCACCATGACTTGGGCAGCCAAAGCTAACTAACTAGCTCAATGTAGACAACCTGCCTACAAGCAAGTTCACTGGCAGTGTGGATTGTGCACTCCAAATGGATGCTGGTAGCTGGGGAGAGATGTGACTCGGGGGAAAGAGCGATCCGACGGGGCTGTCACAAAATGAGTTTCTGACGAGTGCAGGGGAATCTGCAGGTGTGCGGTATCCCAGTGACAATATATGGGATCTTTCAGACTGTGGCGAGCCTGGTAGAAATCCAGCCATCTTTTCCGGCTGCGTCCTGGAAGTTTTAATTTCTACGTTTTTTTATATCAAGCTTTTTTCCTGTATAAATAATGTTTAAAAAAAATACATATTGGCATGTGTAATCTTATGGCACCTTAAACGCTTCCATGACTGTTTTAATTATTTGAATATGAACTTTAAGTATTGTGAATTTTATTGTATGCATTGCCTTTTGTATCAATATTAACAAACCTAGCTGCCTATAACCTTGATGCTGCAATATTTATTTGAATTTATACATGTTAAAGCTGAATCTGAAACAACAGAACAGCAGACCTGAATTTTGAATACTATCATTAATATTGTATTTTACATCTGGGAAGGCATGTTAATTTTTAATTTTTGATAAACTGGAGTGTGTCTGAACCATATATTGTGTTGCACATGTTCCTGCACTGCTGTTTCCTGTGCGTTCTTAAGGTGGACATTATCCTGTACATACTGCCATAGTCACTATGTGCCATAATCCTCATGGTGTGCTCTATTCAATCTACATGATGTGCTCGGTGCAGTAAGAGAAAACATAAGTGAAATGATTATTTTAAATATAAAAGACTCTCTATGTTAGATTTTCTTTCACCTTAATTTAGTAAAGAAAAACAGTTTTATATAAAATCTGTTTATACTGTATGTTCTTACACTGACACCTGTTTGATAAGGTATTTCACCAGTTTAAATCATAAATTATCTGTAAGTACCACAAACTGAAAATGCAATTTAAAGGATAAGTTCACAATTCAGAGCATGTTACACGGTACATGTTACATGTTTAACATGCTCCAGACCTGCCCCCTGCATCCCCTTCCTGTGACAGTGGGCGGGGAATCTTCTCCCCGAACATGTTGTCCCATTTTGATTATTTATTTATTTCTGTATATGGATGATAACACTGTAATTATTTAAAAAAAAATCCTAACTTATATATAGCTGTTGAAGGGAAACATAAGCAGGAAGAGCTTCTAGTCCTCCGCTGTTGGCCATTGTCACATATTCGAAATAAAACAACAACAAAAAAGCCTTTGGAATGCAGAGTAAAATAGATAACTAATATCAATAAACTGTTTTAAATTTAAATTAAAAAATTATTATTCTTTGGCAATAACATGAATATGAGGTAAGTTAAGTCTTCATTAATTTGCATGTAATATCCCTTCCCCATTGTATTTAGCTGGTTAGTGGGCATGGAGGAGGAGAGAGAGAGTGGGCTTTCATTTACCACATGCATGACTCTATAGTCACATGGGCTGCTCAGATGGGATAGGGAGGAACTGCTCAGCATAAAAACTCACTAAAAACTGAGCATGTGCAGAGCTGCCACAACAGCTGCAAAATCGTTAGCTGAATTGGGGACATGGACAGAAGGTCGAGATAGAGAACAGCAGGATCAACCAGGTTTTTTACAGAATACAGAAAACAAATCTCATAGTGAACCAGTGAATATGAACAGCATGTAATACACCATTTATTGATAGTTTTTCATGATGTGGGTTTACTAACAACTTAATTAATTTTTTATATTCAAAGCAAACTCACCAGATCACCTTGAAAAACACCCCCTCGTTTTTCCAGCCACAGTCATTTTGATTAAGGGCAGATGATTTATGTAGCATTTACTTCCTGAAAGTCATCTGCCCTCAGTTCAGGCATGCAGGCAGCAGAGGATGCTTAGCCAAGAAAATATATTCTTCCCTCCTCCAGATGAAAGAAAAAATGTTTATGAAGACTGCTGGGAAGTATTACATCAGTTTGACCTAGGCCAGAAACTAGGAAGCAACTGTAGAAATGTAAAAAAAAAGTTTAAAATAAGTATATATCATATACCATCATAACTATTTACTAAGGCTAACATCATTAGGATTAAAAATAGCTAATGCTGATTAACCCCCTCCCACCCATGCTATAGCCAAAAAACAGCCACAGCGTGGGCCTTAATTGCCAGGAGTCCATGTACATCCTCCTGAGAATGTGCCGCCTGCGTGCCCCCTGCCACTTGATCAGCTGTCATCCAATGATGTAAACAGAAGATCGCAAATGTTTTTTTTTCCTCACGCTAACCGCTAACCACTAAATAAAAGCAGATTACCGGCTTCTGTCAGAGGGACATTAGTCCTGATCACGGTGGGTCACTACTTCTATGCAGTGCCCACCAGTGCCGCTTCATCAGTTCCCACCAGTGCCACCTATCAGTGCCAATCAGTGCAAACCTATCAGTGCAGCCTCATCAGCGCACATCAATGAAGGAGAAAAATTACCTGTTTTAAACATTTTATAACAAGCTACAAAACTTTTTTTTCAAAACTTTCTGTCATTTTTAGTTTTTTTAGTTTTTTTAGCAAAAAAGACAGCAGTGATTAAAAAACACCAAAAGGAAGCTCTATTTGTGTGAAAAAATTACAGCGCTGAAAGCTGAAATTTGGCCTGGGCAGGAAGGGGTATAAGTGCCCAGTAAGCAAGTGGTTACTCGCGGGGGACCTGTGAAACAATAAAAATTAAACATTGTTTTAAATATCATGCATGGGGGGTCTCCTTAGTCTGCCTGTAAAGTATCACATCTTTCCAATGTTTATTACAGTACTGCAGCAAAATTATATTTCTAAAGGAAAAAATTTAAGTTAAAAATTGCAATATAGATTAAAAAAACATTGAAAAAAATGGCGTGGGAGCCCCCTCCCCCAAAATCCATACCAGGCCCTCCAGGTCTGGTATGGATTATAGGGGAACCCCATGCCAAGATGTAAAAAAAGATGTAAAAAAAAAATGGTGTGGGGTCCCCTTCAAATCCATACCAGACGCTTATCTAAGCATGCAACCTGGCAGGTCAGGATAGGGGGGCAAGCAAGCGCCCCACCCCCCTCCTGAACTATACCAGGCCACATGCCCTCAACATGGGGAGAACATGGGGAGGATGTGAAGGCCATACAATGGTTTAACAGAACAGGTTCCACTCAGAACAGACCTCGCCATGGTCGACCAAAGAAGTTGAGTGCACATGCTCAGCATCATATCCAGAGGTTGTCTTTGCGAAATAGACATATGAGTGCTGCCAGCATTACTGCAGAGGTTGAAGGGGTGGGGGAGGGGTCGTAGGGATGGGGTGTGTTGAGTTATTTTGAGGGGACAGCAAATTTACACTGTTATACAAGCTGTACACTCACTACTTTACATTGTAGCAAAGTGTCATTTCTGTAGTGTTGTCACATGAAAAATTATAATAAAATATTTACAAAATATGAGGGGTGTACTCCCTTTTGTGAGATAATGTGTGTGTACATATATATATATATATATATATATATATATATATATGTGTGTGTGTAGTAGCTCTTACCCCCGAAGGAGCAGCTGATTAAATTTGGGCTTATCGTTATCTTCTTGACCTCATATGCGCCTAGGGGTTTCTCGAGGTAGATGGCCCAAAGAACTGTAGAGACTGACACTGGATCCACCTTCGGGATTTTTATTTGTAAAATGGTAGACAAAACACAGTCTCTCAATAAAGGATAGTGGGAATAGGTAGGAAGTTCAGGTACTCTTGGAACTGCATAATTCTCTCACCATAGCATCCAGAGAATAGCCCTTAGCAACTGGATATCACAGCCATCGAAATAAATCTCTCAGCAGATTTAGCAACCGATAGATGGTTCAGATAGAGAAAAGTCTCTGCCACAGACTTGGTTGTAGAACTTGTAAATGCAAAGTCTCTGCTACAGACTTGGTTGTAGAACTGAAGGATATTTGAAGTTAGAGAACCCTCGTACGGTACCAGTATCTTACAGCCGGTCCGGTGATACCATACAAGCGTGGATTCATCGGGTGTCTGTCAACTTAGCTTCCAGGCTCTTACTGAGCAGCCAGCCTCCTGCATGGCCCTCTTCTGAAGAGTCCTCCCCTGGTTGTTTTCTCAGTTGCTGGGCCTCTCCAAAGACGAGACAGCACCGGACCACCTTGGAATCCTCCTTCCAGTTACTGCACCTCGAGCTAGCCAGCCCCGAGACTCAGAAACAAATGGATCTGCACCCCAGGCCATGAGAGCACCTGAGGGCTGGTCAGGACCAAGAAGACAGAGCAATCCTCTGGACCGGAAACCCCGTATCACATCACCTCAGACTCTTAAGTACCCCCTCCCAGAATGCACAGCAAGGTGACACACTCACTGGTTGATTCCAAGAGAGATTGGCACCCAATGTGTCCAACCGGACAACGTTCTTATGCTTGCCAGAGGTGACACCGACACCTATGGCCAAGCAGGACACAGGGCAGTCCAGCAGTCCAGCCAAACTGGTACTGAGACCACAATTTAGAACAATTAACCCCAAAACCCAACTGTGGTTTTAGGAACACTTAAATTTACAAAACAAATAGCGCGTGCTCATTGGAAGCCCGGTGCCATATATATATATATATATATATATATATATATATATATATATATATATATATATATATATATTTTTTTTTTTTTTGCCTTTAATATCACTTTAAGCCTACTTTGAGTGAAACACAATAGAGTGAAAGTCTGCAGGTGGGGAATCCTTGGGTGTCTGTGCTGGGTAAATAAAGTTTTATGAGTGGTGGCATCAGAGTGGGACCCTGTGTTTGGCTTGGGGGTAACCCTGAAGATGATGTTATTATTTAAAGAGTGACGATCCTGTGTGATATCCCTGATGAATTAGTTTTACATGGATTTATTTATACATGCTGATACATGAAATAACATGAAATAACACTGACAGTGATATAATATGATAGTATAAGTGATATATTACCACTATTCACAGAGTAGGCTTAAAAAAGTGCAGTATGCCTCTATGTAAATTAAAACATTTAAGAGATATGAGGTGGATAAGGTGTGGTATCAGAAAACAAATACCAGAAAAAGATATTTTTGGTCAAAAACTGCCTGGTGGTTTTTATTTACCTTTAGGCTACTTTCACATTTGGGCTGCCTGTGCGCTAGTGCTAAAGGTGTGGTCCTGGTGGGGGGCGCACACTCATCCCCCTCTCCTTTTCTGCTAACCTGCATAATTAGGGCCTTGTACCATACCAGAGCCACAGGCCATGCCCTATGCCAGGGGTGCCCAACCCTTTGAGGAGCGAGGGCCACTTTATCAACTTGGTAACCGGTTGCGGGCCACAATGAGCGTAAAGGGGGGGGTGGCAGGTCTGTGTCCACTCTGCATATGTAGAGCAGACACGGATGCAAAAGAAAACTTGAGAGCCACAATCTTAGAATGGCGCCATAATGGGTTCAATTAAATGCATTAACATGTTAAGTAACAAACATCGAATATGGTCTAATAGCTCAAATGTTCCTCCATCCATCCATCATCTCTATTTTATTTTCCTTATGTGCAACCCTGCTATAGACAAGTCAAAGTTTAAAGAAAGCTTTTTTTCTTTTACATAATAATAAAGGAGCGTAACACTGGTACAAACATCATTGTCACATCATTACAATGATGTTTGTACCAGTGTTATTACCTAACTTACCAGTCTTGTCATTTGATACTATAAATCTGTATGTCGATCACTGTTCATCAGTGCTATTTCTCATTCTAGATGTCTTGCCAAGTGTTAATGAGACATTGTTTGATACCATTGTTTGTATGTGAATCATTAAACAGTTTATTTACCCACCATTTATGTGTGGTCTTGCAAACCATTGGCTTCATTTAGTCCCAACCTTTTCCTTCTCTACTCGCTAGCGATTTGCTTGCGTATTTTTTTTAAAAACATACAAAATAGAAAAACTGCAAAATATGTAAATTCCAAAAATGACAGAGATGGAAAACAATTTAGGCACTAGCAAAGAAACTTCCATCAGAAAACCATATATAAACTCTGTAGTCTTCCTTTGTCCTGTAAGACTTGAAAATAGACAAGCAATTCAGCAACATTTAAGAAATAACTAGCTTTACAAAAAAGATTTCAGAAGCAAAATAATTCTGATTCTGTCCCAGAAACAGATGGTTAGGTACATCCACAACTCAACAAAATGTGTTTTTCCAGAACGAGCCCTTAGGAACATTTATCTCTTTAAGTGCACTTTTTCTGAAAACAGAAGATGTTTATTAATTTGGATACTACATGGATTTTCACTTAAATTAGACACTAACTTCCTTAAAATCATGTATCATTTTACCATGGTTAAGCAAGCAATTCAGAACTGTGAACACATTATTATACCACACTGTTTATCAGCACACCAGCACATCTTCACAATTTTCTCTTTTGTTCTAAGGCAGTGGTTGCAACTTGTGTGCTAAAGGGGCGCACATAATGTTCAATATTTGTAATGCTTGAGGATTGTCAGAAACCGCAAACCAAAAAAAAAACTGAAAATGAGGGTTAGAAAGTGTGGACATGCTTCCTTTTTGGCTGGGGACGTGCTGCAGAAAACAAAATGAAACTGGAAACATGTCCAATGAGGCTAGTAGAGATCAGTGCTATTACCCTAATCAATGTTGCCACTACAGACTGAGGTCTGAGGGTGGCAAGTTGGGCACTAGAGTTCTAATCTGCATAAAAAAATGCATGCACAGTGTTTTCCATGTAGTCCAATAGTCCTAATTCACAACAGTGCAGTGCGCACCAGTGCAGTCAACAAAAGTAGAACATGCTGCATTGTTTCTGTATGAAGCAAATATGGACAAGGCTTTTTTTCAGCTGGAAATTGGTGGAACTTAGTTCCACCACCTCTGGCTGAGGCCCTCTGCTCTCTGCCCACCACCATCACTTGTAAACACAGAAGTCCAGCGTCGGTGTTTACAAGTGACAGCTTGTCTCCCAAAGGCTCCCACAGATCTGATCTCCCGAGCAGCTCCCACTGAGTGCAGGATGGGGAAAAGGGAGATGCAGGTTTTCAGGGTGCAGTGCACCCCCCACTGGATGATCTTTCTGCAAGTAAGAAAGACAGGGCAAACTGCAGTGTGAGGGAAGGTACTAGAGCGGGCTGGGTGCTTTAGCTTAACACAGCAACAAAAGTAAGACATGTGGAAGATGATGGAGCTTTTAAGGAGGGGGGAGAATAAGGGGGTGGTGGGGGGGGATTGCATGCAGAGGTCAGAGCTGAAGAGGGGTGAAAGTGAGATGTGGATGGGGGATGGAGAGGTAAGCAGCAATGGAAGAAGGCTGAACTCTGCACTCTGTGTAGCTGCACTATGTAGGTAGTGTACCACCAAACTCTGTGAGTAGCACAACCCTGAACTCTGCACTCCGTGTAGCTCACCCCTGAACTCTTCACTCTGTGTAGCCCCCCCGAACTCTGCCCTTTGTACGTAATGTACTCCTGGTATTTAATGCCCTCTTAAGACCCTCCCATTGTGAAATTTGACCACTATTTGATGGAGGGTGTTTATGGGGGAGAGGGGTATTTGGGGGGTTGTGGTTGAGTTCCTGCGCCTATTTTCAGAGGAAAAAAAAGCCTGCATATGGAACATGTCAAAACACATCATAAATACATCAGAACACACCAGAACACATCAAAAATGCACCGGAAAGCACATGTATTGAAATCATATAACGAAAAAAGAGAGGAAAATGCACCGGGACGCATAAAAAATGTACATGCAGAAACCCATCCTGAAAACAGAAGTTGTGATGTGAACCAGCACTAAAAGGGCAAAAAACATTACACAATTTTTCGGATCAGAATGTTTTTGTAAAACTTGTTTTATTGCATAAGTACAATAAGAAAAAAAAACATACATGCACATAGCAGTTTTCCATACAACAAGCATGTGACAGGATTATTATTCCGAAAGAAAGCAGCTAAAGTACAAACAATCGGTCAGAATGTGGTAACAAACAAGCCGTGAGTGAATATATGTATGCAGCACATACGTCAAACGTCAAAAACACAGCCCAGAATATTACTTGCATTTTACATCTTACCCTTCCTAAAGCTTTCCCTGCCTCAACTACACACTAAACAGTCACCATTTTTGAAAGGGGGGGTGGGCTCTCAAACTGCAGCTGCTGTGTAAGGAGACAGTGACAGTGTGAGACAATTTACTGGAACCCACAACAAGAAAACAGTATGCACTTTTATGAGTCCAGCCACATTAAAAAGAAACAAGTAAAGATACATTTTACAATCCCACATACCCCATCCAAGTATCATAAAGCAGCCAGGATAATTACATTTAGTTCTTCATCAGAGGGGCCCACTCTAATACATTTACACGTTTTACATGTATATCTATTAAATTTTTCATCTTGGGCAAAAAAAAAACATTCCCATAGTGTAAAACCATTTTAAATCCACATTATTATTAAAATATTACTCACATAATATAAAACATAGATATTCTTCTGGATGCACTATATAATGACCTCACTTCTGGACAATGCTTTTTGTCATTCCCCTTGTCAACATACATTTTCTCCTGTGTATTTCTTACACTGAACTTCTGCTATGATCACTAACATCCAGTCAAAACCCAGAAAAGCCACCACATGACTAGAGCATCCCCAATAATGCTGAGGCGTGGAGTAGCCAATCCTGGAGAATTAAGGACGAGTGGATCTGAAGTACACAGAATGTCTCTCTCAGGCTCGTGCATGAGAAATGTAAATCAACTGTCACTCACAGCAAGGGGGAGAAACTGACACCTATTTCTCTGTCTGTCCATTTTTATCACTGAAAAAAGATAAGAGGACTGCTCAGAGCTGGATTAACTCTTCGTGGCAAGACCGGGCATAGATGAAATGAAATCCTATACTGTACAAGGTACAAGCCTTAATTAAAATAAAAAATGTGGGTTTACATGCACTTTAAGCTCATCTGATCCTCCCCATAAATTGTACCCAGTGAGTGTCTCTGCAGAAATCTTGGCAACACAAGGAAGTTGGGAAAATTTCAGTGCCACAGAAGTTAAAACTACTACGACAAGGTGGACTGAGGTCCAGTAACGCATTTCTGAGACATACCACCCAGTTATTATACCAACCTGGGGCTGCTGTGTGTGCTCTTATAGAAATTCCAAATCACGCATTACACAAATTGAGCTGTTAGCAATTGTGACAGAACGTGACCCTCTTTCTCTCCAGCCAAACTCATTAGCGACTTATTATTTTTAGATTCCCTTAAACCCCTGAAATAGGGCTATATCTTTCACAAAGTTTAAGGCCCCTCTCACACTGTCAGAACTGTTCAGGTCCGTCTGTCAGTTTTGTCGGCGGACCTGAATGGGCACTCCATGCTAATCTATGGAGCGACGGATGTCAGCAGTCCGCTGACATCCGACCCGGTCCGATCCGCTAAAATCAGACAGATGGCCCTACATTCGCATCCATCCCTGGCGGATCGGATTGGATGAGATTGATGAAAACTGACATGCTGTCCATTTTCGCCCAATCTCTCCATAGCTATCAGCAGCGCTCGACAGGCTCCTCCCCGCTCAGTGAGCAGAGAGGGACCTGTCATCTGCCGGCTCAGCGGAGATCAATGGAGAGATCTCCCGCTGAGCTGGCAGACAGAGGCGGACTCCGTGGCAGTGGATCCTCCTCGTGAGAATGAAGCCTAAAGCAGTACTCTGGGATTGGTAAAAAAATACCATGTAATTATACCCCCTACACAAAACACTAAACATTTATTAAATTTGTGAAACTCCTTAGCACTGCTCTTCAGTGATAAGGAGTTTCACGTATTGATTAACTGTTTCGTGTTTTGTGTAGGGGCGTGTAAATTACATGGGATTTTTTTCACAGAAAGTCAGCTCTGTAATTCAAAAAATGCAGCATCTATTTTGCCAAGGAGGAGCTGTTAGAAAAGTGATTACATCATATCCTCTCCTCTCTCTATACTATAATCAAACTACACTCCCCATCAGGCTTTGGGAATTGCAGTGAATGTGGGAGGGTACACTAGGCCTGTACATACTGAATGTGAACAACAACACTTCAACTTAAATCACACCTCCTCATTCTGCAGCCAGCCAGCCACAATACTGAGTAATGGCCCATACACACGATCCGAATATCGTACGAAAACTCTCACCGGATGAAGAATCATACGATTTTCGGATCGTGTGTACACTACTTTTAAGAGCTGTTCACGACAGTTCATCCAATATTATTCGATTGGACAAGCACAAAAATTTTCCTTGTAGGATACCAGATCATACAATTTTCGTTTAATCAGTATAGTTGTCGTCCGAAAATACAATACAAATACATTACAACACATGACATCACTTCCGATTTTTTTTTTTCTGACGTACGAGAATTTTCCTGACTTTATTTACCTATTCAATTTCTACTTAGGACTATTAAGCAAAACATTTGGATCATGTGTACGGGCCTTTACACACAGCAGGATACGTAAGTTACAGTCTTATAAATGCAAAGCGTGTTTGTGCTCTCCCCTCCAGCCACAACAGAAGATAAACATATTGCCCTTACTTGCTTTATGTAATCATTGCCGAATTGTAGTCATAATTATATATTTTACCAGCTGTAAATCAGTAATAGAAATATTACAGGACATGCTGCTTTACATTAGCATGTAGCACAAGTAAATGTTAGCAGGAGAAATAAACAAAAAAGTGCAGAGCTAACTTACTAATCAATAACACAATAATGGTGGAACACTCTAATGTATGGAAATCTCAATGAACTTCAATATTACCACAATATCGCTCTCTGTGATATGTAATGTCACATATAATACACATCAAACTAAAAATAAGACATAAAAAATGTAACTTTTCAGGGATGGTGAAAACCCCTACTACAGATATTTGGCAGTGGACGGTGTTAGTAGGGCAGTGGACAGTGTCCACTGCTAATCAGTGCAGCCTCATCAATGCCCATCACTGCAGCCTTATCTGTGTAGCCTCATCATTGTCCATTAGTGCAGCTTATCAGTGCTCATAAGTGCAGTCTTATCATTGCCACCTCTGCGCATTTTATTAGTGTCCATCAGTGCAGCATATATATGCGTGCAGCCTCATCAGTGGGGCTTATTAGTGCCCATAAGTGCAGCCTCTTAATGCCCATAAGTGCAGCCTCATTATGCCCATCAGTGCCCATAAGTGCAGCCTCACAATGCCCATAACGGCAGCATCACCATGCCCATCAGTGCCCATAAGTGCAGCATCACCATGCCCATAATGGCAGCATCACCATGCCCATCATTGCCCAGAAGTGCAATCTCATCATGCCCATCAGTGTCCATAAGTGCTGCCTCATCGTGCCCACAAGTGCCCATAAGTTCAGCCTCATCATGCCCATAATTGCAGCCTATCTGTGCCCATGAGTGCCCATAAGTGCAGCCTATCTATACCCATCAGTGACCATAAGTGCAGCCTCATCATGCCCATCAGTGTCCATAAGTGCAGCCTCATCATGCCCATAAGTGTAGACTCACCATGCCCATAAGTGCAGCCTATCTGTGCCCATTAGTGCCCATAAGTGCAGCCTATCTGTGCCCATAAGTGCAGCCTCGTCATGCCCATCAGTACTCAAAAGTGTAACCTCATCATGTCCATCAGTGCCCATAAGTGCAGCCTATCTTTGCCAATCAGTGCCCATAAGTGTAGCCTCATCATGCCCATCAGTGCCTATAAGTGCAGCCTCATCATGCCCATCAATGCCCATAAGTGCAGTCTCATCATGCCCATCAGTGCTCATAAGTGCAGCCTCATCATGCCCATCAATGCACATAAGTGCAGCCTCGTCCTGCTCATCAGTTCCCATAAGTGAAGCCTCATAATGCCTATAAGTGCAGCCTATTAGTGCCCATAAGTGCAGCCTCTTAATGCCCATAAGTGCAGCCTCATTATGCCCATCAGTGCCCATAAGTGCAGCCTCACAATGCCCATAACGGCAGCATCACCATGCCCATCAGTGCCCATAAGTGCAGCATCACCATGCCCATAATGGCAGCATCACCATGCCCATCATTGCCCAGAAGTGCAATCTCATCATGCCCATCAGTGTCCATAAGTGCTGCCTCATCGTGCCCACAAGTGCCCATAAGTTCAGCCTCATCATGCCCATAATTGCAGCCTATCTGTGCCCATGAGTGCCCATAAGTGCAGCCTATCTATACCCATCAGTGACCATAAGTGCAGCCTCATCATGCCCATCAGTGTCCATAAGTGCAGCCTCATCATGCCCATAAGTGTAGACTCACCATGCCCATAAGTGCAGCCTATCTGTGCCCATTAGTGCCCATAAGTGCAGCCTATCTGTGCCCATAAGTGCAGCCTCGTCATGCCCATCAGTACTCAAAAGTGTAACCTCATCATGTCCATCAGTGCCCATAAGTGCAGCCTATCTTTGCCAATCAGTGCCCATAAGTGTAGCCTCATCATGCCCATCAGTGCCTATAAGTGCAGCCTCATCATGCCCATCAATGCCCATAAGTGCAGTCTCATCATGCCCATCAGTGCTCATAAGTGCAGCCTCATCATGCCCATCAATGCACATAAGTGCAGCCTCGTCCTGCTCATCAGTTCCCATAAGTGAAGCCTCATAATGCCTATAAGTGCAGCCTCATTGTGCTCATAAGTGCAGCCTCATCATGCCTGTAAGTGCAGCCTATCTGGGCACATCAGTGCAGCAGGGATTGTTAGAAGAACCGGCCGGATGAAACAGAGCGAGGATCTCCCGCTGTGACAGAACCTGCAGGTGAAACGCCAGTCCCTGTAAAGTCCCACGTCTTGGACAGGCATTGGACCAATGTGCAGTCTATCACAGGAGCTGGTCCAGGAAGCAGTACATACCGAGCACTATTTGATGGGAAGCACTTCTCAACAGAACACCGCTGCCCACTGCCCACCTATCAGCCACCTGTCACTGCTGTACATGGATCATTAGGAGAGCCAACTAGATGATACAGAGCAGGGATCTCCTGCTGTGACAGATCTTGTAAGTGAAACTCGGGTGTTCTGTCGGCGGGAAGTGCCCCCCGTCGAATAGTGCCCAGTATGCACTGCGCATGCGCCATACGGAACAGCACAACAGCTAATTTGCCAATCACCTGGGCTGACGTAACCAGGGCGCATTCGCACATCTTAGGAGGTGTCTCTCATTGGGAGATACCATTTCACAGGCACTTTAAACCTATACAAACAAGGGGGGAGACCGTAGTTTTCAAATTATGCATTGCTGCTGGAGGGCGGCTGTGTTGATGAGCTATTTTTTTCTGTGTAGCAACCCACCCTTTCATACAGGCAAAACCGGCTATTCAACACAGCAAACCTGCCTGCAAAACAGACAAAACCCGACCATCAGCACACTGTAAAGCCACCCGCAACAGCGAGGCACAATGTGAGAACTACGGTCTCCCCAAATTGTTTGTATAGGTTTAAATTGTGGCCGTGAAATGGTATCTCCCATCGAGAGATGCCTCTTACAATGTGTGCTTGCGCCCTGGTCATGTCACTCCAGCTGATCGGCAGATCACCTGAAGTGCGGCTCCGTCCTACGCATGAGCTGGCACTATTCAATGGGGGGCACTTCTTGACAGAACACCGGCGGCAGGGGGTGTTGGGAGCAGTAATATGATTTAGGGAGGGGGAGTGCTGGCAGGGAGGAGAAGGAGTACACCCTCTCTATTGGCGATACACCCGGGGGTCTGTGAGACCCCTCTGCCCACTACAGCAAGCATGGACAGAAGTACAAGTCCCTGCTTGCTGGATAGGACTACAAATGGAACGTGACAAGACCAGTGGCTGGGGGTATAGGAGGACAAACAGGAAACCCCTGGGGATTATCAGTTTTACTTCAAAATGATCAGGCTATTACAGAGGAACTACTGCGCTCAGAAGAAGAAGGATTACATAGTCGGTGAAGGTAGGAGATCAACAACATGGAAAACATGTTTGCCCGCAGCTCTCCTTTAAACTCTAACTTTCAAACTCACTCAGTAAATTTGTAAAAACAAACAACAAAGAAACCAAACACATGTTCACTGTCAAAAGAGATTGAATCACTCATCACAACTTACTGATCAAGTCCCGAAGAGACTTAGGGGTTGATTTACTAAAACTGGAAAGTACAAAACCTGGTATAGCTGTGCATGTTAGCCAGTCAAGTTTTGACTTTAGCTTATTCTGTTAAACTTTGACAAAAAAACTGGAAGCTGATTGGATTCTATGCAGAGCTGCACCAGATTTTGCACTCTCCAGTTTTAGTAAATCAACCTCCTAGTGTCTCACCGTTATCTGTCCTATTCTCCAAGTCTGACTGATTAAGATATACCAAGTGCCCACATCCTCCACCAATACTGTTACAGTGAAACAAGAAGGGTGTTTATTTACACACACAAGTGTATTGACATTCTCTAAAATTTTCTGAATGCCCGCTAGATGTTCTGTGGCAGAGGTATGTATACAGTGTAGAAAGCACATACATGATTGGTCAACAGTATTTTTTAGACATTAGAACACTTTGATTGCATAACAGATCAGCAAATATAGAATGCCATGGATAAGCAAGGAAGGTATACAATAACTTTTGAAATATGCTGCCAGATGGACATCATGACCATAAAACATTCACATATTCCTGCTACCCCAAAAGGTATTGGAGAGTTCAAGACAGAAAAGTGAGTTATTGATTAACCCAGACTTATTTTATAAACATTTATTTGATTTCCAGGTTCAATTCTTTGTCACAGCAGCTCTGAGAGTCCCACTTGATAAGGCAGAGGTAGATGGGCAGGTGATCTGCAGCCTGGAGAGAGTCCCTCTACTGTCAAAACTATTGTACAGGCAGGCACTTAATAGCATGCAGTTTCTCCAGATGACTCAGCGATTATTGGGGTCCCCTCCCAGATTGCTATCACATTACTCCAGTTGCAGTGGTGAGGCCCTTCATCCTTAAGCCTTGGATCTTTTCAGTTCTTTGCCTGTGTTACCAAAGTTACCCTAGTCTTCAAAGTAAAAGACACTGTTTATAGGAATAATTACAGGTAGCTGTTTTAAAGTGGTTGTAAACCCTTACAAACCACTTTGACCTACAGGTAAGCCTAGATTAAGGCTTACCTGTAGGTCCAAGAAATATCTCCTGAACCTACACGGTTTAGGAGATATTTGCCGAAAGACAGGCACCGCTGTCTACGGCACATGCGCCGCTGTCAACAGTGATATGCCGCGGCGGAGCAGCGATACCCACCGAGAAGATGGATGCTCCGGACTACAGGGGACAGCGGTGACTTCGCTGACTCCTGTGTCAGGTAAGTGACACATAATGGACTACTATGCGATGCATAGTAATCCATTATGCTTTACCTTTGCAGGGAATCAAAGAGGAAGTAAACGAATCTCTTCCATCACAGAGTGATTCCGATAAGCCCCCCGCCCGCAGACCCCGACAACCAACGGCCAGGGTTGTTGGGAAGAGGCCCTTGTCCTCATCAACATGTGAGGACAAGGGCCATGTGAGGAACATGTGAGGAATCCTCCCCCCTTCTTTTTCCCTGAGGAAACCCTGACTATCAGCACCAGCCTTACCTGTACATCAGGAAGTGAGTGGATTACAACTTTCGTAAAACCTTCATCAGCGCACCAAAGCTTGCTGTGTGATTCCTACGGGCCTGACTGCCCTGTGTGGGATCATAGTTCCGGTGAGTGGGGAGCTAAGGGGGTGAGCACGGAAGTCACCTGAATTTTATGTTTCCGAGCACCAGTCACTTTCACCTACTGCACTTTCCTGAAGAATTTGTGGACAATTAATAATTGTTAATAATTTTTTCATTTTTTGGACTGCACTGTATAGGGTATTGCCAATCTGGCTTTACACTAACTATTTTTGGGGTTTATAGGAATGTTTTATGATTTTTTTGTGAACTGCTTATCATATACAAAAAATCTTTTCCTTTTTATTATTTTTTATTAATTATTTATAATTTTTTCACACATTTTTTACATTTTTTCATTATTATACATTTAGCTATCAACTAATTTAATTTGAGGGCACAATGCACTGTGTTTTACTGTATGTTTATTGCAAATTTAGTTTCAACTAATTCTACTGTGGTAACCTTTTAACATACTTACCAATATAGTGGTTCACTATCATATATTATTTATCACTTTTGCACGTTATGCATATTACTGTACGTTATGCACCATAGTAGTAATTCCTGATGTTCATGCATGTGTCAAGATTTGTGTACGCATAGCTACTATTTGTGGTACCCTAAAGGTTGACTACAGGTACGGGTGCACATTATTGGTGGTAGTGGTATTTTTTATAGTAGTAGAGGTCAGCTCAAGGGTTTGGTTTGTACACCCCCCTTTTTCCTCCTTTGTAACTTATATATACACTCCTTCGGGTAGGATTCGATACCTACCTGACAACCACTGTGGTTTTGTGGAGGCCAGTGGTGTGCGTGTACTCTTATTATATGTACACACTCCATTGGAGCCAATTAACAGTGGCGCCCCACCCCGTATAAAAATAAAAACATTTTTGATACTGGTCGCATCCCCTTGGGGCTGCGATTTTTAGGGGTGGCGACACTGGTTGGGTGTCCTTCCATCTACGCCTGAATCTCATTATAGCCTCCGCAGCGCGGCCTGGGATCTGTAAGATCTGAGTATTTTTTCACGATACCAAAGCTATTGGCTACTAGCCTGAACATAGTCCCGCCATAACGAACGCATGTCATCACGTTCCGAAAGATTTTCCAACAACTTTGTCTGACCGTGTGTATCCAACACCAGTTTAGGACAAAATCCGTTGGAAAAAATCAGATGGATTTTGTTGTCGGAATGTCCAACCGTGTGTACAAGGGCTTACTGTGAAGAAACTTGGAGATTAAATCTTTTTTCCTCTAGACACAAAGAGTGCCCCCTTTCCTCTGTGATGACTTTAAAGTGAATAACTCAACACCAAGTTCACTATATGGACCCCTTATGTATTTGTACATGTTGATCATATCCCCCCTTTAATCTCCTTTTCCCAAGAGAGAATAAATTCAGTTCCTCTAATCTTTCCTCATAGCTAAACTCCCCCATGCCTCTTATCAGTTTGGTTGCACTTCTCTGCACTTTCTCCTGTTCCCCAATATCCTTTTTTTAGACCTTGTGCCCAAAACTGCACTGCATATTCCAGATGAGGTCTTACTAATGATTTGATAGAAAGGACTTTGCTCGCTTTGGAAACCGCAGCTTAGCATTGCATGCTATTATTGAGCTTATGATCTACCAAAACCCCCAGGTTCTTCTCCGCCATTGATTCCCCCAATTGTACTCCACCTAGTATGTATGATCCCTGCATATCCTTAGCCCCCAAGTGCATAACTTTACATTTATCAACATTAAACCTCATTTGCCACTTAGTTTCCCAATTAGACAGTGCATCGAGGTTGGCTTGTAAATTGGAGACATCCTGTAAGGACGTTATTCCACTGCATAGTTTAGTGTCCCTGCATTGAGCCCTGCATTATGAGCACAATGCACACCTGAATCCTGCATTCTGAGCAGAACGCACACCTGAACCCTGCATTCTGAGCACAACACACACCTGAACCCTGCATTCTGAAAACAATGCACATTTTAACCCTGCATTCTGATCACAACGCACAGTTGAACCCTGCATTCTGAGCACAATGCACACCCGAACCCTGCATTCTGAGCACAACGCACACCTGAACCCTGCATTCTGAGTATGACGCACACCTGAACCCTACATTCTGAGCATAATGCACACCTGAGCTCTGCATTCTGAGCACAATGCATTCCTTAACCCAGCATTATGAGCACAACGCATTTCTGATCCCAGATTTCTGAGCGTAACGCACTCCTGAACCCTGCAGTCTGAGCACAACACATTCTTGATCCCTGCATTCTGAGCACAACTCATTCCTCAACCCTGCATTCTGAGCACAACACATTCCTCAATCCTACATTCTGAGCACAACGCATTCCTCAACCTTACATTCTGAGTACAATGCACACTTGAACCTTGCATTCTGAGCACAACCCACTCCTGATCCTTGCATTTTTAGCACAACGCATTCCTTATCCCTGCATTCTGAGTGTAACGCACTCCTGATCCCTGCATTCTGAGTGAGTCTGGCAGAATGTTATGTTATTGGTCCCTTAGTGCTCATTCAGAGGGATGATCAGTTCCATCCTCTGTACAGAGCCATTGGTAGGTTTAATTCTGTGTCGGCGCTTTGAAATAAATAAGTTGGTTTTGTGTCGCTGTTTGGGCTCAAAAAGGTTCGCCATCATTGCTATATCATTTTTAACCCATTCCCATCCAGGCCAATTCTGACATTTCTCTCCTACATGTAAAATTCATAATTTTTTTTGCTAGAAAATTACATAGAACCCCCCAAACAGGGGCGCTTAAAAAAAAATTGTTAATTTAACTTTTTTTTTTTTAGCTTGACACTTTAAAAATAAAATAATAATCATTTGATCACTTTTATTCTTATTACATGGCATGATCTGTCCTCTTTACAGTGAGATATGGAGATGGGGTCAATAAGACCCTACATCTCACCACTAGGCTTAATAAAACAATCTCGGCTTCCCAGCTGAGGCAGCACCATTCATTTGAATGCAGAGGCCAGGCGTGACGTCATAACATCGCGACTGGCCTCCGAACGATCATAAAGACTCCGGCGAGCACCGTAAATCTCTATGATCACCATCCAGGGCCAGCGGATACTGTCTCACTCAACTCACCAATGGAAGCGGCGAGTCGGTAGAAGCACCAGAGGACAGCAGGAGGGGGCACCTCTCGCCGCCCGTAAGAACAATCAAGCAGTGGAACAGCCGCTATGATTATTCTTATGGTGTAGGGAATCACTGGCTGAAAAAGCTGATATCTGAATGATGCCTGTAGCTGCAGGCATCATTTAGATATATCCCCCGCAAAGTCAAGGACGTCATATGACGTACCTTGGGTGGGAAGTAGATAAACATATTAAAAAGTAAGGGTCCCAAATCTGAACCTTGGGGTACACCACTGATAACCTTAGACCATTCAGAGTAAGAATCATTAACCACAACTCTCTGAATTATGTCTTTTAACCAGTTTTCTATCCGTTTCCAAATTGATCTATCCAAGCCTGTAGACTTTACCTTACACATGAGCCATGTGTGGGGAATTGTGTCAAACGCTTTTACAAAATTCCAGTATACCACGTCCACTGGCACCCCTCTGCCCAAGGTTTTATTTACCTCCTCATAAGAAATCAGATTTGTTTGACAACTTCTGTCTTTCATAGATCCATGCTGTCTGTTGCTTAACCACTTCAATACAGGGCACTTAAACACCTTCCTGCCCAGACCGATTTTGAGCTTTCAGCGCTGTCGCACTTTGAATGACAATTGCGCGGTCATGCTACACTGTACCCAAATGAAATGTTTATAATTTTTTTCCCACAAATAGAGCTTTCTTTTGGTGGTATTTGATCACCTCTACGGTTTTTATTTTTTGCGCTACAAATAAAAAAATACCGAAAATCTTGAAAAAAAAATGTTTTTTTTGTTTCAGTTTCAAAACTTTGTAAATAAGTACGTTTTCTCCTTCACTGATGGGCACTGATGGAGCTACACTGATGGGCACTGATAAGGCGGCACTGATGGGCACCAATGATGTGGCACCGATGAAGTGGCACTGATGAGGTGGCATTGATGGACACTGATATGTGGCACTGATAGGCGGCACTGATAGGCGGCACTGATGGGTGACACGGATGGGCGACACGGGTGGACACTGATAGGTGGCACGGATTGGCATGAATGGGCGGCACGGATTGGCATGGATGGGCGGCACAGATGGGCATGGATAGGCAGCACAGATGGGCATGGATAGGTGGCACAGATGGGCATGGGTGGGCACTGATAGGCGGCACAGGTGGGCACTCATAGGCGGCACAGGTGAGCACTCATAGGCGGCACAGGTGGGCACTGATAGGCGGCACAGGTGGGCACTCATAGGTGGCATTGGTGTTATACTGTACTAATGGATGCCAATCAGTGCCAAACAATAATGCATGCCAATCAGTGATGCCCATTGCGGGCACTGATTGGCATCCATTATGGGCACTGATTGGCATCCATTGTGCTGACTGGCATCCCTGGTGGTCTAGGGAGGATTACCTTTTCCCTGGTGGTCTGGTGGCGTCCCTGGTGGTCCAGTGTGGGCATCCTCGGGGGGGGGCTGTGCTGATAATCAATCAGCACAGACCCCCCCTGTCAGAGGAGCAGCCGATCGGCTCTCCTCTACTCGCGTCTGACAGACGCGAGTGAGGAAAAGCCGATCACCGGCTCATCCCATTTATACTGTGATCAGCCGTGATTGGACACGGCTGATCACGTGGTAAAGAGTCTCCGTCAGAGACTCTTTACCGAGATCGTAGTTGCCGGGTGTCAGACTGCCCCCCCGCAACAACGATCGCCGCGATGCGCGCCCCCGGGGGCGCGCAGCGGCTCATAATCCTGATCACGTCATATGACGTCCGATCAGGATTATGAAACCACTTTGCCACCGTCAATTCCCTATAGGGCGGGCGGCAAGTGGTTAAAATATTTTTTTCCCAGCAAGAACTCGTCTATGTGGTCTTTTATTAAACTCTCCAGTATCTTCTCGACTTTAAAAGGGCTATAGTTACGTGGCAAAGACTTTGATCCCTTTTCAAATATGGGCACCACATTGGCCATGTGCCAATCCAGTGTTACCATTCCAGTCATTAACAAGTCCCTGAATATTATAAACAATGGCCTTGAAATGATAGAGCTCAATTATTTTGGTGACAAGTAACTCTTAAGGTCTGAGTAACTCAGGACTTGAAATTTTTAACCCTGTATATACATTGTAGAATTTTTCGAGAGAGAGAGGTTTTCCATTTGAAGAAAATGGGGGAGGGGAAGTTGACACACCCAGAGTCGTCCTTACAAACATGCCAGAAAATGGCAAAGTCAGCTTTTACTTTTCAAATATTTGTAACTTAATAAAAATGCTTTGTAACCTTGCTCCTTTTTGTTGCCATTTCCAGTGACAGCCTTGACACTGAGTATTCATTACCTTCAATTCATTTGGAAATATTTATAGTCAGGTTAGTCTAGACAAGTGTCAAATGCATCCGTGATAAATTATAAATGATCGGATAAAACCTTGAAGAGAGAGTAAATTAAATTGCATGTTATGTTTCTTCCTGGGACTTTCGCTCTAGGCAGCTAGTAGACATCAAGAAATAATATGTTGTTTTCCAGTCACTAGACACAACGCTTGCCCACATGCACACAGAATTCTGCAGCTATTCATGGCAGAAACTGGCATCTGGGTTCAGAAAATTCCTGCATCTTACCTGTTATCGTTTGCAGACTTTTTCCATAAAATGCAATAGTCCTTGAGCTCTGCATAAAAGTTCATTCACATCTCTAGACGGACACCTACTGTTCAGGGACTTTCACTTGTGCAATGTTTTTTAAATCACCAGCCTTCTTGTTTAATCCCTTCTCAGTCATTCTTGCTCTGCTATTGAGATTTCAGTCAGCAGTTATTGAGTGCCTTTGTGAAATCATTGGGTACAAATTGACAGCTTTCATAAAATACCTATTTATCTTTCTCCTGGACTGATTAACTAACCTGTAGCAAGAAGCGATCTTGTATTTCATTTAATGATTGCAGCACACAGTGAAGTGAACTGTAGTTTATACTGTAAATTAACCCATACTTATTAGATTTTTTGGCAGTTCATAAATAACTAATTTATTAAATGTGTCAAGAGAAGACATGGTATGCTGTGAGATAGTGGGAGAAAAGCTAGGAAGTAGGCAAAGAAGGACTTACTTAATGGGTAAGTCCCAATTTAAAGTAAATCTACACTATTCCCCATACCCAAAAGTACCATGTTTTTGTATAGGGCTCCCAAGGTAGATCAAGCTTCCAGGAGGTGCTGAATAAAGGTAGGAAAGCATACCTCATGTCAAATCAGATGTTAGTGCTGACATGTCAACATAGTAGATCTTAAAGTAGGGCAGAGAGCTTTTACAGCTGATCTCACTGAACGATGACACAATGCCTTCTGTAAGAAGGCAATGCTGTACCACACATTAATATCTAAAAATAATAAAAACACAACCATGCCCCGTTAAAGTCCATGTATCCTTCTGTTCTGAAAATATCATTGCAGGTGCACTGCATTCACAGTCATTATTTTGTCACAGTCATTATTTTTGCTCGCCTCTTCTCATTATTTTGTCACCGGTTAAAGTATTCTCTGTATACAGTGTCTTGAGAAAAGTATTCATACCCTTTGAAATTTTCCACATTTTGTCATGTTACAACCATAAGCATAAATGTATTTTATTGGGACTGTATGTGATAGATCAACACAAAGTGGCACATAATTGTGAAGTAAAAGGAAAATGATAAATGGTTTTCACGTTTTTTTACAAATACATTTTGGCTGTACTTCTCCTAATGATCACAAGAATGCAGTTCGTTCTGCACTTCTGTGACCCCCTAAAGCCTGCTGTCGGCTGACATCACTGAGCCAGTCCGGATTCTGAAAAGATCCCTACCATTGTATGGCCACAATAGGACTAGGACACTGTAATATAAAATCGTTGCTTTGAGCGCCCTGCAGTGCATTCTGGGAGGTGGTCTCTGCAGAGCGAACACACTGGGGGGCCAAGTCTGGTGTGTGGTGTGGAGAACTACAACTCCTGCCATACAATGGAGTGGCAGCTTTGTGTGTGAGTGAGGTCAGAGGAGGCTGTCAGCAATGATTTTTGGGGGGGCGAACATGGGATGCTGTTAGTGTCTGACAGGAGTGTCATGTGTAGTACTTTGAGGCTCAAAGATCAGCATGCGCCAGCCCTGGCAGGTCCTCTATTACAGATGGGGGTGAAGATGACATGGGGTGGGGTGGTAGTAAGCTGGCAGAGGGGTGCAAGGAGGGGTTGAAGATGACAGTTGGTGGGATGGTAGTAAGCTTGCAGAGGGGTGCAAGGGGGATGAAGATGACGGGAGTGGGGTGGTAGTAAGCTGGGAGAGGGGTACATGGGGATGAAGATGACAGGGGGTAGGGTGGTAGGAAGCTGTCAGAGGGGTGCAGGGGGGGTGAAGATGACAGGGGGTGGGGTTGTAGGAAGCTGGCAGAGGGGTGTAGGGGGATGAAGATGACACAGATTGGGGTAAGGAAGCTGGCAGTGGGGTACAGGGGGATGATAAGTATGATGACAGGAGGTAGGGTGATGGGATGGCAGGGACAGGGAATGAGAAGGAGGATAATGATGATGGCAGGGGTCAGTAGGTGGTATCCTATTCTGGATGGCATGCACATCATCAGTGCTCTGTGTGTGAGTGAGGTCACGGGAGGCTGTCAGTGGTGATTTTCAGGGGGGGCAACATGGGATGCTGTTAGTGTCTGGCAGGACTGTCATGTGTAGTACCTTTAGACTCCATGTTCGGCAGGAGCCAGCTTTGGCAGATGCTCTATTACAGATTACATCAGGGTCAGGAAGCTGCTTAGCCACTGCGGGCATTATCCGAATTTAGCTCTGTCTGCACATGGTAGGAGTTCCTCAGAGCACGTCATGAGGGGAGGAGCCAGAGGCAGAGGAATACATGGAGCCACTCAGTGATCCTGGGCTCTCAGGCAATGCTCAAGTGGCCAGAGAAAACTATTTGTGCGCGCCGCTGGATTTTGCCCCCACATTAAAGGCTCTGAGAGCACCGACCAGGGGACATTCACTCCCACACACGGTAGGCAAATTAGGTGGCTGCAAGGCCCCTGGGAGTGCGAGGCCTTAGGTGGCCGCCTAATTTACCTAATTGGGGAGCCACCTCTGCTCTGACGGGATAAAGCAGCAATTTAAAAAAAAAAAATTATTAGTGCTGAACATGCAGATAGTATAAAGGAAACTAACAAACTGAAAAGTGGCTATAGCAACCAGACCCTTAAGCATCACAGCTATTCACTGGAGTGCTGCCTTATAAGAGGTATAGTGTACCCCATTCATCTAATCAAGAGCCCAGGGATGGAATAATTTTCTCAAAATGTAGGAAGCCATAAAACCAGTGACAGACAATAGATAACCATGTCTCACCTCACTACCTCTACTACCTATGTATATTGAAGCATCTAGAAAACCCATTCACATTCTTCAACATATAATGATACCAAGAAGTGGCAGAAAGGAACACTTGCAATCTTTGATTTTCTAATACTCACCACACATACAGCAATTTACAGGAAATGTCAATCAGTTTTGATTCTCAAAAGCAACCAAACAGATAATCATGTAATCAAAAACCTGCTCTCCTACTAAAAGAATTTGTTCCACCTAACTATTTATTTCCCAGCTGCTGGATAGTATTATCCCCCAGATAATTAGCATGTATTAATATAACCAAACAGATAAGGAAGACCTCCATCAACAATCTTGATAAAACTGTCAGTGATAGGCTGCATTGGTTGTTTTTTTATAATCAGATGTTGCATCAAAGTGATTTAAGTTGCCTTAAAATGACATACTACAGCTGTACTGTTAAAACCCAATTCCAGTTTTGGCAATTACAGTAAAAAGCAGATGCCATCCCTATAAGCTAGGTGTTGTTGTTTTAAAGTCCAGTATGCTCTGTAACATGATTTCTATGAATGTGCCATGTATTTTTTTTTATACGTTTTAGTTTTGGATTAAGTAGTAAGGGATTGAAGCATCTGTGTATTTTCTTTTTTGGTTGGAGAGTTGCCATCAGAACATTTGTCACCATTGATTTCCCGTCACTTCCTGTTCTGGTGATAAAAAGATGTTAGAGTTTCCATCACTTTCTGTTTCAGTAACAAGGGTCACAAGGACAAACAGGGTAAAACTATCTATTAGGCACAAACACAATAATACAAATAACAAATGTAGACAAACAAAAAAAGTAGCACTCTAATGCTCCTATCAATGATATTGGCCAACATGATGTAATAAACTGGTGCAGATCATATAAGGCTACATGTACTAGCCTACCCTGAGCACAGCCATGGGAAAATGCAAACTCTGATTTTGCAAATTGCATTTTCTTGCAGCAGCTTCTAAACTCTGCTAAAAGCCTATGTGTACATGGACACATATGCTTTAATAGTGTTGAGATTAAGAGCTTTGCCAAAAAAACACCAAAAGCTCCTAAACTCAAGTAGTTGCTAGTGTACATGAAACCTAATGCCACGTACACACAACCAGACTTTCCAGCAAAAAAGGTCCGATGGTCTTCCCAACAGTCTTCCCGACGGAGTTCTGACCAAACGGACTTGCCCACACACGAACGGACCAAAGTCCGTTCATTTTGAACGTGATGACATACGATGGGACTAGAAAAGGAAGTTCAATAGCCAGTAGCCAATAGCTGCCCTTGCGTCGTATTTAGTCCGTCGAACCAGCATACAGACGAACGGTTTTCCTGATAGAAATTGATTCCGTTAGACAGATTTGAAACATGTTCTATTTCTAGGTCCGTCTGAATTTTTGAAGAAAAAATATCCGGAATGATTCCATCTGACCTTTTCTGATGGAAAGTCCGGTCGTGTATATGCGGCATTAGACAGCTTGTCAGGCTACAATATGCTACAGAAAAATGGCAACCGAACAGATCGCACAAATATTAAACCCATTAGGAGGCCAAATGCATCTGAGGGACCTCGTCTGTGGGTGGAGAACAGAGCTGAGGCCATCTAGCATTACCTGGTTTCGTTTTGGCTACAGAGTCTGTGTCCTGTGTATAAACACTCTCCATTTTTCTGTAACAAACTTAACACGGCTTTTAATTCTTCTCTGTCTAAAACTAAAAAATTCAAAAGTTTAGCTATAGATATACTTTAATGTTTGCTTTTAAGTATGTATATAATTAATTTAAATTTTATTAAACTTAAATTTGCAAATGTTAAAAAAAAATAACTGACCACAAAAACCTCCAAAGTAAAAATGTGAGCATGAATATATGGCCACTGCCCTCTGAAAATGCCAGTTACCTAGATGACTCTGGGCAAAATATTTTCGGAGTCACTGACCTAAAATCACTATGCAGATCAGCGAAATCAATGTGAAGTCACAGCTGCTAACTTTGTAATACTTTTTCTAGGTAAGTGATTTAGAAAGTACAGAAGACAATGGTATAAAATAAGAGACATGGAATTTTTCTTTTCAGAAAGGAAAGCCAGCTATGGACAGTTTATTCACTTTCCCAGCACAGATTCTCTTTAAATTTAACATTAACAAATAAAATATTTAAAAATTGGAGAAATTCACCACACAAAATAAATGGGATATGGGACACACTAATAATGTTGTTTCCATGTATAATTGCCCTGCCATCATTAATGTTAATTCAAATTGTGGTTTGTAGATGAAGAAGAGTTAAAAAAGAGGCCTTTATGAAATATTCATTGTGGTTATTTTACTCAGAGTTAGATTTTCAAGGCAGCCATGCAGTATGGATTTTTCTAGGCCATAAAGCTTAGAATGAAAGCTGGCTGACACAATTTCCATGTTTCTACAAGGGAAACTAGAGGGACAGTTATGGAAATGTTGCATAGGTAATTGCACAAAAACACTCTTTAGCTTTATTTCAGTAAGAATCTGTGATTTCCTTTCTAAATTAGAAGACAAACGCGTGTTATTGACACATTTTATAGTCCATGATAAATTTCTGCTATACTTTTGTAGCAATTTTAAATCTGCTGAAAATATTTAGAGACAATAAAATTATAGCTATATGCTTAAAGATGAGTTGATAGTCATTAAACCAATTTCCCTTTTTCTCATATACTTGGATACATAAGATGGCAGAGGGTTCTGTTGGATTCTGTGCTGTCTTTCTTTCAGCCCAGCCACAGACTGTAATGTTTTAGTTGCAAATACCAACATTCTGTGAGTTAGTATTCACATAGTAATCTAATATTTGTATGCCCCTGCTACGGTAGAAAAAAATAATAAAGTGCCACAAACTAGTGTGTGGGCTGCTGCTTGTAAAAAAGGTGTTTGGTCTCTTTAACCACTTCAATACCGGGCACTTAAACACCTTCCTGCCCAGACCAATTTTAAGCTTTCAGCGCTGTCGCACTTTGAATGACAATTGCGCGGTCATGCTATACTGTACCCAAATTCAATTTTTATCATTTTTTTCCCACAAATATAGCTTTCTTTTGGTGATATTTGATCACCTCTACGGTTTTTATTTTTTGCTAAACAAATAAAAAAATACCGAAAAATGTTTTTGTTTCAGTTTCAAAACTTTGTAAATAAGTAAATTTTCTCCTTCACTGATGGGCACTGATGGGGATACACTGATGGGCAATGATAAGGTGGCACTGATGGGCACCAATGAGGTGGCACCAATGAAGTGGCACTGATGAGGTGGCATTGATGGACACTGATATGTGGCACTGATAGGCGGCACTGATGGGCACTGATAGGCGGCACTGATGGGTGGCACTGATGGGCGACACGGATGGGCACTGATAGTTGGCACTGATAGCTGGCATGGATGGGCATGGATGGGCGGCATGGATGGGCATGGATAGGCGGCACAGGTGGGCATGGGTAGTCGGCACAGGTGGGCATGGGTAGGCGGCACAGGTAGGCATGGGTAGGCGGCACAGGTGGGCATGGATGGGCACTGATAGGCGGCACGGATGGGAACTGATAGGCGGCATTGTATTATAATATACTGTACTAATGGATGCCAATCAGTGCCAAACAATAATGCATGCCAATCAGTGATGCCCATTGTGGGCACTGATTGGCATCCATTATGGGCACTGATTGGCATCCATTGTGGCACTGACTGGAATCCCTGGTGGTCTAGGGTGGCCTACCTTATCCTGGGCATCCCTGGTGGTCTGGTGGCGTCCCTGGTGGTCCAGTGTGGGCATCCTCGGGGGGGCTGTGCTGATAATCGATCATCACAGCCCCCCCCCCGTCAGAGGAGCAGCCGATCGGCTCTCCTCTACGCGCGTCTGACAGAAGCGAGTGAGGAAAAGCAGATCACCGGCTCTTCCTATTTACACTGTGATCAGCCGTGATTGGACACGGCTGATCACGTGGTAAAGAGTCTCCGTCGGAGACTCTTTACCGAGATCGTAGTTGCAGGGTGTCAGACTGACACCCCGCAACAACGATCGCCGCGATGCGCGCCCCCGGGGACGCGCAGCGGCTCATAATCCTGAGGACGTCATATGACAGCCGATCAGGATTATGAAACCACTTTGCCACCGTCAATTTGTAATAGGGCGGACGGCAAGTGGTTAAATTATATATATGTATTATACTTTTCTCAATAGGATGGCAGGTTAATGGTCCCACAAAGAGGTAGAAAAATCTTCATAGTGTAAATCTTTTTTTGTTAAAAAGATTTAAAACATACAAACTTTCTACTTACAAGTATCCCTATAGAACCAGCAGAGTAGCATGCTTTCAAAATGCTAATCATGACATCACCAGAAGTTCCCACCTAATACAATTCAACCCCCACTGGACATCTTCAGAAGCTCAATGTTGAAGGAAATGTCCACAAATATAAGGCCGGATTAGTTGCCAAGGGATTTTTGTAGAAATTTGGAGAAGATCACAATGAAAAATTCACTCCTGTAGGAAAACACTCCATCATCAAAACGCTTCCTAGCCCAGGTAAGTTTTCAGCTTTCAACGCTGTCACACTTTAAATGACAATTGTGTGGTCGGTCATGCAACACCGTATCCATATGAGTTTTTTATCTTTTTTTTTGTTCACAAAACATTTTCAGAGCTTCCTTTTATAATTGTCCCCAGACTGTGCTTCTGTATTCCTGTTCTCTCTGTGTTAAGCCGCGTACACACGTAGCCGTCTGTCCGACGTACTTAGTCTGGCGGACTTCCCGCCAGACTGTCCGTCTGACTTTCCGAACGGGCTACTTGCCCACACACGGCACTTTTTCAGCGGACTAATACAGCGTACTAAGTCCGCCGTACTATCCGCCCTACTTTTGAAATGAACGGACTCGCCCACACACACGGAGGAAAGTCCGCTCATTTCAAGCGCGTCTCCAGGTAGGCGGGGCCCGCGAAGGAGACGTCGCCGGCCCCGCCGCCTGGTATGGACTTAAAGGGGAACCCCAACGCCGAAAAAAATCGGCGTGGGGGTCCCCCCAAAGTTCACAACAGACCCTTGTCCGAGCACGCTACCCGGCCGGCCAGGAAAGGGGGGGCAAGCGAGGCCCCCCCACCCCAAAGCACCTTGTCCCCATGTTGATGAGGACAAGGGCCTCTTCCCGACAACCCTGGCCGTTGGTTGTCGGGGTCTGCGGGCGGGGGGCTTATCGGAATCCGGGAGCCCCCTTTAATAAGGGGGCCCCCGGATACCGGCCCCCCACCCTATGTGAATGAGTATGGGGTACAATGTACCCCTACCCATTCACCTGTAAAATAAAAGTACAAAAAAAACACAACACACAAGATAAAATACTTTATTGCACAGCCCGGGGGGTCTTCCGTCTTCGGGGGTCTTCTCGCCGAACTCCTCCGCTATCTTCTTGTAGCTCTTTTGCTAGCGGAGGAGTCCGGCTTTCTTCCTCGCCGCCGGCCTCTTCTTCCGACTTCGGGGGTCTTGTCCCCCTCTTCGGTTCTTCTGCCGGGCCACTGCGCCTTCTTATAGCTCTTTTACAGGCGGTGGCCCGGTCTTCTGTCGCGCGCCTTCCGTTCTTCTCTTCTTCTTCTTCAGATGTTGCCTCGCCGAGTCCTCCACTTACAATGACAGGGAACGGGCACGCGGCGACTTATATAGGGACAAGGGGCGGGGTCTTCGGTGGATGTCACATGGGTTCATGTCACATGGGTTGATGTCACATGGCGACAGTCCCAGCATCCTCCGGGACTGTGACATCGTAAGGGGGCGGGGTCACCATGTGACATGAACCCATGTGACATCCACCGAAGACCCCGCCCCTTGTCCCTATATAAGTCGCCGCGTGCCCGTTCCCTGTCATTGTGAGCGGAGGACTCGGCGAGGCAACATCTGAA
Source organism: Lithobates pipiens (assembly GCF_037356315.1). Taxonomy (NCBI): domain Eukaryota; kingdom Metazoa; phylum Chordata; class Amphibia; order Anura; family Ranidae; genus Lithobates; species Lithobates pipiens. The sequence continues at coordinate 352,900,671 of NW_027507718.1, read as the reverse complement.
GAAGAAAAGAAGAGCGGAAGGCGGCGGCGGCGACAGAAGACCGGGCCACTGCCTGTAAAAGAGCTATAAGAAGGCGTGGTGGCCTGGCAGAAGAACCGAAGAGGGGGACAAGACCCCACGGCCAGGGTTGTCGGGAAGAGGCCCTTGTCCTCATCAACATGGGGACAAGGTGCTTTGGGATGGGGGGCCGCGCGGCCCCCCTTTCCCAAGGCATCCCCCATGTTGAGGGCACGCGGCCTGGTACGGCTCAGGAGGGGGGGCGCTCGCTCGTCCCTCCTTTCCTGGCCGGCCAGGTAGCGTGCTCGGACAAGGGTCTGATGTGGACTTTGAGGGGACCCCCACGCCGATTTTTTTCGGCGTTGGGGTTCCCCTTTAAGTCCATACCAGGTGGCGGGGCCGGCGGCGTCTCCTTCGCGGGCCCCGCCTACCTGGAGACCCGCTCGAAATGAGCGGATTTTTCTCCGGGGGGGAAAAGTCCGCTCATTTCAAAAGTACGGCGGACTGGCATACACACGGCCGGATTGTCCGCCGAAATACGAGTCCGGCAGGAAGATTGGAGTGCAACACGACATTCTAAGTCCGCCGTACTTTCGGATCAAAAAAGTATGCCGGAGGCTACACACAGGGGGATTGTCCGGCGGACTCGAGTTTGCCGGACTTTTCCACCCGCTTGTTTGATCGTGTGTACGCGGCATAACAGGGACCTATGGAGTCCTGTGTGATTCTGGCCAATGTGCACATTGGAGAGGGGCACAGAGCAAAACCCACAACTCTCATCCTTCTCCACAGTGGTGATAGTGTCCCTGTGCCCCTCTCGTGCTGGCTGTGTATGCAACATAATCAACAACTGCGCATAAAGTTGTAGTACAAAGTGGGAGTGCACGCATTGCATGTACTCACACAGGAATCCATAGTTCTAAGCAGCACAGGGGGCAGCAAAAGAATGTGGACAATTGAAAATGTAAGCTCTGATGGCGAAATGAGAAAAAAATGCATGTGAGTTATGTCATTCTATCTAAATTTGGAAAAATCCGATTTTAAAACCACTTTAAGTGTAGATGAATATAATGCTTCTATTACACATAACTTTTTTGCACTGTAACTAATACTTCTGATTTTGTAAACCAGGGCTACTCCACTATGCTGATGCTTGATACATGATGAGATATCTCTAGGCGTAGGGACAGACCCCCTCCTCCATGTGTTGCCACGCAATTTGTTTTTTGGATTGCTTTGATTTTTTCATGTGGACCAGCCTGGATTGCCTGAGGCCCGACTAGCGTGTACTGAGAACTGCTATTACCACGAGTGGCATTGCCATTCCACTATAGGGCTATACAGCTGCAGATTGTAGTGGGAACCAAGATAAAAGGACACGCATCCCCAGTAGAGCAGTTGAGATATACTAAGCGAGTGTTCATGAATATGGTCATATAGGCTGTGTGCTGACACAAGGGATTGGTTACCCATCATCTGAAACCACTCTATTCCTGCAGGCTGGGCCTGATACACCTCAGAGAGTCTATAGTATACAAACACTCAGCTGGGTTGGATGGACAGCTCCTGCTCTTGCTATTTACATCACAGCTGTATCCCTTGGCTGTATCCCTTGGTCCCTACAGTTCTGACTATTGCAGCTAGTGACACTCATAATGGACATCCATACTTCATGCAGATACAGCCATAGACTCTCACATAGCTACTTTACAGCCTATGGGTACATCATATTATTTCAGGATATGAACATTTATACTTTGTTTTTTTTAATACCAGTTCTTTGTCTCCATGTGGTTGCATATGGTACTATCTGCTCAAGACAAACTTTTTGTTTTTGCTTTGGTTTCAACAACTGGTTTTGTTGCATATGGATTAGTCTTTTGCTCCCTGGGCTATAGCTGTCCCCGGCTAGTTAGCTAGGCCCAGAATTCTAGCTTTTACTTTATGGAATGTTTGCACCTCATTCACCTATTGTGGTTTTAAAGTGGAGTGCTGGCTCTTCAGAGCACAGGCAGGTCCTTTTTATTAACCATTTTATCTATTATATTGAGTTTTGTACAGGCAGATAAGCAGGGAGTAAGGGGCTCTGGGTGGGTCATACCAGCTCCCACTGTAGGGTTTTTTACACTTTTGGGTAGAGTTTATATAGGGAGGTATTTGCTGGTTAGCATTGCTTTGTGTAGTGGGATTTATGTGCATGGAGGGATATCAGGGGGATCTTTGGGTTCTGATGCTGATCATTTTTGCATTTTATATGCTCATAAACTTTTGTAGAGGTAGCTCAATAGGGTGTGTTTATCTTTTATTTTAATTTTTTTCTGATATTTGATATTTGCTTACACCTCCCTCATATTGAGACAGGGGAGTACCTCTCTCTTTATTTTCTGTTTGATGGTGCAGAGTTCCCAGGACCACCCTTTTCTTTTTTTGCTACATGTCTTTATACTTCCAGAGGAAATCAACCAGAAGAGCCATATACTTCATCTACGCTGGAACTGGTTAGTTATCTTACAGACACTATTCTTCAATTCTGTCCTGGATTGCTGGCCACTAACTGTAACATTCCAATCATATAGTGTGAAAGCTAAACTTAGAATTGTAAAGAAAGACACCACTATACTGGGTAGGGATCTTTTTACTATAATTAGTGGATGACCCTATCACAACCTCTCCAGTTGCCCATATGCTGCTTGTGTTCGATTTTTACCACTCAGCAGCACTTCAATGGATTGTGCAAAGAACATTGTGCACAAAATTAAAGTATCAGATGTGAAACCAGTGTGTCAGAAATTGAGAATTTGAACCTTCTCTGGATGAAAAGCTGTTTCCACATAACTTTAGAATTTACTAGAACTAAATGTGATTTAAAAAAATCAATGCGTCTGAATGGGTATCTACTATTGTTGTGAGAATAAAGAAAACAGCAGGCATTAGACTGTGTGCTGACCTTCATGAACCAAATAAATCTGTTACTGATAGTCACCCCTTGTCACATATTGAGGAAGTATTTTTAGAACTCAGAGAAACTAAATTCTCTCCTACCCTGATCTTCAATGTGCATATCATCAGGTTTTGCTGGATAAAGAAAGTAGGGAACTTACTGCATTTATTACTTATGAAGGCCTTTTCCATTGTGTATACCTTATAGGTTAGCTTCAGATGTTTCAATCTTCTGTAATGTATTTGGTGTACAGTGTCATCTCCTTGACACAGTGGCGGAAGTATAGGGGTCGCTGAGGTTGCCATGGCAACTGGGCCCCATGCTAGAGGGGGCCCTTGAGGGACCCCCGGATACCTCGTTAGGAGGAGCAGCAAGGGCGGCTGAGACCAAGCTCCCCCGATCCTCAGCCAAACTGTAATCGGCACTGCAGGGAGCTCGTCACACTGATTAGACCTAAAGTGAAAGCACAGTGTGTGCTGTGCTCTTTGTCTCCCCCTACAGTGCAGTAACCGGCAGGAAAAGGCAAGGTAAAGCACTGCCATTTTTTAAAAGGCTATCTGTGTGTGTTTATATGTGTGTATGTATGTGTGTGTGAGTATGTATGTGTGTGTGCATGTATGTGTGTGTGTTCATGTGCACGTGTGCATGCATGTATGTATGTGTGTGTGCATGTTCATGTATGTATGGTATGTGTTTATACGTCTGTGCATATGTGCATTTATATATACGTGTGTATATATACAGTGTAAATGTGTGTATTATGTGTGTGTGTTTACATGTATGTATGCACATTTTATGTATGGGCATCTAATCCTGACCCCCTATAGGTACAATCAGAAATGTTTTTTTCCTGCTTGTTCATAGTACCAGCAAAAAAATGTTGTTCCTCTGAAAAGCGATACATGCTCAGATCACTTTTCAGAGACATTTGCCAACCAGTAAAGAGGCAATATGTTGCCTCCTGACAGCCTGTTTTAACCCCTTAAATGCATCATAACTATGCTGCAACTGCATGCAATGCACACAGTTGCGGAGTGGTTGCAGTGCATCCCCATTCACCTAGGGGTATACTTCAGGGGTGCCCTGACTGGAAAAAGATTGAGAAACACTGGCATAGAGGAACCCATCTCTCCATTTTCCTCCTGCAGCTGCTGAATGTCTGTGGGAGGGAGAGAAGGAGAAGCAGGGGAAAATTGAGAAATCTGTTCCTTTATATGCAACCTCCCACTTACGACCAGGCCCTGCTGTTCTGCCGCCAGGCTCGGATTAAAGGGCCCTGTCCGGGGGTCAGGGGGGATTTCATGGTTTCTTGCACCAGGGCCTCTAAGAATCTAGTTACGCCACTGCCTTGACATAACCGTGTATATCCTCTCCATCTTAATGACAATTACATTAACTGAATCTTTCTAAATGCTGCTTTAGAAAACCTCAGCTGTAATTTCTGGGTCACATTATATCAGAAAAGAGACTATTGCCTGATCCTGATCGCACGAACGCTCGCAAATGTTCGCAAACCGCAGGTTCACAGAGGGTCCCATTCATTTTAATGGCAGGCGAACGTGAAAAACCTCCAGGTCATATTTGCAGCCACAAAATACTTACTGGCTGTGCACTCATAGTCCCACAACATAGACACTGACATACCAGAAGTATTAAGTGAAACTGTGATCGACAAGCATTCTTTTTTTATCTGCAAAATTTTGTCAATTCAGGAGCGCATGAAGGCCATGGAGGAGAGGCAAGGCCAGGTTATGAAGGGGATGTAGTAGATGCTCCTGCTATTGGAAAAGTTGGCATAACATTTTTTATTTATTTTTTAATAAGTTATATAAATTGTTTATACAGTTATAACAGGTATCTTGTTTTTTGTAATATTGCTCGGTTTTAGTGTAATAGTTCGGCCTAAATCAGGCTCAGCCAGAACTGACAGCAGCCGGTAAATACATGTCAAATACATATAGGGTCCATTCACACGTCTGTAAAATGGGTCTGCATCTATTCCACAATTTAGCGGAACGCTTACAGACCCATTGATTTTCAATTCCAGTCTGAAAAATTAGGCATTCACAGCCTGGATAAAGAAGTAAGTGTCGGCCAGTACAGGCCCCAAAAATTTGCTGTCAGGCGTTCACCTGACAGCAAAGAACTTTGTATTCTGTGGCTGAAGGTACATTAGGCATTCACAGGATTAAATACATTTCGGCCATTACAGGCCCGAAAAATTAGGCATTCAACGGACATAAAAGGCCTTTTATGCCACTGTATTTACCTAAGACAGGGACCATGAACTGTTATGGGTGGTGGCGGATATTTGTGGCCGGTCTTGAGGAATTTGAATCAAACATGGTCTACTGGTCACATCTGTTGAATTCCTCTGAGATCCATGCCTCATTCATTTTTAGAAATGTGAGGTAGTCAACACTGTCATGAGCTAGGCGAGTGTGCTTATGGGCCACGATCCCCCCTGCTGCACTGAACGTCCTTTTGGACAGGACACTGGAGAAGGGGCAAGCCAACAGTTTCATTGCAAATTGTGCAAGTTCTGGCCAGAGGTCAAGTCTGCCCACCCAGTGGTCCAGGGGTTCATCACTTCTCAGAGCGTCCACATCGGTCGTTAACCCGATGTAGTCGGACACCTGTCGATCTAGGCATTCACTGATGCTGGATCCGGATGACAGCTGTCGATGGGTTGGCTGACATATCAAAGTGACCAACACATCTTCAAACTGCCCCCTTCTTGCAGGCACTGTTGGATTGGTACCTGCAACTGTTTCTTTGTGAGTGGAAATTCCTCTGCCAGCGCACGCAAAAGCAGAATGCAGCATTTTTCTAAGCAAGGCCTGGAAGTGCTCCATTCTGAGAGCCCTTTGTGATGGTGGTAACATGTCTGGCATTTTTTGTTTGTACCAGGGGTCTAAGTACATTGACACCCAGTACTGGTCCTTGCCCTTTATGCTTTTTATACGGGGGTCCCTCTTAAAACACTGGAGCATGAAGGCCCCCATTTGCACTAAACTGGAAGCGGTGCGGTGGCCTGGCTCCTGCTCATCATCCAGGATAATGTCGTCCTCGTTCTCCTCCCCCCAACCACAGACAACAACAGGGATCCCTAAAAGGTTTAAACCATGTTCTTCTTGCTCCTCCTCATCCGCCCCAGCATCATCCTCCTCTGGCTCCTCTTCAGACTCCTGTTGTTGACTTGTCTCAGATGGAGTAGCCCCCCCTGGGAATTCATCCAGCATTGTGACTTCCTCATCTTCCTGCTCCTGCTCCTCGATGGCTTGATCAATGACACGACACAATGCACACTCCATAAAGAAGGCATAAGGTACGATGTTACTGATGGTGCCATGGCTACGACTGACCAGTTTGGTGATTTCATCAAATGGGCGCAGAAGTCTGCATGCGTTGCGCATGAGCAGCCATGGTGTGGTGAAAAAAACCAAGCACCCCAGAACCTGTCCTGCCGCAGAGTTCCTACAGGTAGTTGTTAACTGCACGTTTCTGCTGGAGCAGCCTATCAAGCATATACAAGGTTGAGTTCCATCGCGTCAGTAGGTCACAAATAAGATGAATAATGGGCAGATTGCACAACCGCTGAATGTCAGCAAGGCGAACCATGGCCATGTAAGATCTTCTGAAATGGGCTGAGATTTTCCTTGCCTGCCGCAAGACATCCTGGACCCCAGGGTATTTGAAAACGAATCACTGCACAACCAAGTTCAAGACGTGTGCCATGCATGGCACGTGTGTAATTTTGCCCTGTTTCAATGCACTCAGCAGATTGGCACCATTGTTGCACACCACTTTACCAACTGTCAAATTGAGCAGTGTTTGCCACTGATCTGCCTGTGAACACAAAGCTGAAAGGAGTGCAGGGCCAGTGTGGCTCTTGGCTTCCAGGCACAACAGACGCAGCACAGCATGGCAACGTCTCATCTGGCATGTCGAATAGGTTCTGGGGATCTTGGGCGACGCAGTGGAAGAGACGGTAGCAGCGGAAAAGGAGGAGTCAGCTAAGGAGGAGAGGGAGGATGGAGTAGGAGGAGGAGATGAAGAGGCAGGCCTGCATGCAATCCGCGGTGGTAAAACCAAATCTACACGGGTGCCACGGGTTACAGCCGTCAGAAGGTTCACCCAGTGGGCAGTAAAAGTTATATACCTTCCCTGCCCGTGTTTGCTAGACCACGTGTCTGTGGTCAGATGTATCTTGGCACCAACACTGTGTGCCAGAAATACATTCACTTGCCGCTGAACATGGCCATATAGCTCTGGGATGCCTTTCTGTGAGAAATATTTCCTTACTGGGACTTTCCATTGTGGTGTTCCAATGGCCACAAATTTTTGAAAGGCCTCCAAGTCTACCAGTTTATATGGCAGTATTGGCGGGCTATCAGTTCCGACAAGCCAGCAGTCAACCGTTGGGCAAGAGGCATCATCATTTTTTTGCACTCTAAAAATATTTGGCCCACGGAAGCCTGCCTTTTTCCAGAAAAAAATGAGGATGGCATTATGGAAGGTGGAATGGAGGACAATTGTGAGGAGAGAGGAGAAGGAGAAGTATAAGAGGTTGGTCAGTGAGAGCCTGGAGTGTGGCTTTGTGGGTTCTGGCGGCGTTGCTCCCACTGGGCTCGGTGATGGGAGTTCATGTGCCTTCTTAAGGCCGTTGTCCCTAGGTGAGTGTTGGGCTTAACGCGACTTATGCGTTGGCTGCAAAGGCTGCAGATGGCAACACTATTGTCAGCAGCGGACACGTTAAAAAAAGCCCACACTGCGGAGCCATGTACCGCCATCCTGGGAGCACCAGATGTGACCATACATTGTTGATGGCTCACTCCTGATACGTTAGCAGTCTGGTTTGTCCCTCCTGTGCAATTTAAGTCCGGTCTGCTTCTCCCCCCTATCTGTTGATCCATCTCTCCCTCTGAACTCCCCTCCTCTTTCTCTCTTGTGGGCACCCACGTGACGTCCATAGACACATCATCATCGATGTCACCTTCCCCACCACTAACATTAGAGATCTCGGAGTAGGCAGCAACAGTGGGGAGCAACCTCCTTGGGCTGATCTGGGTACTGTCGTCAGACTGCTGAGTGGCGGTGGTTGCTACCTCCTCTTCCTGATCCAATGCCAAGAATGGCTGCGCATCGGAAATGTCTTGTGATGGACCGGAAAATAATTCCTGTGACTCAAGCAGAGGGTATATGGTGGTGTTGGTGGTAGTGTCTTTATGGGTGCACACAGCAGAGAGTGAAGAGGGTGCAGATAGAGAGGATGAGGAGGGTGCAGAAGAGGAAGGCTGAGTGAGCCACTCAACCAAGTATGGTGCATCCTTTGATGTAATTGAACGCACCTTCTGCAACTTCCCTGCCTGTCATTTTTGTGTCACTACAGTCTGTCCCTGCTTCACACAGCAACCTCTCCCTACACTGACAAAAGACAGCTGCAGAACCGCTCAGCAGCCGCAATGCTGCACAATACAAATCCACTATAATATGCTTTCTATATTTAAAGGTATATTATATGTGTATTACACCCCTATATACTGCACACCAAATAATAGTACACCTATACCAGTCCTTAAAAGGTCTTTTGTGGACCTAATAGCTAGTGATTTGTGTCACTACAGTCTGTTCCTGCTCCACACAGCAACCTCTCCCTACACTGACAAAAGACAAAATGTGAAATGGCAGCCAGATCAGGTCTAATTATAAGGTAGGGGGTATGTCCATGTGCTGAAATGTCTCAATTGGCTGTCCTATACCACATGATGGATGTGTCATGGGTCAAAGTTCTTCACAATGTAAAAGAATAAAGCGGCCGCGAATAGCGCCATATGTTCGCCGGTTCAAAAGTTCCCCACGAACTGACTACGAGGCGAATCGCAAGGCCATCTCTAATCCTGAGCATGTGGCAGCTGTGATACAAGCACCTGAGGCTGCTCCATTTGACTTTCAAACCTTTTGTGCTTTTTAGGTTTTTCTTCATAGTATTCAAATATATTACCAATTATGCCTTTGTTGTGGAGACATTGACAGCATTACTATGTGAAAATGCAAGCACAGTCAGAGACACAATTAAATAGCTCACCATAAGCAGTCCAGAACTAGCATTATTTGATCCTTTTCTACTTAATTTTGTTGCTACAAATACTTCAGGCTATATATATATATATATATATATATATATATAGCCTATATAGCCTATAAATTCAGTGTAAACTAAATTGGGATAAAATCATAGGAACAAAGAACTAAATTAAATACTTATTAAATAACAGCATTAACCAATGAATCCCATTGGGTAATACATTTAAAAGAGTGAACAAAAGTCCTGGATGGCTTAACTCCAATGTAAAAATGCATATAAAAGCAAAGGAGAAAGCCTTCAAAAAATACAAGGTTGAGGGATCATCATCAGCATTAAGACTTTATAAAGAATGCAACAAGAAATGTAAGGGTGCAATAAGGATGGCTAAAATAGAACATGAAAGACACATAGCAGAGGAGAGCAAAAAAAAATCACAAGAAATTATTTAAGTTTGTAAACAGTAAAAAAGGGAGTTCAGACTATATTGGCCCCATAAAGAATGAGGAAGGACATTTGGTTACAAAGGATGGGGAGATGGCGAAGGTATTGAATTTATTCTTCTCCTCGGTCTTCACGAGGGAATTGGGGGGCTTCAGTAATCAAAACTGCAGTGTTTATCCTCATGACACATCACAGGAAGCACCTTCGTGGTTAACAGTGGACAGAATTAAAATTAGACTTGGGAAACTTAACATTAATAAATCACCGGGACCAAATGGCTTGCATCCGAGGGTACTTAGAGAACTCAGTCAAGTAATTGCCAGACCAAGGTTCCTAATTTTTACTGACAGTCTACTGACTGGAATGGTACCAGCTGATTGGAGAAAAGCCAATGTAGCACCAATATTTAAAAAGGGCCTAAAATACATCCCCGGGAATTACAGACCAGTTAGCCTAACATCAATAGTATGTAAACTCTTGGAGGGGATAATAAGGGACTATATACAATATTTTAGTAATGAGAACAGTATCATTAGCAGTAATCAGCATGGATTCATGAAGAATCGTTCTTGCCAAACCAATCTACTAACCTTCTATGGGGAGGTGAGTTGCCAGCTAGATAAAGGAAGGCCGGTAGATGTGATGTATCTGGATTTTGCAAAAGCATTTGACACAGTTCCTTATAAATGTTTACTATACAAAATAAGGTCCATTGGCATGGACCATAGCGTGAGTACATAGATTGAAAACTGGCTAAAAGGCCGAGTTCAGAGGGTGGAGATAAATGGGGAGTACTCGGAATGGTCAGGGTGGGTAGTGGGGTCCCCCAGGGTTCTGTGCTGGGATCAATCCTATTTAATTTGTTCATAAACGACCTGCCGGATGGGGTAAACAGTTCAATCTCTGTATTTGCGGATGTTACTAAGCTAAGCAGGGCAATAACTTCTCCGCAGGATGTGGAAACCTTGCAAAAGGATCTGAACAAATAAATGGGGTGGACAACTACATGGCAAATGAGGTTCAATGTAAAATGTAAAATAATGCATTTGGGTGGCAAAAATATGAATGCAATCTATACACTGGGGGGAGAACCTCTGAGGGAATCTAGGATGGAGAAGGACCTGAGGGTCAGCAGCATCTACTAGTAGATGATAGACTCAGCAATGGCATGCAATGCCAAGCTGCTGCTAAGAAAGATAACAAAATATTGGCATGCATTAAAAAGCGGATCAACTCCAGAGATAAAACAATAATTATCCCGCTCTACAAGACTCTGGTTCCTACTGCACCTAGAGTATGCTGCAAGTTCTGGGCACCGGTCCTGAGAAAGGATGTACTGGAAATGGAACAAGTACAAAGGGCAACAAAGCTGATAAAGGTCTAGAGGATATTAGTTATGAGGAAAGGTTGCGAGCACTGGAATTATTCTCTCTGGAGAAGAGACGCTTGAGAGGGGATATGATTTCAATATACAAATACCATACTGATGACAACACAATAGGGATAAAACATTTTTGCAGAAGGGATTTTAACAAGACTCATGGACACTCATTAAAATTAGAAGAAAAGAGGTTCAACCTTAAACTACGTAGAGGGTTCTTTACTGTAAGAGCGGCAAGGATGTGAAATTCCCTTCCACAGGCGGTGGTCTCAGTGGGGAGCATCGATAGTTTCAAGAAACTATTGGATAACCCCCTGAACGACCGCAACATACAGGGATATACAATGTAATACTGACATATAATCACATACATGGGTTGGACTTGATGGACTTGAGTCTTTGTTCAACCTAATCTACTTTGTATTATGGCTGTGCTGTTTTTATTTCATACTATTTAATTAAATAAAATTTATATTTTCTTAAAGAATCATTGTCTTTGGTGCTCACCTTAATAACAGACACATAAATCCCATAATCTCTGAGAGAGTTTTGTCTCTTTCCTTTTTCTCTTTTACAATTACCAGGGTTTTTGAGAACTTTGTCTGTTTCTAGAAATTGTCAAACTACTATATATATATATATATATATATATATATATATATATATATATATATATATATATATATATATATATATATATATATATATTATGTAACTATGTAACTCTATATATACTCTGCATACAGCGTAGCCTGTATATATAGTGTAAACTCTATATTCAGTCAGTACAGGCAGTGTATTTCATATATATATATATATATATATATATATATATATATATATAGTCGGACTAGTATATATATATATATATATATATATATATATATATATATATATATATATATATATATATATATATATATATATATATATATATATATATATATATACTCTGCATTCAGCGTAGCCTATATACACAGTGCATTCGGTGGTGTACAGTTTCTAATACAGTGCAGGCGGTGTATACAGTATATAATACAGTGTAGTGTGGTGTTAAAAAAAAAACATCATGTGTGGAAGGCCTCCAATGAGAGACAGTCGCTCACAGGCCACTAAAAGAGGGCAAGCAGCCTCTGAAATAATATTTAACAGCAGGGCCGTTACTGCGCCCAACAAGAGTAACTGTGAGGGGTTACCGTGTTCTGCAACCACCAATACCTAAGGAGTGTTTGAATCATTTCTAAAAGTGAGAAATACGATGCTAAGAAAATTTGCAGTTTATTACCCACAAGCAAATGAAAAGACTCAACTCGATTCAACAGAAGCCTTAAAGTGGTTCTAAAGGCAGAAGGTTTTATTTTATCTTAATGCATTCTATGCATTAAGGTAAAAAATCTTCTGTGTGTAGTAGCCCCCCTCAGCTCCCCTAATACTTACCTGAGCCCCATCTCAATCCACCAATGTTTCCCAAAAGCCTCAGCTGCCCAGAACTCTCCCTCCACATTGGCTGAGGCAGCATCGGGTGCCATTGGCACCCACTGCTGTCAATCAAATTCAATCAAATTCCAATAAGGAGAGGGGGCAGGGCCAAGCCTCAGCTCCGTAGCTGAATGGACACACAGAGCAGTGGCTCGGGTGCCCCCATAGCAAGCTGCTTGCTGTGGGGGCACTCTGCAGGAGGGAGGGGCCAGGAGCACCGGTGAGGGACCTGAGAAGTGGAGGATCTGGGCTGCTCTATGCAAAACCACTACACAGAGCAGGTTCGTATGACATGCTTGTTATTTTTAAACAAAAAAAAAAACTAAGACTTTGATATTGCTTTAAAGAATCTCTGCAGATTGGAAATCTTACAGGGACATATTTGAAAGTTTTTGCTTCAGAGCTCTTACATGCTTACAAAGTAACTAGACATGCAACTACACAAGCATCACCAGCCAAACCACTACATGGCAGACAAATGTGCTCTAAGTTACATGTTGCATACATACTGTACAACTCTTCCAGTCCAGCGAAACTGAAATCATCAGTTGCAAGGACTGGTAAAAATCAACAAGATACAGTTAAGGTAAAGCATATAGAAATATGACAGGTGACAAGTCAATTACACCTATGAAACTGACTTATTGACAGATATGAAATGTCAGCACTTTTGATCCTCTTAGGCAAGACTTTTCAGAAGTTTTTTTTTAAGTCCCTGTCCCTACTGATAACAATCAAGCTGGAGACCAGGAATCTAAACTACTTAGACATAGTCAAAGAATCAGAAACCCTCCTGTGGGGACCAAAGATCATTTGATGTAATTAAAATGAATAGTACTCGATTTGATAGTACTTGATTTTGAGAATTTTTGAGAATTTTGAGAATATGTGGTGTTCATAGGGGATAACTCTGGGGGTTACCAAACAGGCCCATCCAAACCTCCAACAGTTTCCTGCTCACCAGCCTGTTTCACATTGTAAACAAGTTGGTTTGTGTCTTGGGTGACCTTACTGGACACTTTATGGTGTATGGGTAGGGGTACTATGTACCCGATACTCATTCACATGGGGGGACAGGATCTGGGTGCCCCCTTGTTAAAGAGGGCTTCCAGATTATGATGAGCCCCCTGCCTGAAGACCCCCACAACCACCATTTCACAAGTACTGGCCATGGTTGTGGGAATGAGGCCCTTGTCCCCATCAACATAGGGACAAGGTGCTTTAGGGTGGGGGGGCAAAAGTACCCACTCCCCATGTTGAGGGCATGTGGTCTGGTATGGTTCAGGAGGGGGAAGCACTGGCTTGTCCCCCACCCCCTTCCTGACCTGCCAGCTGCATGCCCGGATAAGGGTCCGGTATGGATTTTGGGTGGGACCCCGCGCCGTTTTTTTTTTTTTACATTTTGGCCTTTTTTTTTTTCAATAGCCAGGTGCCAGCAATGGCAACCATTTTAAATAGGATTCGACTCATTTTTATCTGTTAAAAATGTAATTTTTGCTGCAGCATGTTCTATATGTGCTACAGATTTGCCACTTTATAGGCAGACTAAAGGGACCCCCAGGCACTAAATTTAAAGGAATTTTTAATTTTTATTGTTGCACTTTACGTATCATTAGGCCCCTTTCACACTGGGGCGGTGCGGGTGTCGGCGGTAAAGTGCCGCCATTTTTAGCATCGGTCTGCGGCCGAAAAAGGTTTAAAACTGCCCGCAAAGCGCCGCTGCAGTGGCGCTTTGCCAGCGGTATTGATTTCAATGGGTAGGAGTAGTTTAGGAGCAGTGAATACACCGCTCCTTTCACCGCTCCAAAGATGCGGCTAGCAGAACTTTTTTCACCATCCTGCTGGCGCACCATCCCTCCGGCTTTCACACTGGAGTGAAAGGGGTCGGTTTTTTCAGGCGCTAAACAGGCGCTATTTTTAGCACTTTTCAGATGCCTGGACTGCTACAACAGCTGCATGGACAGTATAATATAATAAGGTAGGAGAAAAGGGCAGAAGGGTCTGCGGATATGTGGAGAGTGTAGTGAATTTGTTCACCTATTCATTTTTTGTGAAAAGGTGAACTAACATGTTAATGCATTTTACAGTGCATAGGTGTGGGCCAATGGCAAACAAATTAAACTATGTGATCTAAAATTCAGAAGACATGCCAGGGAAAAAACAGAAATAGCATGTCAAAAAAACATAAAAGATAAATATGAAGAAACAGAGGAGTCATTTTGCTTCAAAGTTGAAAATCTTCACTCAAAAAAGGCTAAGATTTACTTCAATTATCCAATCATCTGAAAAAAAAGCAAATTCCTGTCTATTTATTTCTTTTTAATGTGATCGGATAATAGAAGTTAATTGTCACTCTTTTTGAGTTGAGTCCTTTAGTAAATCACTTAGTGCTCATTATCCTAGGGCACTATGCAGAAATTATATTTGCTGTCTGGTGAAACCAGGGTCACTCATGCGGCATGCTTTCACTCTATTTCTGCTCTATTTAAAGTAATATTAAACTCTCAGTTTTTAAGCACTTTGAGCAGCTCATTTAATCATTTACTGAATATGCCTGCTTTTTTTAATTATTATTATTATACAGGATTTATTTAGCGCCAACAGTTTACACAGCAGTTTACAATATAAGAAGTAGACAATACAGTTATAATACAATAAAATACAAAAGGAGTAAGCGGACCCTGCTCAGAAGAGCTTACAATCTAATAGGGTGGTACAAAAGGTTGAAACTGTGGGGAATGAGCTGATGGAAGTGGAAAAAAATTAGTTGGAGAGAGATGAGTTTTTAGGGATCACCTGAAGGTAGCAAGAGTAGGGGAGAGCTGGACAGGTTGAGGTAGCGAGTTCCACAGGATGGGAGAGGCTCTGGAGAAATCTTGAAGACGAGCATAGTAGGAGAAGACGAGGGAGCTTGACAGTAGGAGTTCTTAAGAAGAGCGGAGAGGACGGTTTGGGTGATATTTGGAGACAAGATTGGGCATGTAGCTCAAGGCAGAGTTGTGAATAGCTTTATATGTTGTGGTTAGTATTTTGAATTTAATTCTCTGGGCAATTGGGAGCCAGTGTAGGGATTGGAGAAGAGAGTTGGTGGACACTGAGTGGTTGGTAAGGTAGATAAGTCTGGCAGCAGCATTTATGATAGACTGAAGAGGGGATAGCCCATGGAGTGGCAGGCCAATGAGAAGGGGCATTAGTCAAGGCGAGAGATAACAAGGGAGTGAATGAGGAGCTTGGTGGTTTCATTTGTTAAAAAGGGGCACATTTTTGAGATGTCATGGAGGTGAATTCTACAAACTTTTGACAATGATTGGATTTGATTTGAGGCTAAAAGGTCAAGTCAGAGTTTAGGATTACACCTAGTAACCTGGTTTGAGGGGAGGGACTGATAGTTACATTGTTGATTTTGATGAAAAAATCATGGAGGTGGGCACAGGCAGGGGGAATATTTAGAGAGATTTAGTTTAAAGCGGGAGTCCGCCGTTTTTTTTTTAAAAAAGCCAGCAGCTACAAATACTGCAGCTGCTGACTTTTAAAATAATGACACTTACCCGCCCAGTGCGCCCGCGATGTCGGCACCCGAAGCCGCTCTCTCTATCGTCTCTCGGGTGATGCCGCCGCCATCTTGGGTATGGAAATCAGGAAGTGGAGCCTTGCGGCTTCATTTCCCGGTTCCCTAATGCGCATGCGCGAGTCGCGCTGCGCAATAAGGATGGTCCCCGCTGTCTCTGGGATCCGTGTGTTTCCCAGCAGGCAGCGGGGGACCTTCGGAAAGGGGCGTAGATTCTGCAGAAAGGGGCGTAGCCGATAGTGGGTGCAGATACCTGTACTGTACAGGTACCTGCACCCCCCTCCCCCCTGAAAGGTGCCAATTGTGGCGCCGGAGGGGGGGAGGGTTACAATGAGCGGAAGCTCCACTTTAGGGTGGACCTCCGCTTTAAGGAAGTGGTGCGGCATCCATGCTGATATGTCAGTTAGAAAGTTAGTAATGAGAGAGGAGACTGAAGGAGTGAGGTGAGGAGTAGACAGATAGATTTGGGTGTCATCGACGTATAAGTGGTATTGGAAGCCATGGGCGGTTATCAAGTGAGCAAGGGAGGAGGTAGATAGAGAAGAGAAGGGTTCCAAGGACAGAGCCTTGGGGGACGCCCACAGAAAGGGGCAATGGGGAGGAGGAGACAGAGTTTTAGGTAACACCAAAGGAGAACTGTGATAGGTAGGCAGAGAACCAGGATAGAGCAGAATCTTGGAGGCCAAGGGAATGGAGTTTACTGAGAAGGAGCGAGTGATAAACAGTATCAAAGGCCGCAGAGAGGTCAAGTAGTAGGAGTATGGAGTAGTGGCTGTTGGTTTTAGCAGTTAGTTAGAAGAGGGTGACCGAAGTAGTTGTGAAGGAACAGGATCCATGGGACAATTGGTTAGGTGGGCATCTGAGAAAAGTTTTGTAACTCTAGTAGTAGTCAGTTCAAAAGAGGAGAGTGTTGAATGTGCTGTTAGGCAAGCTATGTTGGGTGGGGAAGATGTACGCTCTCGAATTTGCCACGAACACCCCATAATGTTAGATATTCGCCAAATGGACAAACTCCCGATGTTTGAGTCAAACTTACATTCGACTCGAACATCGGGCTCATCTCTACTAGGAATGAGGGAAATTGAGAGATTTCATTATCTCAAAAATATCAGCAAAATAGAGAAGACAAAACAAAGATGGTTTTAAGGATAAACTATCTTTACCACTGTCAAAAGGTGTAAAAAGTGTTGACAGAAAGGAGACGAGCTATAGTAAGAAGCTTATCTGTGGGCTACAGAAGCTCCTTTTAAAGGGGTTGAAAATTCAGAAGGTTTTTTTTTTATCTTAATGCATTCACTCATTGAGATAAAAAACCTTCTGTGTGCAGCAGCCCCCCCCCCCCCTCCAGTCCCCAATACTGACCTGAGCCCATCTCTCTCCAGCGATGTCCACCAATCTCTCAGCCATCTGGGACTCTCCCTCCTGATTGGCTGAGACACATCAGCAGCACCATTGGCTCACCCTGCTGTCAATCACAGTTAATCAGCCAATCCGGAAAGAGAGGGAACGGGGGCTCCATGTCTGAATGGACACAGGAAGCTTTGACTTGGTAGCTGCTTGCTGTGGAGGGCATTCAACAGAAGGAAGGGGCCAGGAGCAACAAGGGACCTGAGAACAGGAGGATGTGGGCTGATCTGTGCAAATTCACTGCAACAGAGCAGGTAAGTATAACATGTTTGTTATTTTTATAGAAAAAAAAATAGAATTTAAAATCACTTTAATTATCCTCGTTTTTATTTTTATTTAATTTTTTTATCAAAAAGTGATAGTAAGTACACAGGAATCATATACCCAAGAAAAAAGAATACTAAGTTAAATAAAGTACCCTACGCTAAATGCAACCTGCCTCAAAAAAAAAAACTTAAAGTGTCTGTATCGGCAGGCTTTGGGCTTGATTCGATTGCAGCAGTTTTTGCGTCACTTTTGAGATAATTCAGAATTAACTGACAGGTGCATTTGAACTGTGGTTGACCTGTTCTGACCACATTTCACCTACTTTAAGCTTGAAAGGGAAAGCAAAACTCACCTGAACGGGAACAAAAGTCCCTCAACACAGGCCCTAAATGAAGAAAAAAAATTGATTTTTTTTTTACCGGTACATTTCTCCTAAGCAGTTCAGCGAGTTTCTGCTTTGGTGAAATTTGACAGCAAAATCAGTAATTTTACAAAAAAAAATTATCATCTTTTTTTGTTACATCTATGTTGAGATTTTTTTTGTTTTTAATAAAAGAACCCTGTGGTTTTTAGTTAAATCACTGAATCAATAAGGCACCTGTAATTACAGCCTTCCACTGATCAAACCTTGATTGCTTCTCTAATACAAGTATATGTTCCTCAATTACACAGTACAATGGATTTCGGCTTCGGCACTTTCATGCTTAATAAGTGCATGATGTGCATATGCTTCATAATGGCGGCCATCCCCAGAGCTTAGTCTTGGCTACTTTGCTGTCTGATAAGCAGTAAAGAACACACTTTTTATAGTTGTCTTCAAGCACTTTGTCGAATGATGTTTTCAAGCTGAGTTTCCATTTGCAGAGTTACATTTCAGCGCTGTCAGTTGATTCCCACCATTGTACGTTTTCCTTCGTTTCATTAAAAAGTCAGTGGTGCGTCTGCTTGGTGTTTTGTCTCTTCTTCCAGGATTATTAAACACTGAGGGTTATCAGAAAGTTTCCTTTATGTGTGTGGCTCAGGGACAAAGGGCAAGCTTGGGTCTGTAATGCTAAATGTGAAGTCTGCAGGGCCAGTCGGCTTGCTTTTCATTAACCTAATGGTGTGGCAGAGCATAGTAGAGGATTAAAAGTTTGTAAATTTAGCTCAAGCAGTAAAAGTGCATCTAATAAACTCTGCGACTGCATGAAACTGCAGTTACGAACTGCAAAACAAGATTGAATCAAGTAATCCGCAGGACACAGTATTTAAACTAACGCTCTTCTTCTGTTTACAGCTATTTTATTTCTAAACAACATTTTCTTAATGCTTCAACTATTGGATGCGTGTGTCTGACTGCCCTCTGCTGGAAAGATGCTGAATACACACTGTTTGTTAGTTATCGTTTTAGCTGAAATATTATTTTATTTTTATATTTAAAAATATACATAAAAAATGGTCAAATATGTAAGCATAGCTCAAAGGGTACATGCTCAGTATGCACCGTTCACATGGAAGGTGCAGGTAATATCATTTGGTCACGTCTCTTCATATCTAGCAGCGGGGGGGATAATCTCACCCTATTTAAAGTACCTCTTCCCCGGAAGTATGAAGGCTGCCATTGTTGGCTTCTTTTTGAAAATACTAGTTACCTGGTCTGAATCACAGATACGGAATATACATGCTAAATGTCAACATTTTCTATACTTGTTGTGGGCCAATAGTTCACATTGTTGAAGCCAGAAAAACAGCATGACAATTGGGTAACTGGGATTTATAAAAGGTCAGCATTGGCAGTATAAACATTTACTTTGAACTGTGATAGGTGAGAGATGTTATTTAGTGACATTAAATTATATCCTTTTTTTTCCAAAAATAATTATTCCACTACTTAAAGTGTTACTAAGCCTACAAACAGTGGCGGCTGCTCATTGCACCTGGCCCCTAATCTCCATGCAGGACGCCAGACGCATGGATTTCAATGTGGGCTTTTATTTTTATTTTTTGAAGCACATAAGAGCCTGAGGCTCTAATTTACTTCAATAAGGGTGAGCTCAGAGTGCAAAGCATATATTTGCTAATTCGCTCATTTCTTCCTGCTTCTCCACCCGGCCAATCAGGAAGCGTGTCCTAAGACCCAATTAGCCGGGAGTCCTAAGACCCGATAGGCCAGGAGGAGAAGTGACTGCCGGGACTCAGGAAGAGAAGCTGCAGTGGGAACCCATCAAAGCCTCAACCCTTATGGGGTAAGTGTGGGGCTGGCGGGCAGCCTGACGGGGTAATGGGCGAGCAAAGTAACAACTGATCAAGCAACGGGGGTGGGGTTTGTCGGGGCTAGTGAGAGGGCCAGGTTTGTAGCCCCCCCCAAAAAAATTGAGCACCAGCCGCCGCTGCCCACAACAGTAAAATCAGTCTCAATATGGTATGGTATGATAACAGTAATGCATGTTTGTTACACTGACTGTAGATTCTAAGGGGTTAATCCTCTGCAATGTGTAAAAAGGCTGTTTGATCCTGTCTTCTCTAATCCTCCACTTCTTTCACTGTACCCTGGTGATTTCCTGATAACAGAGTCTATGGAGTCAGGCTGCACATGCTCAGTTTGGTGTGTATTGCTAGAGAGGTCTTTATTTTCTTGGGAGGGTGCATGTGATCAACACAGAGCCAATCAGCACTGTCCAGACAGAGGGTCAGGGGTCTTGCAGTCTAATAGTTCAGGTAGAAAACTCCTGCTACAAGCTTTAACCAGTGCTTGGCTGGACACTGATAGAAGCCACAAGGCTGCTCTAACTGCTGATGAGAAAATGTATTTAGCAGTTAATATTTACTAAAATAATTGCATTTCCATGTCCTGTGTACTGTGGGAGACCAGATATAGTGAATGCAGGGTCCTGGGCTAAGTAACAATTTAATGGCCCTGTATTATCATTTCTAAGTGTTTTTCTGCATCCTTGTAATGTCCTGAGCGCCGAAACCTCACATTTTTTGCCTTACTTCTTTATTTGGAACAAGCAGTGTATGTTAGTTGCAGTAGTGTGCACAGATCTATGTACACTACACATCCCATAGTCCCTAATCTCTAGTTCCTAGTCCATCTCCAGTACAATGGAGAACTAACATAGCCACCCTCTAACAAGAAGTCTGATCACAGCAGAAAAAACAAAAGGATTTGGAGATTTGAAGAAGGCTGAGGTGCCCTTTTTCAAGTTAAATTGATACTATACACATACTGTATAATTTACATTATCTCTTCTCTTTCTGTATATGAATGATTTCTAGATTGTAAACTCTAATGAGCAGGGCCCTCTGCTTGCTCCTGTATTGAATTGTATTGTAGCTGTACCTAATGTTGTAAAGCGCTGCAGTCTTGGCACTATATAAATCCTAATAATAATGTCACTGTAATTATTTTAATATTAAACATCTAAGTACCTTTTTCCAAATTGATATACAGCTGTCACATGGCCCAGCTCTTTCCCAGCCTATCTGCAGGGAAACACAAGCAGGAGGAGCTTCTAGTCCTCTGCCCCTGGTCACATGTTCAAAATAAAAAACAGCCTTTGGGATACTGAGGAAAATAGAGGGTAAACAGTGCCTGCGTGTTATACGCTGATATATATTTTTTAGCAACAAGGGGCGGGGACCGCGTGCCACACATTGGGGGGGGGGTGTCAGGCCGGCTGCCCCACCTCCCCTGGCCCTGGAACAGAACTGCCAGCATACTTTAAAGTTAAGAAAATATTACTGCCATCCCTCAATATCCTCCTCGCGCTCCGCCTCCTCCTTGAGTGTAGCTTTTGATTGGAGGAGGTGAGCGGTCATGTGACTGTCAATGAAATGTTAGAGGAGAGCAGTCACATGACCGGGTCCACAAAAGAGCAGTGTTAATTGAGATATTTAGAAGCTTTGATTTAGAATGAGAGTGACACAGGAGGAGTGGAGTATGAGAAGGGGCTGGCAGTGATGTTTTCTCAACTTTAGTGTATGCTGGTGGTGCTGTCCCAGGAGACTGGGGTCTCTGGGGAGTGCAGGGGGCTTAATAATGAAAGGGGGCTGTGTGATGTCCAGGAAAAGGGAGATGCATACTGTGACGGGAAAGGGGTCTGTGCAATTTGCAGGAGGTATGTGTAATGTGCAGGGGGTCTGTGTACTGTGCAGGGGGTCTGTGTACTGTGCAGGGGGTCTGTGTACTGTGCAGGGGGTCTGTGTACTGTGCAGGGAGTCTGTGCACTGTGCAGAGGGCTGTGGAAAGTTTTTTCCCTGAAACTTCACCTCTTAAAGTTAGGGTGCGTGTTATACACCTGTACGTATTATATGCCTATAAATACAGTACTTGAAATCAATTCTTTATTATTTGTTGGCAATAACATGGTATGGGCAGATTTCTGCCAGTCACAGGTTGTGTCACGCCCCTATAGCCTGTGTCTTAGACTAACAGGGAGTTGAAGCCTCCATCAATCTACATGTAACATCCCATCCTCATTGTTTTGAGCTGGTTATTGGGCGTGGAGGAGGGAAGGAGTGGGTTGTCATTTACCACTGTGTTTACACCCACATGTGTTACTCTATAGTCACAAGGGTTGCTCATATGTGATCGGGAGGAAATGCTCAGCATAGAAATTCACTGAAAATGAAGCATGTGCAGAGTTGCAAACACTGCTCTGCAAAATCCCTAGCTGAATTGGGGACATGAACAGAAGATGGAGATATAGAGCAACATGATGAACCAGGTTTTTTGTAGAATACACAGAGTAGTGACTGAGTATGAACAGCATGTAATAATGCATTTATTGATAGTTTTTTTGATGTGGGTTTAGTGACACTTTAAGAATACACACTTGAATAGATGTATTTCTTTTTAAACCAGCATTAACTGCACATGTAGCCTTTATTGAGATTCTCCTGTGCGTGCGTAAGAAGTCTGACCAGGAGACTTTCTGTGGGGAGGCTGTAGGGCTCTCAGAGGTCACTGTAGAATTTGGACAGATAAGTATAAGTTCCTAGATGGAGTGGCTCAATTTTTAAAAGATAACAGTACCTAAAGTACAGGTATCCTTTTAAGTGCATTATAGTGATATTATAAATGTAGATCAGAGCAGAAATGCACTGAACAAAGTGCAGGAAACAGACATATCTTGGGCTACACTGGTAGCATATGCTAAAAAAAAACATCAAGGAGTTAACAGGGGTGACTAAAAGTATGCCATTGTTCAGACCCACCTGCACATTTTAGATTACAAAAAGTTAAAGGAGTTGTAAAGGCAGAAGGTTTTTATCTTGATGCATTCTATGCATTAAGGTAAAAAATCCTGTGTGCAGCAGCCGCCCCCACCCCCACCCCCCCCCCCCAAAACATATCTTATCCCCGATCTCTGTTCAGCGATGTCCACGAATGTCTCAGCCATCCGAGACTCTCCCTCCTGATTGGCTGAGACACAGCAGCAGCGCCATTGGCTCCCAGTTCTGTCAATCAGTCAGTCAGCCAGCCAATCAGGAGAGAGAGGGTGACGGGGTTGGGCTGCAGCTCCATATCTGAATGGACACACAGAGCTGTGACTCGGCTGGGGTGCCCCCATAGCAAGCTGCTTTCTGTAGGGGCACTCAACAGGAGAGAAGGGCTAGGAAAACCAAAGAGGGACCAGAGAAGAGGAGGATCCAGGCCACTCTGTGCAAATCCACTGCAACAGAGCAGGTACCGTATATACTCGAGTATAAGCCGAGATTTTCAGCCTCTTTTTTGAGGCTGAAAGTGCCCCCCTCGGCTTATACTCGAGTCATCGCTGTCTGCCCGCTCGATCAGCGTGTCGAGCAGACAGACAGCGGCCATTCTATTCAAAAGCCGCGCCTCCGGCTCCGCCTTCGCCTGTGATAGGCGGAACACTGAATTTCCCAGCAGCCTGTGTTCCGCCTATCACGGACATCGTATCATCCTCGTACTACGGACGAGGATGATACGACGTCTGTGATAGGCGGAACACAGGCTGCTGGGAAATTCAGTGTTCCGCCTATCACAGGCGAAGGCGGCGGCGCAGCTTTTGAATTTTACAATGGCCGCCGACGAAGAGGGCACGGGACGGAGGCAAGGCAAGGCACGGCACGGCACGGGACGGGACGGGACGGGGGCAAGGCAAGGCACGACACGGGACGGATGCAAGGCAAGGCACGGCACGGGACGGAGGCAAGGAGGCAAGGCACGGGACGGAGGCTCGGGACAAAGGTAGGCTGGACACACACACACACACACACACACACACACACACACACACACACACACGGATGGATGGAGACACACACAGGGATGGATGGATGGATGGATGGAGACACACACACACAGGGATGGATGGATGGATGGATGGAGACACACACACACAGGGATGGATGGATGGATGGATGGAGACACACACACACAGGGATGGATGGATGGATGGACACACACACACACAGGGATGGATGGACGGACACACAGGGATGGACGGACACACAGGGATGGACGGACACACAGGGATGGACGGACACACAGGGATGGACGGACACACACACAGGGATGGACAGGCATGTCTCACCCTCGGCTTATACACGAGTCAATAAGTTTGCCAGTTTTTTTGGGGGTAAATTGGGGGCCTCGGCTTATATTCGGGTCGGCCTATACTCGAGTATATACGGTAAGTATAACATGTTTGTTTTTATTGAAAACAAAAGTTACGTTTACCATTATCATTGAAGGTGAAAGTAAAGAAAATCCCACGTTTTGGTTTGTCCCTAGAACAGTAATAGAGGGGAATTCTTCTAATGGGGACACTAGTTCTGGTGACCCTGGGGACAACCAGGGATTACCTTCCTCTCATTTCCTGTTTTAACTATGAGACCAAAAGTGAAGAGAAATCTTCCCAATGGGAAGGCAAAACAAACCAAAACTGACAGGGTTTATAACCATCGATTACTTTATCCAAAATGAAAAGAACATTTTTGCCTTTATTTCTAATTTTTTTGTATTTCTCACAGTTGAGTGTCACACAATACCGCTATTCCATTGGTCCCTGCTGTTTATCATTTGAAATATGATTTATGCCACAGTGAAAGTTAACAATGTTTGTAAATGTAACAAGCCTTCCTAACTACTGCAAATGAGGCAGCTATTGGCTCCTTTGGGATTACAGTGCCTCTGGTGACCACCCAATTTGCCCTTAAAATTGCCTACTATTTCCATACTCATTCATTTAATGATTTGTGCTTGGAAATGTTTTAAAAAAGTATAATCTCTTGTTCCCCTTTATTTTGATGTTATTAACTTTGAAATGATTAAAGAAAGCCAGGCAGCCACAGTGGGGATAATTAATGGTTCGCTCGGCATGGCAATTACAGTAGAAAGCACTGGCTAGCTGCATAGAGTTTGCCTAAGGCACTTGAACAGACTACATTTGCATTCATAGACATCATTACTTACTCAAAATAGAATATACTACTAACGCATCGTCATGCCCTAATTATGGCATTTGCAGGAAAGATCTGGAAAACTACAGGACAGGCATTGGAGAACTACAAAGGTTTGTTCTAGCTAAACCATATTGAAATAAAGCTGCAATGTCTCCTCTCTAAACACCCACAACAACTATAATATACCACTGTCTTTATGGACAGGGCAGGGCATTTAAATGGAGGATTTGATGGGCCTCAATATAGTTTGTGTTACTAAAGTTTTGTGCTATTGGCCTTCAGACTACAAGTGATTGAAATGCAGTGAGGTTCAGATGCTTCTGAGCTGCTGCGAAGTGCATTTATGTTACTTTGATTCACCTTTAATTTGCTTTGTTTCATTGATTTACCTTTTAGATACTTTGATTCACATTTCAGTTGCTTTGATTCAGGGATTCATTGGCCAGTTGCTTAAAGCGGATGCCCAGGCATTAGGCAATCCGACCAAAAGTGGGGAAGCGGGTACCTGTCAAAATCAGGTACCTGCTACCTCCCAAAAAAAGTTATGTCCCGAATGTTAAAGAGGGAGTGAGAAAGAGGGTAGTTTCCACTTTTGGAGTTGCATCAAACATCTTCTTGTTGCATTTATTTTTGCACTGACATCTATGGGAAAGAGAAGCAGCTCAGATACAAGTGAAAGTCCATGTATATGAACCCTTCATATTAACATTATGTTCTGATGTGGTAGGTTTTGACCTTTTATTGTGATACATTGTTTTAGCTCTAGTGCACGTGTCAGAATCTCTGAACTTTGTGGATTCTATTTAGCCATTACAAGAGACACTGGCACAGGGACTTGAATATAAATCTTCTGAGGATAACATAAATAAGAGATTTGACTGCATGCACAGAAATAAGATTAAAATACAGACTAATCATGTAGGTCAAATGGATGTACTCCAGCAGAAAAACAATGTCATCTTTTATAAGCTATGTGACCTAATGCTTGGACCTAAAGAGAACATGTCACCTTGCCCTACCTATAACTGGCCTTCACAGAAAGGAACACATGGAAGGGAAAAAGCGTGAAAGACAAAAACAGAACATTCCATAGCTCTACTCACCAACCAGTCTGCCAACCGACCAAATGAACCTGTCCAACAGTCTGCATTAAAAATAGGGATTTAGTTAGCATGCATTTGCAAACTGGGATGTTCTGCTATTGTCTTTCATGTGTTTGCCTGTCCATATGCGCCTTGCTGTAAAGGTCAGTTAAAGGTGGGGGCAGGGGCCATTTGTTTGTTACTGGTGTAAATATGGTCTGGGGACACACTGGGCACCTTCGCTACCACTGTGTGATTGCTAGGTGTCCAGTGTGCTTCTGTTCCTTTAAGGGGGATTGGGCTGCCTCCAGGCCCACCTGCCCCTCATCTATCTATTTAATGCATGTGCTTCCATTGTGGAGACGCTAATAAATTCAGTAGAGTTAGGACTGCAAGCAATACACGGGGTGCCTTGAAAAGGCTTTGCAGCTTACGCATGCATTTGCAAATGCGTGCTAACTAAACCCCTGTTTTTAACGTAGACTGTTGAACAGGTTAATTTGGTCAGTTGGCAGACTGGTTGGTGAGTTGAGCTATGGAATGTTTTGTTTTTGTCTTTCAAGCGTTTGCCATTCCATGTGCTCCTTGCTGTGAAAGCCCGTTATAGTTGGGGGCAGGGGCCATTTGTTTGTCACTGGTGTAAATATGGTCCAGGGATACACTGGGCAACTTTGCTGTCACTGTGCGATTGCTATGTGTCCAGTGTGCTTCTGTTCCTTTAAGGGGGACTGGGCTGCCTCCAGGCCCACCTGCCCCTCATCTATCCATTTAATGCATGTGCTTCCACTGTGGAGACACTTATAATTTCAGTAGTGTTAGGACTGCAAGCAATACACAGGGTGCCAAGAGGAGGCGTTGCAGCTTATGCATGTGTTTGCATATGTGTGTTAACTAAACCCCTGTTTTTAACGTAGACCGTTGGACAGGTTAATTTGGTCGGTTGGCAGACTGGTTGGTGAGTTGAGCTATGGAATGTTTTGTTTTTGTCTTTCATTAATTCTACAGTATGTCTATATTCTGGGTGCAAAAAAGGATGCAATGGAAGAGTTTGAAGATCCTTTCTCTTGAGGTGTATGTGTATCTTTGAAATTCACGATAATTAAAGTGGTTACAAAGGTTCTTTTTTTTCTAAAAATAATAAAAGTTAGCCCTTGTACACACAGTCGGACATTCCGACAACAAAATCCGTCGGATTTTGTCCAAAACTTGTGTTGCATGCACACGGTCGGACAAAGTTGTCAGAAAATCCAATCGTACATAACGTGACGATGTTATTTCGTTACGACAGGACTACGTTCAGGCTAGTAGTCAATAGCTTTGGTCTAGGAATTTGATCTGAACATGCGTGCCACTTTGTCCGATTGGAATTCTCTAAACACAATCGGACAAAGTCCGATCGGATCATGTTGTCGGAAAGTTTTATAGCCCAGCTCTAAAACTTTGTCCGTCGGATATTCGGACGGAAACAGTCCGATGAAGCCCACACACAGTCGGATTATCCAACAACACGGTCCGATCGGACATTTTCTGTCGGAAAGTCCAACCGTTTGTACAAGGGCCCAACTACACCTTCAGCAGTCCACCACTAGTGCTCTTGGTTCCTCCTCTTCAGTGACTGCCACCATAGTAAGCCACTTGTTATGGAGGCAGATGGGCAGGCTTGCTCCTGTGCCAGGCTTTGTGCATCCATAGACACACACAGTGTGGCTCAGCCCTGCTCTCTGCTCACACAATTTGATTGACATCAGCAGGAACCAATGACTTCTGTTGCTGCCTCTCTGTCCTGTGAATGCAGGGAGAGAGGATGATAAAGTCGATTCAGATAGGCACAGCGCTGGATTTCATAAGGACTGACGTAGGTATTTAGGGGGGTGTGGGGGAGGCACTGCTACTGGGACATTTTTTACCATAATGTGGGGAATTCATTAGGGTAAAAAAAATGTCTTGGCTTTAGAACCACCTTAAGAAGTAGGATCAGACTATTTAACCAATGTTTCGCATAATGTGACCAAGTGCAATTTTTGTTGTGGTACTTTTTTTCACCAGCCCTTCTATGTGTCTGTCCTAATTGTTTCAAAATGTTGCCAACAATGTCCTGCAGTAATAGCAAGTGGCAGTTATTAAACATGATCATGCATTACAGATTTAATAGGCAAGAAATTAAAAAGTGTCGAACATAACTAAAATGCAATTGGCATTTTTGTGCCAACCCAAAAAAACCTGGAAACATTTAGAAAAAAAGACTTCCTCAGGCTTACTATTATATGATGAGTCTTTCTTTACACCATTTCAGAACACAATGACCTGAAGATATTTTTGAACAGCTGTGTTTGCACATCATGCTGCCCTAGGCACACCTGTATGATGATTCCCTTTTGTAGAAGCCTTGCTTCTATTACTATGCAATTGTTTTAATAAAAACAGTGTTAAAATTTGCCATTGACAGAAGAATGCTGTCTGCTTTATAATAATTAGAACTGCACAGACCAACAAACAAGAAAAAGAAAAATATGGTTTTGTATGTCATGCTATAAAGGGCCTACCTGCACATATTTTCCATTATGATTTATTATTTAGACTTGAACACCAAGAGGCAGACAAAAGAGAAAATGTAGAAAGAAAATTATCCCAGCTTGTAAGTGTTAGGGCTTGGTGCAGGCCTTTCCCTTACCCTATTTCCATTGACAGTGGCCCACAGCTGCCATTATGGAAAATATAGCCCCGTTAGAGAGACAAAACAATATTCAAGTAGCTATAGTCTTTGTTAAAGCTACTCTGTAAGGTGCCTAAAAAAAAAAAAAAGTACCGGTATGTACCCTTGTAATAGAGAAGCTATTGCATTCACATCCGATGTCTCCTACTTTATGCAGCCTCTGTCAGACTTCCTGTCTTTTGGGAGTGTTGGATGCCTATGTCCCCCTCCACACACTGTGGTTTCTTCCTCTGACCCTTACATCACTGCTCCATAGATACTAACTGCCCCTGATTTGCCAGACAGTCCTGCCTCTTAGCCCTTGTACACACGATCGGAGATTCCGACAACCAAATCCATCGGATTTTGTCCGTCGGATTTTGTCCGACTGATCTTGTCCGAAACTGTTGCATACACACGGTCGAACAAAGTTGTCGGAAAATCCGATCGTTCAGAACGTGATGACGTAATTTTGTTATGATGGGACTACGTTCAGGCTAGTAGCCAATAGCTTTGATGTAGGAATTTGATCTGAGCATGTGTGGCACTTTGTCCGATCGGGATTCTCTACACATGATCGGAGTATGTCCAATCGGAGCATTTTGGCGGGAAAATATTTCCGCCAAGTTGGAAAATTTGGTCTGACGGATATTCCGACGGAAACAGTCTGATGCAGACCACACACAGTCGGAATATCCGACAAAACGCTCCGATCGGACACATTCCGTCGGAATCTCCGATCGTGTGTACAAGGGCTTAAACTTCATATCCAGTGATCACAGCGTAATCCTTGCACATGCACAGTAACCTAATACTGCATTTAATTTGAGTGGCCCCACATATTAAAACGCAGTGTTTGGGTGAGCCACTCTGCTAAGTGGATAGGGACTGCCCAACATTGGCCAGGTCTGAGAGAGACTGGATAGGGTTACTGTGTCCTGAGGACTGGGACCAAAATGTTGGTAAGTACATTGTTGCATCACTGCTGGAATGGACTGCCATAATATTGTTATTTTGACTTGTGGACAGGGCTTTTTTTTCTCAGAGAATAGGTGAAGGAACTTAACCACACACCGCCCACTGGTGCAAGAAGGGGTGGAGTGAAAAGCAAGCAGCAGCAAAAGGTGAGAGGGTTAAAAAGGACATTAAATACAAGGAGTGTGCTACATACAGATGGCAAAATTCAAGAGTGTACTGTGTACAGATTGCAGGGGTGTGCTACGTAAAGAGCGCAGGGTTCAGGAGTGTGCTATGTACAGAGTGCAGGGTTCAGGATTGTGCTGTGCATAGAGTACAGTGAGCAGGTGTGTACAAAGTGCAGAGTTCGGCAGTGCGCTGTGTACAGAATGCAGAGTTCATCAGTAACCTATGTATAGAGAGCAGAATTCAGGAATGCACTATGTACAGAGTGCAAAGTTCAGATGTGTACTGCGTACAGAAAGCTGAGTTCAGGAGAATGCTACATACAAAGTGCAGGGTGCAGGAGTGCACACACAGAGTGCAGAGTTCAGCAGTGCACTGCATACATAGTGAAGTGTTCAGGAGTGTGCTGCAGAGTGCAGAGTTTAGGAATGTGATACATACAGAGTGCAGGGTTCAGGAGTGTGCTGTGCACAGAGTGCAGAATTCAGGTGTGTGTTGTATACAGAGCACAGGGTTCTGCATAGAGCTGCATAGAGATGCAGAGTTCAGGCATGTGCTGTATACAAAGTGTAGAGGTAGAGTTCGAGTGTGCACTGTGTACAGCTGCAGAGTTCTGGAGTGTGCTGCATACAGAGTGCAGAGTTCTGGCATATGCTACATATGGAGTGCAGGAGTGTAGAGCATGCAGAGTTCAGCAGTACTTTGCGTACATGGTGCAGAGTTCAGAAGTGCACTATGAACAGAGCGCACAGTGCATGGTGCAGAGTTCAGGAATGCACTATAAACAGAGTGCAGAGTTCAGGAGTGAGCTATGTACAGACTGCAGGGTTCAGGTTTGCACTGCACACAGAATGCAGAGTTCAGTTTGCACTATGTACAGAATGCAAGGTGCAGGCCAGCACAGAGTACAGATTTTAGCAGTTCACTGTGTACAGAATGCAGAGTTTAGGACTTTGCTGTGTACAGAATGCTGTGGACAGTATGCAGAGTTCAGGTGTGCGCTGTGTTTAGAATGCTGTGTACAGAGTGCAGAGTTCAGGTGTACACTGCATACAATATACAGAATTCAGGAGTGTGCTAGGGTTTTAGGCGTGCGCTACATACAGAGTGCTAGGTGCAGGAGTGTACAAACTGCAGAATTCAGCAGTGCACTATGTACAAAGTGCAGAGTTCAGCATTACTCTACATACAGAGTACAGAGTTCAGGTGTGCAGTACATACAGAATGCAGAGTTTCAGAAGTGTGCTACATACAGGTTGCAGAGTTATGAGTGTGCAGTGTACAGAGTGCAGAGTTCAGCAGTACTCTACATATAGAGTGCAGAGTTCAGGTGTGCACTTCACACACAATGCAAAGTTCAGCAGTACTCTAAGCCCCTGTACACGTGGACGGAGATTCTGCCAACCAAATTGTGTCCGAAACTGTTGCATACACACGGTTGGACTAAGTTGTCGAAAAATCCGATCTTTCAGAACGTGATGACGTAATTTCGTTACGGTGGGACTAGATTCAGGCTAGTAGCCAATAGCTTTGATGTAGGAATTTGATCTGAGTATGCGTGGCACTTGGTCCGATCAAAATTCTCTACACATGATCGGATTACGTCCGACCGGCCCAGTTGGTAGGGAAATATTTCCAACATGTTGGAAAATTGGGTCCGACGGAGATTCGGACGGAATCAGTCCGATGCATACCACACACAGTCGGATTATCTGACGACACGGTCCGATAAGATGCATTCCGACGGATTCTCCGACCGTGTGTACGCGGCATAAGACAAATTGCAGAGTTTAGGTGTGCACTGTCCACAGAATGCAGAGTTCGGGAGTATGCTACGTAAAAATAGCATGGTGCAGGAGTGCACAGATTGCAGCATTCAGCAGTGCACTGCATGCAGAATTTAGCATCGAGGAGTGTACTGCATACAGAGTGAAGGCTTCAGAAGTGTGCAGTGTACAGAGTCCAGAGTTCAGAGATGCACTGCGTACAGAGTGCAGAGTTCAGCAGCGCTCTACATACAGAATGCAAGGTTTAGGTGTGCACTGTGTATAGAGTGCAGGGTTCAGGACTGCATAGGACTGCCCCACTTTGCATCAAAACCACATCCCCCCCAAATCACCCCCTCCCCCAGTACAGAGTTCTTCTCTCACCTCCAAATCCCCCTTCCTGATAGCACCTGATAGAAGAGCAAGCTACATGCATCCCTTGCTCCTTCATACCCCAGAGGACCCCAGAGGATGCCTTATTAGGACTAAACATCGGGAGTGGCTCTGCTGATGCCACTGCGTTACTTGGTTTTCTCAATATGCTTTTAATGTCTTCTTAAATGCGAGTGACCATTTTATCATTTTTTTCAATAAATGTTTTACATTTAAAACGGAATCACACTATGTGGCCCCATTTTTCTCCTTTTGCCATATGTCATATTGAGAGGAACCGCTTATGAATTTCAGTCATTGTACTTATGGTGGATACCTATTGATGTCACTACTTTAATGGATCTCTACCAGATTGGTCTATATTGGAAGTCATATTTGCTGTACCTTTCCTTGTGTGTGTGTTACACCAAAAGCTTGGTTGACCCATCAGGCATATGCCTAGCTAGGTTCAACCTGTCTGGTAAGCCTCTTTCCTTATGGAAAGAGGCTTACCAGACATTCCCTTATCATTTTTTTCAATAAATGTTTTACATTTAAAACGGAATCACACTATGTGGCCCCATTTTTCTCCCTTTGTCATATGTCATATTGATAGGAACCGTTTATGACTTTTGGTCTTTTGGTTTTTTGAGCTATATACTGCCAATTAAAGTACGATACTGCCCTGTGGAACATCTAAGTGGCTTTCTGCGTGTGAGGTCTCGTCCCTGTGAGACACAAGGATCCCTGGCATAAGCTAAAGGCTGCCGATGAGAGAACCTTATCTCGGTGGCCAGGCACTTTTTATTTTATTTTATATGAGTGGAGTCACCGTGACGTTTATACAAGATTAACCAGCGTGGACTTTGTTATGCTTAATTCTGTGAAGGAATTTTTTCCATTGAAGAATAATTATCACCCAATTGATGATAAATTGATGTGGACTTATATCCATGGTTTAATGCATTTCATTTATTTTAATTTATTTAAGAGTATGAGATGAATAAAGGAACTTTAAGGCAATGGAATTTCACATCCAGGCTGTAAAGAAAAATGTAAACATATCCAGAAGATACACATTACATATACATATATATTTTTATCTTGTCAAATGTGCTTTCTCTCCAATTTAGTCATTCAAAGAGAATGTAAAATATACTAGATTCCATGTTCAGTATTTTTCAGTATGGATATGTAGTTTAAAGGTAAAAAGTCCAAAATCTCATTATTTTTTTATGTGAAATTTCTGCTGATTTACATAATGCCTTTGGTTTTAAAAATGACATGATGCATTATCTTTTTTGATAGTTAAATACAGTGCTTCCAAGAGTCCACTTACAGCACATCAAGGATGGCATCAACTCTCCAGCGTCCGCACAAATCATTTTTTATTTTTTTTGGTTTCATTACTCTCAAGCATCTGCCCTGCAATCTAATTCAAAATGCAGCCAGTGTTGATGGATGAAGCATTGTGATTTCAATCCACAAAGAAACACATTGTCACAAGCTACTTTAGGCTCACATAAGGCTCTTTCACATTCTGATAATAGACTTAAAGGATTGTCAAAGTGGTCTCAAACTTTTTGAATTTACAGTGAGTAAAACATCTAATGGGCAGGCAAAATAGAAGTATTTATAGCACAGAGTATTACATCATAGAGAAATGAATAGGGCCCAAGAACCACATGAAGAGCCTCTGCTACCTTGACATAGCTGTATAAATAATATTTAATAATGATAACAGACATTGTGCACATTGAGGAAGTAGTAACCCAAGATCCTGCAGTTTTTAATGTTATAAATAAAAGTAAAGAAAGCCATTGGCAGTAGATGACAATGCTATAACTGTCTTACAATTGACAAAACATTTTTTGTGAAAGAAAAACAAATTATGCTATGTTAAAAGGTATTTAGATAGTTAATAATTTAGTTAACCAATATAATTAACCATTATATTCTGTAAAACAGAACCTTTAACCACTTTCAGACCGGACCATTGCTGGCTTAAGACCAGACCACTTTTTGCGATTCGGCACTGCGTTGCTTTAACTGACAATTGCGACATGGTTCCCAAACAAAATTGACGTCCTTTTTTCCCCACAAATAGAGCTTTCTTTTGGTGATATTTGATCACACCTGCGGTATTTATTTTTTGCGCTATAAACAAAAAAAGAGCGACAATTTTGAAAAAAAGGCATTATTTTTTACTTTTTGCTATAATAAATATCCCCCAAAAATATATAAAAAAACATTTTTTCCTCAGTTTAGGCCGATGCATATTCTTCTACATATTTTTTGGTAAAAAAATCACAATAAGCAATTATTGATTGGTTTGTGCAAAATGTATAGCGTTTACAAAATAGGGGATAGTTTTATGGCATTTTTATTAATTTTTTTTTTTTTTTACTAGTAATGGCAGAGATCAGCGTTTTTTTTTATTGTGACTGCGACATTATGGCGGACACATCGGACATTTTTGACACATTTTTGTGACCATTGTCATTTATACAGCAATCAGTGCTATACAAATGCACACTGGCAATGAAGGGGTTAACCAGGGGGTGGCAGTGTAGGGGTTATGTTTTCCACGGACGTGTTACTAACTGTGGGGGGTGTGGCTGTGTGTTAGTGAACACTGATCTCTGCTCCAATCACAGGGAGCAGAGATCGGTGTCACTTGTTGCTAGGCAGAACGGGGAGATGCTGTCTACTTCCGCATCTCCCCGTAAGACAATCGCGGGTATTCCCGCGGCAATCGAGTCCGTGGGATCCACGACCGGACTCACGAGGGCCCCGACTGGCGCGCACACGATGGCAAGGCGGCATTCATAAAGGGACGTACCTGTACGCCCATATGCCTGTCTGTGCCATTCTGCCAACGTACATCGTTGTGCACCGGTCGGGAAGTGGTTAAGATTAGTGACTGACTTAACCACTTGCTGACCAGCCGCCGCCGTTATACTGCAGCAGAATGGCACAGCTGGGCGAAGTGACTTTACATAACGTCGCTTCGCCCTGTGGCCACTAGGGGTGCGCGCAGTTCGCCACCGGAGAAGATGCAAGTGCCCGGTGGTCACAATCACCGTCAGGCTCCCGCGATCGCTGCTGACACATGGAGAACCAGGATCTGTGTGTGTAAACATACAGTTTCCGGTTCTCTGAGGGGTGAAGAGACAGATCGTCTGTTCATACAGAGTATGAACAGGGATCTGTCATCTCCCCTACACAGTCCCCTCCCCCCTTCAGTTAGAACACACACTAGGGAACACAACCCCTTGATAGCCCCTTGGTGTTCGCCCCTTCCCTGTCAATGACATTTTTATAGTAATCAGTGCATTTTTATATCACTGATCACTGCATAAATGCCAGTGGTCACAAAAATGTGTCAAAATTGTTCGATGTGTCTGCCATAATGTCCCCGATAAAAATCACAGATCGCCACCATTACTAGTAAAAAAAAATTATAATAAAAATGCCATAAAACTATCCCCTATTTTATAGACGCTATAACTTTAGCGCAAACCAATAAATATACACTTATTGCGGGTTTTTTTTACAAAAAATATGTAAAATAAACTGAGGAAAAAAATATTTTTTTTTATATATTTTTGGGGGATATTTATTATAGCAAAAAGTAAAAAATATTGCGTTTTTTTTTTTTATATAATTAAAGCTCTTTTGTTGTTTATAGCGTAAAAAATTCAAACCGCAGGGGTGATCAAATACCACCAAAAGAAATCTCTATTTGTGGGGAGAAAAGGGACGTCAATTTTGTTTGGGTGCAATGTCGCATGACCGCGCAATTGTCAGTTAAAGCAACGCAGTGCCGAATTGCAAAAAGTGCTCTGGTCAGGAAGGGGGTAAAATCTTCCAGGGCTGAAGTGGTTAATGGAGTTTAAAATTTAAAGCCCAGTTGAAGTCATAGAATAAGCAGATGAACAGAAATTACAATAGCATTTTCTCAACCTTACTTCTACTTTCCTGTTACAGCAATTGTGCAGGATGTCTAAAGACACAAGAGAAAGAACCAGTGTTATTTTCATGGACGGAAATATTTTTTGTCATAGTTTTCATCAGCTGCATATTTTCAGTGCTGAAAACGAAACAAAAATCAGTTCCTGTTTTCGTCTATTTTTGACCAAAATAGTGCAGGGATTACTTTGAAGTAGCTGTGACTTGAAGTCGCACAGATATGAACTGTACTCATTGGAAATCATGGGGTATGACTTGTCATGTGACTTTGCAGTCCCAAGTCGCAGGACAAGTTGCACAAGTGTGAAAGGGGGCCTTAATAATAACACATGAAAGTTTAACACGTGCTGCTCTTCAGCACTACCACATAAGAATAAGTAGGGGGCATCTACTAAGCCGTTGAAAGAAAAAAAAATAAGAAAAAGGCATTTCTTTTTTTTTTTTTTATTCATCTTTAATGTTGGTAATATATTCAGGAAATATGTGCAATGGCATTAGAGCCAATAGAGTTTACAGTTTTTTGTTTGTACTTTAACCACTTCAGCTCAGGAAGATTTACCTCCCTTCAGGCTATTTTGTTGTGATACGGCACTGCATTATTTTAACTGACAATTGTGCAGTCATGTGACACTGTACCCAGATATAATTTATGTCCTTTTTCTCACAAATAGAGATTTCTTTTGGTGGTATTTGATCACCTCTGCGTCTTTTTTTTTGGGGGGGGGGGGGGGGGGGGGGTTGTGCTATGAACAAAAAAGCAACAAATTTGGAGAATAAAAAACAATATTTTTTACTTTCTGCTATAAAACATATCCAATAAAAATTGAAAAAATCTAATTTCTTTATAAATTGAGGACAATTTGTATTCTGATACATATATTTGGAGAAAAAATCCCAATAAGCGTATGTTGATTGGTTTGCGCAAAAGTTATAGCGTCTACAAACTATGTGATATTTGATTTTATTTGTATTTATTTATTTATTTTACTGGTAATGGCAGCAATCAGTGACTTATAGCGGGACTGCGATATTGCTGCAGACATTCGGACACTAACTGAAACTTTTGACACTTTTTGGGGACCAGTGACACTAATACAGTGATCAGTGCTAAATAAAATATGCACTGTCACTGTACTAATAACACTGGCTGAGAAGGGGTTAACATCAGGGGCTATCAAGGGTTAACTGTGTGCCTAGTCTGTGTTTTACTACAGTGTGGAAGTTTCTTTTACTAGAGGAAGACAAGGATCCTAGTCCCTGCTTTGCAAAGAACACGATCCATACCCCCTGTCAGAACGGCGATCTGCCTTGTTTACATAGGCAGACTGTGTCTCTGCAGGATGATCGGCGGGTGCAAGCGGGCATCGAGTCTATGGTACCTGCTGATCGGCTCCTCATGTGCATAGAAGTCACACAGATGTCGACAAGCGGCACATTAAATCGCACTGACCGACGGCTTTGAAATCGCACTAGTAGCACAATTTCAAGGCTGCATTCAGTGGGTCTGATGTAGTGAAAGTTTTATCATAAGTGTCATCTTCTGCTGACAGCATTAGTAAGATATGCAATTCTTCTGTTCCCAGGCAGTGATTAGGTAAAGCATGATTTTTAGCTATAGGTAAATCCTTCTGATTGGCAGCAAGTATATAATAATCAAACATATTATTCCAAAGCAGTAAAAGGCATTGCAGGCTGTGCAAGAAAAGGTGCAGGCCTCTGTAGAAACGTAACAGACATCCTTGCTGCCAATCTTGTTGTGTCCTGTAGTCTAGGAGGCAGAATAGTTATATAGTGCTTTATAAGTAAGCTCAGACATCGAAGTATATTGGAACAGGAACAGAAATTTGAACTAACTTGTATAGATTAACCACTTCAGCCCTGGAAGATTTTCCCCCTTAATGACCGGGCCATTTTTTGTGATACGGCACTGCGT
Source organism: Lithobates pipiens (assembly GCF_037356315.1). Lineage (NCBI taxonomy): Eukaryota > Metazoa > Chordata > Amphibia > Anura > Ranidae > Lithobates > Lithobates pipiens. The sequence continues at coordinate 352,862,729 of NW_027507718.1, read as the reverse complement.
CGCTTTAACCAACATTGCGTGGTCGTGCGACATTGTACTTAAACAAAATTGACACCCTTTTTTTCCCACAAATAGAGTTATCTTTTTGATATATTGATAGATTTATGACATTTATTTTTTTATTTATTTTTTACTAGTAAAGGCCGTAATGTGTAATTTTTTTAGTGGGACATTGTGGCGGACAGATCAGACACTTTTGACACATTTTTGGGACCAGTGACATTTATACAGTGATCAGAGCTATAAAAATGCACTGTTTACTGTGTAAATGTCATTGGCAGGGAAAGGGGTTAACACTAGGGGGCGATCAAGGGGTTAAATGTGTTCCCTCGTGAGTTTTTCTAACTGTGGGGGCAGATCTATCTCTTCTCTCCTGTCAAAATGAGGATTTGTGTGCACCTGCTATGGCTCTTAAAGGAGTTGACGTATGGGTACGGCATTTTGTGGGAATTAACCACTTTGCCGATGTATATATGTGCATGAGCCTGTTGGCAAGTGGTTACTAGAAGGTATTTTATGTAAAGTAACAACTATAAATAGTGACATTTGCAGGCCAGAGGAATGAATACCACAAAGCAGAGCTTCAGTACTTCCCAGTATTGCAAATGCTTGACTGGCTTTTTCATGGAAATGATGCATTTCTATTGGCTAGTGAGGCAATCTTCTTAATGAACAATAGGAATGCTTAGGGATGTAGCACCCTCTAGTGTGTGCTGCTAGAAGGGAAGCATAAGAGTAGGTAAAAGCATTTTTCTGGCCAGGGATAAACCTGAGTCACTGAATCTGGGTCAGGGTTATTGGATGCCAGGGCTGGAAGACTCATCCTGGCAGCTCTCTGGTGCCTCCCCCTGGTATCTGGAATATTGGAGAATGTTCTGTAACTAGTGGGTGGAGGTGATGAAGAGCTGCCCTAAATATTTAGGGACCTTTGGCCAATCCCCAGGTTGGGGGCCTGACAGGGAGTAGGGAGCAGGGCGCTAAATAAGCCTTTAAGTAGACATGGGTCATGCCAGCAGGGAAGTTCGGGTGAAAGATGGAGAAGCAGTGCTGAGGGAGGCTGTCGTGGCTCTTGGGGGACCCCTGACGGGGAGGGATTTTACCTTGGGCTGAGAGCTCAGGAAAGCTGGCCTGGAAGGATCCTATCACTGGAGGCAGTTTGAAGGAGTCATGCCAGAGAGGCACTGGGAAGGAACAAGTAGAGAGGAGATCAGCACGGAGCAGGGACCAGACAAGGGGAGAGACTGTCAACTGTCACTGTGCTCTCTTGAAGACCATGTTGCACCAACTCTTTATCTAACCTTGCCCTGGTAAATCTTTATTTGTGTGTGTCAGTCAGGCAAGACTGGTTCAGAGAGTCAGCTGGAAGGACTGGGAGGAAGATCATCCAGGTGTGACTGGTTGCAGCCAGGTGGGCTAGCATTGCTGCAAGCAAGTGGAACTGGGACCAATGGCCACAGGAAAGCAGAAGGCGAGATGTTATGCCGTTCACTCTATTTGTGCTACTTTTACAAGGGGGCTGAAAGTTACTGCCTGTAATGGGCCTTTGCTGAATTAACAATATAATTCTAGTACCATCAGGAGTGAGCAGCAGGTGCTTTACAAGAGAACCAAGTTCGTGCAGGTGGCAGGAAGAAGAGAATCTGTGTAAATAGGAAGGAAGTTGTCCTTGTTCTGTGTTTGGACATTTTTCAAGTTGGGCCTCCCATACAGTCCCTATCCCATCCAAATGATCAAAACAACAAAAACAAGCCAAGGACTGATCTTTCTGTGTCTGAGTGAATGAAGACAATGCTGAGTGGCTGGCTGTGCAGCAGTGGGGAACCCTTACTCTGCAGCTCTTACAAGAACTGTTCTACAGGGAAAGAAGGTAATGGCAAGCTGACACCACCAACTTCCAATGCAATTTATATCTGCAAACCTCCAAGAGGTATAGATGAAATGCTAGAAACATATACTGATATTACACCAAGGGAGGCAACATCCCAAAAGTGTAGATCATATACTATAACATAAGTGAAAGACACTTTAGTTATACCTCTGGTAGTGAATGACAAAATCCATAAATACAATTAATAAAAACTTGCTATTTTTTTATTACAGTATGTAGTATTAAAATAATACCCGCAAGGGTATACAAAGGTAATACACCATACAAAGAAGACTCAATTGAGGGTATGGTAAGGCAACTAGTCAGTCTACGCATTTCGCAGGATAATACACTTCATTAGGACACTTTAAACTTCAAAGATGCCTGCAATTGTCTTTTGATAATAAACAATGACCTATAAAAACATAAGTGACATTTACTAAATGCATATACAAGTCAAATTCAAGAACACGAACTACCGTCCAAAACAAAAATGGAGAAGTTTGAGAAGGGGTGAAGATGTCATCCATGGAACAAGGACCCCCACCCCCCTTGTGTGGGGAGTCAATGAAAGGTGTCACAAAAACAATAAAGATGGTCAAATATAAAATATATAAATGATCAAAAGCCACATACAATAAGTCCAAAATATATGCCACAATCAAGCCATGTGAAATCAATAACTAATAAATAAATGAATGGCTTTGGAAGGGGTTCACTTACACTAATGGCCAACCAGACCCAATAGGAAATTAGTTAAACTATATTCTAGTACCCACAAATCTGCAAATCCTAAAAAAAAAAATACTGAATATAATTGATATGGACACAGATTGGCAAATTGCCATATAAAGGGGGCTCCCAAAAGGGTCCCCTTTTTAAAGGCATCAAACCAAAGATCAGCAAACATTACTACATTTCATGTGCCAAATTCTAACCCCATTAAAGTCAAAGAGAGCCAAATGTAAAAAAAACAAAAAACAAAAAAAACAGTAATGGCCATTTTCTAAACTAATAGGCAAGGGACTTTTAACTGCTTTAGTACTGGGTACTTTCACCCCCTTCCTGCCCAGGCCAATTTTCAGCTTTCAGGGCTGTCACACTTTGGCAATTGTGCGGTTATGCAACGCTATACCCAAATTCAATTTGTATCATTTTTTGAGACAGATAGAGCTTTCCTTAGGTGGTATTTAATGATCATTGTTTTTTAAATGTTTTGCTTTTATTCGTTTCTGTTAGAATATTTTGTAAATAAGCATTTTTTTCTCCTTCACTCGTGTGCACTGATGAGGCTGCACTGATGGGCATTGATGATGAGGTTGCACTTATGAGACGGCACTGAAGGGCACTGATGAGGAGCCACTAATATGCAGCACTGATGGACACTAATAGGTGGCACTGACATGCAACACTGATGAGCACTGATAGGTAGAACTGGTGGGCACTGATGGGCGGCACTGATGACACTGAAAGGCAACACTGACTGGCATCACTGATGGGCACTGATTGGCATCACTTATGGGCATTGTTGAGGCTGCACTGATCATCAGGGCACTGAGGATCAGTGCCCTGGTGATCTGTGCAGGTCTCTCCTGTGAGGAAATGCCCTTGATTGCCTCTTCTATCCTCACACGCTGTCAGTGTGAGGAGAGGAATGCCGAAAACCGTCAGGTGGGAGGTATTTAAACAAATGGCAAGGGGGCCTGGGCACTGCCCTGAGGATAATATACCAAAGCAAAACAAAATATCCTTAACCTGGATATGACCATATGTGGGTACTGTAGGGGTACTATGCACCCCTTAATCATTCATATGGAGACATGCAGGGGTGATCTGGATGCCCTCTTATTGTTAAAGGGGACTTTGGGATTCCAGTAAGCTCCCAGTTTTCAAACTTCCACAACCACCAGGCCAAGGTTGTAACGAAGAGGCCCTTGCTCTCTGCAATATGAGGAGAAGGTGCCCCCATTGTGTCATGTGGCCAGGTATGATTTAGAGGGGGCGCCACATGCTCATTCACCTAATTTCCTGCCTAGCCAGGCTGTATGCTTGGATTTTTTTTCTGGCGTGGAGTTTTTGGGGGGATGTTGTTTTGTGTTCTTTTTTTTACATAGGACTCCTCCTTAAAATCCATGCCAGACCTGACAGGATTGGAACATAATTTGGAGGGACCTCACATTATTTTTTTTTTTTTTTGCATGGGATCCCCCTTAACCACTTGCTGTCAGGAGCATTTTTTTTTAAATCACACACAAGGTAAAATCAGCATTTTTTCCTAGAAAATTAAGTAGAATCCCCAAATATTATATATTTTCTGAAAGCAGAGGCCCTGGAGAATAAAATAGTGATCATTGCAATTTTGTTATGATGTAAGATATTTGCGAAACTAATTACCAAACACATATTTTTATGAAAAAAATTACACGTAAAAGAATTTAATGCAATTGTATGCGATTGTGAACCTGGGAGCTGCTGCAGGTGGTAGTGGGAGGACATTACTGTAAAAGTGATCAGTCGATCACCAGCTTTAAAAAATTGTACCAAGCTCATTGATGTTTTAACCACTTCAAGTCCATTTTAAAAATGTCTGCTTTAAAACATCCTAAGGACCTTAAGTAGTAAAATTTAGATCAGCCCTGTAGGGTATGAATCTATGAATTATAGGGAAACTCCAACAACTTTTTTTTTTTCTTTTTTTTTTTCTTTTTTTTTATTAAACTATTACTGACTTTCTAAATTACATGGACATGGATTCCTGGCTAATAAGTAAAAGGGGTGTGTAACTTCACTTGTTGCTAAGGATGATGCAGGTACCCGATTCTACCTTAACTACCACTGAGAGCAGTAGAAGCAAGGTGTAATATATAGCAGTCGGAGAGAAACCTGCTACTATATATGATGTTCAGCTGCTGCTGAGCAGCCTTGAAGTCTAGATGTTCAGACCAACAAAGTTTGGTCCAAACCTGTGTTTGGACCAAACCAGCTTACCTTTAGCTGTCAAAAAGGAGATGCTGGCTTTTGTCAGCAGGGGTCTTCCAGAGGCCAGGGTTACCATTCAACACTTGTAAATAAACCACCCCAGCAGATGGATTAAATAGCCCTTCAATGTTGCATGATCTCTTACTTTTATGCTGTATCATAGATGGCGTTGGACCAAACAATGCTGATCCTTCATTCATAACAATAAAACATCGCTCAGCCTTACTGCTTACTTATATCTGCTGGAACTGTGGATGTTTACAAGCATCTGCAGATAGATCCCACAACCCATGTGCTGAATGAATTTTTACCATTTGAATGTACAAGCAGTACTGTGAGGTCTGAGTAGTGAAGCTGCCAGTGCCCAATATGTTTACTAGCAGCTAGCAGCTCTCAACAGCACTAATTGCTCATTTGAAAATTGGGCTTCAGGCAGGGATGGAGCTACGACCAGCATTAACATCAATAAAGAGGGTTTTTTTTAGATCACAATGGGGCCACCAATCAGAATGGGGCCAAGTGCTATCTAGAGAGAGATAAAAGGGAAATAAAAGAGAAGAAAAAGAAAGGAGTGGTCCTAAAATGTTCCATAAGGGGTTTTAATAGTGTATGAGTGGAAGGTACTCAGGGAGTGCTGAATATCTGTGGGTTGGGGGCACAAATTACTTTTCTTGCCTTGGGTGCTGACAACCCATGCTATGAAAATAATTTTACTGTTGGAGTCCTCACAACTTGGGAAATTTTATCAAGGGGTCACAGCACTAGAAAGGTTGAGAACCAGTGTCCTAGGGGATAAAATAAAAGTTTAAAAATGTTTGTAAATACACAACTATCTATAGCCTATAGCATTTTAACGAGTCACAACGCCAAAGTATAAAATATAAGAAAATATAAGAGCATTTATTACAAGAAAAATAGCATATATTATATTATAAAACACACATTATCATGTATGTGTACCAACAGTAAAAAAGCATCATCAAAGGGTATTACAAACCCTCAAGTTAAAAAACCTGGCATTAACATATATAAACTAAGCTGATATTCTCCATCAACCAAAATGGTCTGTGCTCAGGTTCAAACCATAACAAAAACGAAAAAGAAAAATAATAAACAATAAAACACAAAAATACAAAATACAAGAATTTTATATATATGAACATACATGTCCCTAATATGTTCAAACAGGCAAAAAGGACTTAAAAGAAGTGGCCTCTTTCAACCCGAGGCAACAGTTGCCCTGAGTGAATGTATCCACCTGATCTCTCTCTGCAGTATGTGCATATCCCAGTCTCCCCTGTATGGGTCCTGTGGAATGTGTAAAAAGCAAATGTTTACTTATGATAAAAAGAGGCATCTCTCCAAGAGTCAATACTCAGCCCCGAGTGACTACCAAGTATGAATAGGGTAATCAGAGAAGTGTGCCTAAGCCAACTCACAGAATGTAATATTTTTTGTTGAAAATACTGGCAGTCTGTGGCTGGGCTGGAAGAAAGAGAATATAGAATCCAATAAAACTTTCTGGAACCTTATGCATCCTACTATATGGAGAGACTATCGACTCATAATAATTAGGGGAAATATTATCTTTAAGCATAGACAGTTGTAGTTGTTATTGTACCTAAATATATTCCGCAGATTTTCAAAGATTGTTACAAAAGTATGGTAGAAATCTATCATAACCTATAAAATGTGTCACGCTTTGGTGTTCTTATTTAGAAAGGAAATCACAGATTCTTACTGAAATAAAGCTAAAGAGTGTTTTTGTGCAATTACCTATGCACCATTTCCATAACTGTCCCTCTAGTTTCCCTTGTAGAAACATGGAAATTGTGTCAGCCAGCTTTCATTCTAAGCTTTATGGCCTAGAAAAATCCATACTGCATGGCTGCCTTGAAAAATCTAACTCCGAAATAACCACAATGAATATTTCATAAAGGTTTCTTTTTAACTCTTCTTCATCTGCAAACCACAATTTACATAGACATTAATGATGGTGGGGCAATTATACACGGGAATGAGTGACATGATTAGTGACTACATCCCATGTATTTTGTGTGGTGAATATCTCCAGTGTTTTAAAATATCTTATTTGTTAATGTTCAATTTAAAGGGAATCTATGCTGGGGAAATACGGAAACTGCCATTGCTTGCTTTCCTTTCTGAAAATAAAAAATCCCTGTCTGTTAATTTAATCCATAGTCTTCTGTACTTTTTAAATCACTCACCCAGAACAAGCACTGGAGGATAGTAGCTGTGACTTCACATTGACTTTACTGATCTGCATAATGGTTTTAGGTCAGTAACTCAGAAAGTGTTTTAACCAGAGTCATTCAGGTAACTGGCATTTTCAGAGGGCAATGGCTTTTCCCTATCTTCCTACTCACATTTTTCCTTGTGGCCAGTTAAATATTTGTTAACATGTACTAATTGATGTTTTATATAATTACATTTTTTGTATACATATATAAAAGAAAGCATTTAAAGTGTATCTATAGGTAATTTATTTTTTATTTTTAAACAACGAAGAATTTAAAGTCATGTTAAAATGTTACTAAACCCAGGACCCTGCATTCACTATATCTGGTTTCCCACAGTCCATATAACATGGAAATGTGAGCTCTCATACTGCACTAGCTGTCTCATCAAGATGCAAGATCCCTGACCCTCTGTCTGGACAGAGCTGATTGGCCCTGTGCTGATCACATGCACTCTCCCAACAAAAAAACACTTTCTAGTAATAACCACCTAACTGAGCATGTGCAGCCTGACTCCAAAGGCCCTGCCTTATCCAGACATGTTTTGGATTCAATTGAAGAAGTGGAGGATTAGAGAAGACAGGATCAAACAGCCTTTTAACACAATGCAAATGATTAACACCTTAGGTTCCACAGTGAGTATAACAAGCATGCTTTACTGCATATACAGACTGATTTTACCGTTGTGGGTTTAGTAAGACTTTAAGTTTGTGTAACACCTAGGAGGGCTAGTGAAAGGGGCAGCTGCAGTCAGGTGGGCTGGCAGTGCCTGAAGAGGTGGTACTCAGATCAGTAGCCACAAGAATAGGAAAGCTAAGCATCAAGACCTCTTTTTCTGCTATATTACCAAAGGAGGGGCCCGTAGTCCCTGCCTGCAAAGAGCATTTGCTCTGGATTTGACTGAGACTGTGTTGGATCGAATTGTCAGTGCTGGCTGGTCCTGGGAGATGTAGTTCTACAAGCAAGTTTGTGCTGGAGGTAGGTAGAAGAGGAGACTTGTGTGTGTGTGTGTGTATATGTATGTATATATATATATATATATATATATATATATATATATATATATATATACTGGATGTATATAGTTCTACCCCCTAAAGAATTCCTTGTTGATCAAGTGGGCATCCCATAATAACTCTATCCCCATCCAAATTCAAATTCATATTTGTACTGACTAAATAGTTTTACCCTCTCTATTTGTCCTGTTAATCACTGAAACAGAAAGTGATGGGAAATCCAACATTTTAGAGTCACCAGAAAAAGAAGTGAGAGGAAATCAATAAGGACACTTGTTTTGGTGGGAACTGTCAAAGCAAAAGCAAAACAACCGTTTTGTCTATTACCATACATGGTGTGTTCATAGAAATCTTAGAAATAATGCTTCAGAACATATTGGACTTTCTCATAACAAAGCCCAGCACTGACTGCAAACGTGGAATGCCTAGTGTATATGGATGACAACCACTTTTTACTGTAATCACCCAAAATGAAAATGGGTTTTAGAAGTACAGTTCTAATATGCTATTTTCAGGCAATGCAGTGGTTGTAAACCCTTAAATATACCAATTGAAGTGACTGGCCTTAGGTGATGCACAGAGATGAAACAACATAGGTTGTACCTGTTTATCTGCCGTCTTCTGTGCTCTACATCCATTCAAAATGCATAATTTTACAGTTTTTCTGAGCTTCCAGAAAGCAGGGTGCAGATAGCACTCTGCAGAGCTCAGAAAGGAGATCTGATTGGAGGTAAGGGGCACACCCCCCTTCAAACAGCAAACAGAAACAGAGCTGAGGCTGTCAATCACAGGCTGTGTGCTGGAGCGCCCTCCCCTGTCTCCTTTTTTCTTTCTGTGTCAGGAAAACTTGTCAGAAGTGACTCATGCTGAGAGCAGAGGAATGAGGCAGCAGAGGGATTTTGCACTTAGTGCTCTGGATAGAGACAAGTTCAGACTATAGAGGGATATACTTTGTTCATATTTCAAGTCTGAGATTTACGACCACTTTAAACCACTTTGATGCAACCTCTGATTACAAAACCAATCATATAGTTAAATGCATCCTATCACTGACAGTTTTAGCCCTTGTACACACTGTCGGACATTCCGACGGAAAATGTCAGATCGGACCGTGTTGTCGGATAATACGACTGTGTGTGGGCTCCATCGGACAGTTTCCGTCGGAATATCGGACGGACAAAGTTTTAGAGCTGGGCTATAAAACTTTCTGACAAAATGATCCGATCGGACTTTGTCCGATTGTGTGTAGAGAATTCCGATCGGACAAAGTGCCACGCATGCTCAGATCAAATTCCTAGACCAAAGCTATAGGCTACTAGCCTGAACGTAGTCCAGTCGTAATGAAATAACGTCATCGCGTTACGTACGATCGGATTTTCCGACAACTTTGTCCGACCGTGTGTATGCAACACAAGTTTCGGACAAAATCTGTCGGACAAAATCCAATGTCCAACCGTGTGTACAAGGACTAAGAGTTTGTTGGTGGAGGTCTTTTCTATATGTTTGGTTATATATTAATATAAACCAGCACTCCACTTCCCATATTAATATATGTTAATTATCTGGTGGATAATACTGTCCAGCAGCTGGGAAATAAATAGTCAGGTGAAACAAATGCTTTTAGTAGAGGAGCAGCTTTGTGATTATATTATTATCTGGTTGCTTTTGAGAATCAAAACTGTTTGATATTTTCTGTAAATTGCTGTGTCTTTTCTGACACTTCTTGTTATTATATATTGAAGGATGTGAATGGGTTTTCTAGATTCTTCAATATACATAGGTAGTAGAGGTAGTGAGGTGAGACATGGTCATTCATTGTTTGTCACGGTTTATTGCTTTCTTCGTGCCTGTAAGAGGCACACTGTGAATAAAGTGATTCCATCCCTGGGCATGAGGACTCTTGACTAGATGAATGGGGTAGACTATATCTTTTTTAAGGCAGCACTCCAGTGAATAGATGTGTCGCTTAAGGGTCTGGTCATAGCCACTTTTCCATTTTTTAGATTCCTTTATACTGTCTGAATGTTCAACATAAATAGAGAGAAGATCATTGCTGTCTCATGCCTTCAGAGAATCAGGACCATTGAAAAACTGGCACCTGTACCTGGCCTGCCCCTTTGCTCTGCCAGTGCTGTTTTAAAACGAAATATAAATATAGGGCTTTATGTTAAAGTACTCTACATGTAAACCCAATTCCTAAATGATATATAACCTTTCATGTGTTCATGTAATTTCAAAAGTATTTTAAACATTTTAAATCTGTAGGTTTCACTGAAACTTTGCTTGGCCAAGGTAGAGTATTTGATGTCACTGCTCCTCCTTTCCACACCATCATCTCAAAGTACGTCTTGCATTCACTTATAATATACAGTATGTTCTAGGAAAGGCAGCAATGCCAAGCAAGAAACCTCCTCTTTTATTAATCGTTGCAGTTGGATTTACAAGAGATAAATACAATGATAAACAAAGTAATAAACAATACATGATAATGGTAATAGTGATAAAAATAGTACAAAGTGTATGTTCACGGTGGTTCACTTATTATTCCACCCCTATATTCACAGCTTGGTCCCCTCACTTTTTTGCTCGGTGAGCCCTCACTTTTATATTTTCCTTTTCTTCTTAACAGCTCCCCTAATTATCTTCCTTAATCCTTCACTCTCTCCACATCTTGCAAAACTCCTAATGGTTCTAATTTTTCACTCTCTCTATAGAAGTGCCTCGTGTTGACTCCATGCCTGCTTGTGCTGCGGCCTTTTGTGGCTATCTCCATTGAGTTACCCACCACGGCTCCCGGTTGGGGGTGTATATTGGACAGCTTGCGGCACCCACCTACTAGACCATCAGTGCGCTCACCTAAGTGAGTAACATGTATTAGGTGTGGGTGACTTGTTTACCCCACCCTTTTTCATGCGTTTTTTTTATTATTTTTATTTTTCATTTACCTTACTTCTGAATATCATATTACTCTTTATTATAGATTGAACACGTGCTCTGCTCCTGATGAGTGGTACAAAGGCCACGAAACGTGCGTAGAGCTATCATATGCCGTGCTTCTTTTGAATACATTCAGATTCTGACATTACTATACATTACCCTAATTGGTGCACAAAGACCTTGGTCCTGCAGGCATTATGCTACATATGCTTTTATTCAATCCTGCTGCGGTGAACTTTGGAGTTTTTTTATGATACTTTGTGATATTCATGTTATTATCATGTACTATTATTATCACTATTACCATTATCATGTATTGTTTATTACTTTGTTTACTTTTTACTATTACTTTGTTTAATCTTGGTGGGACCCATAGGACCCCCATTATCTTTACAGTGATTGTCAGCTTCTCCAGAGGCCCATCATGTATGGGATATGTATATGAAGACATGCCCCTGTAGGGGTTGCTAAATGTTGTGGTTCACCTGTCACCCTGCCCAACCCAACATCCATTTCTCAGACACTCAGAGACATAGAGCAGTCCATAAGCTTTGTTTTGTTTTTTTTGTTTTTTGTTTTTATTGAGGGGATTGAACTTGGATGGGAAATGGGAAATTATGGGATGCCCAGGAAGAATCAGTGCCATTTGCTTGGGACTTCTATATACACTCCAGTCTTCTCTCCAGCACAAACTCTTGCTTAAGACTTTATCCTTCACTCCTCCAGCACTTCACTTGATGCATACCGTTACTCTTCTTTTGCTGCAGACTGTTACTCTACCAGCACTTCCCTTGCTGCAGATTGTTACTCCTCCAGACTAGCTATCACCTATGCTTAGGCCTGACACAACTCAACCAGGCCTCAGTGAACTGCCTATTGCGGGCAGGGACTTCGGTCCCCTGTGGTGTAGAAATAGTTCAGGTGATAACTGTCCTCTGCACAGCTACCAATCCCAGATAGCTCTCTTCAGGCATTGGCGGCCAGCCTGGCTGCAATGACCTCTTTCCACTGCCCTTCTTACAATCCTCTCTTCTGGTTCCGCACCCATTTCAAACTGCAATCTCTCAGTTCTCTCAGGCGTGTCTCCCCAGTCCTCCCCGACTGTGCTCCAATTACTAGCCCTCCTGGCTGTGACCAGTTGTCCTCCCTGGAGTCTCTTAGCAGTTTTTTTTCCTGCTGTCCTCTCCTTGCTCTCTCATGTGCCTCTCCTTCGAGGATCTCTTCTCTGCTCCTGAATGCACCCAAGCCCTGGGCCAGGGTCACCCCCCCCCCCCAGACTTGGGATCTCCCTGTGGGCCCCGACAGCCTCCACACTCTCTCACTCCAGCTCTTCCACCTGACAACTCCTCCCCAGCTGGGCTGACCCTGGGTATTTAAAGAGGCCTGCCCTCTGCCAAACCAAGGTGAGGATTGGTCAGGACACCTTAGAATACTCCAGGCAGCTCCACCTCTCCTCTCCTCCTTTCTTTCCAGCACCTTCTAGAAAGAAGAGGGAGGTGCTCGAGATGCTACCTGTGAGTCACCCAGCCCTGCCCTGAGCCATGCCCAGCCCAGAATGAAAACAAATAGGTCTAGCTAGCAGCTAAACCTGCCTAATTTTTCCTACTCTGCTAGAAAAATCCTCACTCTAGCACCTATCTAACTAGAGTGAGGATTTACTAGAGAGAGTGCTACACATACTTACATTGAATCAAGTTGGAGCAATGAAAGTATGCAATAAAGATCGTATCTGGAGTTCAGCTTTAAAATAACACCCAGTGATCCCACCATGAAGGTACATTTTCAGGAATTTCCTGTTACATGGTCAGAATGCTCCGTCCCTGACTCCCAGTTAAGCTCCTGTTTTGTCACCCTGTCAAATGAACTTCTTATAGCGACTACAAGTGATCATTTCAACACACATATTGGCCCGATTCGTGGTTGTTACCATCAGGAATCCTGCCCTGAGAACTACCATGCAGCCATCACCAGAGTGCATTCACGTAGACAGAAAGTATCTATAGAGAGCCTGCAGGAAATCAACGAGACTTATGTAACAATGGATACAAAAAAACAGGAAAACAAGTATTTTAATGCAAAATTGTTTATGGTTCTTTATCAATTTGGGACATCCTTTCCTAACCAGGGTTCTTCCAGAGGTTTCTACTGCTTTCTTGAGCAAGGATTAATTTTTTACCTTGGCTGAGCTAAGACTTACACCAAGTATCTGTGGGGGGGGGGGGGGGGGGGCATTCTTTTCACTGACCACTAATGTAAGCAATATTCCTCCCAATGACCACTAATGTAAAATGCATTCAACTGACCACCAATGTAAGGAGCATTTCTCTCACTGACCACCAAAGTAAGAAGTATTCTTTCACTGACCTCATGTGTACTAGGCCCTTCCCTGACCATCAGTGTGTAGACAGTTGCAGGTTTTGCTCCATCCAGTAGCACTGTACACTGTACAGGTGAAGTGGAGTAGAGGGATGTGTTCCCTCATGGAACTCTGTAGCTGTCACAGGGGTTAAAACTATCAAAAGTCATCTTGGTGTGGAATTTATAAATGAGGGCACCCCCGCCATTCAGGTGTGCCTGGAACAAGTGGTAGGTGAGGGGCAGTGACCGTGCTTGTTAGGGAAAGTGAATAGTGCAGAGAGAGGTTCTTGTTCCTGTAGGGTCAGTTCACTGTACCGCCTGTGTACAGTGGACATTCCGGTAGCCAGATCAGTGAAGTTGGCTCCTCTCAGTAGCATTGAGTGCCATCTCAGTACTCCGCAAAGTATTATCCCTCCAGTGGAAGCAGTCCACCAGTAAAGTGCAAAAATGTGCAAAAAAGAGCGATGTGCAGATAATGCAAAATGACTTCAATGTCCAATGACGGACGTGCAAAAAAAAAAAAAGTGCAGTATTTCAAAAGCAGTAAAAGGTGAACTTCAGTAAGTAATGTGTGGTTAACATCTCCTCCACTGGTACTTACAGCTGGTGGTAAAAAAAATCCATCCATCCAGTTATTAAATGAGATTGTTTTGAATGATGGCCCTGTATAAATGGCTACAGCAGATGTAACATCATTATATACCATCATAAACCATCAAGAAGCTCTGCAAGTAACAAAATGGGGTTTATGGGAATTAAGTGAATTAAAATGTGTCCAAAGACAATTCCTTCTAAAGTGTTTAGATTATCGTTTGGAGCACAATTATTTTTGCCATGCTGCAGTCTATTACAGGCAAACGCAAGGTATAGCAATGGGTGTTAAGTATGCAGAAAGTGTTCCAAACTTATATATGGCAGAGTGGGAAGAAGAAATGTTATATAAAAACAAACCTCAGCAGTTATTATTATTTAAACGTTTTATTGATGATATTATCATTATATGGGCTGGTGATTAAGAGAGTTTAGCTGATTTTGAATTCAATTTAAATATGAATGATAAGAATATTAAATTAACGTGGAAAATTAGTGATGAGATGATACATTTCCTGTATCTAGAGAAAAGAAATGAAGGAGGAAAATTAACCACTTGTACATATTTTAAGCCAGTAGATTGAAATAGCTATCTACCTACAGATAGTTGTCAATATGCACCCTGGCTAATTAATATACCAAAAGGTCAACTGGTAAGATTAAGAAGAAACTGTACTGAAAGAGCTGAATTCAAGAAACACTCCCTGCCCAGGGGGGGAGGAGTCAGCGGACCAACCAATGAGTGAGCGGGTGGGCCAGTCAGCAGGTGAGCGGGCTTGCTGGCCAATCAGCGAGCCAGCGGGCGGGGGAGCAGAGAGATGACATCATCTCTCACCGCCTGCCCTGCTTCACAGCAGTTCCGCCTTCACTGTGCAGCCGCTGGTAGCAGAGAGATGATCACACTGGGACATAGGAAGTGACAATCCACAACGTGTGGCAGGTGACGTTGTGGCAAGGGACAATCTGGTAAGTATTGCAAGTGATGTGGCAAGTGACACTCCGCAACGTGTAGCAGGTGACGTGGCAAGTGACAATACCCAATGTGTGGCAGGTGACATTGTGGCAAGTGACAATCCGCAACGTGTAGCAGGTGACGTCATGGCAAGTGACAAACCGCAATGTGTGGCAGGTGACGTGGCAAGTGACAATCTGCAATGTGTGGCAGATGATGTGGCAAGTGACAATCCACAATGTGTGGCAGGTGATGTGACAAATGACAATCCGCAACGTGTAGCAGGTGAGGTGGCAAGTGACAATCCGCAATGTGTGGCAGGTGATGTGGCAAATGACAATCCGCAATGCGTGGCAGGTGACATTGTGGCAAGTGACAATCCGCAATGTGTGACAGGTGACGTCATGGCAAGTGACAATCCACAATGCCTGGCAGGTGACGTGGCAAGTGACAATCCACAATGTGTGGCAGGTGATGTCATGGCAAGTCACAATCCGCAACGGGTGGCAGGTGATGTGGCAAGTGACAATCCGCAACGTGTGGCAGGTGACATGGCATGTGACAATCCGCAACGTGTGATAGGTGACATGGCAAATGACAATCCGCAACGTATGGTAGGTGACGGTGGCAAGTGACAATCTGCAACGTGTGGTAGGTGACATGGCAAGTGACAATCCACAACGTGTGGTAGGTGATGGTGGCAAGTGACACGCTCAGGGCTCCCACTCATTCTGCATTTTGGAGAGTTGAACTATTTCATTTTATATAACAATGTAATAATAGAAATAATGCACTGCAATCATTCTTTTTTGAGATATGGCACTGTGGCGCTTTAACCTCCCTGGCAGTATGATTCAGTCTTTAATAAGGTGCTGAAAGCGGTACAATTATTTTGCATGGAAATCTGGCTTTTATATTGTAGTCCTGTAATTCTTAGGAATAACGTTCTTAAATCTGTTCAAAACAAAGTCTAGCAGACATCCCGGGTATGATAAAGTTTATAATATAATAAAGAATAATAAAAATTATTCAATAATGTAATCAAATCCTAAAACACTAGTTGTTATGGACAATCTCCAAATTCCAGGCAGAAAAAACAGTATTTATAATATAAAAGTGCATGCAGGGCATTGCACAGACCACTAGGGACAAAGGGGGTGTGTATTTTTTAATACAGCACTGTAATCTGTAAGATTACAGTGCTGTGTGTGTTTTGTGTGTTTTTACTTTTTTGAATTTGCCGCCGTTCTTCGCTCCCGTGCGCCGTAACGTCGCAGGGAACGGAGCTCGGCGGCATTCGGCACTGTGAATCGAGCGGAGGACAGCTCGATCACACAGTGCGGCGGACATCGCTGGATCCAGGGGACAAGGTAAGTAAGTCTTACTGTGTCCTCCCCTGCATCCGGCGAAGCGATCCCGAGTCTGGCTCGGGGTTACCGCTCCTACTAGTAAATTCCTAACCCGAGCCAGACTCGGGATTACCTCCAGGTGGGTTAACTGACAATTGAGCGGTTATGCAACGCTGTAACCAAACAAAATGTATCTTTCTTTTCCCCACAAATAGAGCTTTCTTTTGTTGATATTTGATCAACTCTGCAGTTTTTATTTTTTGTGCTATAAACAAAAGAAGAGCAACAATTTTGAAAAAAACACAATATTTTTAACTTTTTGCTATAATAAATATCCCAATTTAAAAAAAACGTAGTATGAACACATGATCTGTTTCTCCTCCCCTGACAGGACAGGGATTTGTGTGTTTACCACACAAATCCCTGTTCCTGCTCTCGTGCCAGCAATCACAGGTGGTGCGCCTGCTGGCCACAGGCATCAGGGCCCCCACCGTTCGCTCGCCTGCTACGGTTCTTAAAGCGGCCTTAGTATGTATACGGCGATTCACACAGCAGAGCCATTCTGCCGCCATATATATACAGGAGCTGGTCAGGAAGTGGTTAACTGACAATTGGGGCGGTCATGCGAAGTTGTACCCAAACAAAATTGATGTCTTTTTTTTCCCCACAAATAGAGCCTTCTTCTGCTATAAACAAAAAAAGTGACAATTTTGAAAAAAAATATATATTTTTTACTTTTTGCTATAATAAATATCCCAAAAAAAAAAACGGAATTTCTTCATGAGTTTAGGCCAATATGTATTATTCTACATTTTTTAGGTAAAAAAAACAAAAACACAATTCTCGTACATTGATTCGTTTGCGAAAAAGTTATAGCGTCTACAAAATAGGGGATAGATTTATGGCACTTTTATATATTTTTTTTTTTACCAGTAATAGTGGGGATCTGTAAATTTTTAAGCAGAACTGCGACATTGCGGTGTACAGATCGGACACTTTTGACACATTTTTGGGACCATTGACATTTATATAGCGATCTGTGCTATAAAAATGCACTGATTACTGTGTAAATGTCACTGGCAGGGAAAGGGTTAAATGTATTCCCTGGGAGGTGTTTCTAACTGTGGGGGGCTGGGACTGACTGGAGGAGGAGAGAGATCGCTGTTTCTAATCACTAGGAACAGCAGAAAGTCAGAATAGGGATCTGTCTGTTTACATTGACAAATCCCCATTCTGGCTCTCTGTGGAGCAATCGCGGGTGGCTGACGGACATTGCGGGTGCCGGTTACGCACAGACCCTTTTTATACTCCTATATACCCATGTATAGATCCATGGCATGACCTTTTTATACTCCTACATACTTTATACAGCAATGACAGGTCCTCTTTATATTTCTACATACATGTATTGAGCAATGACACGTCCTTTTACACTCCTATACACATGTATAGAGCCCTGACAGGTCCTCTTTATACTCCTATAAACATGTGTAGAGCTATGATGGGTCCTCTTTATATTCCTTTACATGTATAGAGCCAGGACAGATCCTCTTTATTCTCCTATATACATGTATAGAGCCACAACAAGTCCTCTTTATACTTGTATATACATGTATAGTTCCATGACCAGTCCTTTTTATACTCCTTTATACATGTATAGAGCCATGACATGCCCTCTTTTTTCTCCTATATACATGTACAGAGCCATGACAGGTCCTTTTTATACTATACATGTAAACAACCATGACAGGTCCTCTTTATATTCCTTTATACATGTATAGAGCCATGACAGGTCCTCTTTATACTCCTATATACATGTATAGAGCCATGCCAGGTCCTCTTTATACTCCTATATATATGTATAGAGCCATAACAGGTTCTCTTTCTACCCCTATATACATATATAGAGCCATGACAGGTCCTCTTTATACTTATAAATACATATGTATAGTGCTATGACTGGTCCTCTTTATACTCCTTTATACATGTATAGAGCCATGACAGGTCCCCTTTATTCTACTATATACATATATAGTGCCACAACAGGTCCTCTTTATACTCCTATACATGTAGAGTGTCATGACCGGTCCCCTTTATGCTCCTATATACATGTATAGAGCCATGACAGGTCCTATTTATACTCCTACATACATGCACTGAGCCATGACACATCCTCTTTATACTTCTACATACATGTATAGAGTCATGACAGGTCCTTTTTATACTCCTATAAACATGTGTAGAGTCATGACAGGTCCTCTTTATATTCCTTTACATGTATAGAGCCATGACAGGTTCTCTTTCTACCCCTATATACATGTATAGAACCCTGACAGGTCCTCTTTATACTTCTATACATGTAGACAACCATGACTGGTCCCCTCTATACATGCATAAAGCCATGAAAGATCCACTTTATAAATGTATAGAGCCATGACAGGTCCCCTTTATACTCCTATATACGTGTATAGAGCTGTGACAGATCCTCTTTATACTCCTATACATGTAGACAGCCATGACAGGTCCCTTTATTCTCCTATACATGTAGACAGCCTTGTAGGGTCCCCTTTAGTTATCATGATATAAAATAATGAATGTGGGGGCCTTTTGGTGGGTGGGGTACATATAGACGAGCACCCACTCTGAGAGATAAAATAGCTAAGAATATAGTGGATCCACCATCTATAAAGAATTTTACTTTTTTTTTAGGGAAAAGGTTTTTATCCATGTAAGACTTGTTATACTTGTAGAAATACTATATAAATTAAGAAGAAAAAGGGGGATTTAAAATCTGTAAATAACTGGCACTAGCTATAAAATTGAGGAATTTATTTCATGTAAAACTGAGGGAGTAGTTTCTCTTTTAGAATGTCCTTGTCATATTCAATATGTGGGTAAAAACAAAGAGACCACTATGGAAGCATCTAAGAGAACATATACAGAATATAAAAATGGCTTCCCTAAGCATAGTTTATCGAGGCACTATGCTCAATACCATAATACAGATCTATTGGGGGTTATTTACTAAAGGAAAATCCACTTTTCACTGCAAGTGCACTTGGAAGTAAAGTCGCTGTAGATCTGAGGGGGATAAAATCAGCAGAGCTTCCACTCATTTCATATCTACCCCTTAGATTTAGAGCAACTGCACTTCGAAGTGCACTTTCAGCGCACTTTCAAGTGCACTTGCAGTGCAAAGTGGATTTACCTTTCGTAAATAACCCCCATTGTCTCTTATGGTATGTGGCATAGAGAAATGTAAACCTCACTGAAGAAGGTATAACAAAATCATGAAACTTAGTCAAATGGAATCTCGATGGATCCATGAATTTGATTTAAATTTTTTAATATCCAATTTCTAGAAGTATTTGGATTATTCTGTTTTTTTAGATGTCATTTTAAATATTCCCTTTAGATGTCACTATGGGGTATAAACGTATTGATTCGAGTATAAGCCTAGGGTGGGAAAATGCAGCAGCTACTGGGTAAACAATGCCCATCTGCAGCCTCACTGTGCCCATTTGTAACCTCATTGTGCCCATCTGCAGCCGTACCCTTGATTACTAAAACGGCAGGTGTCTCCCGCTGTGTTATGCATTCTGTTCGGCTGTCCATTGTAGCAAAGCCCCGCCTCCTCCTCATCCTCCTCCTCATCCATAATAGACAGAACAGTCCGTATTTGCTACCACTCGTGATTGACCCTTGTTCCTTGACTACTCTACTCCTGGATCCCAACCTGCAACTACTCGTTACCGACCTTTTGGCTTGTTTACTGACCACGCTGCTGTTTAATCCATATCTGCTCATGCGCTACTGGACTCCGACTTGCTGACACCCTGGTGGGGCAAACCTGAGGACTAGCATGCAGCTAAATCCATCTCAACCATCAGGAGCTCTGGTGAATACCGGCTAGTACTTAGATTCCGCACCTCAGGTGAGCCTATGTGATCTGCCAGAGGGACTGCCTCTGTACCTATCCTGCTGTTCAGTGGTAGCCCTGCAACTGCTATAGCAATTGGTCTTCAAGCACGACACTTGAGCGTGACACAGTGTTCCATCTATCATGGGCGAGGAGGGGGAGGGGCTTTGTTACAATAGACGGCCAAACAGACTGCATAACACAGCGGGAGACACCTGCTGTTTTAGTAATCAAAGGTACGGCTGCAGATGGGCATGACACAGCAGGAGACACCCGCTGTTTTAGTTATGATAGGTATGGATGCAGATGGGCACCCTCACTCGAGTATAAGCCAAGGGGGGTTTTTCAGCCTAAAAAATGTGCTGAAAAACTCAGCTTATACTCGAGTATATAAGGTACTTTGCCATTTGATCTATGTGATTACATCTCTTTTTTTATTGTGTTATGACCATTATGCATTGAAAATTGAAGTTATCCTGGAGTTACCATGATGTATCAGGTTGCTGTAACAATCAGAAGCGTATTTAATGCCGACCACGTCTACCTAACTCCAAACCCTTGAAAAAAAGTCACGTGATCTGTGACAAAATGCGTTGGCAAGGAGCAGGGTGGCATAGTATTTCCAGCCACGACCAGAGGTTTATGAATAGATCAATGCTGGCTATTGTGAAATTTTATGTGAGTTACGTGAGTGTTTTATTTGAATTACTACACTATGGAGATCTTGTTTCATTTCTTATGAGTGTTTAATGGAGGAGAGTGGAGGAGCCTAAGGAGAATTTATTTATCCAGAAGGAATATCTTGTATCTTCATCCATTGCCATTTTCCTATACTGCAACCTTATGAGATACTACAAGGAGAGTATTTCTTAATGGTCTACAGCTACAGTGACCTGAAGCGCCATTAGACCCATTGGGGTCTTTCTTTGAGGTGAGAGGCTGGGGCACACCTGTGGTGGATCATGGATGCTGGTGGAGGATGCTAACCACACATTACTTATTGAAGTTCACCTTTTCCTGCTTTTGAAGTACTGCACTTTATTTTTTGCACGTCCATCATTAGACATTGAAGTAATTTTGCATTATCTGCACATCGCTCTTTTTTGCACATTTTTGCACTTTGTTCCACTGAATATGGACTATTGAATTTATTAATTTTTATTGGACTCGTTTGTATATTGCACATACACTTTGCACTTTATACTTGAGATTTGTTTTGGAAGCATCCTCATATTGTTTAAGTGTGCACCGCTTATACATTTATTCATATTTAGTGGGGACACACATTTTTAAGTTGTTTGTCTCTCTTAATTTATATAGTTGATTAGTTTGTGCATCAGGCTACTCATATTCAGTCCACCAGTAAGGATGGCTTAAAACTGGTAATATTCTACAACTACCAGATGCTATTTTGCAATATTGTACAAATATCCACTGCTCTGTTGTTTGAATGTCAGTGAGTGAATGAATGAATTAATATAGTCAGAACATGCTATAGCTCTTGGGATACTTGAGGGAATACAACATACAGTCCTCCAGGCTCACGTGCATCGACCCTCACTGAGCCGATATGCATGAGCCTGGAGGACTGTATGTTGTGTTCCCTCACATACATAAAGTATCGCAAGAGCTCCAGCGAGTGCCGGCTATGTTCATTCATGTGTAGAAGCTGACAGGAGCTTTCCGCTGCATTGCACTTGAAGACATGCATACCTGAGCAGCAGCTTGTTGCATACTTGCTTAAATATCAGTGCCTACAGAAACTGTCTTTATACATCACTGCTAACCTAAATATAACATACAACATCAAGGACTGTGTAATCTTTCTCACACAGGGTACCCCAGCCCTAGGCCCCACCTACGAGTGTAAAGGGATAGTGATGGACGAACTTCCGACGGGACGTTTCGCGAACGCGAAATGCGAACGGACCCAAACGTTCGCGAAACCGAACGTTCGCCGCGGGCCCCATTGACTTCAATGGGAGGCGAACTTTGCAAACCTTCATGTCGAATTTGCGGCCACGTGGTAATTATTAGGGGGTAAAACGTAGTCCCACCATCTGGACAATGACATAATACATGTATGAGGTGAATTTGGGATCGATAACTACAAGCATTTTTATTTTATTTGGGAAATTGTTCTAACAATTCAGGACTATGGAGCTAATGAAGGCAATGGAGGAGAGGGAAGGTCAGGGACCAGGGTAGGCAAAGAAGAGGGTGCAGGAGATGATCACCAGCAGCGTGACATACCGGAATGACACATGCACCGTGATAGAGGCATCTGACAGCAGCACCGTAATACAGAGCACTGACAGCAGCACCGTGACATACAGCGCTGACAGCAGCACCGTGACATACAGCGCTGACAGCAGCACCGTGACATACAGCGCTGACAGCAGCACCGTGACATACAGCGCTGACAGCAGCACCGTGACATACAGCGCTGACAGCAGCACCGTGACATACAGCGCTGACAGCAGCACCGTGACATACAGCGCTGACAGCAGCACCGTGACATACAGCGCTGACAGCAGCACCGTAAGCAGCCCCAGGAGGAAGTCAGCACAGCACAGGGATGGTGTGATCCCCTCATAATAAGAACCCCCAGGAGGAAGTCAGCACAGCACAGGGATAGTGTGATCCCTTCATAATAAGAACCCCCAGGAGGAAGTCAGCACAGCACAGGGATATCATAAGCAGCCCCAGTAGAAATATGACACCGCTCAACCTCTTCAAAGAGGAGGGTAGGGGCATATAGTACGGTGTGCTTTTTTGGGTCAAGGAAGTGAGCCAAATGAATTAAGAAGGTCTGTGTGCTTGATTAAAAAAATAGTTTATAGACATATACATGGTCTACTGGTCACATGTGTTGAATTCCTCCGAGATCCATGCCTCATTCATTTTTAGAAATGTGAGGTAGTTAACACTGTGGTGAGCTAGGCGAGTACGCTTATCGGTCACAATCCCCCCTGCTGCGCTGAACGTCCTTTCGGACAGGACACTGGATGAGGGGCAAGCCAACAGTTCGATTGCAAATTGGGCAAGCTCTGGCCAGAGGTCAAGCCTGCCCACCCAGTAGTCTAGGGGTTCATCACTCCTCAGAGCGTCCACATCGGCCGTTAACCCAATGTAGTCGGACACCTGACGGTCTAGGCGTTCCCTGATGCTGGATCCGGATGACACCTGTCGATGGGTCGGCTGAAAGAATGACCTCATATCGGAAGTCACCAACACATCTTCAAACCGGCCTCTTCTTGCAGGCGCTGTTGGATTGGTACCCGCAAATCCTTCTCTGGGAGTGGGAATTGCTCCTCTGCCAGCGCACGCAAAAGCAGAATGCAGCATTTCTCGAAGCAAGGCCTGGAAGTGCTGCATTCTGACAGCCCTCTGCGACGGCGGTAACATTTCCGCCATTTTGTGTTTGTACCGGGGGTCTAAGTACGTTGCCACCCAGTACTGGTCCTTGACCCTCATGCTTTTTATACGGGGGTCCCTATTAAAACACTGGAGCATGAAGGCCCCCATTTGCACTAAAGTGGAAGCGGTGTGGTGGCCTGGCTCCTGCTCATCATCCAGGATAATGTCGTCCTCTTCATTCTCCTCTCCCCATCCTCGCACAACAGGGATCCCAGAAAGGTTTAAAGCATGCTCTTCTTGCTCCTGCTCATCCGCCCCGGCACCATCCTCCTCTGACTCCTCATCAGACTCCTGTTGTTGACTTGTCTCAGATAGAGTAGCCCCCCCTGGGAATTCATCCAGCATTGCGACTTCCTCATCTTCCCGCTCCTGCTCCTCCACAGCCTGATCAATGACACGACGCAATGCACGCTCCAGAAAGAAGGCATAAGGTACCATGTCACTGATGGCGCCATGGCTGCGACTGACCAGTTTGGTGATCTCCTCAAATGGCCGCAGAAGTCTGCATGTGTCGCGCATGAGCAGCCACTGGCGCGGTGAAAAAAAACCCAGCTCCCCAGAACCGTTTCTTTCGCAGAGTTCATACAGGTAGACGTTAACTGCACGTTTCTGCTGGAGCAGCCTATCAAGCATATAGAAGGTTGAGTTCCATCGCGTCGGGCAATCGCAAATAAGACGTCTGACCGGCAGATGGTGTCGCCGCTGAATGTCAGCAAGGCGAGCCATGGCCGTGTAAGATCTTCTGAAATGGGCCGAGATTTTCCTTGCCTGCCGCAAGATGTCCTGGACCCCAGGGTATTTGACAAGGAATCGCTGCACGACCAAGTTTAAGACGTGTGCCATGCACGGCACGTGCGTGATTTTGCCCTGTTTCAATGCGCTAAGCAGATTGGCACCGTTGTCACACACCACTTTACCAACTGTCAAATTGAGCGGTGTTAGCCACTCATCTGCCTGTGAACGCAAAGCTGAAAGGAGTGCCGGGCCAGTGTGGCTCTTTGCTTCCAGGCACAACAGACGCAGCACGGCATGGCAACGTCTCACCTGGCATGTGGAATAGGTTCTGGGGAGCTTGGGCGGTGCAGTGGAAGAGACGCTAGCAGCGGAAAAGGAGGAGGCAGCTGAGGAGGAGAGGGAGGAGGATGGAGTAGGAGGAGGAGAAGAAGAGTCAGGCCTGCATGCAATCCGTGGCGGTAAAACCAAATCTACACGGGTGCCACGGGTTACATGCTTGACGGCCGTCAGAAGGTTCACCCAGTGGGCAGTAAAACTGATATACCTTCCCTGCCCGTGTTTGCTAGACCACGTGTCTGTGGTCAGATGTATCTTGGCACCGACACTGTGTGCCAGAGATACATTCACTTGCCGCTGAACATGGCCATATAGCTCTGGGATGCCCTTCTCTGAGAAATACTTCCTTCCTGGGACCTTCCATTGTGGTGTTCCAATGGCCACAAATTTGCGAAAGGCCTCCGAGTCCACCAGTTTATATGGCAGTAGTTGGCGGGCTATGAGTTCTGACAAGCCAGCCGCCAACCGTTGGGCAAGAGGGTTATCCGGCGTCATCATTTTTTTACGCTCAAACATTAGGCCCACGGAAGCCTGCCTTTTTGCAGAAAAATGTGAGCTTGGCGTGATGGAAGGTGGAGTGGAGGACAATTGTGAGGAGAGAGGAGAAGGAGAAGTAGAAGACGAGGCTGGACGGTGAGAGCCTGCAGTGTGGCTTTGTGTGTTCCGTTGCTCCCACTGGGCTCGGTGATGGCTGCTCATGTGCCTTCTTAAGGCGGTCGTCCCTAGGTGAGTATTGGGCTTACCGCGACTAACGCGTTGACTGCAAAGATTGCAGATGGCAACGCTATTGTCAGCAGCGGACACGTTAAAAAAAGCCCACACTGCGGAGCCATGTGCCGGTGTCCTGGGAGCGCCAGATGTGACCGTACATGGTCGATGACTCGCTCCTGATACATTTGCAGTCTGCTTTGTCCCTGCTGTGCAATGTAAGTCATTGCTGCTTCTCCTCCCTATCTGCTGGTCCATATCTCCCTCTGAACTCCCCTCCTCTTCCTCTCTTGTGGGCACCCACGTGACATCACTAGACACGTCATCATCAACGTCACCTTCCCCACCGCTATAAGTAGAGATCTCGGAGTAGGCAGCAACACCGGGGACCAACCTCCTCCTTGGGCTGATCTGGGTACTGGCGTCAGACTGCTGAGTAGCGCTTGTTGCTACCTCCTCTTCCTGATCCAATACCAAGAGTGGCTGCGCATCAGAAATGTCCTCTTGATATGGATCGGAAAATAATTCCAGTGACTCAAGCGGAAGGTATGTGGTGGTGGTGGTGGTGGTCGTGTTGTTGGTGGTAGTGTCTTTGGGGGTGCACATAGCAGAGAGTGAAGAAGAGGGTGCAGATCGAGAGGATGAGGAGGGTGCAGAAGAGTAAGGCTGAGCGAGCCACTCAACCAAGTCTGGTGCATCCTTTAAAGTAATTGAACGCACCTTCTGCAACTTCCCACTTTGGCTCAAGCCTGTTGCTCCTGCCCTACCCCTACCACCCCTGCGGAAGGGCCTGCCTCTTCCTCTGCCTGTCATTTTTTAAATGACCCTGTGACAAAACTCTTAGTCCCTATACCGATGAAGGACTGCTGCAGTATAGGGCAGCGGTCAGCAGTGGTGCACGTCAACCCTATCTATTGTGGACCGATAGCGGTCCTTACAGAACAGCAGACTGTACCGCACTCAAGCCTATGTACCGTAGCACCCTATACCAAGTTACCAGTCCTTATAAGAACTTTTGTGGACCAAGCAGGTTGTGTATTAGTGTTTAGCAGACTGTACGTCAGTCCCTATACCGCTGAAGGACTGCTGCAGTATAGGGCAGCGGTCAGCAGTGGTGCACGTCAACCCTATCTATTGTGGACCGATAGCGGTCCTTACAGAACAGCAGACTGTACCGCACTCAAGCCTATGTACCGTAGCACCCTATACCAAGTTACCAGTCCTTATAAGAACTTTTGTGGACCAAGCAGGTTGTGTATTAGTGTTTAGCAGACTGTACGTCAGTCCCTATACCGCTGAAGGACTGCTGCAGTATAGGGCAGCGGTCAGCAGTGGTGCACGTCAACCCTATCTATTGTGGACCGATAGCGGTCCTTACAGAACAGCAGACTGTACCGCACTCAAGCCTATGTACCGTAGCACCCTATACCAAGTTACCAGTCCTTATAAGAACTTTTGTGGACCAAGCAGGTTGTGTATTAGTGTTTAGCAGACTGTACGTCAGTCCCTATACCGCTGAAGGACTGCTGCAGTATAGGGCAGCGGTCAGCAGTGGTGCACGTCAACCCTATCTATTGTGGACCGATAGCGGTCCTTACAGAACAGCAGACTGTACCGCACTCAAGCCTATGTACCGTAGCACCCTATACCAAGTTACCAGTCCTTATAAGAACTTTTGTGGACCAAGCAGGTTGTGTATTAGTGTTTAGCAGACTGTACGTCAGTCCCTATACCGCTGAAGGACTGCTGCAGTATAGGGCAGCGGTCAGCAGTGGTGCACGTCAACCCTATCTATTGTGGACCGATAGCGGTCCTTACAGAACAGCAGACTGTACCGCACTCAAGCCTATGTACCGTAGCACCCTATACCAAGTTACCAGTCCTTATAAGAACTTTTGTGGAACAAGCAGGTTGTGTGTTAGTGATTAGCAGACTGTACGTCAGTCCCTATACCGCTGAAGGACTGCTGCAGTATAGGTGAGCGGTCAGCAGTGGTGCACGTCAACCCTATCTATTGTGGACCGATAGCGGTCCTTACAGAACAGCAGACTGTACCGCACTCAAGCCTATGTACCGTAGCACCCTATACCAAGTTACCAGTCCTTATAAGAACTTTTGTGGACCAAGCAGGTTGTGTATTAGTGTTTAGCAGACTGTACGTCAGTCCCTATACCGCTGAAGGACTGCTGCAGTATAGGGCAGCGGTCAGCAGTGGTGCACGTCAACCCTATCTATTGTGGACCGATAGCGGTCCTTACAGAACAGCAGACTGTACCGCACTCAAGCCTATGTACCGTAGCACCCTATACCAAGTTACCAGTCCTTATAAGAACTTTTGTGGACCAAGCAGGTTGTGTATTAGTGTTTAGCAGACTGTACGTCAGTCCCTATACCGCTGAAGGACTGCTGCAGTATAGGGCAGCGGTCAGCAGTGGTGCACGTCAACCCTATCTATTGTGGACCGATAGCGGTCCTTACAGAACAGCAGACTGTACCGCACTCAAGCCTATGTACCGTAGCACCCTATACCAAGTTACCAGTCCTTATAAGAACTTTTGTGGAACAAGCAGGTTGTGTGTTAGTGATTAGCAGACTGTACGTCAGTCCCTATACCGCTGAAGGACTGCTGCAGTATAGGGCAGCGGTCAGCAGTGGTGCACGTCAACCCTATCTATTGTGGACCGATAGCGGTCCTTACAGAACAGCAGACTGTACCGCACTCAAGCCTATGTACCGTAGCACCCTATACCAAGTTACCAGTCCTTATAAGAACTTTTGTGGAACAAGCAGGTTGTGTGTTAGTGATTAGCAGACTGTACGTCAGTCCCTATACCGCTGAAGGACTGCTGCAGTATAGGGCAGCGGTCAGCAGTGGTGCACGTCAACCCTATCTATTGTGGACCGATAGCGGTCCTTACAGAACAGCAGACTGTACCGCACTCAAGCCTATGTACCGTAGCACCCTATACCAAGTTACCAGTCCTTATAAGAACTTTTGTGGAACAAGTGAGTTGTGAATGTTTAGCAGACTGCAGCAGAAGGGCAGCAGTCAAGTATAATATCCTTTCTATATTTGGAAGAAAGAATATTATACATGTACAAGCCTATTACTGTACCACTGATACCAGTCCTGAAAAGAACCTTTGTGGAACTAATAATAACAGCAAGTCTTTAAAATTACCCTCACTGCCTGACAACACTGCTTCCTTCCTGTCCCTATACAAATTGGCAAAAAAAGAGAACGATTAGTGGTTACTGGAACAGCTCTTTTGTGGACCTTGATAGTAACAGCTAATGATGATGATGATGATGATGATGATGAAAGACTAATCTGGCTGTCCCTGTAGCATACACCGTCCTTTCCCTTTCTCTAAACTAACAAAAGACACTCAGGCTGCTGCAAGAATCAGCAGCACAGCAAACCTATCAACACCTAACACCTATACCAGTCCTGAAAAGAACTTTTGTGTACCAAATAGCTAGTGGTTTATCTCTCCCTACTCCACACAGGAACCTGTCCCTATCGTAACAGAAGAAAGAATGTAAAATGGCCACCGGATCGGGTGTATTTATAGGTTAGGGGGAATGTACAAGTGTCCATGTGCTGTCATGTCTCAATTGGCTGTCCTGTATCACATGATAAACGTGTCACCAAAGGTTAAAGTTCTTGTATACATTAAACACGTAAGTCCGCCGCGGCGAACGACGGAAAAAGGCGTTCGAACGTGCGGACCGCGAATGTCGGAAATTCGCCGCGAAACGACCGCCGGGCGAAACGTTCGTCCATCACTATAAAGGGATACTTCTCCATAAACTATCAATTGAAAGGGTAATTTTTCCATTAACCACCATCAATATGAGAGCGCAATACAATTTCACTGTCTACATTTCTTTTCTGGCCATTATTTTTTATTTTTTCATTTAAATTAATGTTACGTAATGTATGAATACTGTATATACAATATAATAATTATTAGCAGGGGTTCCCTAAGATCTGAAAGTTATTTTGGGGGTTCCTTTATGTCAAAAAGATTGAGAAAGGCTGTGTTTGGAGTTACATTTACTTTAACAAACTAGCTAAGACTGAAGATTTATCAATTTCTCAGCTTTGCATACTTTCCTTTCTGATGGCTTATATTATTTCAAAAGTTTTTGTTCTTTATAATTAGGATTGCACTGATACCACTTTTTTAAGACTGAGTACGAGTACTGATACTTTTCCTCAAGTACTCACCAATATCAATTACTGACACCTATTTTAAGCATGGGCCATGACAGGTTCTCTTTATGGAGAGATCTGTGGTTTATTATACCCCAGATCTCGCCCCTTGCCTCCAATGCAGCCAATCACACACAGATCCATTACACTGACTATACTTACCTACCTGATTCCTATACTAACCTACCTGACCACTAAACTAACCTACTTGATTCCTATACTTATCTACCTGATCCCTACACTAACCTACCTGACCACTACACTAACCTACCTGATCCCTACACCAACCTACCTGACCACTACACTAACCTACCTGATCCCTACACTAACCTACCCAATTCCTATACTGACCTACCTGATTCCTACACTGACCTACCTGATTCCTACTTCCTGAACTACTCACCCCCCCCCCCCCCCCCACATGTACAGTGTAGATCAGTGGATTTTGTTTACCTCTCCATGGCCTCCATGATCTTCCATCTGATTGGGGCTCTCCCCAGCACAGGGTACTGTTCTGGAGTCCCACCACCCAGCCGCTCCACAGCATACTTGGGATGGCGGGCCCCCTTTTGTGGCCGGGCCCTCGAGCCACCCCCAAACTGACTGACGCTGCCACTAGGAAAACACTCTACAGCTGCAGGGAACGAAAGGAGGCAAGGAAGCTACCCAGTAGAGCTGGTGGGAGGGAAAGGAGGAGGCGGGAAAAGAAATTCCACTTACAGCTAAAACGTCATTGGTTGTTAAGGTGGCCCCGCTCCTTAACAACTGATAATTGCCAGCATTCTTTTGTATACTTTTCATCTGTCAGCGGGAGAATCCCACTGACAGATGAAAGAACCGAACCCGAAGGTATTGGTTTCTAGTATTGGTTCATTTGCACGAGTACCAATACTTGTGTAAATGCTTAGTATCGGCACTGATACTGATACTAGTATCGGTATTGGTGCACCCTTATTTATAATACAACTGGGTATTCCTGCTAAAGAAAGATCAAATTTAATAACAGATCTCCATCATTCCAATGTCTCATTTAGGATTATAGTGCTAGCCATCTTGGAGACAAAGTCTGGGGGTTTTTACATTTTCTATGTACCATATTACATGGTATATTTTTTATTTTCTTAGTTATTTCTAAGTGCCATTCTTTAACCATTAAATTTGCTGTATCCTTCTGGCCACTTACTTTTTCAGATTTTGCTGACTGCTATTGGTAATATGTATAACTAGAGCAGATATGTGTATAGAGGCTGAAATCACTCTAACCTGATCGTAGTCAGCTATCATATACAGCATCCTCAGTTGATAGGCATGGAAGTAAGGATTAAAATAGTGCATATCGAAAGTCTTATGCCGTTCGATAGACTAGTTCCGACAGTCTTCCCGACGAACTTTCGATGAACTTTCCGAACGAACGGACTTGGATACACACAATCACACCAAAGTCCGACGGATTCGACCGTGGTGATGTACGACCGGACTAGAATAAGGAAGTTCATAGCCAGTAGCCAATAGCTGCCCTAACATCAGTTTTCGTCCGTCGGACTAGCATACAGAAGAGCTGATTTTTCAACCGGACTTGTGTCCATCGGAAAGATTTGAAACATATTCTAAATCTAAAGTCCATTTGATTTTTCGACAGCAAAGGTCAGATGAAGCCCACACACGGTCTAATTGTTTGACGGATTTGTTCTGTCGGACCTTTGCTGACGAAGAGTCTGGCCACATGTACACGACATTAACCACTTGCAGACCGGACCATTTTGCTGGTCAAAGACCAGACCACTTTTTACGATTCAGCACTGCGTCGCTTTAACTGACAATTGCGCGGTCGTGCGACGTGGCTCCCAAACAAAATTGACGTCCTTTTTTTCCCATAAATAGAGCTTTCTTTTGGTGGTATTTGATCAACCCTGCGGTTTTTATTTTTTGCGCTATAAACAAAAATAGAGCGACAATTTTGAAAAAAACGCATTATTTTTTACTTTTTGTTATAATAAATATCCCCCAAAAATATATAAAAAAATATTTTTTTCCCTCAGTTTAGGCCGATACGTATTCTTCTACATATTTTTGGTAAAAAAAAACGCAATAAGCGATTATTGATTGGTTTGCGCAAAAGTTATAGCGTTTACAAAATAGGGATAGTTTTATAGCATTTTTATTAATAATTTTTTATTATTTTTTTTTTACTAGTAATGGCGGCGATCAGCGATTTTTATTGTGATTGCGACATTGTGGGGGACCCATCGGACATTTTTGACACATTTTTGGGACCATTGTCATTTATACAGTAATCACTGCTATATAAATGCAGTGATTCCTGTGTAAATGACACTGGCAGTGAAAGGGTTAACCAGTGGGTGGCAGTGTAGGGGTTAAGTGTTCCTAGGGGTGTGTTACTAACTGTGGGGGGGTTGGGCTTTCATTTAGTGAACACTGATCTCTGCTCCAATCACATGGAGCAGAGATCAGCGTCACTAGTTGCTAGGCAGAATGGAGAAATGTTGTTTACACAGCATTTCCTCCATTCGGCCGCTCCGTGAGACGATCGCGGGGATGCCCGCGGCGATCAAGTCCACGGGTCCCGCGACCGGACTCACGGGGGTCCCAAACAGCGCAGTAGCGTGCCGCCGGCGTCGCGCTCCCGATGGCAGGGCGGCATTGAATATTGGACGTACCTGTACGCCAATATGCCTGCCCGTGCCATTCTGTCGACGTACATCATCGTGCGCTGGTCGGGAAGTGGTTAAACAGTCTCTGTCACTTTAGAATACGGAAAGCTTCTTACAGGTATGAAGTACAGACTCTCAGAGGTTCCTGTACATACCTGTAGCAACTTCCAGTATCTTTTAGTTTTGCTGAAATAGAGAGCTTTTCTGATTGGCCAATGCTCCAATAGTAATGTGTGAAAGGCAGGAAGGGGCGGGCATGTTTCAATACTAAGAGTAGTAGTAGGATACAGAAAGGGGAAGAGCTTACAATCTATAAAGATATACATTATCTCAAAAAACTGAGTACACCCCTCACATTTTTGTAAATATTTTATTATATCTTTTCATGTGACAACATTGAAGAAATTACACTTTGCTACAATGTAAAGTAGTGGGGGTACAGCTTGTATAACAGTGTAAATTTCCCCTGTCCCCTCAAAATAACTATGTGAAGGATATAAAACAAATATAGCGCGCTGTCTGCAATTAATGTAAAAAAGCAGCGAGGACAGCAATAGATCAATTGCAAAGAATGAAAACATGTGAATAGTAAGTGCAGCACTCAGAATAAATCTCAGAATAAACTGAAAAATATATATATACATAAAGTGCACATTAATGATCCAGGAAGAAACTTGAACATATATGCAAGCAATGCATATAGACACTAAATATACGTGTATAATAAACCAAAAAAATTATATACCATGTGACAATCAAAATATGAGTGAATGATGTCCACTGAAGTGAAGGAAAAAAGGATTTTAAAAATAAATTATAGTCATTAGTGTTTGGACAGGTAAACCAAACAATAAATTGTAGATATCCAAAATGAGGTTCAAAATAACTGACACATGAACTGGATAAAGATGTGACAAAGGAAAACATGTCCAAACTTGATGATAACTGATCCACCATCAGAGTCAAAGGCTTACGGGAGCAACTGAACTCAAATGAGTGTACACCCAATGGGTCAATTAGACTTGTAGGGCCACATACCACAGGGGAAACTGTCACAGAGGACACGACTTCCAACCAGAAGGCCAACTCCAACAATGGACCTCAATGGGATAGATAATGGACAGAGAGCCACATGGATAGTTGCTCCAATAGAACAGATCTATGAAAAGGAAGAAGAAGTAGGCACATAGTGTAATCCCATTTAAATAAGAAGTAAGTTATTCAATAAAAAAGGAGGAAATACACTCACATTTTAGTAGATAAAAAAAGCGCTTTGGAATAAAACAGTGACTTCGGCAGTGCTTTTATTCGAAAATGCTTTTTTATCTACTAAAATGTGAGTGTATTTCCTCCTTTTTTATTGAATAAATTACTTCTTATTTAAATGGGATTACACTATGTGCCTACTTCTTCATTTTCATAAATCTGTTATATTGGAGCAACTATCCATGTGTCTCTCTGGATTTGGAGTTGGTCTTCTGGTTGGAAGTCATGTCCTTTGTGACAGTTTCCCCTGGGTGTGTGGCCCTACAAGTCTAATTGACCCATTGGGTGTAGACTCATTTGGGCTCATTTTGACTCTCTGGTGGTGGATTACTTATCATCAAGTTTGGGCATGTTTCCCTCAAAATAACTCAACACACAGTCATTAATGTCTAAACCGCTGACAAAAAAAGTGAGTACACTTTTAAGTAGGGACGTGCATTGAAGTCAGTGGCTGGTGAGGCACTGGCTAGTATCAGAGCCAGATACACACAGGTTACATACACCGCAAATGTTAGAGTGAGAGCAATAATTATAGCACTAGACCTCCTTTGTAACTCTAAAGAGGTAACCTGTAAAAAAAAATTTAAAGCGTCACCTATGGAGATTTTTAAGTACTAAAGTTTGGCGCCTATCTATTTACTCAGCGTAACATCATCTTTCACATTGTAGAAAAAAATCGGGCTAACTTTAGTGGGTTTTTTTTTCATGAAAGTTTCTTTTTAAAAAAAACGCGTTTGAAAAATTGCTGCGCAAATACCGTGTAACATAGAAAATTGCAATGACCACCATTTTATTCCATATGGTGTCTGCTAAAAAAATAAATATAATGTTTGGGGGTTCAGAGTAATTTTCTAGCATAAAATTATGATTTTTACATGTAGGAGAGAAGTCTCAGAATTGGCCTGGTTGGCAAGTGGTTAATTACCATAAGTAAGTAATATACAAATAATTATTATATATTGTTTTTAAGGTAATTTACTATATTTAAAAAAATTGTACTCAAGCAGGTGGCTTAACGGACAAATTACTGAAGTTTGAAATTATAACTCCAACCAGTAATTTCACAGTAACTAGATAAATAATAAATTATTATAACTTATAGTATAATAATATATGATTTAGCTTGATTAAAACAGTACCTTTTTAGCAGCAGATTCTCACTCTCCCTCCTAACTGTGTGAGAAAAACATGGGATTATGGGTAAACCATATACTCAATAACCCATGCTTTTTCCTTCTAGTTAGGAGGGCTGGGCTGGAAGGGAGAGGACAGCCTCCACTGCAGCATTTTTATTGGACAGCTTGGACCAATGGTGCTTTAATATTGGTCCAAGGCTCCAAGTTGTCCATTGAACTCCGTGCCTCTGACAAGAAGTGAGAGGCACTCTGAGCTCATCCTCTCTGTCTGCTGCAAACAGAGTGTGCCAAAATTTAAACTGGCCGCTCTTTATGTAGCTTCTGATAGGCTGAGCAAGGAGCCCCGTATCTCCAGAACCATAGGTCCCAGGAGCCCCAAAGACCAGTGGTGGGGTAGGACTTTTTTGGAGAACACGACAATCTCTATTATATGCCCCCCCATCCCCCCAACAAGACCATTCTGCTACGGTAAAAATCATTACTAAATTTTATGCTCATCACAATATATTTCGTAATGTACTCTCCCAACACTGGCATCTCCTAACGGACCATCACATCCTGGGTAAACATGTGAGATCAACTCCAGAATTGGTCTTTAAGAGAGCCACCACTTTGGGTGATAAACTTACCAGCAGTCATTATAGGACTATCCCACACTCTCGTGGGGGCCCTCGAGGCACCTTTCATTGTGGGGGCTGCCCTAAATGTCCCTGGATCCTAGAGGGAACAGCCTTTATTCTTCCAAATGGAGAAATATTCTCCCCCTCTCATCATGCCAATTGTGGCATCAGAGGCGTGGTCTACCTGATGGTCTGTGCCTGCAATGCTTTCTATGTCGGCAAGACTGTCAGGGAGCTATGGCAAAGGATGGGTGACCACTTATATTATTCATCTAGTGGTAAACTTACCTTGGTAAGGTGCCATATTAGCATTCATCATCGCTACCAACCTGTATGCGTTACATTTTTTGTATTGGAAGTTATTGCCGAGAAACCTTCGGGGTGGTGACTGGGATCGTGAGATCCTTAGACGTGAAACTCTCTGGATCAAACGACTTGATGCCCTACCCCCCCTGGGCCTGGACTCAATGAAGCACATACTTATAAACATTTTCTTAAATCATATCCTGTTCTTTTCCCTGATCTCAAGGCCCCAACGGCCTCTATTTCTTTAATATCACCTACGAGAATAAAAACCCTCTGAGCCTGACGCCCTAAGTTTATCACTGGATTGAATGGTTTGATTTTTGTGTTTGATTAAAATTATGTGTTTTATTTGTTTTGTTTTTGCAGACTTAATTTTTGATCATTCATGGTGAGAATTTTCTTCGAATAAATAATTCATGTACTTTTTATTAACATGATTATTTTGATGTACCATAGTTGATCGAGCGGCCCCCTATAGATATGAGTTACAGTGATCTAACTGTCCCTGTTCAATGGGGTGTTTTCCGTTCGATCAATAACAATCATTGCTATAGCTATTTTTGCAAATTGTTGCAGCTATATACTTTGTATACAGCGCTATCTCCGCCGTTGGTCCATTCTGGTTAGCCTTGGGGCATATGGAGTTAATTTTCCTAGGGGCAGACATGCGCCTCTCCAGCAGGTCGGACGTCCACTAATCAGTGGGAGGTTCCCCGTCCTGCTTCCTCGCTCCGTGGGTTTCCATAGCGATTGTGGTTTGTTGCGCATGCAGTCCTGTGTTGACGCACTGGGAGAACGGCAGACCCGACGACGTCATGATGAGAGCCACCGGGATGGAGGCATATAAGGCGACAGGCAGGCCACCTTATAGAGAGATGGCACACACCCGGGAATTGCTAGCAGCGCAGCTCCCTAAGGTAAGCCCTCCTGGATCGTTGGCAGTATACTGTGGTGTATTAAGAGTGATTACCTAGTGATCCATTTAGGGTCACATAACCCTTAATAAATATTAACTGCATTGTTTTTCTGATCACTGCAGGGTTCACCAGCCAGTTAAACTTTGTCCCCCCAAAAAACTTTTGTGGCCTCTGCCTTAGGCACAAAGTTAAGGTTAGAGTATTTGACAGGTTAATTTATTGTGTGTGCTCCTATTCCCGGGTGTCTCTTCATATATTTCTGCAATTAACTACAAGGGTGGGTATACATTTTTATCTTATTCCATTTCTTAGGCCCCCATCAGGCTTGCTAGGGTCATGTCCCCTCCCCTCCTCCTTTTCTTTCCCCCCCTCCTTTTCTTCCCTAATGTGCTTTTCTCCCCCCCTTCTTTATTCCCCCCGCCCCTCACCTCTTCCATTTTCCCTCTTTCTCTTCCCCCCCTCCCCCTTTCCTTTTTCTTTTTTCCCCCTTCCCCCCCCCCCCCTCCTTTTCCCCCCTCCCCCTTTTTTTGTTTCCGCTTATTTTTTCCACATTATTCCGCCCTTGCCTTTTTTATGCCCCTTATTTCTGGACCGTTTAATTATGATGGTGAAACCTCTGAGCCTCAGCCATATCATCACACGATATGTCCTGGTAGATATGATGGGTTTAATCATACTCACCTTGTTATCCACAGCCCTCTCTACACTTATTGCCTCCCGTGTCCACCCCGGGTGTGACACCCGTTTGGGGTGCTAACCGTGCCCCTCAATTTTTGGCTTCCACTTAAGACATTGGTGGTAAGTTGAGCTGTTATTTGGTAATTTACTCCATTTGTTTAGTATTCTCTGTCAGCATTGTCAATATGTTACAGCTAACAGGTTTTTTTATTTATGTAACTATGAGACTATTTATTTATTCCTAGATGCTTTTTGACACCTCCTGAAGAAGCGACTTTGTAGCAAAGCTAGTAGAGGATATCTTCTGCATTTGCATCAGTTCCCTCACTCCTACCAGATGGGGTGTAGACCCTTGTACAAACCTAATGTAAATTTTGTAATCATGTTACGGCACTCTTTGACTTGTTGTAAATGAAAATTATTGTTTTTATATAATTGTCTAATAAACTCTATTGCATTTTTATTATACTTGTTTCCAATTACTGGGTATTAAGATAGTCCTATAACCACCACAGGTGTTGCATGGTATTTTATATTGAGTAGTCCATGTTAACCCACCCCTTTTTATTAATGTAATCAGGGTAATGATACCAATCCCTACTTTAAATCTTAATCTTAATTGAGGCATTACGCTTTATTTTGGAGTTTTACCAAATCCAAACAGCCATTATTCAGGTGAAAAAAAAAAGAAAAGATAAGGAAAGCTGCCGTACTTCATCTCTGTCATCACTTTTCATGAATTGACAGAGCATCCTCTGTCAAACAACAATTTCTAGTGGAAATGTATTCAACCATTCCACAAAAAGGGAAAAGAGGTAAACGGTTGAACTTGCTTGGATTATTACTTAACACATTAGAAAACACTGTTATTCTTTTTCTCAAAATTGCTTCTGAGGATCAAATAGATATTTTTACTAGGCAGTATAATAGAGGGTTCATAATTATATAATATGAAAAACACGTGTATATATATATATATTTTTTTTTTTTGTTTGTTTTTTTTTTGTTTTTGTTTTTGTTTTTCTGTGAAACATCTCTGCATAAGTTAACATTACATAGTACTACATACATTGTTTACAGTTACTTGTACTCAATACTAATAACTATATCAAGTTTAGAACTGGTCGCTTACAATAGCTCAGTCCCAGAGCCAGATTAGACTAAACAGGGCCCTATGTAGGTTTATAGCTTTACTACCTCACTTCACCCAAAATATAATACAACAATAAAAAAGCACAAATCTTTTCTCCTCAAATAAATCTTTTATATTACTTCTTTATTCTGTAATATAGTGGTAATCAATCAAGCAATCAATCAATCAATCAAACAAATGAACAAAGGTTGGGAACCACTGTATTTGGATATAAGCAAGGAACCAGAAGCTTACTTCGTTTATGATCCATTACAGCAGTAGTTGTCAACCTTGTCCTCAGGGCCCACTAACAGGCCAGGTTTGCAAGATAACTGAAATATATCACAGGTGAAATAATTTGCTGCTCAGTGATTGCCGTATTATAGTCTGCATCTCCCCAAGGTAATACATAAAACCTGGCCTGTTAGTGGGCCCTGAGGACAGGGTTGACAACCACTGCTGTAATGGATCATAAACGAAGTAAGCTTCTGGTTCCTTGCTTATATCCAAATACAGTGGTTCCCAACCTTTGTTCATTTGTGTACCCCTCAATAGCCAATTTCCATTAATTGTACTATACTGGAACTGTCATAAACATGTCAGCAGATATACAATCAGTAAAAAAGATAAATACTGCTCCAGATCGGTTCACCCTTATCTGCCACAAAAAAAAAGAACATGCAAAATAAATGGATAATCGCACTCCTGCAATATGAAACGCTATGTGAATATAACAAATGAAGCTTGGTTGGAGGAGGGAGCACAGAAATTACCTTATTGGGAGACTGCTGTTTGATCTGTATTATTTTGGTCATTTATAGGGCCTGGAATAGAGAACTGCCTGAACAGAACTACAGATTTTTTTGGCAGGTAACGCTGTTCACATTAAATTATTTCCGTTTACAGGGCCACCTTTATGGCAGTAAGGGCATTTTAAAGGGCCTAGACATAAATCTGTCAGAATTCCATTGACTCTTCAGAATTTAGATCACCTGTCATTCAAGCACAGTCTAGATAAGCAGGGATGGATCCCCTGTAACTGCAATTTTCAGGCAGCACATTTATTTATATTTCTGTTAGTAATCTCATTGTGTGGTCATCAGAAAGACAGTGCAATAACTCTTTATCCCAATAAGAAGTTTTAATTTTTTTATTGCTGGAGCTATATATATGATCTGCAGTTTAAAGTTTAATAAGAATTTATTTAAATCAGATGTATAAAAATACAAATAGCAACATTGATAAACTTGCAGCTTGTTTTTGAGCTTTTTGTGTTAGATGCAGTATTTGCATGTCAGAGTTTTCCAGTGTAGCACCCTCCTACCTGGGTCAGGTGCTAGAAGTGAGGTAAATTTCGTTTTTGGCTCTACTGATAAAAGTGGATATTTAATTGTGTTTTGCCTACTTTGAGTTCTGCAGCTTGTCAGTCTCCTCCTGTCTTTCTACAATCTTCTGGATACATACTGAGCAGATGAGGACAGAGTCTGAGCTGGTCTTGGCTTCAGCCAATCCCTGGTCAAGAGGAATGGCCAGCAGATGGCTGACAGGTGTATTTAGCGCTGAGAGATGAGAGTAGCAGGGTCCTTTTGCTTTCTGAGAGTGACCCAGCCTGGAAATGCTGTTAAACCTTGCAAGGCTAAGGAAAAGTCCTGGATGATTCTCGCTCAGTGGGAGCCATCCCCAAATTGGCAGGAACATTCAAGGCAACATCCAGAGGGGATCTTCTTTGGAGAATTCATGGCAGAGTCAGGCTGAAGTTAAGAGGAGGTCTTCAGACTGCCTGGGTCACTGAGATTAGGTCTAAGTGTGTGGTCTCCATCCGACTGTTTCTGTCGGAGTATCCAACTTGTTCGTAACATTTTCCGACAAAATGCTCCGATCGGACATACTCCGATCATGTGTAGCCTACTCCGACGAACAAAGTGGCACGCATGCTCAGATCAAATTCCTAGACCAAAGCTATTGGCTACTAGCCTGAACATAGTCCCGTCGTAACGAAATAACGTCATCACGTTATGTACAATCGGATTTTCCAACAACTTTGTCCGACCGTGTGTATGCAACAGTTTCGGACAAAATCCGACAAAAAGCTCTTCAGAAAGCTTATCCCAGTTCTACAAAACAATAAAAACAACAATAAAAAAGACACAATCTGCCTGACTACTGTCTGAGGACTGAGGGAGATTTTGTTCTGAAATTGTTCTGACATTTAAGGACAGGATTTGTCATCACCAAAGTAAAGGATGTTTTTTTTTTAATGTTTGAATCACCACAAAGTTACTTTAATGAAACAGGACACATGATATTAGATATTAAAATCCCCATCAGCAATCTTAAACAAAAAGCAAAATTAATTCAATACTTCTCTACAAAAATGTACAATTTAGATTCATTTAGAAAATGAAAGCATGTAACATTGGTTAAACAAAAAGTTTTGCTGCACTCATTCTGACTCTATACCACAGAAAGTGAAAGCTTTTAACCATTCAAAATGTATTTCAGTTCAAAGAGTGCACAGAGCAGAAAGAGATTTTCTAATTCCAAACCAGGGCAAATTAGCTTTTATACTCTCATCCCCTAAAGTATAAATTCTAGGAATCAAAAATAACTGTAATGTCATTTTGGCCGGAAAAAGATCTGATGGTTTTCCCGACGGAATTCCGATGGGATTTCGCTCAAGCTGTCTTGCATACACACGGTCAAACACCAAATTCCGACCGCCGAGAACACGGTGGCGTACAACACATACGACGGGACTAGAAAAAGGAAGTTCAGTAGCCAATAGCTTCTGTCTCATAGTTGAATCTGAGCATGTGTGAGTTTTTGCACGTTGGAATTGCATACACACAACAGGAATTTCCGATAGAAACTTTTTCCATCTGAAAAATTGAGAACCTGCTCTCAATCTTTGCTGGTGGAAATTCGGCCAGCAAAATTCCAATGGAGCATACACACAGTTGCATTTTCCGACGAAAAACTCTCATCTGTCTTTTGCTGGCCGAAATTTTCTTTGCCTAGCCTAATTTCCCAGAGTTTTCTTGCACCCAGGGAGACACACCTGTGTACAGCCTACCTATCTTGCCATGCAACTAAAAAGCTGTATGCGGCCATGCACCTGTAAATGTAAATGCTGATACTTCTTTGCATTGCATTTACCCGAGTAAGCACATCTGGCATATTTTATGAATGCAAAACTTTCACATTTGGAAAATATTTTGGATGAGTGTGTATGTATTGGATGCAACTTCCTGATTGTAGGAAAGTGCCAGGATATTACACATGGCATAAAAAATGGTTGTAGGCACCCTTTCACACTGGGGCGTTTTTCAGGCACTTTAGTGTTAAAAAAAGCGTCTGTAAAGCGCTTGAAAGAAGCCCCACCTGCAATCCCAATGTGAAAGCCCAAGTGCTTTAAGGCCCCTTTCACAACGGGGCGGGAACGACGTCGGCGATAAAGCGGCGATATTTTTAGCGCCGCTTTACCGTCGTTTTAACGGCAGTATGCGGCCGATAGCGGGGCGGTTTTAACCCCCGCTAGCGGCCGAAAAAGGTTTATAGCCGCGCTGCCCCATTGATTTCAATGGGTAGGAGCGGTTTAGGAACGGTAAATACACCGCTCCTTCACTGCTCCAAAGATGCGGCTTCACCGATCCGAGTGAAAGGGGC
Organism: Lithobates pipiens; assembly: GCF_037356315.1. Taxonomy (NCBI): domain Eukaryota; kingdom Metazoa; phylum Chordata; class Amphibia; order Anura; family Ranidae; genus Lithobates; species Lithobates pipiens. Next base: position 352,820,692 of record NW_027507718.1, on the reverse strand, counting down.
CAGATTATTTCAGGCCCTATACAGGTGCTATTTTTAGCGCTGTAGCTGCTGAAAAACGCCCCAGTGTGAAAGGGGCCTTAGAGCCCTTTCACACTGCCAGTGCCCGAAAAACACTGGTAAAACGCAGCTTAAACTAGTGACTCTTTACCAGCGTTTTTTGAGCACTAGCAGGGAGCTTTTAACCCCTGCTAGTGGCCAAATAAAGGGTTAAAAGCACCCACAAAGCGCCGCTGCCAAAAGTGCTTTGCAAGCGCTTTGCAGACGCTTCCCATTGATTTCAATGGGAAGGGGCACTTTAGGAGCGGTGTATTCACTGCTCCAAAAGCGCTGCAAAGAAGCTGCTTGCAGGACTTTTTTTTGATGCCCTGCCAGCGCAGCTCCTCAGTGTGAAAGCACTCGGGCTTTCACATTGGCATTGCAGATGTGGCTTCTTTCAGGCGCTTTACAGGCGCTTTTTTTAACGCTAAAGCGTTCGAAAAATGCCCCAGTGTGAAACGGGTCTCAGTGTGAAAGCACTCGGGCTTTCACATTGGGATTGCAGATCAGGCGTTTTTCAGCCACTTTACAGGCACTTTTTTTTAAAGCTAAAGCGCCCGAAAAACGCCTGAAAAACGCCCCAGTGTGAAAGAGGTCTAAATGATTCATGTACACAAACCTTGTTCATGTACTCTAAGGCCCTTTTCACACTGGGGCGGTGCGGGTGTCGGCGGTAAAGTGGCACTATTTTTAGCACCGCTTTACCGGAGTTATAGCGGCGGTATGCGGCCACTAGCGGCCGAAAAAGGGGTTAAAACCGCCCGGTATAGCCACGTTGCCCCATTGATTTCAATGGGTAGAAGCATACCCATTGGATACCCATGCATACCCATACCCGTGAATACACCGCTCCTTCACCGCTCCGAAAATGAGGCTAGCAGAACTTTTTTCACCATCCTGCCAGCGCACCGCTCCAGTGTGAAAGCCCTACACAGGCGCTATTTTTAGTGCTGTAGTGCCTGAAAACCGCCTCGGTGTGAAAGGGGCCTTACTTTTTAAAATCAAGCTTCTTGGATGACCAGAATAGATTTATGGTTTATCCCAAACAAAGTTCAGTAACTTCACTGCCAAAAACCACTCCTTAAAGCCATAATGGGGATAATTGTATCTGCTTTACAAGGCGTAAAAGCACTTAATAAGGTTCATACTTGGAAGTGGGAAAGTAAAGAACACATCTGTTTGGAAGACCTGATCTCTTGGACAGAAACCGGAAAAGATGCTCATTTCTCTTAGCTCAACATTTGTCCATCTTTGGTTATATTTAAAATTAACTTTTGGATCAATAAAGGAGTTTTTTTGTGTGTTGCAATTTTTATTGAGGAGAATCACCCCTCCCCCCACAGTTCTGTGTAAAGCTTGCTGTTAAAGTGTATATAAACTCAAAAACAAAAATGGAATATATTTCAGCATACCAGTCCTTAGATGTGGTGGTTGCATTTATTTCCTTTTCTTTCCACCTCAAAATCCTGTAAAAAAAAAGCACACCTTCTGTCCATTTTTGGCTATGTTCATTTCTCCACTCTATCTTTGGAAGAATTCATGGTTGTCAAATGAGATGAACTTCAAACATGTCTGCCTTAGTTAAATTCCTTTACATGGTGAATCAATGGGACTTGTACTTTGCACAAGAAAAGTAAGGATGTTTGTGTTTTCTGTACAGCTCACAAGACGTAACAAGGACGCTGCATTCTTGGCAAGGTCAACAGTTATTTTCTGTAATTTTTCACATCAACAAGCCCCAAATGACATGTCATCCAGTTCCATTGCCAGAAGAGCAGCGTGCAGTTTAGGACTGAGTCGCATGACACTGCAGTGAAGAAAAGGACTGCACACAGTGATTTTTTTCAGCTCCCTCCACTGCAATGCAGTCGTGTGAAATGGCTTTATAGGGAAAAAGACTTCTTGGCTTGTACTGCATTGTTACTGCGCTGGACACGGCTGCCAAGTGCAGTCCCAGCACACCTTGTTTGTACAGGCCCTTAGATACTCTTTAAGCTGATTTTATAGTACATATTTGCAAAAGAAAGGCTTATTACCGAAGACTGATATTAACACTGGGCACGAAAAGTATTACTGTAAGACGAATCATAGATCTTCTTTATGTACTACAGAATGAGGGTATATTTCCCACTGTTTATGGCCTTATGGTGAAGTTAGATTTATAGATGAGAATTCATAACCATATCCAATGAAGTTATAAAATTAAATTTGGTCTCTTTTAGCATCATTTCAGAACCTGAAAAACATCTACTATCCACTTAATGTAATTAAATCATATTTTAATGTTATGATTTTTTTGTGGTCATTTGTAAAAGTATTTTATATTGTTGTTGGAGGGAGATTCCAACCGCATTAGATATGGTTTTGCCTAAATTATGTTTATCTTTCCAAAAAATGATTGTGTTGAAACAATACTTAAAGCTGAACTCTGGGCAGATATAAAAGTTAACAAATATGTATTTTATTTTGAAATATAATTAATGTAAAGCCCCACATACATTGGCTGAATATTGGCTGGTATCAGCCAGTTCAACAGAAATTTGCCAACATTCGGCCCGTCTGTACGACAGCCTATCTGACAGAAGCTGGCTTCTGTCGAAGGGGCATGATGGAAAAAGATCAGCATCTGATCAGGTGGGGAGGAGGGGGGGGTCAGTCCCTCTTTCAAAACACAATAGCTCAACTAGGAGATCTCTGTACTAACATCGGATAGATAGTACAGCGTGCTTCTCTCAAGAGGAGCCCACTGGGTTGAACAAACAAAAACTGATAGTGTGTACCTAGTATAAGTACCTGAATTTAACTCAGGATCTGCCTCTTGCAGTCCGTGTACAGCAGAACTCAAACTGGGGGAGGGAGAAGCGGCACAAACAGTGAATCAGTTGTGCTGCAGTGAAACAGACATGCTGATCCCAGGACCATATAATAGGAAATACACTCACTTGTAAAGTATCAGTGAAGATTCGGATAGTCTGAATGTGCATCTGCCAGTTTCGTCACCACAGAGAGTTGTTGCCAACAGCAGTAAGCACAATCTTTTATATATACACACATATACACACGCACACACACAGTGGAGGGTATTTACAAAAGGCAAATCCACTTTGCACTGCAAGTGCAGTCCTGTAAATCTGAGGAGTAGATCTTAAATGAGCGGAAGCTCTACTGATTATATCATCCAATCATGTGCAAGCTAAAATGATGTTTTTTATTTTCCTTGCATGTCCCCCTCGGATCTACAGTGACTGCACTTCCAAGTGCAACTGCAGTGCAAAGTGGATTTTCCTTTAGTAAATAACTCCCAGTATCTCACAAAAGTGAGTACACTCCTCATATTTTTGTAAATATTTTATTATATCTTTTCATGTGACAACACTGAAGAAATTACACTTTGCTACAATGTAAAGTAGTGAGTGTACAGCTTGTATAATGGTGTAAATGTGCTGTCCCCTCAAAATAACTCAACACACAGCCATTAATGTCTAAACCACTAGCAACAAAAGTGAGTACATCCTTAAGTGAAAATGTCCAAATTGGGCCCAATTAGCCATTTTCCTTCCCCGGTGTCATGTGACACTTTAATGTTACAAGGTCTCAGGTGAGAATGGGAAGAGGTGTGTTAAATTTGGTGTTATCGCTCTCACTCTCTCATACTGGTCACTGGTAGATCAACATGGCACCTCATGGCAAAGAACTCTCTATAGATCTGAAAAAAAGAATTGTTGCTCAACATAAAGATGGCCTAGGCTATAAGAATATACACATACTAAAAACACTTTCCATTCATAATACAGCAAAATTGCCTTATGACATAAAGCACACTACCTATTAGACCAAGAGAAATAGACTGTCTATGTTATGTTAATAAAAATATATAAATCTTTGAGCTCCCAAAGCCGCACATGAGAGCATGTGTTTGTGTGTAGCCTTTTTCATGAGAATGGCAGAAACAAAATTTATTAAGAGTACTGCTAAGCTGTTCTTGAATATAAACAGGAAAGCATAGGTTTAGTTAGGTCTAAAGTAGGTGTACAATCGTGAACAAATAAGGGGTGTAACCTGACCACCACCCCAATGACAAACCTCCATCCCTGGTATACATATAAAAACAGAGAGATATTGCATCCAGTATAAATGTATATTTTATTGATCAAATACAGGTACATTTGAACATTCCATATTCTGGAGATACATAATGCATTCATAGCTAGTGATTAATCATATGCAAAAGAGCTGCCATGTAAACACACAAGAATACACATACACGTACATAACATTGGACTTGATAAAATCTAGGTACATAAGTTGATGAAGTTGATAACTATTGATGAATAGTGCCCCACCCCACCAAAAAACAAGCCCAAAGGTAGGCCAGATCAACATGACACGTTCACCATGTGTAGAGAGTGTGTAGACTGTGATGATCTAGTAAAATAGTGTGAAAAATGTGAAAAAAAACAGTGTGGAAGGATGTGGGAGTGCAGACATGGGTGAATAATGGAGAGGATCCAATGGGTGTAAAAGGGGGGTCATGAAATGGCCTCTCTGTGACTTATGTGTAGGATTCCAAAGGAAGAACTGTGTGTGGTGCCTCTCTGATCGTAGATACATAATGAAAGTCACACCCGCCCCGTCTTTGGCACGAGAGGGACTAAAAACGTCCCTGCATCACAGCCCTTGGAACTAAACAAGGTCCGTCTGCCCTCCCACCCATGATCTGGGCCAGCCACTGTGTGGATTTGCTCATATAGAACAAAAGAGGCCCAGTATGGATATAAATGTATGGGTGCAATCTATTGTTTGTGTGGAAAAAATGTGTATGGTAATTAATTGGTAATATGGCGTGGCAGGTCACTATGAGAAACGGGTGTCTTACACCCAAGAATTAAGAACAAAAAAAGGGGTTTAACCTGACCAGTTGCAGCCCGTGCATTGTGAGCGCACAGGTGCCGTTCCCCTGATACCAGGCCACCCTCCCTATTCATGTGCCCGGCCCCTTTCAGGACACCGGACACATGAAATACTATGGCAGGGAGAGGCTCTAATAGGCTTGAAAAAAGGGTGGGCTCAGGGCGCAGAGCACTGCGCCCTGACCCCACCCTGTTGTGTGACATAGAAAATTAATTTTCACTATTTTTACATTAATGTTCCTCCCTGCCAATCAGGAGGCTGGTCTGTGAGCTCTTTCTCCCGACTGGCCAAAGCATTAGGTGATCCTATTGGGTGCCTAACCCTTTGGCGGAAGAGGAGACACGGCAGAGGAAGCCTGAGGACTAGAGCCAAGCGGACACGGGAGTTGCTGCTTCCTGCCACTACAGAAGAGGAGGAGAGCCCAATCACTCCAGGAGAAGAGCAGAGTTCCGCCACACGAGCGGTAAGTGCCACCGGACCGGCCGCGAGGGGGGGTTGGTTAAATTGACAGCCAGGGGATGCACCTGGCTGAATATTATGGGCACATTGGCTGTATATGGTGGGCACAGTGGCTGTATTTGGTGGGCACAGTGGCTGCATATGATGGGCACAGTGGCTGCATTTGATGGCACAGTGGCTGTAAATGATGGCACAGTGGCTGCAATTGATGGCACAGTGGCTGTATTTGATGGACACAGTGGCTGCATTTGATGGGCATAATGGCTGCAATTTCTGGCACAGTGGCTGCATTTGATGGGCAAAGTGTCAAAATTTGATTTCACTGGCACAGTGAGGCTGCAATCTATTTGTATTTTTTTAAGTATTCTTCAGAATTTTTCAGTTTGTTTAAGGCCCCCACCCAAAATTTGGAGCACCAGCCGCCACTGAACCACCGCAATGACAAACCTCTATCCCTGCTATATATACAAGCCCGGGTTCACACCAGTGCGGTGCGAATTCCAGCTACATTTTCTCTGTGAAGAGAAAAGGCAGCTGTTGAGCGGTGCCGCTCCGTTCTCTCTGCACATCAGCTGACCAGGGAGAGGGGGCGAGGAGGGGAAGGTGAAGTGAGAAGAAGGAAAGATTTCTTGTTCAGAACGCAATGCATCTGCCAATCAGATGCGTTCCCATAGAGGAAACTGTGCTTGTAATTCGCACCGCAATGCCCAGAAAACGCACACGTTTTTTGTGCAATGCACAGTGCGAATGCAACACACATATGTGAACAAGATACATTAATTTGAATGTATTTTAAAATGTCCTGCGAATTGGATGCGGTGTAAACAGCATTTAATTCGCATAGTTGTGAACAGGGGGCTAAAAGCAGAGGAGAAAAATAGAGGAACTTTAAATGAGGGATGTCACTGCAGACAGATATAAATGTATATTTTATTGATTAAATACAGGTACATTTGAACATTCCACATTCTGGAGATACATAATTATTTTATAGCTAGTGATTAATCGTATGCATATGGCCCGTATATACAACTTATATACCTAGATTTTATAAAGTCCAATATTACATGTATTCTTGTGTGTGTACATGGAAGCTCTTTTGCATATGATTAATCACCATCTATAAACGCATTATGTATCTCCAGAATATAGAATGTTAGAATGTTCAAGTGTACCTATATTTGATCAATAAAATATACATTTATACTCTATGCAATATTTGTCTGCAGTGACATCCCTCATTTAAAGTCCCACTATTTTTCTCCTCTGTTTTTATAGGTTACGATCATACCACTTCAACGGATAACCTGACTGTGTTAAACATTCTAGTTGATGGTAAATGTACAGCAGTGTACATGCCATTTTTCATTTACAGTGGGCTTTTTACAGATTTTATGCACGTTTTCACAGAGGGTAATTGGCTTATATTTTAGAGAAAACATGGGTGAAGTTAATGAGTGAACTCTCTTTCATCTTCTGGCATCCAGCTTTGAAAAATCTTGGTACTTCTAGAAAACATTTTGTATTCCTCAATTTAAGCTCCTGTTGGTGCGCTTACATACTGCATAAACACAATTGAGTTTAATGAACGCTAAAAAAAAAAAGCTCAGTGCCTCGTGCGAGCTTGTCTGAAGTATGTCATTTGTTCAGAACCAATTATTTGGTAATGGCTTTAGCAGGGAGTATGTGATAACTTCATGCAAAACAAGGTCGATTTCACCGAGTGATTTTACCTAGTCTTATTAAATAGATTTTTCCGTAATAATAGACCATAAAAAGAAATTGCATGAAAATTAGTAAGAAGATTGTTTTAATCCCAATAATTTTACAACCAACTACGCTATACAGTAAAACAAAAGTTTCAGTTATGTACAATGAGTGGATTTTGTAATGTTCCGCATGCTACAATTATGGGATTAGAATTTCTGCTTGCTTTAAGTATTTTTATAATAGCATTTGTTGCCTGATTAATGTAATGTTCTCATATCTTAATTAAGATTTCTTATCCGTGTTTTCCTAGTCCAAGTCATTTTGAAAAGAAACTATAAAAATGTATGCATTTTTTATTTTTTTATTTAGCTACAATGATTCAAATCAGAAATAATATAGAAAATGTGTGTATTATTAAGCTTCCTAATGCACCAAAGCACACTAAAAAGGGTAAATTTTTAGCAACATTGTGGTACGCTGCAAGGCAGGTGCTATGAGAAAGGTGAATTGAGGGGCCATTCAGCACTGCAGTGCACCAACATACATATATGTGCATTTCCGTGTACCACACATAACATAGGTTGCCACATTTTGTAGTAACACACACTGTAACACTCACATTACCGCATCACAACTCTTTGAATCCAGCCTTAAAGGGTAACTCCACTTTTGTGGGAAAAAATATAGCAAATAAAAAAATATTATATTTACAATTGCTACACAAGCTATACTGCAATTTAATGTTATCAAAAATTACCTTTCCTTTTCAATCTGCAGTTCTGTAATGTTCTGTAAAATTCAATCCAAAATCGCAACCAGTTATTTTGTACACCATCATGTCATCACCTACTTGTGTGATAAACTCACTGGTTTTCCCAGAAGTCTGCACTAATAAACAATTTGGATTTTAGGCATCGTCAGCAACAGAAATTAAATTTTTTTATTTTTTTTGTGAAGTTCATCAGAACAGTGACAGTGCACCAGATTTATAATGAAGCAGCTCTGACACTATCAGGTAGAGTTGTAGTTTCACAAGACCAAAACTACCTGACAATTGAACAGAGCAGGTGCAATGAAAATTGCTCTAGGCAGGGGCCTATATTTTATACCAGTCTGCCGCTGAGCTAATGAGAAGGGCTCATTATAAAAAGAGTACTATTTTCTTCATTTATAGTTAAAAAAAAAAAAAAAAAAAAAAAAAAAAGGTGCCCAGAATAGTTTTTAGAGTGATATCTGGTGCACATTATAATATTATAATAAATCCATGTGTACAGATGTATATAAAAGTCTATTGCTATGCCTAACAGAAGGCAATTTCTGACAGAGAGGCAATTAAAACAAATAAAATCAAATAAAAATCAGGCCCTGATATATATGAAAGTTGTTTATTCCAGAATGGATACGATGCTGTATTTCCATAATTTGCACAGCTTTCATGTGATTCTTTAGACATTCAGTCCTATAAAGTCAGCCATTTCAGGCTACAAAACCCTTGAAATGAAGGATTAACAAGTCAATAGGTGATTGATCTTAAATGTTATGGCTTAAGTTACAAAGCCGAATGACATCCATACTCAGTGAAAACTGACAGTATGATGAGTTTGCATATAAACTAACTTTTTTTAACCACTTCAGTACAGGGTGCTTTCACCCCCTTCCTGCCCAGACCAATTTTCCAATTTTCAGCTTTCAGCGTTGTCGCATTATGAATGACAAATACTTATGCAACACTGTACCCAAACAAAATTGTTTATCATTTTTTTCACACAAATATAGCTTTCTTTTGGTAGGATTTAATCACCACTGGGTGTTTTTTTGTGAAATAAGTAAAAAGTGTGAACATTTTGAAAAAAAAACCCACTTTTTTTTTGTTTCTTTTATAAAAATCTGCAAATAAGTCATTTTTGTTAATAAATTTGGGGCAAAATGTATGCTGCTACATATCTTTGGTAAAAAAAATAACCCAAATTAGTGGATATTATTTAGTCTGTGTGAAAGTTATAGAGTCTACAAGCTATTGCGCCATTCATTAAAAATTGATCACATCTGATGTACTGATGGCCTATCTCATTTCTTGAGGCCCCCGAAATGTCAGGACAGTACAAATACCCCCAAAATGACCCCATGGTATTTAGTACGAGTCATAGTGAGTTTTTTGAAGTTGTAATTTTTTCCTAAAATTTTTGGGAAAATGAAGAAATTCTATATTTTTTAAGTTATTTCTCACACAGCATATGAATACATGCACTTACACCCCAAAATACATTCTGCTACTCCTCCTGAGTATGGCGATACCACATCTGTGAGACTTTTACACAGTTTGGCCACATACAGAGGCTCAACATGTAGGGAGCACCATTAGGCATTCTAGGAGAATAAATTACACATATAATTTCCTGACGACCTATCACGCCGTTGAAGGCCCTGGAGCACCAGGACAGTGTAATTACCCACAAAATTACCCCATTTTGGAAATCAAACACTCCAACATATATTCTATGAGATATAATGAGTCTTTTGAATATGTAATTTTTTCAGTTTTTGGAAAATGTGGAAAGAAAATGAAAACATATTTTTTTTACATTCTGCTACTCCTCCTATGTATGAGTATGGTGACACCATGTGTGTGAGACTTTTACACAGCCTGGCACATACAGAGGCCCCTGAAAAATGATATATTCCATGACTCCCGAAACGCGTTGGTCTGTATGAAAAGCAACCTTCACGTCTTTCATTAGCTCTCTATGAGCTTGGTATTGCAATCTGTATTATGTCATGTATTTGCATGGTGATGTCTGCACCACTATGTTTTTAATAATTTAATAAACGTTTTTTCATGTTTTAATACAAATGTCTTTTATAGTTTGCCCATAAAGTCCCATAGTACAGGAGGTACTTTCAGTTCTACATATTTTTTAGCACAAGGGTTTGCATGAGCACACATGTTTGCAAACCCAGCAAATGTGCAGAAAGTATATCACTAGTTTTTAAACACTAGGAGAAAGAAAGAAAGGTTAGAGAAAACAGCACCAGTCGGTTTAATGCATATATTTTTCAAGTTACAGTTGTGCTCATAAGTTTCCATACCCTGGCAGAATTTATGATTTCTTGGCCATTTTTCTGAGAATATGAATGATAACACAAAAACTTTTCTTTCACTCATGGTTAGTGTTTTGCTAAAGCCATTTATTATCAATAAACTGTGTTTACTCTTTTTAAATCATAATCACAACAGACCCAAATTACCCCGATCAAAAGTTTGCATACCCTGGTGATTTTGGCCTGCTAAAATGCACACAAGTTGACACAAAGGAGTTGGAATGGCTATTAAAGGTATATTTTGCTATATACACTATTTTGCACTATTTGCATGGATTGATTGTTTGATGCTATTTAGCATATTGACATACATTTTCTTGCACTTTAATACGGATACTTCTATGCACTTTATTGTTTGGCACTGTTTGCACATTTGTATGCACTGTATTACTATTTTTGTAATTTGAATTATTTATATTGTTTTAGGGTATACACATGTAGCTGTATTATAGTTAGCGCCACATAACCCCCCCCCCCCCCCCTCCCTTTATTAACCATCCTCATCTGTTTTCTTGAAATTAGTGTGTATATAAAAGGTCAATGCATTTCTGGACTCCTGACAGACCCTTGCATCTTTCAGCCAGTGTTGCACTGACATTTCTGGATTCTGAATCATGGGTAAAGCAAAAGAATTGTCAAAGGATCTGCTGGAAAAGGTAGTTGAACTGTATAAAACAGAAAAGAGATTTAAAAAGATATCCAAGGAATTAAGAATGCTAATCAGTAGTGTTAAAACTCTAATCAAGAAGTGTAAAATGAGGGGTTCTGTTGAAACCAAACCACGCTCAGTTAGACCAACTAAGGTTTCAGCCACAACTGCCAGGGAAATGGTTCAAAAGAAACTTGTCCTGTATTTCACTTCAGGTGAAATACAGGACTCTCGGAAAACATGTGATGTGGCGGTTTCAAGAATGCACAATAAGGAGGCACTGGAAGAAAGAGGGGCTGAATGGTCGAGTTGCCAGAAGAACGCCCTTACTGTACAAATGCCACAAAGTACCCTGATTACAATATGCCAAACCGCACAGAGACAAGCCTCAAACCTTCTGGCACAAAGTCATTTGGAGTGATAGGACCAAAATTGAGCTTTTTGGCCACAAGGCCACAAGCATAAAAGCTACATTTGGAGAAGAGTCGACAAGGCCTATGATACACGAAAGAAAAAGTTGGCGCTTGCATTTACCTTGGTGGAAATCCACCTAACTAATTACACACCTTGAAGTACAGGGGACTAATGGAAAAAATGATTGCAAATAGGCGACTGTAAAAAGTCCATAAAGTATGTGGTGTGGCACTTGAAGGCAGCCCAGTGGAGATGAGAAGCAGTACTCTGGAAAGGCTGGGAAAAGAAGCACAAGGCGCCACTCTAAGTGCAAAAAGTAGTACCATTTAATAAGCAAATGATGCATATGTACTCTCAAGAGTAAAGCAGGCATATCAACATGAGGTAACAGCCGTCCGGGAGGGAGTCAATCCAGGGCAGAGCGTTGGTGCAGTGGAGCGGGTTGCGCCAGTGGATGCCAACGTTTTCTGGTCCTCGATCACACGGGCTGCTGGGGGATGACGTAACTTCTGGTTGGACAGTGTGTCAGTAAGCAGGTGACGCATTTACGGATCATGTACTCCTTCTTCAGGCCTGGCGGGGGCCATTTTGGTTGGGGACTTATATACTGTGCTGCCAAAAATTCCTGGGTCCTAGTGACCCAAGGCTTGGGTTGCTTAAATGTAACTTGGAGTCTTATATCATATATGTAGGGGGGGAGGGGGGGGAGCACCTCAGTCATAGCATTTAGAATGCTAAATAGAAATAAACATAACAATTAAATAATAAGCACATAAAAACACATACAAAGTACATACTAATATACAGGAAAATTAGCTAAATAATAGAATCAAGAAACAGGCATAGGAGGATATTGCTGTGGGACTGGATAACCATGGCGATCAAATGTATAGGAATGGGACATGACATATTTGGCGTTAAATAAGACAATGGAGAGGATATGGAGTGAAAAATAGAGATAAAAATATGCTAAAATCAAATTTGAAAATTAAAAAATTAAAATATAAATTTTTGATTTATTTTAATTATTATTATTTTTATTTTCATTTTCATATTTTTATTTTCATATTTTGAAATACGATCATCCAGGAGGGAAGCAGGTTTATGAGTACCCTTTGAAAAACTGCATGATTGCTCACTAAGGCGTATTTACCAAATGAAGCAGCAGCTGCAAAAAAAAAAAAAAAAACACTACTACATGTATTCACAAGAAGAAATATAATTTTTTTTTTTAATATACAGGCTTGGGCATAAGCACTGCGGTAACCTCCAGGAGGCACATACTTATTATGCTATAGCCTTTATGCTCTCAGTATTCTTACAATCACATTTAGGCTGCCTTCACACCTATACATTCATAGTTGCAGCGTTAGTGCACGCACTGCATGCTTTAGTGTTCCTACATAAAATATGCATGCAAAATAGCTAACAGATGTATGATGCCCAAAAAAATTGGCGATAATCCCATTTTTTATTCCAGATGCTTTACAACATAGCTTGCATACGGTGCAAATGGTGCGTGTGCTGCTTAGGAAACATGTGTTAGTGAATTGGACTTACATTTGCTGTACTTGATTACAAGCATAGTAAATACTGTGATAATACAATTTATTATTCAGACTGTTTTGTGGATTCTGCAATGCAACATTGTACACACATATTCTTTAGTAAATCTGTCCCATTGCACTATTAGCATACATTTTTCCATATACAGCTTAGCCATTTCAGCAACAGAAAAAGCATTATCAATATAAAAATGAGAGTAAACAGTCGTAGCATACAACAGGTATTTGATTTGAACTGCTAAAAAAACGTTGTTTAATATTTGTAATTCATGTAAGAAAGGCTTTTAGAAGGCACACAGCAATAAAGGCAATTATGTCACATCTAATCAAATTATAAACCATTTGGTATTTAGATTTTCTCAAGGATCCAGATTTTAATTTCCAGTACTTTGGAAAATGTGCTCCTAGGTCGTTTAAGCACTGTGGGGAAAGAAAAACTAAAACTTATTTTGTGTGATTAATTCTGTCATTATGACAACAACCAAGTCCCATAACATTAATAAAACCGCAGCAAGTGACAGTGCAATAATTTGGCAGATTGTAAAGATAAATCAGAGATGAGTTCAGCGGTATGCAGGTGATAAAATATCCATGTGTCTGCCACATTCCAGGGTTATTCTGCCCCATTTATAAAAACAACTGCTAAGGAATAAAAGTAGAGTTGCTTGTAGCAACAGTTTACCTTTTCTTATTTACATAGAAAATGGCAGTAACATTCATTATCTTTCTGAGATGAGAAAGAGAGCTTCTTTTCAGTATAAAATGTGTAGGTAAAGGACACCCCAGTTACTGTATGTGGAGCATGAAGAATTGCTATGCAAAAAATTATTTATTATAAATTCTAAAGTGATTTTATTCCACCTCTACTTTCCTTTATACTGGTTTTTCACACTGAGAAATGCAATAATTTAGCTGGTTGGAATATATGTTTTACTGCAGTATAGCATTTCTGGTAACAAAATATTATATTTCTTTATAGAGGTCCAAACATGTGACCAAAAAAGGGACAAGGGAAGGGGAAAGAGGGACAAGGGAAGGGGAAAGAGGGACAAGGGAAGGGGAAAGAGGGATAAAGAGGTTTGATCCCAAGATTAGGCATGCAGTGGTCAGAGTGGAAGGCAACAATAAATGCCATTCTGCCGCTATTTAAGTTAATATATGGGAGACGTAATTACCCCCAAAAATGTCCAACGGAATAGGCATTACTGTTTGATATTAGCCACTTTTTCCACGGTATTACTGCGCTAAGGGTCAAGGCTCAGGCTTGACTAAGTTCCTCTATGACACTTGACGGGCATGCTTGGCTTGGCTGCTGCACTGTTCATTTCCTCTCCCTCTCAAACCCCCCCCCCCCCCCCAAGGCCTTTTGTTTTTATTTACCTTCAAGACCCCCCCCCCTTTCTCTTTCCCCCCCAATTTCCAATTTTTCTGAGTTGGTATGCATATACTATCAGGTTTGATGTAAGCCAAAACATGTGATTTAACCCAAGTACAACCTGTCTGTTATTACTACAGTACTTTAGCATGCCTATGTGTTCTTTTTACTTGACCTGTACTAAGTGCAACATCTTAAAAAAAAAAAAAATTGGTTGCAAAGGCCTGGGTGGGGAGTTGTGGTCTAGGGTCCATTGGCTGTGTTAAATGTAAAGCTCACCCAAAATGCAGCAAAGAGGTAATTTATAAAAAAACAAAAAAGTAGAACAACAGTAGAGCTCATTCCAACACCAACTGGCTTTCATTTTTTCATTAAAACACAAAACCTGACTAGTTTGCTATATTCTACTCCAGTTTTTGCAAATAGGTTTTGTAAATCAGCTCAGTTGCTGGAAACTTTCCGTTAGAGTCCATTGTATGATGCACTGAGGTGAAAAGAATACATCATCTGCTTCCAGCTGTGCGACTATTATGGTTATGATTTTAAGTAGAATATCCATTTCACCTCTTATTCCTATTTAGCCACAGTGAATATCTTGAGGTCACACAAATTGTGAGACAGGAACCATGCTGAGAAGATTAATAGAACTTACAGGGACCTGTCTCACTGATGACACTCCCATCTTTAATTGAATGTATGCAACTCTTCAGGTGAATTCTCATTGCAAATTCATCTTTTTACAAACTCAGTTGCTGATGTCTTTTTGGTGGCAGAATTGACATGATTCTGTGTAACATGGAAATAAACATGTCAACTTCCTATATATATATATATATATATATATATATATATATATATATATATATATATATATATATATATATATATATATATATATATATGTATTATGTATGTAATAAATTGGTAAAGGTTTTTCCGCATCACTGCAAAGACTTGCGTTATGGCAAAAGCTAGATGTTCTACTTTTGTAGAAATTGTGTAGATAATAGGGATGATTCGCACTTCAATTCACATTTCAAAATGTATGCATTTTTTCACATTTCAAGTTTTTTTCATGTGTTTTTCAGGAGTACAGGATACTTCTTATATTTAAGTGCATGTGTTGTGTTTTTTATGCAGTTTTATTTATCATTATGGTAGATTTTTGTTTTTGTTTTTTAAATGCATCAACAATGCTGTTTGCAGGACTTTTAATACAAAAACTTTATTTAAAGTGGATGTAAACCCTCACATATACCCAGTGAAGTAAAGTGGATGTAAACCCTCACATATACCCAGTGAAGTGAACAGCCTCAGATGATACACAGGGATGAAACAAATCTCCCAACATAAGTTTTACTTGTATATCTGCTGTCTTCAGCATTATATATTCTTTAGAAAGTTCAGATTGTGTTAGGAGATTTTCTCTTCCTGTTCAGCACTGGAAGTGAAGTCTGGACATACAATCAAGACAGCTGATTGGAGAAAAGGCCCTCCACATAGGCAGAGAGTCTCAGAGCTGTGCTATGAATAGTTTAGCTCTCTTCTAATCTATTTATACCAACCTCCCCGGCACAAAATTCAGCCTGGTTTTATCTCAGTTGATGGAGAACATGACAGAAGTTATCATGCTCATAACAGAAGAACTGAGCAGGAGAAATCCACGGTACTTGCGTTGGGAGTGCTTTGAAGAGAGATAAGAAAAACACTGCAGATATTTGTGCCCAGCTCAAATTTCACGAATCAGGTTTACATCCATGTTAAGTGGTTTTAAACCCCTAAAATTAAAAATGAACAAAGTATATCCTTCTATAGTGTATACTTGCCTCAGTCTATATCACACACTGTAGATCCTGTCTGCACTCTCTTCTTTGCTATTTGCATGAGTCACTTCTGACAATTTTTCTCGACACAAGGCAATCCTTGGAGACCGGCACAACCACCATTCAGCAGCCTTGGCCGTGCATGTTTCCCTATGTGGAAGAGAGTGTGTCTAGTCCCTCCACTCGAGTCTCAGAGTACACTCAGCTCTATTCTGTGCAGTGTGGAAAGTGTTATTTCTCAGATTGCCTCCTGCAAGCTGAGAAATACCCTTTGATCTGTGTGCTTCTGTGCTCTGAAAAAAAGAAGGCTTTATACAAACAAATACAGTTTATGTAAGATAATTTACTTCATCTCTGTGTGTCAGCTGATGCCAGTAACTTTAGTGGGCTTGTGCAAAGGTTTCTTATCAATTTAACATGCAGAGATTGGAAGAGTATAGTTGTATAGTTACATAGCTAGTCAGCTTTTAAAAAAGACATTTGTCCATCAAGTAAAAAAATATCTAAACCCACAGTTGTTCAAGAGGAAGGAAAATAGGCCCTTATACAATGTGATTCCATTTTCTGCTATAAGTAGGACATGACTTCCTATTTAAAAAAAAAAGTAATTGAATACTCCCTGGGTCAACATTCTGCAGCGTTACTTCATATAAACATTAGTAGCCCTTGATAAATTCTTTAAAGAGGAAGTAATCCCTGATGGGTTTTACTTTCTCTGTGTTCCCCTTTAAAGTAAAGCATAATGGGCTAGTATGCATCACATACTAGCCCATTATGTGCCACTTACCTGAAAACAAAGCCCCCTGCTGTCTCCACCCCCAGCTC
This sequence comes from Lithobates pipiens, assembly GCF_037356315.1. Taxonomy (NCBI): domain Eukaryota; kingdom Metazoa; phylum Chordata; class Amphibia; order Anura; family Ranidae; genus Lithobates; species Lithobates pipiens. The sequence goes on along the minus strand of NW_027507718.1, from coordinate 352,803,826 downwards.
TAAGCCCCTTCTATAGCTGAGAAGGTCATGTGATCACTTATTAAAAAATAAATGAAATGTTCTGCCTTGCATTTATATTTTAAACTGAATGGGTTGCTTTACAAGGCGAGGGTTCACATTTACAGTGCTTTAAGTATGTATTAGCCATGCAAAGGCCATCACCTTTCTTCAAAATCTACTTACATTTTCTGCACAGATCTAATGGGATTTAAAAGGAACAATCAGAAAATACAAAAAGACAAAAAGTGCTTCTTTTATATAATAATAAAAAAAAACTAGCAATGTTAGAAAAAAAACTAATTTTTTTTTGTAAAAGGAGGAGTGCGAAGCAGATTACTGAAAACTGTAATGAAATAGGCAGCATTAGAACAATTTATATATGTAATGTACTTTGGATGTAGTGCTCCAGATTAAAGGAAGAGCCTTTTTCCAGGGAATAATCACACTTCCAGATGGATGTACTAGAGTGCCCTCTTGTGGTACTTTACTAAAAATGAATGAGAAAATATTCACAGAATATGTTATGCATTCAGAGAAATGTGAAGTCGCACTAAACATTTTCCAGGTAACAAAATGTGGCTTTTGCAATGCAGTTTTACAAGCTTCAGAAAATGAAAAATAAAATGAATTCAGTTCCAATCCAGGCCAGTACACAAGGTTTGTTAAGTAGGGCATTTATAATCACAAAATTAACCACCATTTTATCAGGGGCATTGTTGGTTGACGTAGAATTCTTTCGCGACATTGGCAATGACTGTGAATGTAAAATGACAAAACTAGTGTAGAGCAACCAATATATGATCGAAAAAACAAAGTCCCAATTTTGTGAAAATCCCACCGTTGTACAACTCTGGGTGATAGTTTATAAAAATATAAAAATATATTAATTCCATCTGGAATTGTGATAAGATTCCCTGGAAAAAGGATCTTCTATTACATATATAAATTGTTCTAATGCTGCCTATTTCATTATAGTTTTCAGTAATCTGCTTCGCACTCCTCCTTTTACAAAAAATAAAATAAAACATTTTCTAACATTTAACACTTTTTTTTTTAATTAGAATTTTAGAATTTTTACATAACAGAAGCATTTTTTTGTCTTTTTGTATTTTCTGATTGTTCCTTTTAGATCCCATTAGACCTGTGCAGAAATTGTAAGCAAAATTTGAAGAAAGGAGATGGATGGCCTTTGCATGGCTAATAGAAATACATACTTAAAGCACTGTAAATGTGAACCCTCGCCTTGTAAAGCAACCCATTCAGTTTAAAATAGAAATGAAAGGCAGATCATTTGTGAATAGTGATGGACGAACTTCCGACGGGACGTTTCGCGAAAGCGAAATGCGAACGGACCCAAACGTTCGCGAAACCGAACGTTCGCCGCGGGCCCCATTGACTTCAATGGGAGGCGAACTTTGCAAACCTTCATGTCGAATTTGCGGCCACGTGGTAATTATTAGGGGGTAAAACGTAGTCCCACCATCTGGACAATGACATAATACATGTATGAGGTGAATTTGGGATCGATAACTACAAGCATTTTTATTTTATTTGGGAAATTGTTCTAACAATTCAGGACTATGGAGCTAATGAAGGCAATGGAGGAGAGGGAAGGTCAGGGACCAGGGTAGGCAAAGAAGAGGGTGCAGGAGATGATCACCAGCAGCGTGACATACCGGAATGACACATGCACCGTGATAGAGGCATCTGACAGCAGCACCGTAATACAGAGCACTGACAGCAGCACCGTGACATACAGCGCTGACAGCAGCACCGTGACATACAGCGCTGACAGCAGCACCGTGACATACAGCGCTGACAGCAGCACCGTGACATACAGCGCTGACAGCAGCACCGTGACATACAGCGCTGACAGCAGCACCGTGACATACAGCACTGACAGCAGCACCGTAAGCAGCCCCAGGAGGAAGTCAGCACAGCACAGGGATGGTGTGATCCCCTCATAATAAGAACCCCCAGGAGGAAGTCAGCACAGCACAGGGATAGTGTGATCCCTTCATAATAAGAACCCCCAGGAGGAAGTCAGCACAGCACAGGGATATCATAAGCAGCCCCAGTAGAAATATGACACCGCTCAACCTCTTCAAAGAGGAGGGTAGGGGCATATAGTACGGTGTGCTTTTTTGGGTCAAGGAAGTGAGCAGACTGTACGTCAGTCCCTATACCGCTGAAGGACTGCTGCAGTATAGGGCAGCGGTCAGCAGTGGTGCACGTCAACCCTATCTATTGTGGACCTATAGCGGTCCTTACAGAACAGCAGACTGTACCGCACTCAAGCCTATGTACCGTAGCACCCTATACCAAGTTACCAGTCCTTATAAGAACTTTTGTGGACCAAGCAGGTTGTGTATTAGTGTTTAGCAGACTGTACGTCAGTCCCTATACCGCTGAAGGACTGCTGCAGTATAGGGCAGCGGTCAGCAGTGGTGCACGTCAACCCTATCTATTGTGGACCGATAGCGGTCCTTACAGAACAGCAGACTGTACCGCACTCAAGCCTATGTACCGTAGCACCCTATACCAAGTTACCAGTCCTTATAAGAACTTTTGTGGACCAAGCAGGTTGTGTATTAGTGTTTAGCAGACTGTACGTCAGTCCCTATACCGCTGAAGGACTTCTGCAGTATAGGGCAGCGGTCAGCAGTGGTGCACGTCAACCCTATCTATTGTGGACCGATAGCGGTCCTTACAGAACAGCAGACTGTACCGCACTCAAGCCTATGTACCGTAGCACCCTATACCAAGTTACCAGTCCTTATAAGAACTTTTGTGGAACAAGCAGGTTGTGTGTTAGTGATTAGCAGACTGTACGTCAGTCCCTATACCGCTGAAGGACTGCTGCAGTATAGGGCAGCGGTCAGCAGTGGTGCACGTCAACCCTATCTATTGTGGACCGATAGCGGTCCTTACAGAACAGCAGACTGTACCGCACTCAAGCCTATGTACCGTAGCACCCTATACCAAGTTACCAGTCCTTATAAGAACTTTTGTGGACCAAGCAGGTTGTGTATTAGTGTTTAGCAGACTGTACGTCAGTCCCTATACCGCTGAAGGACTGCTGCAGTATAGGGCAGCGGTCAGCAGTGGTGCACGTCAACCCTATCTATTGTGGACCGATAGCGGTCCTTACAGAACAGCAGACTGTACCGCACTCAAGCCTATGTACCGTAGCACCCTATACCAAGTTACCAGTCCTTATAAGAACTTTTGTGGAACAAGCAGGTTGTGTGTTAGTGATTAGCAGACTGTACGTCAGTCCCTATACCGCTGAAGGACTGCTGCAGTATAGGGCAGCGGTCAGCAGTGGTGCACGTCAACCCTATCTATTGTGGACCGATAGCGGTCCTTACAGAACAGCAGACTGTACCGCACTCAAGCCTATGTACCGTAGCACCCTATACCAAGTTACCAGTCCTTATAAGAACTTTTGTGGAACAAGTGAGTTGTGAATGTTTAGCAGACTGCAGCAGAAGGGCAGCAGTCAAGTATAATATCCTTTCTATATTTGGAAGAAAGAATATTATACATGTACAAGCCTATTACTGTACCACTGATACCAGTCCTGAAAAGAACCTTTGTGGAACTAATAATAACAGCAAGTCTTTAAAATTACCCTCACTGCCTGACAACACTGCTTCCTTCCTGTCCCTATACAAATTGGCAAAAAAAGAGAACGATTAGTGGTTACTGGAACAGCTCTTTTGTGGACCTTGATAGTAACAGCTAATGATGATGATGATGATGATGATGATGAAAGACTAATCTGGCTGTCCCTGTAGCATACACCGTCCTTTCCCTTTCTCTAAACTAACAAAAGACACTCAGGCTGCTGCAAGAATCAGCAGCACAGCAAACCTATCAACACCTAACACCTATACCAGTCCTGAAAAGAACTTTTGTGTACCAAATAGCTAGTGGTTTATCTCTCCCTACTCCACACAGGAACCTGTCCCTATCGTAACAGAAGAAAGAATGTAAAATGGCCACCGGATCGGGTGTATTTATAGGTTAGGGGGAATGTCCAAGTGTCCATGTGCTGTCATGTCTCAATTGGCTGTCCTGTATCACATGATAAACGTGTCACCAAAGGTTAAAGTTCTTGTATACATTAAACACGTAAGTCCGCCGCGGCGAACGACGGAAAAAGGCGTTCGAACGTGCGGACCGCGAATGTCGGAAATTCGCCGCGAAACGACCGCCGGGCGAAACGTTCGTCCATCACTATTTGTGAATAGATATAAAACATCCACATGACCTTCTCAGCTATGGAAGGGGCTTAGAGCTGGGGGTGGAGACAGCAGGGGGCTGTCAGCAAGAGGCTGAGTAGTACACTGATCCTCCTAGTTAATGGTTAAGCAGGGGGAGACTGGGAGGTTTGTCAGCACAAAGCTTACTGTTGGAGGATAGACAGACTGAAATAGGAAACAGGGGGACTGGAAGGATCACCAGGAATTTCACAAAAAGAAAGCAATACAAAGAGAATAGGATATGTTTTAAAACAAGTAAATGGTACAATGGCGACACATATAATAATAAAAGCAAATGGAATTAGTAACCCTACCCCACTTTATCCAAAATTAGAATTGGAGTAAGCTGGAGTTATGAGTTAAAACGGGAGTCAGCCGGGAGTCCGCCATTTTTTTTTTAAAAGCCAGCAGCTACAAATACTGCAGCAGCTGACTTTTAAAATAATGACACTTACCCGCCCAGCGCGCCCGCGATGTCGGCACCCGAAGCCAATCTCTCGATCGTCTCTCGGGTGCTGCCGCTGCCTTCTTGGGTATGGGAATCAGGAAGTGGAGCCTTTCGGCTTCATTTCCCGGTTCCCTACTGCGCATGCGCGAGTCGCGCTGCGCAATAAGGATGGTCCCCGATGTCTCTGGGATCCGTGTGTTTCCCAGCAGGCAGCGGGGGACCTTCGGAAAGGTGCATAGATTCTGTGGAAAGGGGCGTACCTTCTGCAGAATCTACGCCGGAAGTGGGTGCAGATACCTGTACTGTACAGGTACCTGCACCCCCCTCCCCCCTGAAGGGTGCCAATTGTGGCGCCTGAGGGGGGGAGGGTTCCAATGAGCGGAAGGTCCACTTTAGGGTGGACCTCCGCTTTAAAGTGGTTGTATACCCCCAATGTGGAAGTTGTACTTATAGGTAATGTGAACAATGTGCTGTGTGCAGGGAGGTGTGTCTCTTCCCTCCAATCATCTCTCAGAGCTCTCCTCACTGAGCTCTGCACAGTGTAACTTTACCCCTCTGCCCCCTTTTTTCTGCCAGCTCAGACAATCTTTATAAATTCTGGACTTTGAATAGATGGAGAGAAGAGAAGATGCAGATAAACAGGTACAACTTGTGTAGGAGGATTTGTTTAATCTCTGTGTATCACCTGAGGCCAGTTACTTCACTGAGTATATGTAAGGGTTTACAACCACTTTAAAAAGTTAACTAGATTCAACCAATGTATGGCATGTCAATCTATTTCTCATGTAGAAATGGTCTTTAGCAATTAATATATCATAATAAATTAAATTAATAAAAGTATGAATTTATTATAACAAGACCATATCCTGTTAGATGATGACACCTTCAGTGAGTGATACTCCTAATTCTTAACCACTTGAAAACTGGGCACTTAAACCCCCCTCGTGACCAGACCAATTTTCAGCTTTCAGTGCTCTCACACTTTGAATGACACTCAGTCACCTAATACTGTACCCAAATGATTTTTTTGTCCTTTTCTTCATACAAATAGAGCTTTATTTTGGTGGTATTTGATCACCTCTGGGTTTTTTATTTTTTGCACTATAAATTAAAAGACAGAAAATTTCGAAAAAAAAACGCATGCTTCTTAGTTTCTTTGATAAAATTTTGCAAATTGTTAATTTTTCTTCATAAATTTTGGCCACAATTTATACTGCTACATATCTTTGGTAAAAATAACCCAAATTAGTGGATATTATTTGGTCTTTGTGAAAGTTAGAGAGTTTACAAGCTGTGGTGCAAATCATAAAAAAATGTATCACACCTGATGTACTGGTACTGACATTTCTTACGACCCGAACAAGCCAGGGAAGTACAAATACCCCCCAAATGAACCTTTTTTTGAAAGTAGATATTCCAAGGTATTTAGTAAGATGCATGGTGAGGTTTTTTATGTTGTCATTTTTTCCCACAATTCTTTGCAAAATTAAGATTTTTTTCCACAAATTGTCATTGTAATAGGTTATTTCTCTCACATGGCATGTGTATACCACAAATGGTGCCCCAAAATACATTCTGATACTCCTCCTGAGTATTACGATACCACACGTGTGGGACTTTTGCACAGCCTGGCCACTTAGAGAGGCTCAACATTCAGGGATCACCGTCACGGGTTCTTGGAGCCTAAATTACACATCTAACTTGTTGACTACCTATCACACTTTTGAAGGCACTGGAGCACCAGGACAATGACACGTGACACTGACGTGGCACTGATGACAGATTGCACTAATACGTGGCACTGATGAGACGTGGCACTGATGACAGATGGCACTGATATGTGGCACTGATGACAGATGGCACTAATACGTGGCACTGATGACAGGGGGCACTAATAATTGGCACTGATGACACGTGACACTGATGACAGATGGCACTGATAACAGATGGCACTTGACACTGACAGGTGGCACTGATGACACATGACACTGATGACAAATGGCACTAATGGGTGGCACTGATGACAGATAGAACTTCTATGTTGCACTGGGGACAGATGGCACTGACAGGTGCCACTGGGGACAGATGATACTGACAGGTACTGTGGGCACTTTATTTTCCCTTTTTTATTTTCTTACACTGATGCTGCAGCCGTTCACTCTCCCTCCTCACATACTGTCTCTGAGATCATCTCTCATTGGACACTCAGGACCAGTGCTATGAATAAAACGAATCATTGTAAGCACCCCATCAGTGTTAAATGATTTGTCTCACATATTAGTGCCATCTGTCATCAGTGACACATCAGTGTCACGTGTCATTTTTCTCATCATTCCAATTTTTGCTGAGCAGTTTGGTGTACTAAAGAAAGCTGGAAAATAAACTGGCCGGATCACCAGGTGCAAATAAAGGATAAAAAAAAGCTTAAAAAAAAAAAAAGTGCAGCCACCACATCTAAGAATTAAAGAACTGCAAAAATAAGACAATTTTGTTTTTGAATTTAATACTGCTTTAATAACAAGTGACTAACAGAGCTCTATAGTTGTTTACTTTTCCCATACCTATGGGACTCTGTTATCTGACATTGTTTTATACTGTCATAAGCTGGGAGGCAGTATGTGCTGAAAATGCAGTAACAGATTTCAGATGACCGCTGATAAACTGAACAATCAGTTGCAAGACCAACAGTGGCAAACAATCCACCCATGAACAGAATTACTTTTACAATAGTGAATATGCATTCGCTATTGTCACACAACTAGGCGGGCTTCGGGCACAGTGCTCTACGCTCCAAGCCCACCCTTTTTCCGAAGCCTATTAGAGCCTCTGGCTCTAATCATGTGCTTCAAAAACAAACAAAAGGTGTAGCTACCCTGGGCCCATCATTGTTGTGGGGCCCAAAGCAGCTGCCTGATACTTGCCAACTACCCCAGTTTAAATTCCTTTGTCTCTTGAAGTATATTGTGTCCCGATATCTCAGTGGGAAGTTCTGTTACTAATGCTGCCCAAGTCTGCCCTATAGGCATGTACAGATGACTCATCTGCAGACCCTGTGTTTACATGTAAATAACCTGCATTAATATATAAATATAGACAGCATTAATATGCAAATAGCCACGGATCAGCAGCATTGATATGTAAATAGCCACAGACTGGCAGTAACCTCTAGCAACAAATCAGTGAACAGTAATAATGTGTAGTAACCTCTAGTGACCAATTAGTGAGTGGTAAGGCTGTCCAGCAACCTCTAGCAACCAATCAGTGAGCAGTATTGATGTACAGTAATCTCTAACAACCAATCAACAAGCAGAAGTCATGTGCTGTAACCTGTAGCAAATAATCAGTGAGCCACAATGTGTGCTGCAAACTCTAGTAGCCAGTCAGTGATCGGTAATGATACCTCTGGCAACAAATCGCTATCGCTGCATGATCTGATTTAATAAACTGATTTTGAGTCTAGCTGCTATTTATTTTATGCCTCAGAGCAGGTAGAGAGCAAAATTGCATTGGGGTGGCCCAAAATGTTTGCCCAGGGTCCAATCAACATTAAAGACGGACCTGGGGTGAGCTGCATAGAGAGTGCAGAGTTCAGCCTTCTTCCACAGCCACTTACTGCTGCATCCCCCATCCACATCTCACTTTCACCCTTCTTCAGCTCTGACTTCTCCATATAAGCCGCCCTCCCATCTTCTCCCTTCCTCTTAAAAGTTCCACCATTGTCCACATGTCTTACTTTTGTTGCTGTATTAGGCTGGAGCACCCAACCGGCTCTAGTGCTTTTCGCACACTGCAGGTGGCTTTACCTTTCTAATTTGCAGAGAGATTAGATCATCCAGTGGGGATGTTGGGATCTGCACTGCACCTCCTTTGTCCACATCCTGCATTTAATGGGAGGCACTCAGGAGAACAGATCTGTGGGAACCGGTGGGAGACAAGCTGTCACTTCTAAACACAGGAATCGGACTTGTGTTTACAAGTGATAATGTTAGGCAGGGAGTAGGGGGCCTGAGCCAGAGGTGGTGGAACTGAGTTCCACCAAATTCAGGCTGAAAAAAAGCCCCGCATGCCTAATAAAAATGTATAGGGGTTCACAGGAGGTCAGACAGTGTCACAGCAGGTACAGCAGTGGGGGCTCTGTGTGTGGGGTTTTCTGTGGTAAAACCAACAGACCCAATCTTCGCCCTTCACTGTGGGTTCCATTTAACAAACCTTCAGGAGCTAGGGAGCCTCTGGAAACCCACAATCCTGGACCTGTAATAGCACCACCGCCAGTAAAACTTTATGGCCTTAATACCAAAAGTACTGGATCCCAGGGTCCAGCTCTCTAAAAAGAGATTCATTTACACTCGCCTACCTCCGATCCGCTAAACAAAATGGAAAGGGATCTGTTCCCCTCCATCAAGCGGATCGGATTGGGGGACAGTTGGGTATAAATGGACAGCCAGTTTGTTTACACCAGCCATCCTTAGAGCAGAGTGGGCTGTGTCCGTGTCCTCTCTGCATAAGCTGGGTAGACACGAATCTATCATCTGCCCATGCCGCTCAGTGGGGGATCAGTGGACAGATCCCCCGCTGAACAAGTGGATTCTACTCCGTGTGAAAGAAGCCTTAATAACAAACAGCAACACAACACACGGGCAGTAGTTGTTATGGATGATATGTTTTTTTAAATGCAACTCTATGGTGCATCTCTGTTTTACTTCTCCCTGTGTGGTGTTTCCTGTTCCTTCTGGTTCATTCAGTAAACATGGCTTCTGTACAGTAATGGCTTGTGCTGTCTCTTTACATATATCACATCAAACATAATGTCAGAAGATTTCTGGATCTACACACTTGATGCTGAGAACCTGCTAGCCTTGATGTGAGTGTTCTTGGAACTGATTGTACCTCCTTTCAATTGCTGTCCTGTCCTGGATGCTGAGTATTTGCAGCAAGGAAAACAGCATCATGGCAGCTAACAGCATTCCACTGCCTGAGGCAATGAGAGTAAGTGGAGATGCCAGCAGTAACTGGGACAATTTCAGGGCAGAGTTTGAGGACCACTCCCTAGCCATAGGGTTAAATGAGAAGCCTGCAGCAGTGCAAGCAGCCACACTGAGAAGGGCGATGGGCAGTGAATGCCTCCATGTTTACAAGCATAATCTGAACCTCACAGAGGAGCAAAAGAGTGACACAAAAACCATTCAGGATGCATTAGAAGCTTTCTTCAGACCCTCTAAAATGTCATATATGAAAGATATATATTTGGCTGCTGTAAGCAAGAAGACTGTGAATTAATAGACAGGTTTGTCACATGCCTAAGAGAAAAAGCTGCAAGCTGTGAGTATGGCTCTCTGAGAGATGAACTTATTTGTGATAAAATAGTTTTGGGTATCACCAGTGAAAGCACACAGTGCCACCTATTGAGGAAACATGATTTAGATCTACAAACAGCAATTAAGATATGTTGCACTGCAGAACTTACTGACAAACATATGCAAGCAATGTAGCAGGATAAATTGATTGACAATATCAATGCAGCCTGTAAACAATAGCAAAGCTTAAAAAAACACCAGCATAAGTTTCAGCACAAGAGTACCCTACACAACTCATCATGCAACTATTGCAGCAATGTGTATGTACAAGAGAAAGAAAAGTGTCCTGCATATGGGGAAATCTGTACTGCATGTGGTAAACCAAATCACTTTGCAAGAGTGTGCCTCTCCAGTAAAATGGAAGCAAGGAAGCTGCACACAATTGAGCAAATGTCAGATCCAGAGGACGCACACCTGCTTAGCACAAATATGGTTTACTCCTCAGAATGCATTGGTGCTGTAAACACAAAGGGCAAAAAAATGGTTTGTAAACCTCAGATTAAACAATATAATTCAACCCTGCCAGCTGGACTCAGGTGCAACATGTGATGTCATGAGTAGGGATGAGCTTCGAGTTCGAGTCGAACTCATGTTCTACTCGAACATTGCCTGTTCGCCTGTTCAGCGAACAGTGAACAATTTGGGCTGTTCGCAGCAAATTCGAAAAGCCGGAACACCCTATACAAGTCTCATTTTAAAGGGTAATATGCAGATTACTGTCCTAAAAAGTGTTTGGGGACCCGGGTCCTGCCCCAGGGGTCATGGATCAATGCAAAAAAAAGTTTTAAAAACGTCCGTTTTTTCAGGAGCAGTGATTTTAATAATGATTAAAGTGAAACAATAAAAGTGTAATATTCCTTTAAATTTCGTAGCTGGGGGGTATCTATAGTATGCCTGTGAAGGGGCGCATGTTTCTGGTGCTTAGAACTGTCGCTGCACAAAGTGTCATTTGTGCAGGAAAAAAAGTCCTTTAAAATCACTTGCGGCTAAATTGTCGGGTCTCCGTAATACAGAGAACACTCAATGAGTGTTCTCTGTATTAGCCGACAATTCATTCATTCATTGATTAAAAAAAAAAAAAAAAAAAAAAAAGCGTGGGGGTTCCCCTAAATTCAATTACCAGGCCCTTCAGGTCTGACATGGATATTAAGGGGAACCCGTGTCAAATTTTAAAAAAAAATTGACGTGGGGGTCCCCCTAAAAATCCATATCAGACCCTTTATCCGAGCACGCAACCTGGCAGGCCGCAGGAAAAGAGGGGGGACGAGAGAGCGGCCCCCCCTCCCTCCTGAACCGTACCAGGCCACATACCCTCAACATTGGGAGGATGCTTTGGGGGTCTGTGACCCCTCAAAGCACCTTGTCCCCATGTTGATAAGGACAAGGGCCTCATCCTCACAACCCTGGCCGTTGGTTGTGAGGGTCTGCGGGCGGGGGGCTTATCAGAATCTGGAAGCCCCCTTTAACAAGGGGACCCCCATATCCCAGCCCCCCCCTGTTTGAAATGGTAAGGGGGTACAAAAGTACCCCTACCATTTCACAAAGAAGGTGTCAAAATGGTTAAATAAGACAAACACACTTTTGAAAAATTCCTTTATTAAAAATGAAAAAAAAAAAAAAAGATTCCAGCGGTGCTAATCCACTCTTGCTATCCAGCGACGGATCTCCGGGGTCCAGCGATGGATGATCATATCCAGTGACGGGGGAATCTCTCAGTCCAGCGCTGTCCATACATCCTTCTTCTGTCTCCTCTCCGTAGACACTGCAGAGAGCACAGCGCTGACGTTTCTTATATTGGGAGGGCGGGGCCACCCGTCACCTGACCCCGCCCCTCTGACGCTGGAGAGGGAAGCCAGGGGTTCCCCAGTGACGTGTGGGTGAGCCCGCCCCCTCTGATGTAACGCACTTGTGAAATGGTAGGGGTACTTTTGTACCCCCTTACCATTTCAAACAGGGGGGGGGGGGCGGGATCTGGGGGTCCCCTTGTTAAAGGGGGCTTCCATATTCTGATAAGCCCCCCGCCCGCAGACCCTCACAACCAACGGCCAGGGTTGTGAGGATGAGGCCCTTGTCCTTATCAACATGGGGACAAGGTGCTTTGAGGGGTCACAGACCCCCAAAGCATCCTCCCAATGTTGAGGGTATGTGGCCTGGTACGGTTCAGGAGGGAGGGGGGGCCGCTCTCTCGTCCCCCCCTCTTTTCCTGCGGCCTGCCAGGTTGCGTGCTCGGATAAAGGGTCTGATATGGATTTTTAGGGGGACCCCCACGTCAATTTTTTTAAAAAATTTGATGCGGGGTTCACCTTAATATCCATATCAGACCTGAAGGGTCTGGTATGGATATTTGGGGGGACCCCCACGTCAATTATTTTTTTTTATTTGACACGGGTTCCCCTTAATATCCATGTCAGACCTGAAGGGCCTGGTAATTGAATTTAGGGGAACCCCCACGCTTTTTTTTTTTTTTTTTTTTTTTTTTTTTTAATCAATGAATGAATGAATTGTCGGCTAATACAGAGAACACTCATTGAGTGTTCTCTGTATTACGGAGACCCGACAATTTAGCCGCAAGTGATTTTAAAAGACTTTTTTTCCTGCACAAATGACACTTTGTGCAGCGACAGTTCTAAGCACCAGAAACATGCGCCCCTTCACAGGCATACTATAGATACCCCCCAGCTACGAAATTTAAAGGAATATTACACTTTTATTGTTTCACTTTAATCATTATTAAAATCACTGCTCCTGAAAAAACGGCCGTTTTTAAAACTTTTTTTTGCATTGATCAATGTCCCCTGGGGCAGGACCCGGGTCCCCAAACACTTTTTAGGACAGTAACTTGCATATTACCCTTTAAAATGAGCACTTTAGATTGTGAACGTTCAAATCCCATAGACTTTAATAGGGTTCTAAAGTTCACACGAAGTTTAGGTCTGTTCGCAGGTTCTGGTGCGAACCGAACAGGGGGGTGTTCGGCTCATCCCTAGTCATGAGTATAAAGGACAAAATGAAACTGGCACCCAGAGCACCCCTTCAGCCTAGTAGCACCAAACTAAAGTTGTATTCGGGGGAACTAATGGAATCATTGGGGCTATTCCAAACAGAATGCAGCATACGTGATTGTATACACAAACTGAACTTTGAGATTGTTGACGCCGACCTGAAATCGCTATTATCGGGTTCAACATGTGAGCACCTTGGATTGATGATGTTCATCATTCCGTATATAAAGTGAGAAAAAACCGCGCTATCCACAAACAAATAAATAATAGCTGCCAGCACCGCAGACTTACTGCAACAAACAAAATGGTGAAATAATAAAAAAGGTGCAGCGCTTAGATTATGACAATATCTATATAATCTTTTACCAGTGTAAATAATATAATCAACTTTAATAGTGAAAAAAACTCTGCATAAATGAACACTATTAATGATTCTATGTTTTAGACAACACTATATCCAAATATACAAAAAAATTGATATACGTATATCCACCAAGGTGAACGTGTTAAGAGTCCATAAGTGAAACAATATGGTGACAAAGTGCAATATCTTGAGAAGTTACAGTGACTTCAGTGAATACTTTGCAGAAATCCACCACCACTTGAGAGGAGGCTTACCAGATGTAATGGACCCAGTTAAGTATATACCTAGTGAGTCACACGAGTTTATTGATGTAAATCCACACGAAAAAACAGCTGGCAAAACTTGTAACTTCTCATGGGTACCAGAGTAGACAGAGAGATGACCCAAAAATAGATGAAATGGCTATCTACATTTTGGGGTGACTGAGGACAGAGATTCTTCAACGTATATTATAGGCCAAAAAGAAGAAAATAAAGCCTCATAGTGAAATACCGTTTAAAACTTTTATTAACATTAAAAGCATGAATGGGTACTCACATATTACAGGCAAATACAAGCATGGAAATAAATTCACGCTTTTAATGTTAATAAAAGTTTTAAACGGTATTTCACTATGAGGCTGTATTTTCTTCTTTTTGACCTATAATATGAGGGCCAATAGCTGATTATATTCTTATAGTTGGCTGTGGTAATACAGATGAGGAGGCTGAGCATGACCATGATGAAAAGTTAATAGTGCTACTGGATCATTGTAGGCAGGTGATGCTGAGGCTTAGTGTAAAGAAATTGCAGTTCAAGGTGGAAGAAAAACGTTTCTATGGACATATCCTGTTTACACAAGGCTTAAAAGCTGACCCGGATAAAATTAAAGCCATTATAGACATGCCACAGCCTACTGATGCCAAAGTGGTACAGAGATTTATTGGCTTTGTTACATACCTAGCAAAATTCCTGCCATACTTATCTGAGGTGTGTGATGCCGCATACACACAACCACATTTTTTGACGGACTAGGTCCGACGGTCTTCCAGACGGACTTTCCGAATGAGCCATTAAGATGACTTTTGGATAAAGATGCAGTTTGGTACTGGCTTCCCAAGCATGACCGTAGACTAGAGTATATAAAATGATTGGTCACCTCTGCCCCAGTGTTGAAATACTATGATGTCGCAAATCCCTTTATGGGCAGGACTCAATTACAGCTGAAACTGATTACAAACCTCTGATAGCCATATTAAAAAAGCCCCTTTTGTGTGCTCCCAAGCATTTGCAGAGCATGATGCTTACATTGCAGCATTACAACCTCAATGTTGTCTACAAGCCAGGATGTGAAATATATATCAGCGATACCCTGAGCAGAGCTATGGTGTACTCTGTTGTACTTCTTCCTGTGTGGTGTTTCCTGTTCCTGCTGGTTCATTCAGTAAACATGGCTTCTGTATAGTAATGGCTTGTGCTGTCTTTTTACATATATCACTTCAAACAGTAGTCAGCAGGTGCTCTATCATGGCTAGCTCTGTCACAGTGTGTCACAGGACATGGCTGTTGGGTGCTGACATTGTTAACTTATCACCAATAAGTTAACAAAATCAGCACCCAACAGCCATGTTATGTGACACAATGTGACAGAGAACCTGCTGCCTGTGTGTTATAGATGGTGACATTATAGGAATGTACACATAGCTCCCAACTGTCCCTGATTTTGAGGGACTGTCCCTGATTTGGAGCAATGTCCCTCTGTCCCTCTTTCCTCCTCATTTGTCCCTCATTTTGGTCTGATTTATATAGTTTTATATAAAATTTCATTTTTATTTTTCAAAAAGTGTTTCCCAGTGCAAAACTCTTCATCCAAACTCTAAATTGCTGCATTTGTCAATTTTAAAAACCAATATAAAGGACTACTGGTGGTAAAAAAAAAGCACTTGTGGATTTAATTAACCCTTTTTTTTGGTTATGCCCCTTTAAGGGGCGTGGCAGGGGCGTGTCCCTATGCCCACATACGTTTGCTAGTAGGTGTCCCTAATTCCCATCTCAAAATGTTGAGAGGTATGTGTACACAGTACAGTGCACATATATGTTTCACCCATCCCCAGCAGTAGCTATGAATTCCGGCTTCCTCCACGGCTTCTGGACCCTCTCAGCTGCCTGCCACCGCAGGCCTCACAGCCTCTTGCTCTCCATCCCTCATGGGCCGACTACTGACTAAATGGGGAGCTGAGCGGAGAAGACCACTCCTCCAGGGATGGAAACAGGCAGCCACAGCGGCAGACTGGCGCCCAAGACTTTAAGCAGTGCAGCTAGCACAGAATGCAATGTGCATGACCTTCCGGGAGGGGCCCGGAAGATAGAAATAATACACCCTCCTAAGATAGTAGGAGCGGCTGAGCGGGGGGGGGGGGTAGTTTAGAAAGCCGATTTGTTTGCTTTTCTATTCTGTGCTGTCTCTGAGGCTGCCCCCAACCCCTCCCCCTGCTGAGCTGAGCTCTGTACAACAGGGATCATCAGCGGCCCTGGTGGGGGCAAAGCAGTCTTTCTCCCTCTCTCTGTGTGGAACTCTTTCTGCAGCATAAGGGTGTTAATAAACACTGACAATGGTGCCACTAACACAGCACAAAGGTATTCATTAACTGCCACTGGTCATTAATGCATCAGTGACCCGTGGTAATACATGAACCCCTTAATGCTGCATATTACTAATAGCATTGTTAATTTTTTTTTTAAACAACCCCTGCTTACCTAGTGGTGTATTTAGCACATTTCAGATACCCACCCACCCAGCAGATCCAGCCTTGTCCAGCTGAGAACCTCTTCTCTTCTGGTAGTGCTTGGTCCCACACCACCATATTTTAATGTAATGTCAGATGATGATCTGTTCCAGATTCAGCTGACACACCTCACGATGATGCTTTCTTGGATGCCTCCTGGAATATGTAACATGCATATCCTAGAAGGTAAAGGGAGCACAGTGCAAATATTTTCATTAAAAAAAAAGAAAAGCTTGCTCTATATACAGAGAATCAGAGGAGGGCTACAACAGAGGAATAACGTTTTGTAGAGTGAAGAAGATTCTGGAGTTTAAGTGGTTCAATCTGAATAACACCTGTAGCTGCAGGCATCATTTGGATATCTTTTTTTTCTGCCGGCGATTTCCTGTCATGTAGAAATGATCATAGTGGCTGTTTATTGTTTTTACAGGTGGCGGGAGGGGACGTCACGGCCCCCTCTGGTGCTTCTACTGGCTGCGGCCTCAAACCAGATGGTCCCTGGTCATCTCTATGATCTTCGGAGACTGGGCGCGACATTATGTAAACACTGCCGTTTCCTCGGCTGGGAAGCTGAGATCTTTTTTATTTTTTATTTCAGGCTTTCCAGTTTCCAGCCTAGAGGCAAGATCTAGACCCCAGATCTCGCTGTAACGAGGACCTGTCATGCCCTAGTCCTATTAAAAAGGATGTGTAAATTCCTTGTAATAGGAATAAAAGTGATCAAAAGTAAAATAAACAATAATAAAAAAAAAATGAAACCGCCCCCGTCCACGCATGCAGAAGCGAACGCAAACGTATATTGTGCATATGTAAATGACGTTCAAACCATATATGTGAGGTATCCCCGCTAATGTTAGAGTGAGAGGAACAATTGTAACCCAATACCTCCTCTGTAATTCTATAAACAGGTAACCTGTAAAAAAAATTTAAAGCGTCGCCTATGGAGATTTTTAAGTACCGAAGTTTGGCGCCATTTCACGATTGTGTGCAATTTAAAAGTGTGACATGTTGGGTTATCTATTTACTCAATGTAACATCATCTTTCACAATATACAAAAAAATCGGGCTAACTTTAGTATTTCGTTTTTTTTTTGTAATTCATGAAACTGTCTTTTTTCCAAAAGAAAAAGCGTTTGAAAAATTACTACGGAAATACAGTGTGGCATAAAAAGTTGCAACGAACACCATTTTATTCCCTAGGTTCTCTGCTAAAAAAACATAAATAATGTTTAGGGGTTCTGAGTAATTTTTTTTAGCAAAACAATTATGATTTTTACATGTAGGAGAGGAGTGCCAGAATAGGCCCGGTATGGAAGTGGTTAAAATAGAATTCCAGCTTAAACCTAACTAGCTAGTAACTAAAATATTTAATTTGTTTTAACAAAAAATTTGTGTTTTCATTTTATTTCCATAAAAAGGCTCACGAAAATCATCAGCACCAAGCCCATGATGCTCTTAATCCAGCCCTGTGGAGGGAGGTGTGTTTCTTTACTTCAATCAGCTGTAACTGTACCTGCAGCCCTTTGTATCATCTGAGACTGTTCACTTCACTGGATATATGTAAGGGTTTACAACCACTTTAACCACCTCCTGCTTGCCGTATGGACTAATGACGGTGGGCGGGATGTTCTCTTGTTCTGGGACTGTCTTATGATGTCACCCCAGTCTCTCTCCCTGGGACACGGCGTAACCCCGATCTATGTAAAGAGCCAATGAGGAGTTTCTTTACCCATGTGATCAGCTGTGTCCAATCAGTGATGCCAATTTGTGCCCATCATTGATGTCAATCTGTGCCCATCAGTGATGCTAGTCAGTGCTACCTTTCAGTGCCCATCATTGCCTGGTCTTTAATGCCGCCTATCAGTGCCCGTTAGTGCCACCTATCAGTGCTGCATATCAGTGCCTTCTCATCAGTGTCCTTCAGTGATATCTCATCAGTGCCACCTATCAGCACACATCAGTAAAGGAGAAAAATGACTTATTTACAACATTTTCTGACAGAAACTAAGTATAGCTTTTTTTTTTTCATTTTTCAGTTGTTTTTTTTTTCGTTTTTATTAGCAAAAAAATAAAAACCCAGCAGTGATTAAATACCACCAAAGGAAAGCTCTATTTGTGAGAAGAAAAATCATGAGGATCTCATTTGTTTACAGTGCTGCATGACTGCGCAATTATCATTCAAACTGTGACAGCGCTAAAAGCTGAAAATTGGACTGGGCAGGAAAGGGGTGAAAGTGCCCAGTATTGAAGTGGTTAAGGCAAATGTTTTTGGTGGCAATCAAACTTTTTACATTGGTTGGAGAGGTGAAGCTCAACAACAGTGACAATTTGCAAATTTCTTGTGTCGTTAAGAGTGCTTCTGTTAGTTAAAAACCTGGGACTACATTTTATTAAAGTCCTTCTGCATAGAATAGAGTGCAGGGATCTCTGGGTAGTAGGGAGTAAAAAGAACAGTATTAAACACAGAGAAAGTACATTATTTTTATATAAATGCCTCTCTACCTTTATGGACATTGATCTCCAAGGACACGGGGTGTGCTATTAGGTTCAAAGACCTTAGATGGCCTCTTACCTCTTGTTCCAAGGCCTAAAGTCATTTTCTTACAAATAAAAAGGGGCCTAAATATATAATAACTCTCTCAATTCCTGTTTTACACAAAAATTAACTCTTCCTCTGCATTTCTCATACTGAACACTAGATGTCTCTATAGGTATATTGAATTGGCAGCACCATACAATATAACACTACCAAATATACACATACCTATGTCAAACTAACAAAAGAATGTTAACCGCTAGAATTCTTTGCTATTCAGCAAGGCACAAGGTTAAACATCTACGACCTTTTAGTTCTATATGACTTCCATCTAAAACGGTTTGTAACAAATAGGGCTTTCTGTAAAAGTAAAACTATGGAAATATTTGATTACTTTCATAAGGGCATCGCTAATATAAAGAAAAAGAAAAAAAAATATTGAGTGTGCACCAGTGGCAGTGCGTCCATAATTGTGCATGGGCACTGCCCCCTCTTTCCAGCCACCCCCTCTATCACCAATAGATAAATTCATGCATTGCATGAATCTATCCATGGCCGCCGCTGCCACCCCCTATCAGGCGACTGGCCCCTTTTTGGGCACCGGGCGCCTGAATTACAGTGGTGGGAGGTGCTTTTAAAGCACCTGATTAGAGCCATAGGCTCTAATAGGTGTCAAAGAAGGCAAATAGCGAGCGTTATGCTTGGCGCTTACAGTTCCCCCAGCTGTGTTGAATGAATATTCGCATTCCTAACACTGAACCGCCTCTCTGCCAGTCAGGGGCTCAGGTCTGTTACCCATCACCTGATTGGCTGAAATGACTGGCGCTGTGATTGGACGCCTATCAGTAGTCCCATCATAGGAGAAGACGGGAGAAGAAGACATCGAGGAGATCGCTTGTCGCTGTCACCTGCTGCCCCACCGAGTCAGGGTAAATGCTGGGCAGACAGTGGGCATGGTGGGGCACAGTTGGAGCATTCGATGGCACAGTGGGAGCATTTGATGGCACAGTGGCAGTGTTTGATGGCACAGTGGCTGCGTTTGATGGGCACAGTGAGGCTGCAATGGGTTTTTTTTCAAAAAATTTCAGTTTGTTTGCCCCCCCCCCCCAAATTTTTTTTTAGAAAGTAATGGGGCCGTGTCCAAGGTCACATCACAAACATACTTGAGCCCTTGCACTAACAATGACAGTTAGGGAAAGACCTTAGCGGTGTGGACTGGCTTATGAGACCCAAAGGGGACCGACACCTCTTCAGACGTCCCCGCCGGATCCTCAATTTAGAAGGTATCTTGCACCACTGTAAAGAGTGTGCCCACCAGTACTTTGTCATGCACAGCGAGGAATGCGGAGGATTCCTCCTCACTGTCTGAAGGATCAGGGCCGGCATCATCTGAGGGGGCCACACGCTACGGCGGAGCCTGACTCCGGATCAGAGTCCTCCCCAGAAGACAGAAGGGGTAGGGGACTTTTTTTTACCCACCTTACGCCCGCACTCCACTTCCACCCGGGAGATAAAGGATTCCAGGACTGCTGTCAAACTGTCCAGGGGAACAGCAGACCCAGAGGGACAAGCTGCCATCATGGGGTGTCTAGGGGAGGGGCCCCTGCTTCGGACACTATTCCCATACTTGACCGGACACCACCAGGGACCGAATGCCAACAAGGGAGAAAGAAATAGGAAACCACCCCCCCAGCTGCCGAAGACTGGGGGAACCCCAGAAGGACTCACAACCCTCATCCAAACCTCAGAGAAGCAGTGCTGTGCGCTGTCCGTCCTCCAGTAGATGGGATAAGCCACAAGGAGATCCGCGCTTGCGCCAGACTCCAGGTGTAACGTCCCGTCCCGTGCGAGGGCCAGCAGAAGTCTCCCCACAAGGCTAGAAGAAAATGGCCACCGGCCGCACTTCCGCAGACAGAGACAGAAGCCAGGAATGCCTAAGGACTAAGGCAAAAAGGCCAACGCAGCTATGAGAAAATGGCCGTGGCACCCGGCCCCAAATGGTGGCTGTTACTCGCGGAGGAAGACCCCACAAAGGTCAGGTAGGGGTTAAAAATGTCCTAGTGGCACCCAGCACTGACAGCTACCAGGCAGCGCAACAGGGGGCCAGGAGAAGATTCCCCAGAACCGACCACCCCAGGGAGTACCCAGCTGCTCCAAACCGTGCCCGGGCCGAGCTGGTAGAGCATGTACTTACCCATCCATCAGAGATTGTGGGTCACACTCCCAAGACAGATCCACCTCCCAGCTAAACAGAGTGACTGTCAGCCACGGTGACACTGTAACCCAGACATCAGGTGCCTGGTCATATGTGTCCCTGCAAGGCATCTAGCCCACCAGCCACCGGTCAAGAATGGGACTCGTTGCGGCCAACCCAGGGTGCAGCTCAGATCTGTGCGTGATCGGTGGACAGGCTGGGGAGACTACCAGGATCTATGATTTCCAGCCTGTCACCCAGCCCAGCAGTTGATTGCAGATGCAGATCAAAACTAATAAGAACAAAATAAATGGGGGCTCGGCCGGCAGGCGAGGAGTATGGCCGCGTTTTAGGAGAGCTCCGTCTTCTGCGGACACACCGGAGCACACTGCTGAACAGGCCCGGATTGGGACATAAAATAGGCCCGGGCATTCTAAGCTGAGCAGCCCATTAAAAAAAAAAAAAAAAAATTATAAATAATGGCAACCGGTTTCTCAATGTATTTTGGGGCCCCCCAACCGCTCTTAGACATTTAACATATAGCAGTAAGACTCAAAATCCGTTTACTGCAGAAGATCAGGCAGCAATTGCAATTGGTTGCCAGAGGATACAGCATATTATTACTGATCACTGACTGGTTGTTAGAGGTTACAACACATAATTTCTGCTTCCTCATTCATTGATGGAGGATACTGCACATTATTACTGCTCGCTGAGAAAAGTACGACAGGAGATGACCAGAGACTGCGGATCTAATACAGGAGATGACCAGAGACTGCGGATCTAATACAGGAGATGACCAGAGACTGCGGATCTAATACAGGAGATGACCAGAGACTGCGGATCTAATACAGGAGATGACCAGAGACTGCGGATCTAATACAGGTGATGACCAGAGACTGCAGATCTAATACAGGAGATGACCAGAGACTACAGATCTAATACAAGAGATGAACAGAGACTACAGATCTAATACAAGAGATGACCAGAGACTGCGGATCTATTACAGGAGATGACCAGAGACTGCGGATCTATTACAGCAGATAACCAGAGACTACAGATCTAATACAAGAGATGACCAGAGACTGCGGATCTATTACAGGAGATGACCAGAGACTGCGGATCTATTACAGCAGATAACCAGAGACTACAGATCTAATACAAGAGATGACCAGAGACTGCGGATCTATTACAGGAGATGACCAGAGACTGCGAATCTATTATCGGAGATGACCAGAGACTGCGGATCTAATACAGGAGATGACCAGAGACTGCGGATCTATTACAGGAGATGACCAGAGACTGAGGATTTAATACAGGAGATGACCAGAGACTGCGGATTTAATACAGGAGATGACCAGAGACTGCGGATCTATTACAGGAGATGACCAGAGACTGCGGATTTAATACAGGAGATGTCCAGAGACTGCGGATTTAATACAGGAGATGACCAGAGACTGCGGATTTAATACAGGAGATGACCAGAGACTGCGGATTTAATACAGGAGATGACCAGAGACTGCGGATCTATTACAGGAGATGACCAGAGACTGCAAATCTAATACAAGAGATGACCAGAGACTGCGGATCTATTACAGGAGATGACCAGAGACTGCGGATCTAATACAGGAGATGACCAGAGACTGCGGATTTAATACAGGAGATGACCAGAGACTGCGGATCTAATACAGGAGATGACCAGAGACTGTAAATCTAATACAGGAGATGACCAGAGACTGTAAATCTAATACAGGAGATGACCAGAGACTGCGGATCTATTACAGGAGATGACCAGAGACTGCGGATCTAATACAGGAGATGACCAGAGACTACGGATCTAATACAAGAGATGACCAGAGACTGCGGATCAATTACAGGAGATGACCAGAGACTGCGGATGTATTACAGGAGATGACCAGAGACTGCGGATGTATTACAGGAGATAACCAGAGACTGCGGATCTAATACAGGAGATGACCAGAGACTGCGGATCTAATACAGGAGATGACCAGAGACTGTGGATTTAATACAGGAGATGACCAGAGACTGCGGATTTAATACAGGAGATGACCAGAGACTGCGGATCTAATACAGGAGATGACCAGAGACTGCGGATCTAATACAGGAGATGACCAGAGACTGCGGATCTAATACAGGAGATGACCAGAGACTGCGGATTTAATACAGGAGATGACCAGAGACTGCGGATTTAATACAGGAGATGACCAGAGACTGCGGATTTAATACAGGAGATGACCAGAGACTGCGGATCTAATACAGGAGATGACCAGAGACTGCGGATCTAATACAGGAGATGACCAGAGACTGCGGATCTAATACAGGAGATGACCAGAGACTGCGGATCTAATACAGGAGATGACCAGAGACTGCGGATTTAATACAGGAGATGACCAGAGACTGTGGATTTAATACAGGAGATGACCAGAGACTGCGGATCTAATACAGGAGATGACCAGAGACTGCGGATCTAATACAGGAGATGACCAGAGACTGCGGATTTAATACAGGAGATGACCAGAGACTGTGGATTTAATACAGGAGATGACCAGAGACTGCGGATCTATTACAGGAGATGACCAGAGACTGCGGATTTAATACAGGAGGTGACCAGTGTGAAAGGGATCTCTAAGAGAGACTGACCACTTTTATTTTTTATTAAGATCAGTTTTAGGCTGGGTTCGCACTGCTGCGACTATGAGAACCGGATGTGATTCGCACCGCACTGCAGTGCAAATCACATCCGATCTCTGTGCGATGCGAGTTCAGCCATACAGATAGTATACAGATAGTATGGCTGAATTCGCATCGCACCCGCCCCAAACTTGAACAGGACCCTTTTTTTGGTCCGCAGCAGAATCGGATCGCATCGGTGTTCATACCATGCGATCCGATCCCTGTCCGAGTTTGCAGATCGCACTGCGATATGCGAACTGATCGGCGCGTGTCATTAACATTTCACTGACACTCCCAGCAGTTCGCATAGGGCAGTGCGAACTGCTGCCGGGAGGCATGCGATGCGGGAACCCGCCGCGCATTTGCGGCGTTCCCGCATCGCTGCAGTGTGAACACAGCCTAAAGCATTGCCAGGCATGAAAAAAAAAAAAAAACACTATCAGCCAAGAAAAAACACATTGGCAGGCATGATAAAAAAAAAAAAAAAAAAACACTATCAGCCAAGAAAAAACACATTGGCAGGCATGATAAAAAAAAAAAAAAAAAAAAAACATTGGCAGGCATGAAAAAAAAAACACATTGGCACAGGCATGATAAAAAAAAAAAAAAACACTGGCAGGCATTGAAAAAAAAAACACATTGGCACAGGCATGATAAAAAAAAAAAAAACATAAAAAAACATTGGCAGGCAATGAAAAAAAACACATTGGCACAGTCATGATAAAAAAAAAAAAAAAAAAAAACATTGGCAGGCATTGAAAAAAAAAAACATTGGCACAGGCATGATAAAAAAAAAAAACATAAAAAAACATTGGCAGGCAATGAAAAAAAACACATTGGCACAGGCATGATAAAAAAAAAAACACACATTATCAGCAAAGATGCATAAAAAAATATACATATGAGGCAGGCAATATTGTCACTTACCTTTCTAGTTGCAGGTTCTTTTACGACAGTAAGAAGATGAGTTCTCCTCCAACTCCTCCCCCTTCGGTCACATGACCTCTTCTCTTCTTCATTTCCTCCAAAGGTGAAAGGCCGCGGAGGTGGCCGAGGAGATGGCTGTGGTGAGCGGCGCTGGCACAAGGAGAGTCCAGCCCGCAGCCCAGCCCGCAGCCCGCAAGTCTCTGCCAGTGCCAGAAATAAATGCGGCCGTCTCCGCGGAGTCGGCCGCGGGGCCGGCCGCGGAGCCGGCCGCGGAGGCGGCCGTGGAGCTAATGACTGGACCAGCTTCCCAATGATATGCGGCCCGGCGGTCCGCGGCCCACCGGGCAAATGCCCGGTGTGCCCTATGGCCAGTCCGGGCCTGCTGCTGAACTCTTCAGAGAATATAAGCGGCGATTTTAGCTCCTCCAAGGTCGGGCACACCGGGGGAACATGTCGAGGAAGCAGAAGGATGAAAGGAGGCTGAGCAGAATGACGGATTTTTACCGACATCCCCGCAGCACTCAGGCCCAAGATGGCGCCGGTAAGCAGTGTGACAGAGAGCGTGGCAGGCTCTCTGCTCACAAAAATAACCCAATGCATCAGGCACCTCTCCCAAATGACACTCTCACAGGGGGCAAAAATCCTTAATAAACAGCCATCATCCACAGCCTCAAGCCCTGTTAAGGCAAAAATGCAGCATATGCAAGGGAATGACACGGAGGAGGAGGGTAATACATCCCTCAATGATACAAGGGAGCTTCAGGACTCTATACTAGAATTCCCTACTAAAAACCAGCCAGTAATCGATACTACCCTGAAAGATATGCTGGTGTCTCTCCGCAGTAATTTGCATGCAGATATGACCCTCACAAGCCACTTTAAAGAGGAAGTCAAAGCAGTAGACAACAGGGTTACTCATATAGAACACAAAATGAGTGAATTTGCGGGAACTATCAATGAGGTTATTGACGCCCATAATGAGAGAGAGGACGAGCTGCAACTAATGAAGGCAAAATTGGCCGATTTCGAAGATCGTTCGAGAAGAAATAATATTAAAATCTGCGCAATACCCGAAATGGTTAAAACATCAGACCTGAGTGCACACTTTCAACAAATCCTTCAGAATGCACTACCAGAAGCCTCTCCAACAGACCTTTCTATAGACAGGATTCATAGACTGCCTAAACCTAGGCACTTACCAGACCATTTGCCAAGACATACAATTGCAAGGATCCACTTCTTCCAAACCAAGGAGAAGTTCCTTCACTGTGTGAGGAACCCGGAAAACATGCCGGCATCTGCACAAGGACTATCTTTTTACCCAGATCTATCAGCTTACACAATGCAAAGCAGAAGAAATATGGCTACCATCGCCAAGCCCCTGAGGAACCACCAAATACCGTACAAATGGGCCTATCCGGCAAAACTCATCATCACGAAAGATGGGAAAATGGTTACCATTAAATCAATGAAAGAAGGTATACAACTCTTGCGTGAGTGGCGCATCCTGGACATGGAAGAGGACTCTCAATCGACAGCTTCATCACCACATCCCCGGTCTCCTGCCTGACCAAGGGAAATGAATGAGTGACCGCTCAGGTAAAAATATTCTACAACTCATCTGTAGCTCCGGTAGACCCGTGGAACTATGATCAGTTCTCTTTTCGCCCCTTGAAGTTTAAGGGATTGTATCCCTACTGATTCAGTTGAATCATCCCTTTAAAAAAAAAAAAAAAGTTTTGTTTCTTTCTCATTTCTTTCTCATTTATTTACACCAGAGAAGAAGTGTTGTTTACCCTCCGGTACAATCCACATCTATAATTACTTCAACCGCTCTATACTTTGATTATTAACATTAAGTTGAAATTGTGGACTCAATTATTGAGCACGACTGGATATACAGTAATTGTTAAAGATCCAAGGTCGCAGGTAACGACTATTCCTTCCAATTCACACCATGGGGCTTAAAATCTCTTCATTCAATGTCAGGGGGCTGAATAGCCCTCATAAAAGGAGCATGCTCTGGAAAGAAGCTAAGCGGATGCAGAGTGACATTTTGTGCCTTCAAGAAATGCACTTTTTAGCTTCTAAACCCCCAAAGTTGCAAAATAGGTGTTTTCCAACGGTGTTCTGCTCAAACGCCCAAAAGAAAAGCAAAGGAGTGGCCATCCTCATCAAGGACACGGTATCTTTTAAATGTACTCACATTGAGTTAGACAAAGCGGGCAGATATATTATCCTTGTGGGAGAGGTAAACAACACGGTTTACACCATAGTGAATATATATTTACCTAATGTGAAACAACTGTCCTTTTTAAATAAGGTATGGATAAGAGTAAATGCAACGCGCAAGGGTTATACCATATTATGCTGCGATTTTAATGCCATACCCAACCAATTACTAGACATTTCATCAAATCCTTCTAAAACCAGAGAAAGAATAACCCTTTTGCGTTTCATGGCCTCAGAAAACCTATATGATGTGTGGCTGTGCCAGCACTCGACGGAACGGGACTACTCCTACTTCTCAAGTGTACATCGCACGTATTCAAGAATTGATCTTTTTTTGGTGGATACATTTCTACTGCAAAATGTTAGTATGTCATCTATACATAATATTACATGGTCGGACCACGCCGCAGTATCCATTGTGGTGGAAGGGTCCCGCACGGAGACCAGGGCCAATAGATAGAAAAATTATACTTTTCTTTTTGAGCACCCGGATTACAAAAACAAAATTGCTTCAGAGCTTCGTGAGTTTTTTAACGTTAACGCTTCGTCTGTGTCAGACCCTTTCAAGCTTTGGAATTCCTACAAAGCATTTATGAGAGGAGTCCTTATAAAAATAAGTAGTATGGCCAAAAAACAAAGAAACCAGAAAACTCAAGATCTCATATCTCAGATTGACAAATTAGAATCTCTGAATAAAAAAGCCCCTGACCCATCCAATAGCTCCCCACTAGATGGACTTAGACATGAGCTTAGACTCCTATTGATCTCGCAACATAATCACTTGTTCCAAAAATGGAAAGCCCGCTTCTACTGCCAGGGAAATAGAGCTTGGAAACTTCTAGCTAAACAGATAAAGGAGAAAACAATAAAGCAAAAAATCCCATTTATTTTCCAGCCAATCACAGGCACTAAACTAACCAGTCCAAAGGAAATTTCTAACGCATTTAGGGACTACTATTGCACACTATATAACCTAAAGGAAGGTTTGATCCCACAACCCTCTCAGGAATTGATTCAGGAGTTCTTGGATTCAATATCGCTGCCCAAAGTGAACCACACCCAACTCAAAATTTTGAATGACCCCATTACGCTAGGCGAACTTCATAAAACAATTATGTCATTGCCACTTAACAAATCCCCAGGCCCAGACAGATTTTCATCCGAGTATTACCGCACATACTGCCCCATACTTACTGAAAACGTTCGAAAAAGCTACTTCGGAATCTTTCTTCCCTCCAGAAATGTTAGCGGCCACAATTGTAACTCTACCCAAACCTGGGAAATCACCAGATACACCACAGAATTTCAGGCCTATTTCTCTACTGAACGTGGATCTGAAGATCTACACTAAGATACTAGCAAACAGATTGTCTGGACTCCTGCCAACCCTGATAAAACAAGACCAGGTCGGCTTTGTGCCAGGGCGTCAGGTACCAGACGCAACTAGAAGGATTATTAACCTGATTCATGCTGCGGAGTCATCGGGGGTTCCTTCTCTGCTTCTCTCGTTAGATGCAGAGAAGGCCTTCGATAGAATCCACTGGGGATACTTAAGGCATGTACTTCACAAATTCGGAGTAGCGGGCAAAATAAATTCAGCCATTTCGGTATTATACACCAATCCCTCAGCAATGGTCTACACAGAAGGCATGTTCTCTGATAGCTTTAATATCACAAATGGGACACAGCAAGGGTGCCCGCTATTATCTTTAATAATCGCCCTTTTAATGGAGCCTCTTGCCGAAAAAATAAGATCACATCCAAATATTTTGGGTATATCAATTTCCAAACATATTCATTCTATTACGTTATTCGCAGACGATGTAATTTTATCCTCATTGAATCCCAAAACTTCACTACCAGCTGTACACTCCACATTAGAGCACTTTAATCTAGTTTCATACTACAAAGTCAACGCCTCTAAATCAAATCTGTTAGCTATAAACGTAGAAGAAACAACACAAACATCTTTGGCCACACAATTCTCATACCCCTGGGCAGATAAGCCCATTCAATACTTGGGCATTTAAGTAACAACACCTAGCTCCACCTTATTTAAAATGTACCTCTCCTTACCTTCCTTCAAAAAGAATTAAAGCGGGAGTCCACCGGGACTCCGCGTTTTTTTTTTTTTTTAAAAGCCAGCAGCTACAAATACTGCAGCTGCTGACTTTTAAAATAGTGACACTTACCTGTCCAGCGCGCCCGCGATGTCGGCACCCGAAGCCGATCTCTAGATCGTCTCTCGAGTGCTGCCGCCGCCATCTTGGGTATGGGAATCAGGAAATGGAGCCTTTCGGCTTCATTTCCCGGTTCCCTACTGCGCATGCGCGAGTCGCGCTGCGCAATAAGGGCGGTCCCCGCTGCCTCTGGGATCTGTGTGTTTCCCAGCAGGCAGCGGGGCACTTGTGGAAAGGGGCAGGCACTTGTGGAAAGGGGCGGGCACTTGCGGAAAGGGGCGTAATCTACGCCCCTTTCCGCAGAGAGCTATCCCGGAAGTGGGTGCAGATACCTGTACTGTACAGGTATCTGCACCCCCCTCCCCCCTGAAAGGTGCCAATTGTGGCGCCGGAGGGGGAGAGGGTTCCGATGAGCA
Organism: Lithobates pipiens; assembly: GCF_037356315.1. Taxonomy (NCBI): domain Eukaryota; kingdom Metazoa; phylum Chordata; class Amphibia; order Anura; family Ranidae; genus Lithobates; species Lithobates pipiens. Next base: position 352,774,446 of record NW_027507718.1, on the reverse strand, counting down.
GAAGGTCCACTTTAGGGTGGACCTCCGCTTTAAATGGATTGAAAAATTTCCACTTATCCTGGATGGGCAGACTGGCGGCATGTAAAATGACTATTCTACTGAGGCTCTTATATTTCTTTAGAGCCCTTCCAATCTCTATCCCTGCAACCTTTTTTACAACAGTTCAAGCTCAACTCAACAAATTTGTATAGGCAGGTAAAAAGCCACGATGCTCCCAGTCTTCCCTGTCCAGAAATAGGAAATTTGGAGGAATGGGACCACCCATTTTAAGAGATTATTACATAGCAAGCATACTAGATCAAGTGAAGTACTGGCTCCAACCACAGGCGTTAAAGCACTGGGTTACAATAGAAAGTTTGTGGACAAGTCCCAATTCCTTACGGTCTACGCTACTAGCGAACTCTTTTTCCAAAACAAAATTTAACTCCACACACCCCATTATTCAACTGGTAATGGACACCTGGAGGAACCTTTATCAGAACATGGAACATAACCCCACTCTTACTGAAGTCCCCATTCCTCTATCCTCAATATGTACATACATTGACGACCTTACACTAACGTCTTGGGAACAAAAATAAATGACATTAGTCACAGACTTGATGGAGTGGGGCAGACTCATCTCCTGTAAAGCATTAGCTCAAAAATACTCCCTTCCCATGTCAGATCAATTCATATATATAAGAATCACATCATTCTTAAGATTGCACCCTTTAACACCTATCAAAATCCCACATCAGGCTTGGGCATTCTGGACTGATACGACAAAACTTACCAGAGGGATCTCTCTTTTTTACAACCTGCTACAACAAAAGAACCAATTTACTAAACGTCCACCACTTCAAAAATGGCAAAGGGACCTTTCCGTATCCTTCACAGAGGATCAGTGGAAAAAGGCCATTAAATGTAACTACTGCTATATTAGATCCATAACTCATTTGGAATCAGCTCAGAAACTTCTCCTTAGGTGGTATTATGCCCCGTACACACGAGCGGACTTTTCGACATCCAAACTCCGATGGACTGAGTCCGGCGGACTATCCGATCGTGTGTGGGCTGCAACGGACTTTAGCGAAGCTAAAGTCTGACGGACTTTAGAAATGAAGCATGCTTTAAATTTTCCCGACAGAACTCCGCCGGACCCGGTCCCCTTTGAAAAATCCGCTCGTGTGTGTGCTACTCCGACGGACTAAAACCGACGCTAGGGCAGCTATTGGCTACTGTCTAGGAACTTCCTACGTCGAATCCAGTCGTACGTCATCACGTTCGACTCCGTCGGAGTTTGGTGTGATGGTGTGTGGTCAAGTCCGTTCGGTCGAAAAGTCCGCCAGAACTCCGTCGGAACTCCGGCGGAACTCCGGCGGAACTCCTTTGGAGGTCTGTCAGACTTAATCCCTCTCGTGTGTACGGGGCATTACACTCCTTAAATTACTGCAAAATCTTCGAAAGATAGCCCTAACGAATGTTGCTGTGGTTGTGGCAAAGTAGGGACTTTAGTACACATGATATGGGAATGCCCTAGTCTCAGGAGTTTCCGGGGAAATGTATTTAAACTGATCTCTAAAACCACTGGCATCATAAAAAAAAGGGTAACCCGGAAATGGCCATGCTAAGCATTCATGTAGACCAATATCCGCCTTCTCTCAGAGCAATGGTAATTCAGATCCTGATGGCGGACTAACGATTGCTAATAAATGGAAATCCTCCAATTCCCCAAACATCAGTGAGGTTGTTAAAAAAGTAGATGAAACTTTCAAATATGAGCAGATTACGGCCACGATAGAAGGAAAGTCCCCATGTTTTTATACATAATGGGCACCTTGGATCAACATTAGACAAATTATGTGACAACCCTTGTTATCTGGAATTTTTGGTTTTCTGGTTACTAAGAAACAATATAAAGTTAGATCCATAATGTAAGTTGCATAAAATTCTGCTGTTGTAAACAATGACACATAGGTATGATGCTACCAAATAGATGCTGGATAATGTTCCACTATGTTCTTGTCAAATGTACCACTGCATAAAAAACTTCTGAATACTGTAAAAATGTTTATCAAGAACTGTATTTGACAAACCTTTCAATAAAAATTATATAAAAAATAAATAAAAATAAAAAACCAAAAGGAACCACAGGTCCAAGCAGGGAGCAGGTCCTTCTTCCAGAGTAGGCAAAAATAAACTGAGCCTGTAGCAGAGTGGAGGGTTACTACCAGTAAGGACCTCCCCTAGGTGGTGCTGTGTTTTGTTCTTTTTTCTGCTTAGTCCTACTCCTGAAAGTGGTGACATAACCCTAAGGTCAAGAATGAAAGTGCTTTGTCTGTCAATGAACGAAAGAGAAATGGTATTCTCTGCTGGCAGTGGCCTCTTTCAGCAGGATAATGTATTCTGACAGTTGAGAGGGAGATGAATCCTTCAGAAGAAGGTTGTCCAGGGTGCAGGTAGCCTGGATGCCCTGAGTTCTTCTGAGAGGGAGAGAAGTGGTGCGAGCACCTTTGTGAACATTTTGTGTGCAAAAAATAGGCCAAATAGCAGTGTGACTAATTGGAAGTGGTTGTCTACTACTGCAAAGTGCAGAAAATGCTGATGAGGGGGGTAAATGAGAATATGGAGGTAGGCATCTTGAATATCTACTAATGCCATGTAATACTCTTGTCTCAGAGAGGCAATAACTGGCCTTGTGGATTCAATATTGAACACAAAAGTTACTTGTTTAAAAATTTTAGGTCCAGTATAGGATGAATATCCACTGTTGGTTTTGGTACTGAGAACAACTTTGATAAGAATCTTTAAAACCTGTCCTCCTGAAAGACCAGAGCAACTACTCCATGGGGCAAGAGATGGTTCCTCTTTGCCATCAATTTTTGTGACACACACACATCCACTTAAATCTCCTCAATGCACCATCAACATATAGGGACCACAAGAGAAGATATCACAGTGCAGTATTTATTGTATGTAAAAATCCCATGTTGTTCCAGACATGCAATCTCTTTTGGGCATCCTGACGTTTGCCTGCAGGATTATACCAGTTGGTGGCATTTTTTGACCATATTTTTTATTTTATATTTGGCTATATCGGGTGTAAAGTCGCCATTTGTCCACATCAGATTGACATCTGATTGACAGGTTCGCTTAAGGCCGATATGTTGGTTTCCTTTTTTTCAGAATGAGTTCATTTTTGCCCCAAATTTTAATCTATTCACTGATGCAGCTGGGTCGAAAGGATTTGCTGCAATTTGGGGATCGCATTGGTGCTGTGCAGCTTGGCCAGAGTCGTGGATGGTTCAGGAGGTCACTAGGAACATAGTTCTGCTGGAGATGTTCACAATTTTGGTGGCTAATGAACTTTGGGGTTCTAATATTGCGAATAGGAGGATCTTGGTGGAGACGCACAACAAAGGGTTTCTCTTTGCGATTAATTGCCTCTCATCCAAATCAATGTTGGTAGTTAAGGTGCTAAGGTAGATTGTTTTATTTGTGTTTAAAATGTAATGTATGGTTAAAAGCCAAATATACCCCAGGGGTTCACAATAACATTGCCGATTCGTTCTCTCTTTTCATGGGGCTTTGCTCATTTCAGAGCTACTTCCCTGGTCTAAAATGGGCGGTTCGGGGGTTCTCTATGAACATGTGGCGGTAGATCATTTGGGAGTGCACATATGGATCAGGTGATCTAAGACTAATGCTTTAGGAAAGGGCATTGGGATTACATTGAAGGCCCAGGATGACAAGCTGGTATATCCTGTAGAAGCTGTTAATCGATTTCTGAGGGCCAGGGACAGTTTTTGGTTCACCAGAACGCAGTCAGTTTGATTTTGTCCTTCACAAGTGCCTCCAGAGCTTGGGTTTACATCAATTTAAGTTCTCCTCCCACTCATTTAGAATAGGTGCAGTGTCAGAGGCGGCTCAGAAAGGGGTGAGTGAGTCGGCTATAGTGATGGCCGAACGGTTCGCCCGGCGGTCGTTTCGCGGCGAATTTCCGACATTCGCGGTCCGCACGTTCGAACGCCTTTTTCCGTCGTTCGCCGCGGCGGACTTACGTGTTTAATGTATACAAGAACTTTAACCTTTGGTGACACGTTTATCATGTGATACAGGACAGCCAATTGAGACATGACAGCACATGGACACTTGTACATTCCCCCTAACCTATAAATACACCCGATCCGGTGGCCATTTTACATTCTTTCTTCTGTTAAGATAGGGACAGGTTCCTGTGTGGAGTAGGGAGAGATAAACCACTAGCTATTTGGTACACAAAAGTTCTTTTCAGGACTGGTATAGGTGTTAGGTGTTGATAGGTTTGCTGTGCTGCTGATTCTTGCAGCAGCCTGAGTGTCTTTTGTTAGTTTAGAGAAAGGGAAAGGACGGTGTATGCTACAGGGACAGCCAGATTAGTCTTTCATCATCATCATCATCATCATCATCATTAGCTGTTACTATCAAGGTCCACAAAAGAGCTGTTCCAGTAACCACTAATCGTTCTCTTTTTTTGCCAATTTGTATAGGGACAGGAAGGAAGCAGTGTTGTCAGGCAGTGAGGGTAATTTTAAAGACTTGCTGTTATTATTAGTTCCACAAAGGTTCTTTTCAGGACTGGTATCAGTGGTACAGTAATAGGCTTGTACATGTATAATATTCTTTCTTCCAAATATAGAAAGGATATTATACTTGACTGCTGCCCTTCTGCTGCAGTCTGCTAAACATTCACAACTCACTTGTTCCACAAAAGTTCTTATAAGGACTGGTAACTTGGTATAGGGTGCTACGGTACATAGGCTTGAGTGCGGTACAGTCTGCTGTTCTGTAAGGACCGCTATCGGTCCACAATAGATAGGGTTGACGTGCACCACTGCTGACCGCTGCCCTATACTGCAGCAGTCCTTCAGCGGTATAGGGACTGACGTACAGTCTGCTAATCACTAACACACAACCTGCTTGTTCCACAAAAGTTCTTATAAGGACTGGTAACTTGGTATAGGGTGCTACGGTACATAGGCTTGAGTGCGGTACAGTCTGCTGTTCTGTAAGGACCGCTATCGGTCCACAATAGATAGGGTTGACGTGCACCACTGCTGACCGCTGCCCTATACTGCAGCAGTCCTTCAGCGGTATAGGGACTGACGTACAGTCTGCTAAAAACTAATACACAACCTGCTTGGTCCACAAAAGTTCTTATAAGGACTGGTAACTTGGTATAGGGTGCTACGGTACATAGGCTTGAGTGCGGTACAGTCTGCTGTTCTGTAAGGACCGCTATCGGTCCACAATAGATAGGGTTGACGTGCACCACTGCTGACCGCTCACCTATACTGCAGCAGTCCTTCAGCGGTATAGGGACTGACGTACAGTCTGCTAAACACTAATACACAACCTGCTTGTTCCACAAAAGTTCTTATAAGGACTGGTAACTTGGTATAGGGTGCTACGGTACATAGGCTTGAGTGCGGTACAGTCTGCTGTTCTGTAAGGACCGCTATCGGTCCACAATAGATAGGGTTGACGTGCACCACTGCTGACCGCTCACCTATACTGCAGCAGTCCTTCAGCGGTATAGGGACTGACGTACAGTCTGCTAATCACTAACACACAACCTGCTTGTTCCACAAAAGTTCTTATAAGGACTGGTAACTTGGTATAGGGTGCTACGGTACATAGGCTTGAGTGCGGTACAGTCTGCTGTTCTGTAAGGACCGCTATCGGTCCACAATAGATAGGGTTGACGTGCACCACTGCTGACCGCTCACCTATACTGCAGCAGTCCTTCAGCGGTATAGGGACTGACGTACAGTCTGCTAAACACTAATACACAACCTGCTTGTTCCACAAAAGTTCTTATAAGGACTGGTAACTTGGTATAGGGTGCTACGGTACATAGGCTTGAGTGCGGTACAGTCTGCTGTTCTGTAAGGACCGCTATCGGTCCACAATAGATAGGGTTGACGTGCACCACTGCTGACCGCTGCCCTATACTGCAGCAGTCCTTCAGCGGTATAGGGACTGACGTACAGTCTGCTAAACACTAATACACAACCTGCTTGGTCCACAAAAGTTCTTATAAGGACTGGTAACTTGGTATAGGGTGCTACGGTACATAGGCTTGAGTGCGGTACAGTCTGCTGTTCTGTAAGGACCGCTATCGGTCCACAATAGATAGGGTTGACGTGCACCACTGCTGACCGCTCACCTATACTGCAGCAGTCCTTCAGCGGTATAGGGACTGACGTACAGTCTGCTAATCACTAACACACAACCTGCTTGTTCCACAAAAGTTCTTATAAGGACTGGTAACTTGGTATAGGGTGCTACGGTACATAGGCTTGAGTGCGGTACAGTCTGCTGTTCTGTAAGGACCGCTATCGGTCCACAATAGATAGGGTTGACGTGCACCACTGCTGACCGCTGCCCTATACTGCAGCAGTCCTTCAGCGGTATAGGGACTGACGTACAGTCTGCTAAACACTAATACACAACCTGCTTGGTCCACAAAAGTTCTTATAAGGACTGGTAACTTGGTATAGGGTGCTACGGTACATAGGCTTGAGTGCGGTACAGTCTGCTGTTCTGTAAGGACCGCTATCGGTCCACAATAGATAGGGTTGACGTGCACCACTGCTGACCGCTGCCCTATACTGCAGCAGTCCTTCAGCGGTATAGGGACTGACGTACAGTCTGCTAAACACTAATACACAACCTGCTTGGTCCACAAAAGTTCTTATAAGGACTGGTAACTTGGTATAGGGTGCTACGGTACATAGGCTTGAGTGCGGTACAGTCTGCTGTTCTGTAAGGACCGCTATCGGTCCACAATAGATAGGGTTGACGTGCACCACTGCTGACCGCTGCCCTATACTGCAGCAGTCCTTCAGCGGTATAGGGACTGACGTACAGTCTGCTAAACACTAATACACAACCTGCTTGGTCCACAAAAGTTCTTATAAGGACTGGTAACTTGGTATAGGGTGCTACGGTACATAGGCTTGAGTGCGGTACAGTCTGCTGTTCTGTAAGGACCGCTATAGGTCCACAATAGATAGGGTTGACGTGCACCACTGCTGACCGCTCACCTATACTGCAGCAGTCCTTCAGCGGTATAGGGACTAAGAGTTTTGTCACAGGGTCATTTAAAAAATGACATGCAGAGGAAGAGGCAGGCCCTTCCGCAGGGGTGGTAGGGGTAGGGCAGGAGCAACAGGCTTGAGCCAAAGTGGGAAGTTGCAGAAGGTGCGTTCAATTACTTTAAAGGATGCACCAGACTTGGTTGAGTGGCTCGCTCAGCCTTACTCTTCTGCACCCTCCTCATCCTCTCGATCTGCACCCTCTTCTTCACTCTCTGCTATGTGCACCCCCAAAGACACTACCACCAACAACACGACCACCACCACCACCACCACATACCTTCCGCTTGAGTCACTGGAATTATTTTCCGATCCATATCAAGAGGACATTTCTGATGCGCAGCCACTCTTGGTATTGGATCAGGAAGAGGAGGTAGCAACAAGCGCTACTCAGCAGTCTGACGCCAGTACCCAGATCAGCCCAAGGAGGAGGTTGGTCCCCGGTGTTGCTGCCTACTCCGAGATCTCTACTTATAGCGGTGGGGAAGGTGACGTTGATGATGACGTGTCTAGTGATGTCACGTGGGTGCCCACAAGAGAGGAAGAGGAGGGGAGTTCAGAGGGAGATATGGACCAGCAGATAGGGAGGAGAAGCAGCAATGACTTACATTGCACAGCAGGGACAAAGCAGACTGCAAATGTATCAGGAGCGAGTCATCGACCATGTACGGTCACATCTGGCGCTCCCAGGACACCGGCACATGGCTCCGCAGTGTGGGCTTTTTTTAACGTGTCCGCTGCTGACAATAGCGTTGCCATCTGCAATCTTTGCAGTCAACGCGTTAGTCGCGGTAAGCCCAATACTCACCTAGGGACGACCGCCTTAAGAAGGCACATGAGCAGCCATCACCGAGCCCAGTGGGAGCAACGGAACACACAAAGCCACACTGCAGGCTCTCACCGTCCAGCCTCGTCTTCTACTTCTCCTTCTCCTCTCTCCTCACAATTGTCCTCCACTCCACCTTCCATCACGCCAAGCTCACATTTTTCTGCAAAAAGGCAGGCTTCCGTGGGCCTAATGTTTGAGCGTAAAAAAATGATGATGCCGGATAACCCTCTTGCCCAACGGTTGGCGGCTGGCTTGTCAGAACTCATAGCCCGCCAACTACTGCCATATAAACTGGTGGACTCGGAGGCCTTTCGCAAATTTGTGGCCATTGGAACACCACAATGGAAGGTCCCAGGAAGGAAGTATTTCTCAGAGAAGGGCATCCCAGAGCTATATGGCCATGTTCAGCGGCAAGTGAATGTATCTCTGGCACACAGTGTCGGTGCCAAGATACATCTGACCACAGACACGTGGTCTAGCAAACACGGGCAGGGAAGGTATATCAGTTTTACTGCCCACTGGGTGAACCTTCTGACGGCCGTCAAGCATGTAACCCGTGGCACCCGTGTAGATTTGGTTTTACCGCCACGGATTGCATGCAGGCCTGACTCTTCTTCTCCTCCTCCTACTCCATCCTCCTCCCTCTCCTCCTCAGCTGCCTCCTCCTTTTCCGCTGCTAGCGTCTCTTCCACTGCACCGCCCAAGCTCCCCAGAACCTATTCCACATGCCAGGTGAGACGTTGCCATGCCGTGCTGCGTCTGTTGTGCCTGGAAGCAAAGAGCCACACTGGCCCGGCACTCCTTTCAGCTTTGCGTTCACAGGCAGATGAGTGGCTAACACCGCTCAATTTGACAGTTGGTAAAGTGGTGTGTGACAACGGTGCCAATCTGCTTAGCGCATTGAAACAGGGCAAAATCACGCACGTGCCGTGCATGGCACACGTCTTAAACTTGGTCGTGCAGCGATTCCTTGTCAAATACCCTGGGGTCCAGGACATCTTGCGGCAGGCAAGGAAAATCTCGGCCCATTTCAGAAGATCTTACACGGCCATGGCTCGCCTTGCTGACATTCAGCGGCGACACCATCTGCCGGTCAGACGTCTTATTTGCGATTGCCCGACGCGATGGAACTCAACCTTCTATATGCTTGATAGGCTGCTCCAGCAGAAACGTGCAGTTAACGTCTACCTGTATGAACTCTGCGAAAGAAACGGTTCTGGGGAGCTGGGTTTTTTTTCACCGCGCCAGTGGCTGCTCATGCGCGACACATGCAGACTTCTGCGGCCATTTGAGGAGATCACCAAACTGGTCAGTCGCAGCCATGGCGCCATCAGTGACATGGTACCTTATGCCTTCTTTCTGGAGCGTGCATTGCGTCGTGTCATTGATCAGGCTGTGGAGGAGCAGGAGCGGGAAGATGAGGAAGTCGCAATGCTGGATGAATTCCCAGGGGGGGCTACTCTATCTGAGACAAGTCAACAACAGGAGTCTGATGAGGAGTCAGAGGAGGATGGTGCCGGGGCGGATGAGCAGGAGCAAGAAGAGCATGCTTTAAACCTTTCTGGGATCCCTGTTGTGCGAGGATGGGGAGAGGAGAATGAAGAGGACGACATTATCCTGGATGATGAGCAGGAGCCAGGCCACCACACCGCTTCCACTTTAGTGCAAATGGGGGCCTTCATGCTCCAGTGTTTTAATAGGGACCCCCGTATAAAAAGCATGAGGGTCAAGGACCAGTACTGGGTGGCAACGTACTTAGACCCCCGGTACAAACACAAAATGGCGGAAATGTTACCGCCGTCGCAGAGGGCTGTCAGAATGCAGCACTTCCAGGCCTTGCTTCGAGAAATGCTGCATTCTGCTTTTGCGTGCGCTGGCAGAGGAGCAATTCCCACTCCCAGAGAAGGATTTGCGGGTACCAATCCAACAGCGCCTGCAAGAAGAGGCCGGTTTGAAGATGTGTTGGTGACTTCGGATATGAGGTCATTCTTTCAGCCGACCCATCGACAGGTGTCATCCGGATCCAGCATCAGGGAACGCCTAGACCGTCAGGTGTCCGACTACATTGGGTTAACGGCCGATGTGGACGCTCTGAGGAGTGATGAACCCCTAGACTACTGGGTGGGCAGGCTTGACCTCTGGCCAGAGCTTGCCCAATTTGCAATCGAACTGTTGGCTTGCCCCTCATCCAGTGTCCTGTCCGAAAGGACGTTCAGCGCAGCAGGGGGGATTGTGACCGATAAGCGTACTCGCCTAGCTCACCACAGTGTTAACTACCTCACATTTCTAAAAATGAATGAGGCATGGATCTCGGAGGAATTCAACACATGTGACCAGTAGACCATGTATATGTCTATAAACTATTTTTTTAATCAAGCACACAGACCTTCTTAATTCATTTGGCTCACTTCCTTGACCCAAAAAAGCACACCGTACTATATGCCCCTACCCTCCTCTTTGAAGAGGTTGAGCGGTGTCATATTTCTACTGGGGCTGCTTATGATATCCCTGTGCTGTGCTGACTTCCTCCTGGGGGTTCTTATTATGAAGGGATCACACTATCCCTGTGCTGTGCTGACTTCCTCCTGGGGGTTCTTATTATGAGGGGATCACACCATCCCTGTGCTGTGCTGACTTCCTCCTGGGGCTGCTTACGGTGCTGCTGTCAGTGCTGTATGTCACGGTGCTGCTGTCAGCGCTGTATGTCACGGTGCTGCTGTCAGCGCTGTATGTCACGGTGCTGCTGTCAGCGCTGTATGTCACGGTGCTGCTGTCAGCGCTGTATGTCACGGTGCTGCTGTCAGCGCTGTATGTCACGGTGCTGCTGTCAGCGCTGTATGTCACGGTGCTGCTGTCAGCGCTGTATGTCACGGTGCTGCTGTCAGCGCTGTATGTCACGGTGCTGCTGTCAGCGCTGTATGTCACGGTGCTGCTGTCAGCGCTGTATGTCACGGTGCTGCTGTCAGTGCTCTGTATTACGGTGCTGCTGTCAGATGCCTCTATCACGGTGCATGTGTCATTCCGGTATGTCACGCTGCTGGTGATCATCTCCTGCACCCTCTTCTTTGCCTACCCTGGTCCCTGACCTTCCCTCTCCTCCATTGCCTTCATTAGCTCCATAGTCCTGAATTGTTAGAACAATTTCCCAAATAAAATAAAAATGCTTGTAGTTATCGATCCCAAATTCACCTCATACATGTATTATGTCATTGTCCAGATGGTGGGACTACGTTTTACCCCCTAATAATTACCACGTGGCCGCAAATTCGACATGAAGGTTTGCAAAGTTCGCCTCCCATTGAAGTCAATGGGGCCCGCGGCGAACGGTCGGTTTCGCGAACGTTTGGGTCCGTTCGCATTTCGCGTTCGCGAAACGTCCCGTCGGAAGTTCGTCCATCACTAGTCGGCTATTAAGGGCATAGGGAGGTGGAAATCCATTTGCTTTAAATTATACGTTAGACCTAACCTGCTTGTTTAAATCCCTCAGGTCTGCCTTGTACAGTTTGGATTCTGGGGCACTCATTTATTTATTGGGTGCATAAAAGAGCGGCCTTACGTAGGTATTGTACAAATTTGTCTCTACATCTGAAATACTTTCAGGTATATTGGAAGGGAGTGAGAGGCCTGCAGGGGCATCAACTTTATTTCCATTTATGCAGGTTATGTCAATGTTGGCCTAAGCCAGATGTTTCAATATTGCATGTGGGAGGGAATGACTGGGGCAATGTCAGAACCTTGGATTTGCTTTTTATGATCCAGAGGGATCTCCATCATTTCACTCTCACTTCTCCAGGTAGGATCATAGTATTTTCAGAAATTATCGATCGCCTTTGCTGGCTGTCCTCTCTGCAGAGGAAAGTCATGGAAAAGGTGAGGTAGCGCATAAATAGGGCTGAAAAGTTTATGCCTAAACTGGGCGGGCTGTCATACTGACACGTAGATCTGGAGGGTGGTTTTCAAGGGTTGTACAGGCAGGATGGAATCCACCTCTCAGATGTGGGTCTCGACATTTTCAATCTGGGATTGCCGTATGGGATTGAACAGGCCGCGGTTTTGGGATGGGGCTGGGCTTGATGCTGAAGCCTGGCTTGTGGGGCGTTTTATTTCCATGATATGAGATAATGCTGCTTGAGTTCTGAAAACGAAGCAGTTACACAGTTTGTTGGTTTCATTAAATTTATGATGTTTGATGGTTAATAATAAAAGAATATATAGTTGATTTATTTTCATGTTTTAAAACCAATAAAGTGCTGTGGTCATTATTTGCCAAATCCCATGGAAAAGGGGGCAGAATAGGAGCCCAGTTACTTGGGATTGTGGCCACCACATGCTCTAGGGCAGTGTTTCTCAACTCCAGTCCTCGGGGCGCCCCAACAGGTCATGTTTTAAGGATTTCCCTCAGATGAAATGGCTGTGGTAATTACTAAAGCTGTAAAACTGATCAAATCACCTGTGCAAATCAATGGAAATCCTGAAAACATGACCTGTTGGGGCGCCTTGAGGACTGGAGTTGAAAAACACTGCTCTAGGGTGTTAACATGAGGTATACAGTTTGTTAATAGGCAAAGTTTATTAATAAAAAAATAAATGTACTGCAGCTTTAAATCTGGGATCAGCAGCCAGCCAATGGGATGCGGCAGAAGGTGTTGGAAGCTGGGAAGCCCTTACAAGGCGCTGGCTGGGCTGGGAATCCCCCTTTTCCCGGCAAGGAAGAACTCCCTCCCTCCCCAGTCACGTGCACTATTATGCAGTCGGGTCACCTTGTATGTCGAAGGGGGGGCGTTTTATTTCCATGATATAATGAGGTAATGCTGCTTGAGTTCTGAAAACTAAGCAGTTACACAGTTTGTTGGTTTCATTAAAGTTATGATATATATGGTTAATTTATTTTTATGTTTTAAAACCAATAAAGTGCCGTGGCCATTATTTACCAAACTTGGTTGGTTATTTTTATTTTGATTGTATCTGGAGTAAGCATTGGGTTGAATGTCTGTGGCCTATAATCCCATGTCTCTGAAACGCACGCTAGCTCCATTATCGAGTAAAACCTTGGCGTTATATGCTTTCTATTATACACAAGCTGGATATATTGGTGCCAAGGTGGGGCACTTATAAATGTGAGAGCAATATTTGTATGTTTTATTTCATGGTGATTTTTTCATACAATTTATTCTCTAATGCCACGTACACACGATCGAATTGTCTGGAGGAATTGGTCCGGCAAACAATGCGCCGGACTTTATAATGAATGGACGTGGCCACACACTGATGCTCCAAAAGTCCGGTGATTTCTAACGCGATGACGTACAGCACGTACGACGGGACTAGAAAAAGGAAGTTCAATAGCCAGTAGCCAATAGCTTCCCTTCTCATACTTGCTTCAGAGCATGCGTCATTCTCCGGCGGACTAGCACACTGATGAATGGATTGTCCGGTGAAAGCCAAGTCCGGCGGACAAATTTTGAGTCAAAACTACTTTCTAAGTCCGCTGGAGCCCACACGCGATCAAATTTTCCGGCGTACTGTGGTCCGGCGGACTGAGTTCACAATTCACAATTGTTCGGACAATTCGATAGTGTGTATGTGGCATTACAGTGCTACATACAAGGTATGTGCTGATAGGCATGTTGAGTCCATGGAAGACTAATTTTTGTCACAAGATGTTTATTTTATTGTTTTTACACAAAGTTGTCACTTTAATGAGATATTTCTCACATAAGCAATGGGTATACAGTATGTGGAATTACACCCCAAAACACATTCTGCTACTTCTCTCGAGTATGGGGATACCACATGAGAGAGACTTTTTGGCAGCCTAGTCGTGTACTGGTCCCCAAAATCTAATGAGCACCCTCATGCTTACAAGGGGAGTTAATTACGCATTGGATTTCCAGAGTACCTACTGCGTTTTCAGAAGGCCTGAAAATGCCATAACAGTATAAACACCCCCCCCCCCCCTTTTGGAAAATAGACACCCCAAGGTATGTGCTGAGAGGCATGTTGAGTCTTTGGAATATCTTATGCTTTGCCACAAGTTTTTGGAAAATGGAAAAAAAAAATCTTTTTACACAAAGTTTTCACTTTACTAAGATATTTTTTACACACACCATGGGTATATGTGGCATTACATCCCAAAACACATTCTGTTTTGACTTCATGTTTAAGACTTTTTGGGGGCCTAGCCATTTACAGGTGCCCAAAATCCAATCAGCACCTTCAGGCTTTCAAAGGGCATAACTTGATTTTGTTACTATTTTTGATGCCCTCAAATGTCAGTTATAGTACAAACACTCCAAAATGATCCTTTTTGGAAAGTATACAGTCTAAGGTATTTGATAAGAGGCATGTTGAGTATTTTGCAGATCTAATTTTTGTCTCAAAGTTTTCAAAAAATTAAAAAAGAAAATACAAAAATACATTTTGTTTTCTTTCTTCACCAATTAATGTGTATCACCCCTCTCCTGAAGAAGCATATCTGCAAAATCTATTGGGATACTGCAGCCCCTCCACAGTGCTATTCTGTATCAATTCATTAACAATGTTGATTAATATACAGTAGGTAGTTGTTCAATCTACCCCCAGAGGTATTGAGGGCTATATAATCACTGTGGATGAGGGTGATACTGCAATTAAGGGGTCATATTTTGTTAATGTATTGATATGGATTTATGTGGATTTTAATTATTTTCTGTTATTTCAAGGGACTATCCGCCTATGCTTTGGCGTGCCTGCATTAGTCAGCATATTAAAAAATGTATACGTTTTTATAAATGTTTGAGCATAATTTCTTGGCTGAGTAGGCACCTCAAAAATGTATCCACAATTTTTTGTTCACCCTAACATGGCCACTGATTTTCAATTAACTGCAGATGGAGAAATCTCCCCCTGCAACACTGCAGGCACTGACATATGTATACCGAGAGCAGCATCCTTCTGCTCTCAGAATACACAGATATGCTGCAGCTAATTGGCATTCCTGCAACGCAAACAACATTAAGGCCTCATGCACACGAGACGCAGGTGAAAACTCTGCTCAAAAAAGCTGAAACGTGCGTTTAGAAACGCGCGTTTTGCCACGTTTGCATGCCGCGTTTAGACGCGTTTGCGTTTATAAGCGTTTATAAAGATAACATCATGTAGACCCTCCCCAAGCTCTCAAAGCATGTTTTTTTTAACTATTTCTGCTATTTTGATCAGAGTGAGCAGCAGCAGCATAGAGAGCAGTTGTAAACTTGCATTTGCCCCTCTTTCTGTGGTATATATTTTGAAATGGATCCCATATAGAATATATGTCAGGAAATGCTCCTGATGTTGCTCTTGATGAGACAGCAACGTCGTCGCAAATTTCGTGAGAGGTCCACAGTCAGAGCTCGTCGATATTGGACCCATCCGTTGATGGGACAGCGAATGTCCGTTGGATATTCCACAAACATGTATGTGCAGCTGCGTACCTACCCCAAGTTTTTTTAATTTTAGCCAGATGTCCATTGTCACATTTGATCTGCTCTTAGAAAAAGTACGACCTGGTCTGACATTCGTGGACACCAATATGAGAAACCGTGTGTCACCAGAGGAACGTCTGTTGGTAACGATCAGGTATGTGTATATATTTATAAAATATATTTATCTATAGATGTACAGATTAATTTTTTTCTCTGTCCTTTATTTTTTTTTAAAATAATGTCTATTTATAGCAAATTATCCAATTTTTTAAAATGTCTAAAATTTTCTTGTGGCAATTTTTAACGTGTTTTCATTATTTTTCATATAAAACAATATTAAAATAGTTAATTATTTATTTTTTAATCTTAATATATGTTTTTATTCATTTTTTCTAGTTTCAAATTGTTTTATTTAAAAGCAAATCTATGTTAATTCGATTTTTTATAATTATTTTAAATTTATTTGGCCAATTTTTTAATATATTTTTAACATGTTAAAAATTGCCACAAGAAAATTTTAGATATTTAAAAAAATTGGATAATTTGCTATAAATAGACATTATTTTTTTTAAAATAAAGGACAGAGAAAAAAAATAATCTGTACATCTATAGATAAATATATTTTATAAATATATACACATACCTGATCGTTACCAACAGCAGTTCCTCTGGTGACACACTGTTTCTCATATTGGTGTCCACGAATGTCAGATCAGGTTGTACTTTTTCTAAGAGCAGATCAAATGTGACAATGGACATCCGGCTAAAATTAAAAACCTTTTAGGGGTAGGTACGCAGCTGCACATACATGTTTTATATTTTTATCGTGAAATATGTATTGATTAATATATTTTAATTCTTTGCTGCTGTATATGGTAGTATAATATTTTTTAATGCCTTATTAAAATATCCAGAATCCTAACCATTCATCCTAACACTAACCACTAACACTAACCCTACCCCTAACAGCTAACCCTATCCCTTACACTAACCCTAAACAACCCAAACCCTAATCCAACCCTTAATCCTAAACAATAACCCTAACCCTAATGGATAACCACTTACTATAACACCCAACCCTAATGACCAAATTACATTGCCACAGATGGTCACAGTTGACTTTGAGGCCATGTATCTCTGATGCAGAAAAGTGCATGACATGACATTGGGGTTCCTGGCAATAATTGGCCCCAAGATATGGGCCCCCAAAGTCGGGTCACAAAATGTCATTCTCTGATGCAGAAAAGTGCATGACATTTTGCGACCCGACTTTGGGGCCCCCTATCTCGGGGTTACTTGGTGACGGGAACCTCAAATTTGGATATGTTGTAGTGCTAGATCCACAGTATCAGTATACCAAATTTGGGGTTCCTGGCAATAATTGGCCCCAAGATATGGGCCCCCAAAGTCGGGTCACAAAATGTCATTCTCAGATCATATTTCTGAGTTTTCAGGTCCAAAAAATTGGGTTCCTTTAACCACTTCCCGACCAGCGCACGAGGATGTACGTCGACAGAATGGCACGGGCAGGCATATTGGCGTACATGTACGTCCAATATTCGATGCCGCCGTGCCATCGGGAGCGCGCCGCCGGCGGCGCGCTCCCGCGCTGGTCGGTACCCCCGTGAGTCCGGTCGTGGGACTCGATCGCCGCGGGCATCCCCACGATCGTCTCACGGAGCGGCCGAATGGAGGAAATGCTGTGTAAACAACATTTTTCCATTCTGCCTAGCAACTAGTGACGCTGATCTCTGCTCCATGTGATTGGAGCAGAGATCAGTGTACACTAAATGAAAGCCCAACCCCCCCACTGTTAGTAACACACCCCTAGGAACACTTAACCCCTACACTGCCACCCACTGGTTAACCCTTTCACTGCCAGTGTCATTTACACAGGAATCACTGCATTTATATAGCAGTGATTACTGTATAAATGACAATGGTCCCAAAAATGTGTCAAAAATGTCCGATGGGTCCCCCACAATGTCGCAGTCACAATAAAAATCGCAGATCGCCGCCATTACTAGTAAAAAAAAAAAATAGTAAAAAATAATTAATAAAAATGCTATAAAACTATCCCTATTTTGTAAACGCTATAACTTTTGCGCAAACCAATCAATAATCGCTTATTGCGATTTTTTTTACCAAAAATATGTAGAAGAATACGTATCGGCCTAAACTGAGGGAAAAAAATGTTTTTTTATATATTTTTGGGGGATATTTATTATTACAAAAAGTAAAAAATAATGCTTTTCTTTCAAAATTATCGCTCTATTTTTGTTTATAGCGCAAAAAATAAAAACCGCAGGGGTGATCAAATACCACCAAAAGAAAGCTCTATTTGTGGGAAAAAAAGGACGTCAATTTTGTTTGGGAGCCACGTCGCACGACCGCGCAATTGTCAGTTAAAGCGACGCAGTGCCGAATGGCAAAAAGTGGTCTGGTCTTTGACCAGCAAATTGGTCCGGTCTGAAAGTGGTTAAAAACGCATATAAACGCAAAACGCACGTTTCGTGTCTGAAACTTGGAAATTTTTGCGTCTGAACCCATTTTTTTGCTTCTGGAAAAACGAGGTTAAACGCAACTGCATAAAAATGGCAAAAAACGAGACTGTGTGCATGGACACATAGGATAACATTGAATGAGTTCAGGGGCAGTTGAAAAAAGTGTCCAACTGCATCTGAACACACGTTTAACTGCGTCTCGTGTGCATGAGGCTTTACTCAATAAAACAATATTTTTTTGTAACTTACCTTTTCAAAACAATAACCTTTCCAGGCTTTGATTTTAGGGTCTCTCAAAATGTGATTGACAGTTTAATGACTACTAAGGATGAGCCAAACATCCTCCGGTTCGCTTCGCACCAGAACATGCGAACAGACAAAAAATGTGTGCGAACATGTGAACACTGTTAAAGTCTATGGAACACGAATGTAAAAAATCTAAAATGTTAATTCCAAAGGCTTATATGCAAGGCCAGGCCACATGCCTTCAACATGAGGAGGGTGCTTTGGGGTCCCCCAAAGCACCTTTTTCCCATGTTGATGGAGACAAGAGCCTCATTCCCACAACCCTTGCCCGGTGGTTGTGGGGGTCTGCGGGCAGGGGGCTTTAACAAGGGGGCCCCCCAGATCCCACCCCCCTATGGGTATGGTGGGTACATATGGCCAGTGGTTGTGGGGATGAGGCCCTTGTCCCCATCAACATGGGGACAAGGTGCTTTGGGGGATGTGGCCTGTCTCGCCCCCTTTTCCTGCAGCCTGCCAGGTTGCATACTCAGATAAGGGTCTGGTATGGATTTTGGGGGAACCCCTACACCATTTTTTTTATTTTGGCAAAGGGTTCCCCTTAAAATCTATACTAGACCAGAAGGGCCTGGTATGGATTTTGGGGGGACCCCCAAGCCATTTAAAAAAAAAAAAAAAATTTTTGGCACAGGGTTCCCCTTAACCACTTCAATACACTGTTATATAAACCACACTGCCTGCATTGACTGAATATGGAGTATACACTGAATATATAGGCTACAGTGAATGCCGGATTTATATATATATATATATATATATATATATATATATATATATATATATATATATATATATATATATATATATAATCTCAAATACACTGCCTGAAAAATTGAAAAAAAAAATATATATATATAAAATCATATACACTGCCACTAACTAACCTGCCTGCCTAATCTAGCTCAATCCATCTCCATCCACACATGGCCCCTATGTAAGCAGCCTTATATAGTGTGGGGTGTGGACTTTGTCCCCCTGAGCCATGATTGGCTAAAGGCACCCTGCCCTATGGCTCTCTCAGCAGAGTGCGCTGTGATTGACCAAAGCATGCAGGTCAGGTGCATGCTTTGGCCAATCATCATACAGCAACGTGAGCATTATGGGACGTTCCGCGGTGCTCAAATTTCCAGTGAACGCCCCATATGTTTGGTTCGTTTTAGAACAAACGAACGCCGATGTTCGACTCAAACCGTGGGCTGATCGCTACTGACTACTTGTGCAAAATTGTGTTGACCCCTATACTGTGCCATGCTGTACCCTAGTATTAATGCTGTACTACTTCTGTGCTAATAGTTTGCTACAATGTGGTAGTGACAGAAGCAGTTCTTGCTGCAGAAGCCAGGTTGGTCATGACTGGAGGGACAAAAAACAAAACAAAAACAGGTGTCAAGCATTATTCCGCGTTTACCACAGACACAAAATTTGGGGGTAGGTTGGAGGACATCTGGAAAATGCCTCTCAAGCAGCCCGCTAACTGCATCTGGACTTGGGCTTTGGGCCACAGCACCTTCTCTATACAAACGTGATGAGATGATAATTTTCTAAAATTTTAGAAGGATCCAGGTCTTACAGCAGCTTTTTAAATAACAAATTGTATTGTGTCAATTGAAATAAATATACAGACACTTTTTTGTGCCAGTGTCTAGCTCTGTGGGAGGTTAAATACAAATTCAACATCTGATCATTGAAGTGTACACTTCCTATATTTAAATTATAGTCGTAGACACAAAAAGGCTTTTCAACTACACCAGGCGCTGTGTTAATTTGGACCATCACGTCTGGGTAAATGGAAGACAGGACAAATACATCATATTTATTCTTTCATTTTACTGCTAGTAGTTCTTCATTCCACAAGCAGGCTTTCTCCCCCTTTCTAAGTTGGGTGTTAATGAGCTGGTGGGGGTAGCCCCTTTGATTAGTTCATATAGTTCCACAGCAAGGGACTAACATCTAAAAAAAAGTAGCACACTTGCATAAATGTTGTCAACGTACAAATGGTACCCTCTACAAAACAAGGGTGACAACAAGTCACTATCTTACCACTGCTGCTCATGTAGTCTGGGCATCTGGGGGGCGCCACTTGACTTTTTTTTCCTCATGAATTCTAAAGTGGCATGTATAGCCTATGATGTTTTGTTGGTGTATACACATCAACAAATTTCTAGGACAGGTAATTTATGAGGGCCAAATTTTGTGGAGGCGATCATAGTCAGGGTCACTAAAATGCGTTATTATTGCATATCTTTTCCAGGCCATTGTAGCAGATAACAGGCCTATGATGAACTGGGTCTGTGGACCAATACAGTATGACTGCAATGCATTCTTTTTTGTAATGTCCATGTTGTGATTGTAACAGCTCGTTTTTTTTTTTTTAAAATAACAAACATGTTATACTTGCCTCCTCTGTGCAGTTGGTTTTACACACAGCAGCCTGGATCCTCCTCTTCTTGGGTCCCTCTTTGCTGCTCTTAGCCCCTCCCTCCTATCAAGTGCCCCAGAGTCAGCAGCTTCCTATGGGGGCACTGGAGCAGAGTCAAAGCTACGTGTGTCCATTCAGACACTGGGCCCAACAAGGCCCCACCCCTATCTCCCTATTGGCTGACCGACTTTGATTGACAGCCTCAGGAGCCAATGGCATGGCTGCTGTGTCTCAGCTAATCAAGAGGACGACTTCGACATTCGTGGACATCGCTGGAGAGAGATGCGGCTCGGGTAAGTAATTAGGGGGTGCTGGGGTGGCTGCTACACACAAAAGATTTTTTCACTTAATGCATAGGACATAGAACTCCTTTAAGGGTTAGGTCCAAAAAAAAAAAGGTTTTTACATTCAGAAACTGATGGCTTCCACTTGAATGGCTTGGCAAGCTATGGATTGGGGTTAGGGTTAGTGTACTGTAGGGCATAAACATGACTTTGGTCAACAATCAAATTATTATCTTCTGTGAAAACAGGTCAAAAATTCAAGGGGCTGATTTTTGGAGCAACCTCTTCAACAATGTCCAAGCTAGCTGTCAGGGTGCCACTGCTTTCTATAGGTTCATAATCTGTGCCTGATTTTGACAGTGAGGCCTCCCCATTGCTCTCATCTGTCATGCTCAGAATCCTACAAACCTCCTTACTAGTGTACCTTTTTTTTTTTTTTTTTTACATTTTGGCCACTAACTTTACAGGTACTTAGTGGTGACTTTGAAAAAAATAAAATAAAAAATAAAGAGTTCCTGGCTAGCAATCAGGGACTGTGTGCACATTAGAAATAAAATGAACGGCTAGTGCTAGTAGGCTTGATCTAGCTAACACTGCAGTTTTGTGGCTAAGGTGGCAGTGATCACAAAAATTATGCTGACACTGTACTTGAGGGGGGGGATAAACGCAAGTACTGGCAGTGATTGGGGCTAATCCTGTTAGCATATGCATTTTTGGGGACACTAGTATAGTTCTGACCGTGACAGGATACTGACCCGGACAGACACTATACTAATAATGGCGGTGATCAGCAAATTATAGTGTGACTTTTAAAATGTGGTGGGCTAATAACTGATGTTCCTAGTGACACTGTACACCGTCGCTGTACGAATTACACTGGATGGGTGCCAGGGATGACCAGGAGGGCAATCAAGGGGTTAAATGTGTGCCTAGCAAGTGTATGTGTGCTGATTTTACTCACAGGCTGGCTGGCTTATCTTCCTAAACTCAGTATAGTATGTACTGTGGTTGATCACAGCCATCAGCATGTTCACAGCCAAAATCATCGGCTGTGAACGTGCTGACAAACTTGTGCTGTGCTTAACCACAGCACAGCAGCAGGGGGCATGCGCCTGTAAACCCAGAAATACCCCTGCGATGTATGGGTACATTGTGGAGAACAACAGTAAAAGTAAATACTGTTGCTTAAAGGATAAGTTCACCTTTTGTAACGGTACATCCATATTCAGGGTGTAGCATGTTAGGAAAGGACCAGCCCCCTGCAAATTGTGCCCCCCCCCCCCCCGATCTGACAGCCAGCAGGGTTCTGGGCCGCCCAGCTGCATCACTTATTCAGTGTTCTGTGACTGGAATACTACAAGGTCCGGCAGCCTTTGCGGCTGTGGGCTTGTATTTTTCAATGAACTAGCATGGTGCTATAGTGGTTCATTCTCTCATCCTGTCAGATTGTACCTGGTTACCTGTACGGGATGTACATATACACTGACAGATCTGCAGGAGACCTGCATGGCACTAGTGATCTGCTGATCATTGGTGCAATGCTTTAGAGGCTCCAGAAACAAAAAATAATAAATGCACATTTTTTTCCTGCAAAAAAAATATGCATTTATTACATTTTCTTAAAAGGTGAACTTATCCTTTAACCACTTGCCGACCGCCGCACGACGATGTACGTCGACAGAATGGCACGGGCAGGCATAAGGGCTTACATGTACGTCCTTGCCTGCCCGCCGGTCGGGGGCCCGATCGGGCCCCCGCCCGGTGCCTGCGGCGGTCGGTATTCGTTCGGGAGCGATCCCGGACGAGGGGACGGCCATTCATTTATGGCCACCCCCTCGCGATCGCTCCCGACGAATGAAAATGTCCCGTGACATCACTTCCTCTCCTGTAATGTAAACACAGGAGAGGAAGTGATGTATTCTCTCCTCCGTGTCGGTATTTTTCGTTCCGGCACCGAGGAGAGAGCATCGGTGAGTTGCACAAGCACTACACTACACAGTAGAACATGCTAGGCACACTCACACCCCCCCTTTACCCCCCGATCACCCCCCAATTACCCCTGCCCCCCCAGTCACAGTGACACCAATTGCTTTTTTTTTTTTTTTTTGCATTGGTGTCATTTGTGACTGTAATAACTGTTAGGGCAGTTAGGGTTAGCCCCCTTTAGTTCTAATGTGCCCCCCTAACCCCCCCAATAAAGGTTTAACCCCGTGATCACCCCCCCTCGCCAGTGTCACTAAGGCTGGGTTCACATTGCAGCGGTTTATGAGAACGAATGTGATTCGCACCGCACTGCAGTGCAAATCACATCCGATCTCTGTGCGATTCGAGTTCAACCATACAGATAGTATGGCTGAATTCGTGTCGCACCCGCCGCAAATTCGCACGGGACCCTTTTTTTGGCCCGCAGCAGAATCGGATCGCATGGGTGTTCACACCATGCGATCCGAGTTTGCAGATCGCACTGCGATATGCGAACTGATCTGGTGTCATTAACATTTCACTGACACTCCCAGCAGTTCGCATAGGGCAGTGTGAACTGCCGCCGGGAGGCATGCGATGCGGGAACCCGCCGCGGATTCATGGTGTTCCCGCATCACTCCAGTGTGAACCCAGCCTAATAAGCGATCATTTTTCTGATCGCTGTATTAGTGTCACAGGTGACGCTAGTTAGGCAGGTAGGTATTTAGGTTCGCCGCAGCTTTTTATAGCGCCAGGGACCCCCATATACTACCGCATAAAGCCCCCTGATTTCCCCCTAGTTAACCCTTTCACCAGTGATCACCATATAACTGTTACAGGTGACGCTGGTTGGTTAGTTATTTTTTTATAGTTTCAGGGCACCCGCCATTTATTACCTAATAAAGGTTTAACCCCCTGATCAACCGGCGGGTGTCATTTGTGACTGTAATAACTGTTAGGGCAGTTAGGGTTAGCCCCCTTTAGTTCTAAGGTACCCCCCTAACCCCCCAATAAAGGTTTAACCCCGTCATCCCCCCCCGTCGCCAGTGTCACTAAGGCTGGGTTCACATTGCAGCGGTTTATGAGAACGGATGTGATTCGCACCGCACTGCAGTGCAAATCACATCTGATCTCTGTGCGATTCGAGTTCAGCCATACAGATAGTATGGCTGAATTCGTGTCGCACCCGCCGCAAACTCGCACGGGACCCTTTTTTTGGTCCGCAGCAGAATCGGATCGCATGGGTGTTCACACCATGCGATCCGAGTTTGCAGATCGCACTGCGATATGCGAACTGATCTGGGGGTGTCATTAACATTTCACTGACACTCCCAGCAGTTCGCATAGGGCAGTGTGAACTGCCGCCGGGAGGCATGTGATGCGGGAACCCGCCGCGCATTCGTGGCGTTCCCACATCGCTCCAGTGTGAACCCAGCCTAATAAGCGATCGTTTTTCTGATCACTGTATTAGTGTCACAGGTGACGCTAGTTAGGCAGGTAGGTATTTAGGTTCGCCGCAGCTTTTTATAGCGCCAGGGACCCCCATATACTACCGCATAAAGCCCCCTGATTGCCCCCTAGTTAACCCTTTCACCAGTGATCACCATATAACTGTTACAGGTGACGCTGGTTGGTTAGTTATTTTTTTTTATAGTTTCAGGGCACCCGCCATTTATTACCTAGTCTCACTAGTGTACCCCTAAATTTAGGGGTGTCTACTTTCCAAAATGGGGTCATTTGGGGGGGGTTTGTGCCATCTTGGCATTTTATGGCCTTCAAAACTGTAACGCCCTTAGAAAGCCTGAAGGCGGTGCTTGGTTTTCGGGGCCCCGTACGCGGCTAGGCTCCCAAAAAGTCCCACATATGTGGTATCCCCGTACTCAGGAGAAGCAGCAGAATTTATTTTGGGGTGTCATTTCACATATGCCCATAGCATGTGTGAGCAATATATCATTTAGTGACAACTTTGTGTAAAAAAAAATAAAAAATTATTTTTTGTCATTATTCAATCGCTTGAGGCAAAAAAATAAAATATTCAATGGGCTCAACATGCCACTTATCAATTTCCTTAGGGTGTCTACTTTCCAAAATGGGGTCATTTGGGGGGGTTTTGTACTGCCCTGCCATTTTAGCACCTCAAGAAATGAGATAGGCAGTCGTAAACTAAAAGCTGTGTAAATTCCAGAAAACGTACCTTAGTTTGTAGATGTGACAACTTTTGCACAAACCAATAAATATACAATTATTGACTTTTTTTTTACCAAAGACATGTGGCTGAATACATTTTGGCCTAAATGTATGACTAAAATTGAGTTTATTGGATTTTTCTAATAACAAAAAGTAGAATAATATCATTTTTTTTCAAAATTTGCGGTCTTTTTACGTTTATATCGCAAAAAATAAAAATCGCAGAGGCAATCAAATACCATCAAAAGAAAGCTCTATTTGTGGGAAGAAAAGGACACAAATTTTGTTTGGGTACAACATTGCATGACCGCGCAATTACCAGTTAAAGCAGCGCAGTGCCAAATTGTAAAAAGACCTCTGGTCATTTACCAGCAAAATGGTCCGGTCTGAAGGTGGTTACGGCAGTGGTCCCCAAACTGCGGCCCTTTGCTTGCTTTTATCCAGCCCTTGGGATGGTATTTTATTCACTGACACCAATGAACGGACATTTCCTCCCAACGATAGGAACGATGGGGCACTTCTCCTACCAATGACATGAATGATGGGGCACAGTTCCTCCCAATGATACCAACAATGGGACCCAATAAAACCAATGACAGGGCACAATTCCTACCATTAACACCAATGATGGGGCACATGTCCTACCAATGACACAAACAATGAGGCCAAATTAATCCAATGACAGGGCACAATTCCTACCAATAACACCAATGCTGGGGCACATTTCCTACGAATGACAGCAACAATGGGGCCCAATGAAACCAATGACGGCCCATTGTTTAGAAAGTTGGCGACCCTTGCTTTAAGGTGTTGTTTCTGCCATCCACTGATGGTGTGAATGGTACTAAGAAAGAGAAAACTGATAGCAGACAGAAAAAGAGGGAAAAAGGGAGAGAGAAAGAAATAGCATGAATTAAAGAAAAACTGGCTGAAGTAGAAGGGGAATAAAAGGACCTGTGTCCCAAATATGGTTGAACATAACAAATTTCATAACAAGTTTGGATGAACCTCTCTCTTGCATATCATACACTTTCACCATTACATTGTCCAGGCTCATTATGGCAACCATTTCAGTAATTTTTTCAGCCAATGAAGGAGCCTGTTGTGAATACTAGTAGAGAGGGATGTCTGCCCTGGCAAGTTTAACCACTTGCGGACTGCCAACCATACATATACTGCGCAGAGCGGCTCACCTAGTCCATGATCGGACACTTCCAGGTCTGGGGAGCACGTGTGCTGCCAGTAACCTGCTCACGCTGTGATTCTACATAGTGGGAGCCCAGCAGCGGGTAGACAGGACACAGGTAGAACAACAATCTGCTTATGTAAACAAGGCCGATTGTTGTTCTGTTAATAGGGAAGGCACTGATCCTGTGTTTCCGCTAAGCAGGAACACAGATCGCTGCCTTTCCCTAATCAAAGCACCCCCCCCCCCCCCCCCCAGCGAGTAAGCACATCTTGGGCACATATTTAACCCCTTCCCTGGTAGTGTCATTAGTACAGTGAGTGCATATTTTTTAGCACTAATCACTGTATTAGTGTCACTGGTCCCCAAAAAGTGTCAGTTAGTGTCTGATATGTCTACCGCAATATCGCAGTCCTGCTATACAAGTTGCTGTTTGCCACCATTACTAGTAAAAAGAAAAAAAATGAAAAAATATCCCATAGTTTGTAAATGCTATTTTGCGCAAACCAATCCATATACTCTCATTGGGGTTTTTTTTTTTACTAAAAAGATGTAGCAGAATACATATTGGCCTGACTTGATAAAGAAATTAGATTAAAAAACAAAACAAAATATTGGGCATGTTTTATAGCAGAAAGTACAAAAATATATATATATATATTTTTGTCAAAATTGTCGGGGTTTTTATGTTTAAAGCACAAAAAATAAAATCTGCAGAGGTGATCAAATACCACCAAAAGAAAGGTCTATTTGTGGGGAAAAAAAAGACACACATTTTATTTGTGTATAGCGTCGCATGACCGCGCAATTGTCAGTTAAATAGCGCAGTGCCGTACCACAAAAAATGGCCTGGTCTTGAAGGGCGGTAAACCTTTTGGAGCTGAAGTGGTTAGGACAATGACACACAATTGATTATTTTAGGGAGATCAAGTTCCTTTTAAGTAACTATATTGCCTTATGCAGACTAGGCTTAACAAATGCCACTTTTAGTGTTAGGCTTACATAGAGATGCTTTTACAGGCTGAAAAAATAGGATTTTTTGTACTCACTGTAAAATCCTTTTCTCTGTAACTCACCGATTGACACAGCTCCTCTCTTAGCCATTGGGTTGTTACGCCACCTTTAGGAGAAGACTAGGCATAACATGTTATGAAAAACAGAACTTTTAGTTCCGCTCAGGGGGCGATCCCTTAGTTGACAACCCCCCGGCCTGCCATGCAGCTCTCAGTACGTCAACAAGCAGTACAACGTAAAGAAAAATAGGAGGGGCGGGTGTCAGTCTGTGAATTACAGAGAAAAGGATTTTACAGTGAGTACAAAAAAATCTAATTTTCTCTTATATTCACCGACTGACACAGCTCCTCTCTTAGCCATTGGGACGTCCCCAAGCAGTGACAAAATGAGAGGTGGGAAAACAGCATAAAAACTTCATCCACCATGGCAAGTAGTATAACTTTACCCCCAAAAATGACAGTGTGTGGAAAAACACCACCACAAAAAACAGTGTTCCTTAACAGAGAGGCACTACCCTCAAAACCTCACCAAAACTGCGGTAATGAATGCAACAGCGCATTAACTTAAAGGTACTGCGTTTTTACCCAAAAATCAGGAAAAAAATTGCATTTGCAATTGCAACTATACAGCCGCCTACAAAACTTTGTGGCCAAATCAGGCATCAGCCGATGCACTGACATCTACCTTGTGGAACTTTGTAAAAGTGTGAACAGACGACCAGGTCACCGCTTTACACATTCTACCTGATTCACCTGGTGGCCAAGACCGCCATGCCTTTCTTTGGACCAGCCACCGAAACAAACAGCGAGTCTGACTTCCGGAAGGGAGCTGTGACAGACAAATACACCCTCAGAGCCCGAACCATGTTCAGTGAATGAAGGGCCACCTCCTTAGGATGCGTCAGCTTAGGACATAGAGATGGTAACACAATGTCTTCATTGATGTGAAACGCCAAGACCACCTTCGGCAGAAAAGAAGGTTGCGGACGCGGTTATCTGTGGATAACCAGATAGGGTAACTTGCAGGACAAGGCCGTCAGTTCCGAAACCCTCCTGGCTGATGTAATGGCCACTAGAAAGACCACTTTCTGGGAAAGAGTCAAAAGAGGGATCTCTCTGATATTTTCAAAAGGTGGTTTTTGTAGCGCCGATAACACCAGGTTCAGATCCCACGGGGGTAACAGTGGACGAACTGGAGGAACTACAAGCCGCACCCCTTAAACAAAAGTGCTCATTAGAGAGTGAGATGTCAGGGGTCGCTGAAAAAGGACTGATATTTGTCCCTTAATGGTGCTCAAAGCCAGTTTCTGGTCTACTCCTTTCTGAAGAAACAGCAGGACCCTGGAAAGGAGTGCGGAACCATCCTTTCTCCTCACACATGGAGATGTAGGCCTTCCAGGTACGATGATATATCTTCCGAGAAGATTTCCGAGCTCTCAGCATGGTTGGGATCACCAAATCCAAAAGATCCCGGTTCCTCAACACCTGGCTCTCAATAGCCATGCCGTTAAAACCAGCGGTGGTAAAGCAGAATGGAGAATCGGACCTTGAGACAGAAGGTCTTCTCGCAACTGCAGTTGCCAGGGAGCATCTGCCACCAGGCGCACTAGAGGTCTATGTACCAGGGACGCTGGGGCCAATCTGGGGCAATGAGTATTACTGTGATCCCCTCGGCCTCCACTCTGCGAAGCAGATGTGGTAATAGTTTTAGTGGAGGAAAGGCATAGATCAGCTGGTACTGATCCTATGGAGCCACCAGCGTGTCTGATGCGTCTGCCCACGGATCTCTTGCCCTGGACACGAATCTCGGCACCTTCCGATTGAGACCAGAAGATCCATGTCTGGTGTGCCCCACCGCAGGCACAGTAGCCTGAACACCTCCGGTTGCAATGCCCATTCTCCTGGGTCCAGCATCTGGCGACTTAGATAGTCCGCCTGCCAGGTCTCCACTCCCGGGATGTAAATGGCCGACAGGGCCGGTACATGTCGCTCTGCCCACCGAAGTATGTGAGTGACCGAGCTTCTTGTTCCTCCTTGGTGATTGACGTTTGCCACAGCCGTGGTGTTGTCTGACTGGATCCTGATCAGACGATGTGGCTCCTTAGCCTTCCTGGCCTGTGGGAGTAGAGTACTCTTACCACCTGTGGCATTTTTAAAAATGTCATCCAAAGAGGCTCCAAAGAGCCAGTCGCCAAGGAAGGGAAGATCCGTCAGGGCTTTTTTGGATGCCTGGTCAGCAGACCAGCATTTTAATCAAATTAGGCACCTCAGCACCACTGCTGACACTGAAGCCCTGGATAATAGAGGGAGGGTATCCAGGGCCGGGTCACAAACGTACTTAAGGCCTTGCACTAGTTTGTCTGCTAGTTCCACGCAGACAGGAGAAGCCTGTTGCTCTCTCAATTCGCAGTGCAACAGTTTTGCCCACTCGGTGTCAGCGACACAAGTGTGGATGCCAGTATTGGTCGCATGGTTAACCCCACAACCGTAAACAAGGAACGAGCCACTGCCTCGGCCTTTCTGTCCTGGGATCCTTAAATGCAGGAGTCCCTTCTACCGGGATCGTGGTTACTTTGTTTAACCTGGATACTGGGGGGTCCACGATCGGAGGAACCAACCACTTTTTGAGAAGGCTCTGCACAAAGGGGTAATGCACCGCCATGTATTTGGGGACCAAAAAGGTCCATTGCGGTCAGATACGGGAACACCTTAGGTGAACGAGCTGGCTTACGGGAACCAAAAGGGCCCACTACATCAGCAGAAGGATCTGCTGGCTCCTGAATCTTCAGGGTATAATGCACAGCTGTGATAAGTGCTCCAACAAGTGCTTTGTCGTGCA
Source organism: Lithobates pipiens (assembly GCF_037356315.1). Classification (NCBI taxonomy): domain Eukaryota; kingdom Metazoa; phylum Chordata; class Amphibia; order Anura; family Ranidae; genus Lithobates; species Lithobates pipiens. Next base: position 352,744,357 of record NW_027507718.1, on the reverse strand, counting down.
CGGACCCGGACAGGGACTCAGAGTCACTGTCCGAACAGTCCTGGTCAGTGTCATCTGAAACGACAGAGCAGGGGTCACCAGCCTCAGCAGGGCCTGAGTCTGCATCAGAGCTCTCCCAAGAGGACGGGGGGGGGGGGCAGGGGCAGCTTCTTAGCACCTTTGCGCCCACGCACTGCCTCCATCTTTGGCAACGAACGTATTGAGGACCGCCGACAAAGCGTCCAAGGGCACTGCACATTCTGCGGCGAACCGGTTGCAATTGCCTGGATTTCGGGGGGAAGAAACACCATTTTCTGAAGCAATGCTGACCCTACCCTGTCTGCCACCTGATGGAGACTTAGGACAGTGATGGTCCCACCGTCCTAACTATTGCTGGCTGAGGGGCTCTTTCCCGCAGGACTCACCACCCTGACTGGTTCTGCGCTGTCCAGCAAGTAGTGACTGTGTTCCTTGTCAGCTCCCAGGTGCAGAGGAAATCACACTGTGTCATCCAGAGCTGCTGCTTATGGTGCTGAAACCGATCTACAGTGTGCTCAGACTCAAAGAAAATGGCCGCCAAGCATCCAGTATAAGGACATAAACACAGAGAAAATGGCCGCCGGACTACACGAAAGCATGCTGCTCCTAGAGACTGACCAAAAAACATGCTCGGGCTACCAGAAAATGGCCACCAAGCATTCAGTATAAAGGAAAAAACCACAGGGAAAATGGCCGCCAGCTACAAGAGAGCATGGTGCTCCTTGCCCTCACCTAAGATGGGCAATGAACACTGAAAAACCATGAGGGACAATGACAGAAAATGGCGGTGAACAGCGCTGTAAGGATCACAGACACAGCCTCTCAGACACCCCCAGGGAGAGAAACACACACATCAGGGCACAGCCAGCCAGCGCAGCCCACCCCCCAGGTGAGAGCCCCCCCGGAGAGCCCCTGCGCATGACACACACCGCTGCGCAGTCACATGCATCCCCCACAGGGAGGGGGGTAGGGACAGGGAGAGAAGAGAGGGAGGTGAGGGACCCCCGAATCGACCTCCCAGGGAATGCCCAGATGCTCAACCCCATTGAGGCACGGAGAGCTGTACTTGCCTGTCCTGCAGAGCTGGGAGACATTCCATCACAGACCCACTCTCTGATCAGTATGGGGTGGATGCTGGCCATGGCACACTGTGACGCAGACATCAGTAGCCCGGTCATATGTGTGCCCCGGAGCATTAAAGCTCAACAACCACCTCTGGAGCTGAGGTATGTCATGGCTGACCCAGCGCGTAACTCTGGCCTGCAGACGCTCGCTGGCCAGGCTGGGGAGACTACAAGGATAAGAGTATCCAGCCTGTCACCCAGCCGGCTGTTGATAGCAGATCACAGGATCTATAGTCTTGCGCAAAAAGCTTCCTCAGAAAAAATTCCGGACCGATGGGCCTGCAGGGTTCCTAGGTCCTTCTCCTTCACTAGGCAAAATAAAACTGAGAACTGCATAGCAGGCTGGGCGGTTGTTACCCAAGGGCCCGCCCCTTGGGTGGAACTAAAAGTTCTGTGTTTTTCATAACATGTTATGCCTAGTCTTCGCCTAAAGGTGGCGTAACAACCCAATGGCTAAGAGAGGAGCTGTGTCAGTCGGTGAATATAAGAGAAAAAGCCAATGTGTCCATGCACACACAGGAATTTACAGGCTGAGAAAAAATCCCACCAAAGGCACATTCAGAAGAGATGTTGAAGAGCAGAAAAACCAGTAGATGTGTCTATCGGTTCAGTGTAAATGCATCCCAATGGCCAGAATAAGTTAATATCAATTAATGCTCAAATTCTTGACACGCCTGAATGCTAAAAAGGTGCATGCAATACGCAGCATTTACCGTATTTTTAAAGCAGCTTTTGTCCTGTTAGTACTGTTTTTCAGAGGGGCTGAACGGATGCACGGTGTGCATGACGCCTATATTTGAAAGCCATGGCATGATGAAATGGAGGGTACATGATTGTTTGGGAGGACTTGAGAAAGTTGATAGGGAGATGAGTGATCCCAGGAATTTAGAGGAACAGTTAGCTTGGGGAAGTGCTGTGTTATTAACCACTTAAGCCCTGGACCATTTTGCTGGCCAAAGACCAGACCACTTTTTGCAATTCGGCACTGCGTCGCTTTAACTGACAATTGCGCAGTCGTGCCACGTGGCTCCCAAACAAAATTGACGTCCTTTTTTCCTCACAAATAGAGCTTTCTTTTGGTGGTATTTGATCATTCCTGTGGTTTTTATTTTTTGTGCTATAAACAAAAAAAGAGGGACACTTGAAAAAAACACTTATTTTTTACATTCCCTCAGTTTACACGTTTACAGCTGACACGTATTCTTCTACATATTTTTGTTTTAAAAAAAAAAAAAAAAAGTCACAATAAGCGATTATTGATTGGTTTGCGCAAAAGTTATAGCGTTTACAAAAAATGGGATAATTTTATGGCATTTTTATTGATAATTTTTTTTTTTACTAGTAATGCCAGTAATCAGTGATTTTTATAGTAACTGTGACATTATGGTGGACATTTTTGGGACCACTGTCATTTATACAGCAATCAGTGCTATACAAATGCACTGATTCCTGTGTAAATGACACTGGCAGTGAAGGGGTTAACCAGGAGGTGGCAGTGTAGGGGTTAATCTGCGATAGCACGGCAGCAAATTTAAAGGGACATACCTGTACGCCCATTTGCCTGTCCATGCCATTCTGTCGACGTACATCGGCGTGTGCAGGTCAGGAAGTGGTTAAACACAGTTAAGAATTTTGAAAGCATTTTTCCCATAAAAAAAAGGAGCTATTTGCGCTAGGATAGGAAAGCCATTTAGGTTTAACTCAGGTTTTAGATAAAGCTAAGGTAATGAGTTAATGTGACTGATGCAATTTTTCATGCATTATATCTTTTGGTTTATAAGCAAATATAAATGCACATCTATGAGATACAGTGACATGTTGAGTACTGAGGTGCATGACAGTTTATTCTCCTAGTGAAATCAGGAAAATCAAGAAATTAAAGCTTTAAAGGAGAAGATTCTTGCCTCCATGCTGCAACTGTCCCCTGCTGGTTCTAAGCCTGAGAACTGAGCAGTCACATGAGAGCTGATCGCCCAGTTCTCGGTCCACTTGGAGCGGAGAGTGGTGACTGTCACTGCTCTCTGCTCTGCCCCAGTTCTGCACTCACTGAAGCGTTGGGCTGAGCCGCATGCTGAGAGTCTGAGCCAGATGCCTATCAGGCTAAAGCCCACTATTAGCGGATTCTGGGTCAAGAAGAGAAGTATGGCCAAAAAAAGCTTTGGCCATACTTCTCTCAACTTTGCGGAAAATTTAGTCTAGGTGTTCTCTACACAGGTCCATATCAAGCATATCCAGAAACACAAGAGGCATCACAACATTTCTTGTATGCCTGCCACTATTGAGGAGAACAAGGAGAAACACTGTTCAGAGGGTAGTAAAAAATCATGAGATTGAAGTCAAGTTTTGTGAACATTTGACCAGGAACACTGAATGTTCAAAGATAATAAACACAAACAATATTGTAGAAGCTTGGTGAGGTAAACAATTATTGACAAATAAAATAGAACGTACTGGTGCAAATTATATTCCTTATGTAAAAGAAAATATAAAACAAAAAACGGTACCAAAATTTTTTTAATAAAAATACAATGAAAAAAACTACGTTGAAAAACATGAAATATAAGAAGCCGCAACTCCACTATGAGATATTTATCATGGTAACTATACCAGTTTAAAAAGAAAATACTACAGTGATAAATTGAGATACAATCTATGTCAATCTGAAAGGTCTATGTCTATGTCAATCTGAAAGGTTAAGGCTACTTTCACACTGCCTCATTGCAAAAATGCGGAAAAAAACGCATTTGCATCTTTGCCGCGTTTCCAGTGCATTTGCACCTGTGAAAAAAGAACGTGATTCAAAAAATGCACCAAAAACTCACTGGACCCACAGCTGACCAGTGTGAATAGTTCCATAGGATTTAACGGTCATGCATTTTTCTTCTGCAAAAACGGAAGAGTGATCAATGTGAAAGCCTAAGTTCAATTTTAAGACCAGGTTACATTCATAATATGTAACATGGTGAAAAGCAGATGCATGTGTTATACTCACCTGATCAGTATCCATTTTCTAATCAGGAAAGCTCCAGATCCTGCAGCACTTGAACTTGCTGAAAATGCATGGACTTATTTTAAAGCAGAAAACACAAGCCAACCATGTTCCACAGTCCCAAATTTTATAACAGACTAGCAGGCCAAAACAATTTCAGTGTTCAGGTTATACAGAACAGGAGCACACAATAAGGTTGATTTATTAAATGTAGGAGTGCAAAATCTGGTGCAGATGTGCATGGTGGCTAATTAGCTTCTAACTTCAGCTTGTTTAATTAGGGCCCTTTCACACTTGTGCGATTTTTCCTGCAACTTTGGACATCAGAGTAGCATGACAAATCGTACCCCATGATTCCCAATGATAACCATTCATATCTGTGCGACTTCAAGTCACACCGACTTCAAAGTAGTCCCTGTACCACTTTAGTCCGATTTTGATGTGAGTTGAGGTCCAAGGACATGAAGTTTACACAGGCATGCCCTGAAATCGAGTAAAGAAAAAAAACAGGAAGCTGATTGGTTCTTATGCAGAGCTGTACCAGATTTTGCACTCTCCAGTTTTGTTAAATCAACCTGAATATGGCAACCTGCCGGCTAGAATTATTAACCTTCATATCAAAGAATTTGAGCTGCCATTGTTTGGCGTGTTTGGTAGCCTTTGCATGCCAGTCATTTCCTCTGCTGAAGGAATGGAATTGCATACCCTGGGATGCGAGACCCTTTATTAATTTTGATACTAAAGGCTATATTCACCCCTGACTGTATGAGAGCATCTTTCAACATAGGATATGGAAATTAGAGCTCTAAATCTGTGTTTTCATATACATCTATCACGTTGATTTGGACTAAGTTTTAATAAACATTTTTTTTTTTATGTACTAACAACTATATATTTTTTATTTTTATTAATACTTTCGTTGTGTGTGTTGATACATTTTCACCCCCCCTACTCCAGTCTCCAGTTTGGTGTCCTGGGGTTTAATTTCGTCATTTTTAGTCTGCCTTCTGAAAACTTGCTATGTATCCCAGCGCACCTTTGTCATCAGCATTACTTGCAAAGTGTTTTTAAAATAAAGTGTTGTAAAGCCAGTGGTGGAAAAAAAGTTTGTGAAAACAATTATGGGAGGCATACAGATTACAGCCCAACAATCTAAAACATTTTTCATTTTTTGAACATTGCCTTTTTTGCAAGTGGTAAAGAATCAATCTCTGATTTTCACTGGATAGGAAGTGGGGGGGGGGGGGGGGGGGGATCTCTTCATTGGGACAACAGACAGCAATACAAACCTGACAGAAGATCCTTGCCTTTGTCACGTCAAAGAAAAATAACTTGTCAATGAATCGACTATAAAACTCTGTTATTATATTTATTTAATTCCCAGCTTTATACAAACTGGATGTAGAAGCATAAACATAGTACATTTCTACCATTTTCAACAAAAATATAACCAATATGTACAATTATTGTATTAAAAATACAAAAGGATACAGACTCTACCAATGTCTTTCTAAAAGACATACAGGTACAAGTAGTATCAAAAGCATGATGAAATCAACAGTTAGTTGTACATTCTGCACTTGACATCACAGAGCAAACTGAGGTTAGCGGTCCTATATTCTACCGTTATATGATGCTGAGAACGTTTGTGCAATGTGTCACCGAGCTGGGCTTCTGTCTGCTTAGATGCACAAGCTCCATCGCCTACATAAAATTAAAAAAGCTGGCAAATAAATGTATGTTACATGTAAAATTACATAGGCATAACTGACATTGTGAAGTAGTAAGGTAGACAAAAGCCATGGTAACAGGATAAAGATTCATTAAATAAAGCACTGATGTTATTATAAACAGTGAAAAAACACTGCATTCTGTTTCATCGTTTTCTTTAAAGTTGTATACATACATATATATATATGTTTAACCACTGATCAATATGATCAGCTCAGCTCAAATGGAAAAAAAAAATAATAATATTCATAATAATCCAAGATCACAAGTTCCTCACACAGGAGTTTAACTCGGATTGGCAGCCTTCAGATATCCGGAGTCTGTGCAAAGGGAGTAGATGGCGATCTGAGTCATGGAGGTGTGCAATAGCAGCTGTGAGCAGGTAAATGCTACACGTTGGTCTTCTCTACAAGTGCAGTGTCCAACAATGGCCAATCTGACCAGTCCGCCTCCCATCTACATGAATGTGCTGCGTCATTATGGATGGTCTAGAAAAAAACATGACTATGATGGATGAAGAGGTTTCCGTTTTCAGATGAGCAATGAGAGAGCTTGTATTTAATAACTACTAATAGCATTTGTTGAGAGTCCCAAGCTGCCATCACTTTAATATAATCCAGTTCTTTTATCAGAATTAAAAATCTCTATATAAACATAAAAATAATTCATAACTTATGTGTGAAATAACACTGTAAGTATCCTGATGTAACAAATAAGCTCTCTGAGCGCAAAGTGTGCATCTCCTTTACCGCAGAGGACTCCTCGCGCATTAAAGGTATCATAGTGTAACAAACGGGACTGTAAACGAAGCTAAACCATCTCAAGAATCTGTGCACAGAGGTTTATGAAATGCAATCTCAGCTCACGTTAAAAAAGGTTGATAGAAGCACATGACTAGCTTGGCCTACAACAGCAGACAAAGCCAAGAAAGTGAATAAAAGTTAAAATGTATTTAAAAATAAAGACACCCTCACAGCATGTGGGAGTGTAATCAGGGTTGGGGTCATTGCTGATGTGGTAGTTGTGGAGTTTGGAATGATAATGTGCAAGGTCCAGCCAGCTACCGTTGGGTGGCAGCTTCCTGCACCGTTTCAAGCAACACAGCTTTGCCAAGGACAAAAAGTGCCAGAATGATGTTTTCACAGTATTTCACATGCCAGGGAGTGGGACAGAGGGTCTGATGTATCCCAGTGCTGCTTTAAGGCAGAAGAGGAGGAAACAGGTCCACAGGCTCCACAGTCATATGGGATGTCCTTTTGTGCTCTCCTTTCAAGGCGGCTTCTCCTATCACAGGGTGAGATGTCATCTTCACACCGCAGATACTTGCTCATCATCTGCCATAATAGAAAATACAATTAAAAATCAAGAATTAACAATTTAGATGCTTTCAAGTGCCACTATTTATAAATCTTGCCCTCCAGAGGAAGCCATAAGGATGGTGGCGTAACGCATAGAGGTAGAGCCTGATTGTGGAAGTGACGCTATTACGTGAGACCTGCTGGATTTTTACCGTACATGCTGTTTTTATATTTGAATAAATGTGAGTGCAATTTATGAAGTTGGGTTTGTGAGGATTATACAAGACTAGTACGCTGCACTATTGGAAGCATTCTTGTCTTTTCATATTTGCTTTGAGCTGCTGGTGATTAGTGTGGAGCCATTTCCTAAGGAACATCAGTTATTATCCAGAGTGCATTTGACCTGGTTTAGGGTATAATAAGCAGGTGAGCTTGCATTGCACCTGGTAAAAGGAGCACAAGTCACTGAATTTTTTGTGATGCACGCCCTTCACAGCGAAGTTTGTTATACCCTGGCTTTAGGACGATCACCATTTATTTAATATGATCATGGACCTTTATGAACCTTTAAGAATTTATGCTTATATGGATTGTTTTGTATTATTTTGGCACTGACACTTATTCGTTGTTAGCAGCACTGTCATATATTATATCATATTGCGGTCATAGTGGGCACACCTAGGTGATAGCTGCAGCCTTTCCAATTAATATTTTAAATTTTTACTTACCACTAGGGGGCAGCATGCATCTATTTCATTATTCACTGTTTATCAATAGCTTCAACAATAACGTCTCTAGGTTTTGTGAACTGTAAAAGTAAACTTGTCCTAGGGCCATGTCACACTAATGACCCTGATGCTTGTAACAACTAGCCAGCAACAGGATCACTATAAAGAGAAAATACTTAGTTCATTGTGTTGCCCCTACATGGTCTGAATGAGCGAATTGTGTCTCCTTTATTTACAGAAATGACACAAAACACCATTGTTTGCTACCTCATGGCTCATCTGGAAAGAGAAGGGGCACCACATGGCATGAGGTAAGCATTTACTTTACTCTGAACAGCAAAACTGTAACTGTTGGATTGTTGACAGATCTGCTAGTGAAATATGGGGTTTATAATCAGGCCTCAAAGCGTAACTAAACCCTCCAATCCTTTATAGCCACAGGAGCTGCTATCTTAGCCTCTTTTTGATCTGCAATTGTCACAGTGTTGCACATGTGATCAGTGACGACATCAGCCAGTTGGTGGCTTGACAGTTCAGTTGAAAGCAAAAAACACACGTGATTCATGGCATGCCTTGAACATAACGGTTTTGGGAAACATGTAAATCAATTGGTTTTGTTCAGCTTCCACATCTACATATGGCACACTTGTTCAAGGCAGCCGAGGATTCTGAGATTGCACTCACAGCACTATAGGTTGTATAGGTTAGGAGGACAGAATGTAATGGTGATAAAACATTTGAATAAAGACATTTTACTACAAAGTAAAATAAACTAATGTGAAAATGTTGAAGTTACACTTCATGAAGATGCTGCTGAGGTTCATTCCTAGCACAGATTTCCATCATATTGGTGGATCAGAATGGTGTTGGGGTTGCACATATTTCCTAAATGAGAACCAGCTGCGTCTGACTATCCCCATGCATGTGCAGTGTACTGTCACTCTGTACCAAGCAGGTGCGAGACCCCCTCAACCAGTGACAAAACAATGTGTCCCATGTATGTGCAGTAATGTTGTATACAATCATTTTGCTTTTCAGGGACAATGTATTGTACCCTCCCTTGTTCTTGATGCTTCCACCCCTTTCAGACAGTAGTGCACTGCCACTTCTGCAACACAATTTTTCTATCACCAACGGCAATGCAGTTTCTTTACTATTTTTCTCTCACCACCTTCTGTGTCTGTACCTCCCTTTCTGTCTCCACCCACCAGATCTGCACTACCTGCTTCCATCAAAGCACTTATACCATGCTTATCATGACTGCACCTGTACAGGTTGTCTCCCCCACTGAGTCTCACAATGGTCTTATGATTGTGAGCCTGTCCTGCTGACTCCTGATCAAAAACGAAGACAAGGACCAGATGGAAGAATCTGTTTCCAGATTTAACACCACCAAATCTGCAGGGTCAGCTCTCACTCTATACCTGTACAAACTGCCCCCAACACTGCGCCTGCATGCTCCCACCTATTTTCATCTCATTACCAGGACTGCACCCCCCTTTCCTTATCTACACTACCTCTATCATCAAGCCTATGGAGAATTCACCATCATTTAGCATCTGTATGCCACACCTGCAGGACGTGCCACTGAATACCCCTGAACCCCATCTTCACACAAAGGTTTGGGTGTGAGGTTATGCACTATGAACCAATAAGGCTCTGCTGAAGTGTGCAAACAATTAAATGTTTTAGGCTGGGCCAATAAGCAGACAGATGACACAGGAAGCTAGTAAGAAATTATGGTGTCACCCTCTGTGCTATACATTGTGAAGGGGCCTGAGAATCACATTAGTAGTATAAGAAAATTACAAATATGTTGACAGGTAAAACAGTTCACATATTGTATACTCTATGTATTTAGCTCTTTGGTTGGGGTTCTGCCTTAGTAATTAATTTTAAATGATAGCGCTGATTTAGGGCACTTACCATCATCCTTTGTAACCCCTTGTGCCTGATATATAGCTAATCTTGGGTCTGCCTCATTTGGTTTATGCCACTGCGGCTTGTTAACGATCTTGCTAGAAGGCTGACTGTGTGATGGTGGGGATGTTGCAGGTGCTCCTTCACTGTCACTCCTCCGAGCCATCATCCTGGACCGCTGCAGTGCTACGTTGTAATCTGGTGGCTTTCTGGATAATTGTGGGTGTCCTTCTGCAAAATCTGCTATAGGAATTCCTACATATCCAGGCGGTGTTGGTGGTGGTTCTCGATACCGGCCTTCTTTCCGTGCTGTGGTAACACAATACACTACCATAAGAGACAATTATTGTCACAACAGAAACGTAACATAAAAAAAATAAACATAAAATAAACATATGTTCTAATGTAAGAGTACAAATACATTTAAAATAATAAAACAAAAGCAAAATGACAAAACACAAAAAAGGCAGTACTAAAAAAACAAAAAAAAAACAAAAAACGGTTTACTCTTTTTAATATATATTTTTGGAAACGCAAGTGCTCATATTCTTGAATGGGATGACATGCCAACACTAGAGAACCTAGTGGGTGATGGGTGATGCCCCAAGTCTATAGGGATTCACTGTGCAACTACGGCCAGAGCTGGGGAAGATTTTGCACAGGGACAGTCTCCAAGGTCATAGAGAATTAAAAAAGCATCTGGGAGGGGTCTTAATTAGATCAGAGGGCAAAACTGAACTTTCCCTTTTAAGAGATGCACTCTGAATTTTATAACAATGAAGCTTTACCTCTCAGAGAACGATCTTTGTCATGTTATTGACTTGTATTCTTTCATTTTCAGTGAACTGGCTGTAAAGCCAGTCACTAACTCTCTATGAACTCAGTGGCTGGCTGAAAGCCCTACAAAAGCTATATCACTTGCCCCTATTTAGTGCTGTAAACAACCAGTGTGCTGAGCAACATTTCAGCAGCTTTGAGAGAGATAGTGTTGTCAGAATAGGGTCAAGGCAGGGAATAGGAGCTTTTAAGGCGTTCCAGCGACAGAAAGGTGACACTTAAATGATGACTGAGAGATAATATAATAAAATAATAAGACAAATACCCATCTCTGAGAGCTAAGCACTACAAATAATTAACCTAAGATGATCAGGGGGGTTCCATTTTGTAGCAAGTGTAGGAATCCTTAATTATTACAGCCCCTGTTAAAGAAAAAAAAAAGGGACTCTGAACTCCTGCAAAATCAGGTGTAATAAGTGGAAAACTTTCTGTGAAAATTATTTCCAAGCCACCTGGATGAACTTTAATTTTGTTCATGAATGCATTAATACAGAACGAAAATGTTGTGTATGTTTTTAAAGTCATGCTCTTCTTACATTTTTACCATGTGTAAATAGCATAAAGATGCATGTATGTGAACCTAGGCTAAATAACAGTAAAATAACATTAACTCTGCTACTGTTCAATGTTACAGACCACTGGCATTTGCAAATATATAAATTATAATTCTTAATGGTTTACTCGTAATTTCTAAAACTCTCTGATAACTGTGTGCAATACTGTAAACACATAAATCCTCAATGCTCTTTTAAAGGGAACAGAGAAGCAACATAGTTATTCTGCTTTCTCTTTCAAATGTTCAGCAATGAAGGGCTGGTATATAGGCACACAGATAATCCCCCTGATAACCAGGAAGTTCTATTAAAGCGTTTTTTTTTTTTTTTTTTAGGTAACAAAGGATCCTGTTCCTTCTAAGCATGAAAAACAGCACGGTGCTTGTGCTGTGTAATTTGGCCCCTTCTATCACCTGTGATACCTGGCTGATCCTGCCTGGTTCTGCCCTCCACCCTGTAAAATGACCATGGTTTATCATGGCTACTGAGCCCTGACACCATGGTCAGTTTATGTGCCTCTGTCTTCCGCAGCTCTTTTGTTGCTCTCCCTCCTCCCTCCCCTACCTGTCAGCTCTGTGTGTGAGCCTCCCCTACCCTTCTAGCACTGTTCTGAGCAGTACAAAAATTACTGCTCACAATCACTGCCAGCCCCTCTGCTAGGATAACACGTAGCATATAGTGTATATATTTTTTTTTAAATCATCTTCTATATACCTTATTTATTCTCGCCGAACAGCGCTCACGTGACTGCCCCCTCACCCACTTTCTCCAATGTATGTACTACAGAGGAAGGTCACGTGACTGCCCAGTAGATGTCAGAGGGAGATCTCAGGCTCTTCCCTCCGTAGTACATACATTGGAGGAAGAGAGCGATGGGCGGTCACCTGACCGCTTGATCGGTGAGAAAAAATAAGGCATTTAGAACATGAATTGAAAAAAAAAAAAACCACATACACTATATACTACATGTTACCCTAGCAGACGGGCTGCCAGTGATTGTGAGCACTGCCTTAACAACCCCTTTAAATATAATGCATGACCCAAGCAGGTGAAGTGCCTTCACCAGCTCTCAGGGAAATATACTATTAAAAGGGAACTAGTGGGTTTGTTACTCAGACCAGTTCCCTATCATCCTAACATCCACAAGATCCCCAATCTAAGAAAGACATATGATTAATAATGTGATTTCACAAACAAGTTAATGAAAGGTACACACATTAAACATAAATGTATAAGCCCTACTTTATGATGAAATATACTACTTACATATTTAAAATCAAATCAGATCTAGGGCCCACCCTGGTCCCTTACAATTTGGACTAGAAGGCCTCCGCCCAAAATTGACTTTACAGTTTTGTATGGAGTTCTCCTTTAACATGTGTAAATCAACACCAGAATACAAAGCAAAACACTAAACTGCCACCTAAAATCTAAGGTGAAAGCCCAATATCAAGGCATGTAATGAGTATGACACAACTAGAAAATAAGCTGTTCTTACCAATAAGACCCTTTGAGGAAGCTGCTGTCACAGCTATGTGTGTGGGCACAGGTAGAGGCTTTGTCTCTTCTGCAGTTTGTGAGGATATGCTGCTTGTTTCTGCTTCAAGAGCAACGTCTTTTCCCCCTCGTCTCTTAATGGTGCCAGTGTCCCCCTCAGAGTCCTCACCCCAGTAGCCAGTGGAAGATGCCCAGCTTGCTCTGGACTGTGCTTGTTCTAAAGCTTCTCTTCCTTGATTGTGTCTGCCATGCTTTGTGCTATGATCAGAAAATATTAAATGGTCTATATGACTTCCCGAGGGCCAGTAACCTGCCCCATCTGATGTGCTGTCAAAATGAACATGGCCAAATGGCAGAGTCTCCCAACTCCTCTGATGTGGTATAGTTTGTATGTTGTCATGGGAGCCACTTGAACAAGAGGTCCAGCTACCTCGTCCGCTGTCTGCAGCATCCAGTGAAGCTCTATCACCCTGATCTTGGGACAATTCCTCCATGCTCGGAGAGGACAAAACCGTTCCACTCGCGTACAAGCCTCTATTCTCCACCAAATGTGAATAGTGCCTAGAAGAGTATTAAGAAATACAAATAAGCAAACAGTAATGGCTACATATAGTAATTCATCAATGCAAATTCCACACAACCACAAATGCACTTATTTAATTGAATTAATAGCTCATAAAATAGTGCAAGGGGCATAAAGCAAGGTGTAGCAATCTGTGGCACTCAATAGAAATCCAGCAATCAATAGAAAACCGTCTGGGATTGGTCTGACTTCAGAAAAGTGAATCCTGATTGGCTGATTTGAGTTATTGCTCTTTGCAATTAAAATGTTCCTCTTTGTACTCTTTTACTGAATAAATCCAAAGATGTTTTAAACCTCCCTTACACTTATGGTTTTGGGGGTAGGGGCGGTGAAGGTGGAGATCCTTGAAGGCATAAGCCCTGGAAGTGAGCTGCCTGAACCAACTAGTTATGGTCAGAGGCAGCTCTCTAATTAGGCAAATTAGGCGGTCGCCTTAGGCCTCGCCCCCCGCAGGGGCCTCGCAAGTTGCGACCGCCTAATTTGCCCATATGGCAAGCTCCATGATTCACCAGGACCGCCTTGCATTCTTGGCCTGAAGTCCCGGCGAATCAGATTCCCGCGGCGTGTGTGGGGTGTCTCCGTTCCCGCACACTCCACTCCACTCCGCTGTGCATTGCAGCCGGGATCTCTCCCAAGCTGCCTGACACAGTGCACTGTGGAGCGGAGCGAACTGAACCCGCCCTTCCTCCTCCTGTGATGTTTTCCTGTACACAGTGGAAGAGGAGGGAACGAGTCACAGCATTCCCCAAGAGCCGCGCTGGTCTGAGGTCTGTGTAATCTAAACATTAGCCTTGGAGGGGAGGGGGGCATAAAGAAGAGGACGAGGGAGGGGGGACAAGCAGAGTGAACTTGGAGCTATTTGGGGGAGAGTATACCCATCCATCCCCCCATACCATCCCAGCTCCATCCACCCCACCCCAATCCTGGCTCCATCCATCCCCCCGATCCAATCCCGGCTCCATCCATCCCCCCGATCCAATCTCGGCTCCATCCACCCTATCCCGATTCCATCCCGGCTCCATCCACTCCACGCCAATCTCATCCTGGCTCCATCCATTCCCCCATACCATCCCGGCTCCATCCACCCCACCCCAATCCCAACCCGGCTCCATCCATCCCATCACGGCTCCATCCATCCCCCATAATATCCCAGCTCATCCACCCCACCCCAATCCCATCCCGGTTCCATGTTCCATCCACCCCCCCGATCCAATCCAATTTCCATCCACCACAATCCTGGCTCCATCCATTCCCCCGATCTCATCCCGGCTCCATGCATCCCCTGATCCCACCCCGGCTCCATGAATTCCCCAATCCCATCTTTGCTCCCTCCATCCCCCCAATCCCATCTCGGCTCCCTCCACCCCCCATCCCATCCTGGCTCCCTCCATCTCCCTGATCCCCTTTCCGGCTCCATCTTCCACCCCAATCGCATCCTAGCTCTATCCATCCACCATTCCCATTCCAGCTCTATCCATCCACCATTCCCATTCTGGCTCCATCCATTCCCCGATCCCATCCCAGCTCTATCCCCCCCCGATCCCATCCAGGCTCCATGCATCCCCCAATCCCATCTCTGCTCCCACCATCCCCCCAATCCCATCTCGGCTCCCTCCATCCCCCCAATCCCATCTCGGCTCCCTCCATCCCCCCAATCCCATCTCCGCTCCCTCCATCCCCCCAATCCCATCTCGGCTCCCTCCATCCCCCCAATCCCATCTCGGCCCCCTCCATCCCCCCAATCCCATCTCGGCTCCCTCCATCCCCCCAATCCCATCTCGGGTCCCTCCATCCCCCCAATCCCATCTCGGCTACCTCCATCCCCCCAATCCCATCTCGGCTCCCTCCATCCCCCCAATCCAATCCTGGCTCCCTCCATCCCCCTGATCCCCTCCCGGCTCCATCTACCACCCCAATCCCATCCTAGCTCTATCCATCTCCCATTCTGATGCTGGCTCCATCCATTCCCCCGATCCCATTCCAGCTCTATCCCCCCCCCCCCCCCCCATCCCATCCCTGCTCCATCCATTGTGACAGGTTAAGGAGGGAAAGCCACACTAGCCTGCTAAGTGGAGGGGGGGGTGACACCATCCCTAGTGGCGCCACTGTGTGCTGGGGGGACTTTAGGACTTGTGCTACAAGGGGGCTTGGATATGAAATCCACCCCCCCCAGCACATATCCTCCCCCCAATCAAATAGATGTTGTCTGCCAAAATAGGGTTGGCATGCATTTGATGGGCACAGAGGCTGCATTTATACAATATATATATGTAATATATATATTTGATTAAAGAAGAATTGGTTAGAGAAAATTCTATCAACAGTGAATTCATATTTCATAGAATTTAAAACTCTTAATATATGCAATTTATACAGTTAATTTTTATCGCTTGAATTATTTTTCCCATTATGGATGTGAATGGGGCCTTGTGTCTCAGATTTGCCTAAGGCCTCACAAAGCCTAGAACCGCCTCTGGTTATGGTGGAAGAGGAAGCAGGATAACATAATTTTTTTTTTTTGGTTTGGACCCTCAAAAGAGGATGAAAAGGGAATCAGTTTTTTGGAGAAAGATGTAGCAGCTTAAGGTCCTTGTTGAGAGTGGAGAGAACAGGATTTACTACCAGAAACAGACATTTTGTTCATGGGATACAACGTGGCAAAGAATGTTTGGAGGGAAAAAATACCTTGTCAAGACTTGGCCAATCTTCACGCAAAGCACAGTTTGCTTGTGTGTGCAGAGGTAATGTTATATTTTGACAGCTTTTTTTTTCCCCCACTTCAGTGAAATTCCGCGAGAGACTGATTTCAACTTTCTCAGTTCAAATTTTGGTCTCTTCTCGTTTTCACATCACTGTGGGTTCTCTTCCTTTATAACTTTTTATTAATCTTTCTTATTTTAATTAGAATATTTTCAGTTTTTCATATAAAACAAGTGGTGTTTCTCTTATCGTTTGACAGCTGTTTAGTGCCTATAAGAGCCTGTTTGGCTAAGCAGATTTCGGTGGTGCTATTACACAAAGGCAAGTTATGCATCACATCACTAAGTGAGCTCATCTTAGAAAGCATATGACATGAAGCCTTCGCTTGTGTCTCGTAAAATGCAGGTGAAAATTCCTTTGCAGGGTCCTCTTCTGCATCCGCCTCACACTTACCATATCCTCCTCAAAGCGGTTAGGAGAATCAAAGTCATACTCCTGAATAGATTCAGATGGCAGACAAGCACACTTTGGGCCCATAGACAGAAGACTCCATGAGGGCAAAGTTTTCCAAAGAAGGGACCAAACTTCACCTGTCATGGCGGGCCAGAGTCTGGTTGCATTGGAATGGACCACAGCCCTGAGGCCTCTATAGCACCTTTTTGGGTAACTACATATATTGCATCACATGCCAAAGCGAGTGTCAAATGCAGGTACCAATGCTCAAACAAACCTTTCAAGCCATCCCCATTGATGTAAGGCCAAGGTACGGTTCTCAAAAAGTGCCAAAACTGCCAAAACTAAGCCCTAAGAATAAGGGCCCATTCACATCACACTAACCCAATGTAGTCCCAATGTACAGACATGGCAATTTTCCTTATTTCCTATTAGTTCGGTTCACACCACCATGCTGTGGTGATGTGAGCTGAAAAAAAAAGTAGTACATGCTGTATTTTTATGCAGTTAATTTCAACACTCTACATTACATTGCAATATTCTGCATACAGATGAATGAAATGTAATTTTTGTGATATTTGAATAAATTAAAAAAAAACAAAGTGTAAAGCACTCTAAACACATTGCACTGCTCCTTCACACCAGTGTACACCAGAGGCTGCACATTATACAGATAATAACATGCCCTGCTGATGTGTATGGGCCCTGAAGAATTTTGCATTCACTATCACTTATAGTGCTTTTAAAGCTATGGGCTTGTACAAACAACCATAATGGTCAAAAATAAAATTTATTAAAAAAATATATATTTACTAAATATTGAACAAACAGGTAGGTCCAATGTAAGCAAAAGTGAGATGCATACCCCATACAGCAAGGCTCAGCTTCCATTATAGTTCTTCTGTCTGTCCTCCCAACACCAAGATTAGTCTCCACAATGCTCACTGAATGTCGCTGCCGCCTATCGTCATGGAGGTGCATGCCATCAAATGAGGAATTGCTGACTATACTGGAACGGGAAGAAATCTCACTGTGCCCAGAATCAGAGAAATTATCCACAGTGCCGCTTGCTGGCATGGAATACCCTGTAAGATAAAAACAGCTATGACAACCCAGGGTCACAGTGACAAGGTTTTCAATGTACATTTATGTCATATTTAATTGTATGGATTGATCCAACAGAATGGCAAATATGAAACAGCAGATGAAAAAGGTAGACTCATAATGTAGGCTCTTCATTGTTAGTATAATTTCTGAGGTTACATAAAAGCATACACAGAATCTGATTTTCTGCTACTTATTTCAGAAGTTTACACCTTGTGTACAGTGTATTCACACAATATTATACAACTGCTTTAATTTTCAGAATGCTTTATTACCTTTTCTTGGAGAGCTCTGTGGGGAGGTGGGAGGAGATGAAAGGTGCGATGACGCATTGGATATAGTGTCCTCTGCTGCCTTCTTGTGTCGTTCCAAACTTCCTTCTTCTGATAAGGAAAGAATTTTCTTTAACGCTTGTGGTGAGTTGATGCCTTACAGAAAAGACAGATATGAAAATAAACTATGTGTAGGGTGTTTCTTTGGGCGGGGACATGGGGTGGATGGGGGAGTGCAATGCACTGCATCAATTAGCAGATACATGCAGAAAAAGATGTCATTACAGAACTAGCTTTGTGTTAAAGCCTGCGGGGGTTATTTACTAATACTACAGTGTGCAAAATATGGTGCAACTCTGCATAGAAACCAATCCGCTCCAGGTTTTTTTTTTTTCTGCCAAAGCTTGACTGAACAAACTGAAGTTAGAAGCTGATTGGCTACCATGCATCAGCTGCACCAGATTTTAAGTTTTTAATGGATCTGAAAAAAATGTTTTAGGTAGATGAGGACAGGTTAACTCACATACCAAATTTTTATAGACGAGAACAATCATTATAATTGAGGATCGGTCTACAAAATGTTTAGTATAGTTTATATTAAAAGGAGAACAAAGGAGAAGACTGCGACACATACAGGGACAAGTCAATGCCAGGAATTAGGCATAAGTAGCCAGAAGATAATTCAGGCCACTAATATTTACCCATAACAGGTATATTTCATCTAGATGGACTCATCAATAAAGAAGAAATGTATGTTATACTAAAACTATTTAAAATGCAAAGGATTCTATAAAAATAAAAAAAAACTCAGAAACACTTACCAAAAGGCGGAAGATCCTTGACTGGCACTTTCTTTCTGGAAGGATAGAGAGCCACAGCTGGCACCTGCAATGCTTGGTTCACCTTCACTGGCTGTTGCTGTTTCTGCTGAGTTGCTGCTCGCGGTGCTACTGGTGATGTGTCTGGTTTCCCTGATCTCTTGTCACAAGGCGTTTTTGGCACTGAGGAAACATTTGAGCTCTGGTTAAAATGGTTTGTAATCCCATTCTTTAAAGGGACCAGGTCACTTATCAACTTTGCTAATATAAGTGTACATAGATACACAGAGTGCACCATTCCTGCACCACATTCTAGCGTAAACTGTTTTTTAATGAATAAAA
Source organism: Lithobates pipiens (assembly GCF_037356315.1). NCBI lineage: Eukaryota > Metazoa > Chordata > Amphibia > Anura > Ranidae > Lithobates > Lithobates pipiens. The sequence goes on along the minus strand of NW_027507718.1, from coordinate 352,725,389 downwards.
AGCAGTCCTTGAGGTTTGTGAAGCATCACAAAGTCAAGCCTTCGTCCATGTGATGAGCTATGCATGAAAATTAAGCACTTTACTTACATGTATTTGTTGAAGGCTCGCATTGGACAGATAATGTCTGAAGATTCTCTTCATCCATTTCAAGATCCAGGTCAGACAGGTATTGCTTCACTTTGCGAGCCATCTGTGCATCTTCATACAGTTTCTTGGCATTTAGAAAAGAGCTACGACGTACTCGTTTTTTGTGACCACCTGTTTGTGCCACATCCAGGACAGCAGCATTGGTGCTCCCTTGACTAAGTGACCTGCAGAAAAAAAGACAGGAAAAAATGAAATAAATAATTCGGAGACTGGCTCTGGTTAAAAAATAAATAAAAAATTAAAGAGTGCACTGAGAATATCATCTAAGCAACTTTATTGGCTTAAAGTGGTATTAATCCGAAAAGCAAACATTACATTGCAGCTTACAAATTATTTAATGTTATTGCTGTATTTGTTTTCTTTTTTAGGCACTTTAATCACTTCAGCCCCGGAAGATTTTACCCCCTTCCTGACCAAAGCACTTTTTACAATTTGGCACTGCGTCGTTTGAACTGACAATTGTGTGCTCATGCAACGCTGTACCCAAACAAAATTTGCGTCCTTTTTTCCCACAAATAGAGCTTTCTTTTGGTGGCATTTGATCATCTCATCAGCCAGTTTTATTTTTTGTGCGATAAACAAAAAAAAAAAAGACCGACAATTTTTACTTTCTGCTATAATAAATATCCCCAAAATATATATATAAAAAACAAACTTCTTCCCTAGTTTAGGCCGATATGTATTCTACATATTTTTTGTAAAAAAAAAAAAAAAAACGCAATAAGTGTATATTTATTGGTTTGTGTAAAAGTTATAGCGTCTACAAAATAGGGAATAGATTTATGGCATTTTTATTAGTAATGGCGGCGATCTGCGATTTTTATTGGGACTGCGACATTGCAGAGGACAGATCGGACACTTTTGACACTATTTTGGGACCGTTGACATTTATACAGCGATCAGAGCTAAAAATAACCACTGATTACTGTATAAATGTCACTGGCATGGAAGGTGTAAAGTCTCTTTTTTTTTTATCTCTAAATAACAAAAACATGTTACACTTACCTGCACTGTGCAGATTTACACAAAGCAACCCAGATCCTCCTCTTCTCAGGTCCATCTTTGGTGCTCCTGGCCCCTCCCTCCTGTTGAGTGCCCCCACAGCAAGCAGCTTGCTATGGGGGGCACCCAAGCCAAGCTGTAGCTCTGTGTAGTCATTCAGACACCGAACTGTGTTTCAGCCATGCCCCCTCTCTCTCCTGATTGGATGACTTTGATTGAAAGCATCGGGAGCCAATGGCAATGCTGTTGTCTCCTCAGCCAATCTGGGCGGCTGAGACACTCGTGGACATTGCTGGACAAAGATGGGGCTCCAGTAAGTATTAGGGGAGCTGCTGAACGCAGAAGGCTTTTTGTCTTAATGAATATGCATTAAGATAAACAACCTTCTGACTTTACGACCCTTTAGCTGCTTATAAAGACTGATCTGGATTTTGGCTTAGATTTGTTAGTGTATCTAAATCTGCTAGTACAGCCAACACTCCCCTCCCCAGACTGACAATGCTGCCGTCCTAATGTGCCCGTGCTCTCTTATCCAGAGTGGGGGCACTCTAATACAGGAGGCGTGTTACTGGCCTGATTAACAGGTGAAAACAGGAAAAGGAGACTAAAAAAAGAAAACTTATGCAGCCAACACATATGAATGATATGCTGCAATATAATACATTTTTTGGTTGGGATTTAATACTGCTTTAAATCTCTATTAATTAGAGAAGATTCAGGGAAAAGTACATGCATCCCAAAATGAGTAACCTAAAACTTAATTCCTCCCCTAATAGATTTGCTACTAGAAAGCTCTTGTAGTTCTTTTAAGTGCAAACTAAGCCATACAAACCATTCACTAAAGAAGTACAAATAAACATATATAATCGTCAATAAGAAAAGCTCATGCTGCAAAATCAAGATGGTTTAACTGCGGTCATGGAATTTGAGAAGTGGCTGGTGGGTGGCTTAATGACAGTTACTGTGTTAACTACTCATGTTCTGTGGTCAGTAAAGTAGCCAGTTAGTATATGAGGAGGGTTGGATTGATCACCATGCAACATGGACCTTTCTAGTTATTAAGGATAAGAATAAAGCAATCCCTTTTGTTACTCAGAGTTACCCACTTCTTATTTTTCCCACTTACCTTTCCTATCAGAACATATATTTTGACAGCAGAAAATAACCAATTGTGCATCCAAACACCCAATTAAACTGATAGTTTAATAATCATTTTGACATTTTGATAACTATAACTGAAAGTTATTGTAAACCAATGTGGGCTCATTTTGCAGTATAGGGTGCAATGAGTAAAGGCATGCTGCAATATCCAGTAACAATTCAGCTTCTACTTGTCTGCACCTTCAAGGCTGCTGAATTCTGACTGCTTCACACAGGTTCCTGTACATCACACTGAAAAAAGCCTAATGTAAGGGGCACCCAAGTACAACAAAAAAAAATCTTTGTCATCACCATCTGACGACTGGTTGTGCTTTATGCATTATGTCTCTGAGACATTTCCCCCCAAAAAAATCCAAAAAAAAATCCTGTCTTTCCTACGGCAACAGTGTGTTATCATCTGCTTGCACATCCTTATAGATCCCTGAACAAGGATTATTCTGGCCGTAATCAATTTTTAAATGGAGGGATATAAGAGCATGGGTTGGGTAAATCAGCAGTCTGCCAGCCAGAGGGTTAAAAGGTAACAAAAAAAAAAAAAAAGCAAAAAAGCAAAAGGAAGGGGAAAATGTGAATGAGCAGAATGAAACTATGAGCAGTAAGCATTAAGGCCATCAACAAACTCACCCCAAGCTTCTCCACTTCTTCTTCCTGCAAGTGATAGCCATGAAGGAAGAAGCACAGGTACAAAGACGGAGAGAAAAGGGAGAGAGAAAGATCACAAGCTCAGAAAGAAAGGCCCAGTCCTCAAGACAAGACACACTAGAAGCCAACAGACATCTTTAAAAGGTATGGGAAGTTATCGGACTTATTCTTCAGGATCTCATTACAAGAGACACCTATGCTCCACACAGCTCTATTTGCCATACAGAGTTTAACATGATGTGTTTTTATTAATAATCTCCATACTTCTAATTGTCCACTGCTGCAAGCATTTCTTTCCAAAATTCAGTGACCTCAATAATGATATACAATCAAATACATTTACAAAGTGAGTAGTGCCAAAACATCCCCTTTTACCTTCTTCCGCAGCTATTTGAGGGGTACAAACTGAACGGAAAACCGTCAGTCTCAGAGTATAGCAACTTGCAAGGCAAAGCATATGGTGGATCCTGGTCCATGCTCCTACTGCATGTATTGTAGGAAAAAAGACTTAAAGGATAAGTTCACCCTTTTGAACATGTTGCACCCGTATTTAGGTTGTAACATGTAACAATGTTCAGCAACCTCCCACTGCACCCCCAATTCCCCCTTCCCTGTGAGCAAGCATGGGATCCTTTCCCCACAACCGCTGTCAGATTTCATAAGTAGCATGGCTGCACAGCCATGTCATTCAGTTACTGGAATTTGTCAATGAATGAACTACCAGTACTGTGTGCCACCACAGCAGACAGCCTGTAGTTCTCAACTTTGAGGGTGGTGGTGGGTGCTCTCGTAGTTCATCAACATTTCCTACAGCTTTCAAACAGAAAGTCTATATATACAGAAGGTACAGTGACTCTAGAAAGTATTCACATTCCAAACGTCTTCCATTTACAGATGATGGAGGCCACTGTGCTCATTGGGACCTTCAGTGCTGCAGAAATGTTTCTGAAGCATTGATACAATCCTGTCTCGGAGGTCTACAAACAATTCCTTGGACTTCATGGCTTGGTTTGTGCTCTGACATGCACTGTAAACTGTGGGACCTTATATAGACAGGTGTGTGCCTTTCCAAATCATGTCCAATCAACTGAATTTACCACAGGTGGACTCCAATAAAGTTGTAGGACGATCAGTGGAAACAGGATACACCTGAGCTCAATGTTGAGTGTCATGGCAAAGGCTGTAAATACTTATGTACATGTGATTTTTTTTTATTCGTTTTTTATTTTTATTAAATTTGCAAAGATTTCAAACAAACTTAAGGTTGCCATTATGGGGTATTGTTTGTAGAATTGTGAGGAAAAGAATGAATTTAATCCATTTTGGAATAAAGCTGTAACATAACAAAATGTGGAAAAAGTGAAGCACTATGAATACTTTCCAGATGCACTGTATGGGCAGCTGAAGCAAGTGTCTGACAGGAGCCTGACATTGCACCTGATCTACTTTCCTCTGCAGGCTGAGGAAAACAAACTGACATTTTTGTACCTGCAAAAAACATGTGCATTTATTATTTTTTGTAAAAGGTGAACTTACCCTTTCATAGCAACAGGGTAATCTGAAAGAGCAGGTTCCACAATTAAAGTGGTTGTAAATGCTGGAGATTTTTTTACCTTAATGCATTCCCTGCATTAAAGGTACAAAATATCTCTGTATCTGTATTGTCCCCCTCACACCTGTATACTTACCCAAGTATTTTCTTGATCCAGCACTGTGCTTCTCTTTAGCGGCTCTCTGCCCACACAGGCAGCAGCAGGAGGAGGAGCCATTGGATCCTGCTGCAGTCAATCAAATTCTGTAAGCAGGGCCGAACCATGCTCTCTGTGTCATATGGATGCAGGCAGCGCAGCTCTGGAGGGAGCCAGCAGTTTGGCCCCATTGTAAGTGGCTTTCTATAGGGGCCCACCATGAAAAAGAGGAGCAAAGAGAGCCTGTGGGGAACCCCATAAGAGGAGGTTTGGCAGCACTCAGTGCAAAACCATCGGTGGAAATGCAGCTGAGAAATAATGTAACTTACACAAAACTCTACTTAGGCCCAAGATGGAGAGAAAAATAATGAAACAATTCTTGATAACTATACTAGAGAAAGGGAATTCTCAACATATCAAGTAATTGGCCTGGGAGCAACAGGAGAAAAAAATATACTTTCAGAGTAGCTTTGCATGCAGATTACCAAAATGACCCTCACTGAATTTCTGTCGCCTAATCTCTACATACCACAGTTCAGGAGGAAATCAAGTATGCATTCACATTTAACTGAGAAAACCTGACATAGTACCTTGTTCGGAACATTAGGGCAGGATCCATGTTCACAGAAGCCATTCTACCAACGTGCCGGATTTCTTTAGCAATCATTCTTAATTTTTCAAAGTTCACAAGCCCCTCCACTTTGGAGTCATTTCCTGGTTGAGCAAAAAATATTCAATCAGTAAATATAATTAGACTTATTCAATAAGGCAGGCAACCAAGCAACAAAGCGCCACAAAAAGTCTGTCCACCCGAAACTGAGAATTAAATTATGGTAGACGCCAGAGAGTTGAAATTGGCACAATGAAAAATCAAAATATACACGGTATAATATTCCTTTGAAAACACTGCAAGTACAGAAAAAAAACACTATTTATTCTGGCAGAAATCCATCCAGTGGGCTAAGGCTGGTCATAACCCACTGGTTGAATGGAAAAAAAAAAGTTACCCAATTCTATATTCTGATGGCAGGGAAGTTTGCCTGCAGAACCGGCCAAATTTCAATCCCTGTATGGCTGGGTTAACGTTCTGTTTAAGCTGACAACACTGCATTAAGCTGGCCATACAAGGATCTAAATTTGGCCAGTTCAGTAGGGATCGGCCAAGATATGATCCCTGCATGGGCAAGGCTGATTGTACCCAAGTTGATATCCATCTCCCATAGTGGAAAGAAAGAAAACTATCATCTATGGGCTGCTTTAGCTAAACTGAAATCCAAAAGTAGGACTGCCCATCTCTCACCCCTGTCTTCCCTTTCCACATGCATACGCTGATCTCTTTCCTAGCAAATCAACGCTGCTCCCTTGATTTCCAAGAGCCTGCCCACACATTGAAAGTTGTTTACAAGCCTTGTGATGTCATAAAGAGTAAGAAAATCAGTAGCTCTCTAATAAAACAAGAAGAAAATCAATGGATACTTGCCCAAGTTTTTAAGGGGGAGAGGGACGTATGATGGGACATTTTGGACAACTTATTTTAGAGATTAATTCAAGTCCTCTTTTAAAAATATTTTTTGAAAGAGACTTCACTGCTGCACATTGCAGGGCTTAGAAAGAGGTAGAGGGTGGCTCAGTCAAACATTTTTTGGGTGCGTTGTCCATTTTTATTTAAATAAAAATAAATTGTAAAGTCTGACGCAAGGTTCCCTAGTTTGCATTTTTATTACAGAATACGCAGAATTTCAGCCTTGTGCTCAGGTATTCTGTATGTTCCAGCCATGCGTCACTAAGTAGTGTCTAAATACGAGTACCACTCAGTAGAGCATTCAGCAGTGGTAATGTTTAGCCTGTCATTGGCTTTGACAGACTGCAGGCAGTGGGGCTGGATGCTATACTTGTGCCTCCTGGGCACAGGAAAATGCAGGGATTTGATGCACAGGGGCTGAATATCCAGCGTAGTTGAAGCCTTAATGTAGAGTAATGAATTAAATGGCATATACACTGTTAAAAATATAAAAATAAATAGCAGCAATGTGAGTACCTTCATGTAGAAAAGTTAGGTCTTTCTTTATAACAGGAAATAATGGGATGATAGGTGGCTGTAGGTTCTGGCTATTCAGAACATTACGATATTTTGCCATATTCCTCGACGGGTCAAAAAGGTCTTGAAGATCTTGAAAAAGTTTTTCATACTTGCTAGGCAGCTTTTCCCATGTTGTTCTTAGCCTAGATACTGCAGCCAAATTTAGCCCACTGGAATCAAACAAAAATCATTACTACATTTAACAATGTAAATATAAGAAACACCACACATAATAGCTTCCTTGCATTAAAGAATCATTACTGTATTTGTTACCGCTCTCTTCCTGATACCTTTATTTGGGCTACATTGCAACCAGTGACCACAGGTTAGAAATAGCAATCTTTGGGTCTTTATGAGGTTGTTAAAGTGTTACTAAACCCATGACCCTGCATTCACTATATCTGGTTTCCCACAGTACACAGAACATGGAAATGCAATTATTTTAGTAAATAAACTGCTAAATATCTTTTCTCATCAGTAGTTAGAGCGGTCTTGACTTCTATCAGTGTTCAGCCTAGCACTGGTTAAAATTGTAGGAGGAGTTTTCTGACTGTCCTATGAGACTAAATGTCCCCTGAGCCCCAGTCTGGAAAGTGCCGATTGGCCCTGTACTGATCACATGCACCCTCCTAAGAAAAAAAGCCTCCCTAGCAATGCACACAAAGCTGAGCATGTGCAGCCTGACTCCATAGACTCTGTGTTATCAGGAAATTATTAGAGGACAGTGGAAGGGGGGAGGATCAGAGAAGACAGGATCAAACAGTGGGTTGTTAACATTGTGGGTTGCCAACATAGTATTTTCTTTTTCTTTGGTGGGTGTCAGCCCTCCCATCCTCTTTTGTTAAACCGGTCAAACACTGACACTCTCAGATCTGTATAACAAAGTCTAACCATTTTGTAGTCACGGATAAGACACAGAAGGGCTAAGCAACCTCTTTTGGCAGGTAGTGTGGAGAGGACACAGGGCAACTGATATGATCAACAGGTATTTTTTGCACTTCTCAAACAAATGTAACAAAATGCTTTGAATTGAATATTTAACAAACCAAAAAGGAACAAATATGAGAAGCTCATTGTTAGGATATACATACACTTTAACAGGCCTTACATATGATATAGTGGACATTAGGGAGCAACTATAAGTATTTGCCACAATCCTTTACCTAATGATTGCAAACATAGAGTTGAAGTTCTTGCATTCTCTACAGTGCAGTGCTATCTTGATAAAATGCTTGATGATCTTCATCCTTTTCAGCTGGTTGGTTTCCCTTAAAATTTCTGTAGCCACCCAGAAGGTTTCTTGGTTAATTACATCTTCAAAGTTCTTAAGGTTGGTACAACCAATCTTTGACTTCAGTTTGAAGAGATCTTCAATGTATTCTGTGGGCTCAAGGTTCCTAAACAGCTCAAAATTCCTCATGGAGAGCTGTGTAGCCACCTCAATGGTACTTAACTGAAGCAAGGAAAGCTGGCTTTCTCTCAGCAAGTCCTGGGCATCTTCATCTGAACACAAGGTTTCTGTTTCCATGTTGTTTTTAAGGTAATACCTACAAAAATTAAAGACTCTTATTAGTTATTTAAGAATTACATAATTACCTCATGACAAAATAGCTTCACTGATCTATAAAACTACATAAAATAACCACACCTAAATTTTGTATTTTGTTTTTATTAAATAAATAGTCTATGTGAAGGCGACAAAATAAATGCTGTTAACTGAGAATTCTCATTTTTTTTTAAATAAGCTGCAGTGTAGTGCAGAGAACATTATTTGTATATACAGTACATATATATTCATATACACACACACACATAAATGCAGAATGATCTGTATGCCTTAACTTAAAGGATAAGTTCACATTTTAAGAAAAAAACTATAAATTCATATGTTTTTGCAGGTAAAAAAAATGTGCATTTAATATTTATTTGTACTAGCCTCGAAAACATTGCAATTGCAAGTGCCACGCAGGACTCTTAGCCCCCGTACACACGGAAGGACATAACGACAACCAAATCCGTCGGATTTTGTCCGAAACTTGTGTTGCATACACATGGTCAGACAAAGTTGTCGGAAAATCCGATCGTACGTAACGTGATGACGTTATTTAGTTACGACGGAACTACGTTCAGGCTAGCAGCCAATAGCTTTGGTCTAGGAATTTGATCTGAGCATGCGTGGCACTTTGTCTGATCAGAATTCTCTACACACAATTGGACAAAGTCCGATCGGATCATGTTGTCGGAAAGTTTTATAGCCCAGCTCTAAAACTTTGTCTGTCGGATACTCCGACGGAAACAGTCCGATGGAGCTTATCGCATTATCCGACAACACGGTCCGATCGGACATTTTCCGTCAGAATGTCCGACCGTGTGTACAAGGGCTTATAGGCTATCAGTGCTGTTTGCCCATACCTCCAACAGGCAGGCAGTTGCACACCAACAGGAAGACTCAAAGAACTACTTGAGCGCTCAACAGAGCTCTAGAAGTTCACGGAGAACTACAAGCCGAAGGCCGCAAAGGCTGTCGGGTACTTGTAGTTCATTGATTTGCAGTTATCATGATAACTGTGAATCAATGACGCACGGCCTTGTGGGTGGAGCCCCTCACAGCTGCACGATTTTCAAATAGTGACAGCTAGTACGAGGAGAGGATCCCCAGCCTGCTGTCACAGGGAGTGCTGGGATTGGGGAGCGGCTGTAGGATTGGGAATGTTACATTTTCCACCCTAAAAAATGGGTGGAACATGTAACATGTTCCAGACAGTGAACTTCTCCTTTAATTCGCTATCCATAAATGCAAAATAAAACTTTTTTTTTTTTTTTTGACTTGATGACCCAGAAGTATTATAGCGTTTTAGTACAGAGTGTTTGTTACTTTTGGCTCATCTTACGCTACTTTGGTAATATTTCCTCAGAGAGATCCTCAGTAGTTGCAGTAATAATAAATAATGTTACTTTACCTGCCACTCAGTTGTATTCTGTCTGCCAGCTTTGATAGCTGATCTGGAAGTCGCCTCTGCTTGATAACACCTTCAGGGGTGACAGAAACCTCACATAAAGAGTAGGCATCTGGCACAGCAGTAAGTGCAAACTCTCTGATAGCCTGAATAACCACTTCCTTGGCCGTAGTGTCTTTGCTTATCATAATGTAACGGCTCTGCTGGTCAGCTTTAAAAACTCGCAACACCTGGTCAGGTAGATCTGGAAAAATTATAGTTCAGGATACAGTATAAGTAAATCAGATGTCAGAACAGAAAGGCACATATGCGTTTTCTTGATTAGTAAAATTACGTTTTGTTAAGTTTAATAACTATTTTCCCTAAATTAACTTGAAACAAAACTGATCAAAGTACATTTCTTTATCTTATAAATATTGCTGTCAGGAGAAGGAAGAATCTTAATAGGAATCTTGAAATGTAAGGTAAATGCACACAAGTCGGGACTAAAAAAAAAAAAAAAATATCAAATGCTACCACTGTGTGGCACTATTGAGTCAAGAACCACAAAATGTATCAGATTACCTCATCATGAAAACCAGTTTCATGATTTATTGCAGGGGTAGGCAACCCCTGGCACTCAAAGCCTCTTTTGCTGACACTTGAATCCCCCCTCAGCAACTCAGGGAAGTGTCAGTGAAACAATAATGCATTCCAATTTCAGACTTCCCCACGCTACACCTGTACTGAGGGGGAGGCACTGCGCCCCCACACATTGTAAAAGATGGGAAACATTGTTTGATACTCTAACTTTTCTGTAGCTGTGATTGTCAGCTTTTGTGAGGGGGAAGAGATTGGGTGCAGTTCTGCTAGGGGGGCGGTCCCTGTTTCCAGGTGGAGGAGGACTGTCATTGGCCACTGCTAAAGCCAATCACAGTCCTGCTAGCCCCACCCACTATCTGGAGGAAGATGACTCGCTTGGTTGCCACTACCAATCTCAGAAAGAAGGGATCTCACTGTGATTGAGCAAACCACAATCAGGTAAGTTTGTGGAATTACAGTTGAGCTTCTGGGAATTTTGTTAAAAATTATTCCTGAACCTTTGTGTCACTTACTACTGAACCCTGGCACTCTGTGTCCCTATAAGACACAGCCAGTATTCAACGCAATGAAAATCACACCCAACTCTGAAAGATGTGCAGGGTGGTACATTGGTGGGGCAGATGAGAAAGTGGGTTACAGTGGTGGGGCAGATGAGAAAAGGGGGCAGACGAGCAGCAGGGTTACAGTGGTGGGACAGAAGAGCAAGGGGTTACAGTGGTGGGACAGATGTGCAGGGGGCTACAGTGGTGGGGCAGAAGTGCGGGGGGCTACAGTGGTGGGGCAGAAGTGCGGGGGGCTACAGTGGTGGGGCAGAAGTGCGGGGGGCTACAGTGGTGGGGCAGAAGTGCGGGGGGCTACAGTGGTGGGGCAGAAGTGCGGGGGGCTACAGTGGTGGGGCAGAAGTGCGGGGGGCTACAGTGGTGGGGCAGAAGTGCGGGGGGCTACAGTGGTGGGGCAGAAGTGCGGGGGGCTACAGTGGTGGGGCAGAAGTGCGGGGGGCTACAGTGGTGGGGCAGAAGTGCGGGGGGCTACAGTGGTGGGGCAGAAGTGCAGGGGGCTACAGTGGTGGGGCAGAAGTGCAGGGGGCTACAGTGGTGGGGCAGAAGTGCAGGGGGCTACAGTGGTGGGGCAGAAGTGCAGGGGGCTACAGTGGTGGGGCAGAAGTGCAGGGGGCTACAGTGGTGGGGCAGAAGTGCAGGGGGCTACAGTGGTGGGGCAGAAGTGCAGGGGGCTACAGTGGTGGGGCAGAAGTGCAGGGGGCTACAGTGGTGGGGCAGAAGTGCAGGGGGCTACAGTGGTGGGGCAGAAGTGCGGGGGGCTACAGTGGTGGGGCAGAAGTGCGGGGGGCTACAGTGGTGGGGCAGAAGTGCAGGGGGCTACAGTGGTGGGGCAGAAGTGCGGGGGGCTACAGTGGTGGGGCAGAAGTGCAGGGGGCTACAGTGGTGGGGCAGAAGTGCGGGGGGCTACAGTGGTGGGGCAGAAGTGCAGGGGGCTACAGTGGTGGGGCAGAAGTGCAGGGGGCTACAGTGGTGGGGCAGAAGTGCAGGGGGCTACAGTGGTGGGGCAGAAGTGCAGGGGGCTACAGTGGTGGGGCAGAAGTGCAGGGGGCTACAGTGGTGGGGCAGAAGTGCAGGGGGCTACAGTGGTGGGGCAGAAATGCAGGGGGCTACAGTGGTGGGGCAGAAGTGCAGGGGGCTACAGTGGTGGGGCAGAAGTGCAGGGGGCTACAGTGGTGGGGCAGAAGTGCAGGGGGCTACAGTGGTGGGGCAGAAGTGCAGGGGGCTACAGTGGTGGGGCAGAAGTGCAGGGGGCTACAGTGGTGGGGCAGAAGTGCAGGGGGCTACAGTGGTGGGGCAGATGTGCAGGGGGCTACAGTGGTGGGGCAGATGTGCAGGGGGCTACAGTGGTGGGGCAGATGTGGAGGGGGTTACAGTGGTGGGGCAGATGTGGAGGGGATTACAGTGGTGGGATTTGCAGGGGGGACAGTGATCTGAGGTGTGAAGGTGCATGAATTGGGGCTGATCTGAAGTGTGGAGTTGCAGGAATTGGGGCTGATATGAGGCACGAGTACAGGATGTTAATTTATCATTACTCAAGTTACTTTATAAAAAATCCTTTTTGTGATTGAGAGTGTGAAGTTGACTTTTGTTATAAAATCGGCACACTCAGTTCCTTTGAAAATATTTTTCAGCACACTGTGCTCAAAAGGTTGCCTACCCCTGATTTAATGTATGCTAAAATAAAGATAGCTGCACAGAACACAGTTGCAATTAAAGAGAAAAACGAATCCCCAACCACCATCTATTCTTTTAACTAACTGCAGGTATCGATCAAAAGATAGTTCAAATACAATAACCTACTTCAAACAGTTCACTAGCTTAGAGCCCCGTAGCATTGTTTCACATAAAGTATGACCCTGTTACATCTACTTGTTACTGCATGATCTGTGAATACACCTGCAGCTTATTAAGTATAGCTCGGTGCTTTAACAAAGAATGTATTTTGTGTGGTTCTTCTCATAACGAATACTCATAGGTATTTGAAAGCAATAAATCGGATTTAGTTTTTTATTTAAATCTGATTTTTTTCATTTAAATCAGAGTTTTTGATTAAAAACCAAATTTATTTTAATATAAATGCTTGTGGAGTAAAAATCTATTTACAGATTTTCTATTTAAGATACATTAATAACTTAGTTAATAACTTAGTTTATTCAGCATGAAATGGAGCTTAGTTATGTAGCACAAGGCTGTATATTCTGCAATATATACATTTTTGGTGAACTCATTCAATAAATCCAAAGCTCTGCAAGCTGAGAAAACAGGCACTGGCAATGTTTTAATAAAACAAAATAATTTGAGTAGTTCAACTATATGTGATTAACCTAAAATCGGTTCTGATATCGCTGTCTTACTAACCTTATTATTCTAAATAGGAAACCTTAAACTTGTTTGCAAATATTAAAGATTTTAACTACCAGCAAGAATGAGTCCTTACATTTAAAGAGCACCTGTAATTTCAGAACCATCATGGCAGCGCCTGTTAGCGGGCATCCACTCACCTGCTGCCGCCACATCCCTCACCTTGTTGTGTCACTGCCACATGACCAGCCGCCCCATTAAAGTGAATGAGACTGTCGGTGAATCAACAGCAGGTCCGAGGAGGAGCTGCTGTGGGACAGAGATGACAGTGGCTCTTTAAAAATCATGATTTAAATCGAGCCTTTTTACTAGTGATTTAAATCATGAATTAATGGTTCTACAGATCCATAAGCTCATACTGGAGATAGATATTTGCTCTGATCTCCTCAATATCCCATATCCCATCTGCTCCTAACCCTTCACTAGCACTACTACATCTTGAGATAGAGACAAAATTCCCATCAGGATCGCGGGTAGTAATAATACATCTACTTGTGACAAAACTAAATATAATCAAACTCTGAAAAACGTCAGAAGCCCCTTCCACTTCCAGTACAATTGCAGATCTGAAACTCCAATGCAAGATGGAGAGACTAGTTATCAGGAAAAATTTAAGTATGGCAAAATTCCTCGCTAAATGGTGGTCTTGGTTCACACAGCCAAAATGTACTGTAATAATATGATGTTTTTGTATCACTGTTCTGACTTGTCTCCATTTCCTCCTCTTCTGCCTACTACTGTAAAGCACAATTACTCTCACCTTGCTGGTGACCCCCCTCCTCATTCCCACCTTTATTCTGCCCATTTGAACGAACACTAAACGTGCCTAGTGCTTAAGCGCATTTAGTTGAGTTGACCAAGGTTTTTGCGGCAAAACACTCCTCTCTTGCACACCCTGGCTCAGAATTTTTTTTTTCTGCCATGTGCAAGGACACATAGACTAACATAAAGGGGCATTTAAAAGGCAGAAAAAATAAGTCAAACGTCCTGCAAAGTGACCTGATGTTCTGTGTGCACGAGGCTTACATTGCGTATAAATATGCAAGTTTCAACCAACTCAGCTTATGGGGGATGGTGTCACATTTAGATATCTTCGCCTTGGGTGTCACAGGACCTTGCCCTTGGTAATGCTTTCAAATGTGCAGCCTACAAAGCAACTATTAGCCTCAGACCCACTGTATCTTCATACACCCACTGTGTAATCCTTCCACCTTCCCACTGTTACAACATCACAGCGACCCTTCCACAGTTGCAGCCTGTAACATACACACAGTCCCGTGGTGGAAAAGTACATACACAAAAAACATAATCTATATGTATACCCAATGCATAGTTCTGAAAATAATAAAATGATCCTCTGTGGCATGTGGACACTAAAACAGTGATTCCACTTTGATTACACACATTACTAATTTAGAAGGACAAGGATCACAACGTGAAATCATGACAAATAAAAATCAAAGATCTATCTTTCTTTCTGGTTAAATCTGACACAAAGCTCTATGTGCTTCACCATTGTAGTAGCTTGCAGGAATCCCCTGTAAACTGTTACCAGACCATTCAACAGCAAGATCCATTATAATAAAGAGGTTACATTAGACTAAATGATGTACAGCTTATCATTAAGTAGGCTAAAAATATCCTGAAATGTGGAAAAATAAACACAGGCATAAGTAAGCAGCTGCTGAAAGAGAACTCATGCAATCAGCATAGTTAATGAAAACAGATCAGCATTGGTAGCTCCTTGAGAATGCCACTGCAAGGCTATAGGAAAATAAACCCAGATGGGGAAGGTGCTGTGACAAAATAGGAAAGAGCGATTCTCACCTGGAGTGGTGTTAAAGTCTAAGATACGGTGGTGAGATTGCAGCAGATCTGGATTACTGGATGACAGTGTCCCGCTGACAGGGAGTGTAGCTGGCATGTGCTTGGTCTGTCGAAGACCGACAATGCTGTCATCTTGAGACTGGCCAATTCCAATGTCACTGGGAAAAAAAAAACATTTAAATAAGATCTCCGTGCAGACCTGATGCATGATGTATACATTCACAAATTCCCATTGCTACAGAAGGTTTTCGGTTACTTCATATTACTTATGTTTCATCAAACTCTTTTGTAGAGGCAATGACGGCTTATTGTTATTAAACCAATTTGTTTATCCATATAGAACAGATGTAGGCGAGATGGTGACTAGATAATTCAAGAACAACAGCCTATGGAACAAAAATGATCTACTGAATTCCCAGTGATAGCCTACTACCCAAAAGTTCAGGGGGTACACACTATGAGAAAAATCAGTTTCAATTTTGATATTGTGTACACAACTTTTGACATACGATTCAGACTATGCAAATTAAAATTCCCAAAGGGACAGGACAAACGCCAATTTTTTTCTCATACGTGAACAGAGCGTTTAATGTGTACTGTTTTCATTCCCCAAAAATCATATAGCAAAGACTGCACATGATCAGAAATAAATAAAAAAAAGCCTTTGTCATACGAGAATTTTCATACATTATACTTCCTTGGTTCTGTCTTGCTGTGAAAAATCGAGGAAAACTGACAATTGGTCCCCCCATTTTCTTATAGTGTGTACCCACCTTTCAAAGTGTCTGAAACCAGTATTTAATGTTAGTGAACTCATTCCTGCTGCTGGGGTTTATCTTGGGAGACAAATATGCCATCAGCCACAAAATCCACACTAGCCAGTAGTATTTTCTGAAAGACTTCTATTTTAAATCTATCTGCACATTGTACATCATAATCTGCACCTGATTCAAGGAAGTTTGTCAGATTAGAAGATTATTAAATTCCCTAAAGCGTCAATCCACCCAAACTTGAAACTAGCCCAACAGCAAAATGTAGTGATCAGCGCTCGCAGGCGTCGGCTGCGAGTACTGATCGCATGCTGGTTTTCCAGCATGTTCGTTCTACAGAAGACGGTCGTGAGACCAGCTTCTGCCAGATGAGGAGCTGTACACACAAGCCGAAAACAGGCCAGTAACTTCCGAACCAACAGTTTTTGGCCCATGTGTACCTAGCTTAAGACTCCAAAATGACAGGGAAAGTATGAACTCTTTTACATCCAGAGATATAAGAAGCCAGGAGGTGATTTGGCCTAAAAGCTTTACCAACAATGGACATAGAACTATTGGATGAATTGACCAACAGTTACTCATAATATATTTATATACGCCAGCTTGTAATAAGGTTTAATGTTCCTTTAAATAGAAAGCATGAAATACATTAGTCATAACGTATTTATATAAGCCATCTTGTAATAAGGTTTAGTGCACCTTTAAATAGAAAGCATGAAAAAGCTCATTAAGGCCAAATGGATGGATGCTGCTAGGCTGTATGCGTGGGAGTTGCATGCCCACTCACTGTGCAGCGATAACACTTTGGAGACGGAGTGAAATGTCAGTGAACTTCAAGAGGTAAATGTATTTTCACCTGACACTTAGAAAATGCTAAATGAGAACCAGAAATTCTGTCAAGTGTAAATCCTTCCCCCATCTCTGCTTCAACAATCACACATAAACGCCAAATGGAAAGACAGATCTAAATGTAATCCCTGATACAGTCAGCAATAGTAAAAACTGCATTTATGACACCTTCATTTCCGGCAGCAGGAGGAAATATTATGATGCTGTGTTATTAGGTATCCATGACACTAGCACTCTAGCTTTTGTTAAACCCTCTTGGAGCTACAGGTGCCTTTCCTCCTGATAGATTACATCACTCTATAGCCAGGAGCTCCTTCATTCTGTCTAAACGTTTACTGGAGAATTTAGTTGCTAAAGGCTTGCATAATGTTCCGTACAGGACGATGCAGAATTCAGTCTTCTTGCCATCAGGCAACTAATTGCCAGTTTCCACTGATTGATGCATTTATGTAAAGATTCCTTCTAGCACAGAGTATGAGAGAGTACGAGTGTGCACAACTTACATCTATCAGCTTTTGTTGTCTGTGACTACAATACAAAAGGGAGAGGCCCAAATCCGTTCACAGGGAAACGATCCCCGATTCCTTTGAAGATATCTCTGTAGTAGGCAGATTGGGCAGAAGGGTGCAATACAATGAACTATTTTATTACTTCGGGACATGAAGTAGCAAGCAGTACTTGAAGGGTGTGTACTGTGTAATTAATTATTTCTCATCTAACAAAACCAGTTTGTGACATTAGACCAATTGTTGGAAAGGAAATGTGCTTGGGTTATTATACAAGTCCGGCATCAGGTAAGAGCCTGCATCTTTTCTGTGGAAGACTGTGCAAGTTAACCAATAGGTGAGATAAGGCTTCTTGTATAAAATACTGAATTTATAAGCTAATGGTTCCTTAAAGGAAAAAGTCAACTGGTGGGATTAAAAACCGAATACATTTTTTTTATATGATAGAATCAGGGCATTAGGTCTGATCACTTCTCATAAACATGCTCCCTTTGGTGAGTAGATTAGATGAGATTAGACTGATGTGCTTTGGCAAGTGGGCATCTTAGTACAAAAACTTTAGGTTAACACAGAGTAGGACATGAGATATGACATTTTATGACAATTTATATTCACAATAACAAAATCAGAGAAATTAAGGAACACAGCTTACCGACCCAGTGCACAAATATGTGAATGAGTATGGCCTCAGCCAATGCCGCTTCATCCACGCCCTCCGACATGTATCGCCCCACACACCAGGCTTAGTGTGCCATGGCGAAACATGTCAGAGGGCATGGCTGGAGCGACATTGGCTGAGGTCGTACTCATTCACATATTCGTGCACTGGGTAGGTGAGCGATGTTCCTTCATTTTTCTGTGGATGCTTCTACACCTCTCAATGGTGCATAGGCCGCTGCTCCCTTCAATGCAACCGGTGGGGATATCTTTATCTCTGCTTAGAGCAGCACTGCAAGATATACCTGGATCACAATAACAAAATGCTGCAAACTCAGAAGAAAACAACAAAATGTTTGAGAATTAAAATACTTTTATATATCTAAACATGCATACTTGTAAGGTTTCTGAGGAAGAATACTGATCCGAGTTTTATCCAAAATCTTCTTCAGCTTGTTTCTTCCTCCGACTGTGTTGGCTTTGGCCTTTTTGCTCACTTTTTCAAGTCCAATAACTTGTTCAACATCAACTGCAAGATCTGGAATAGAATAACGACTGGCCTTCTTGATGTCGCCAATTTTGGGCAAATGAGGGGCACTATTTCTTTTTTCTTCCAACATTCTTGCAAGAAGCTCTTTGAAGACTGGAAAAAATGCAACAAATTTGTGTTAATGTGCTTGTAACTAAACAAAACTATCAAAGTTGTATTTGTTGTTAATATATGCATATAAAGAAAAGGGTTATAAATAATTTACCCAATTTGCTTCATAATTTTAAACTTAGACAGGGACCCTCCCATTAGATTTTGGAATAAAATTTTAAGATGTACTGCTGTGACACACAAATGCTTAGGGGCCCCCACTCAGGCTGACAAGGTCTGATAAATTGAATGCTGCTGACTAGGGAGTGTGCAGGCTGGGGAAAGGTTCATCCAGACCCAAAGCATGCTGAAGAGATAGTCTGGCCGCTGCCCACCTCGCCCAGCCTGAGTGGTTAGCAGGTAAAAGCATCCTCCGCTCTATTCATCCAGGCCACGCCTCCAATATGCACTGGTTATGTATTTTTCAAAACCAGCAATTACAGCATGACAAATAAATAAACCTAAGGGCCCTTTTCCACCTCAGCATATGCAGAAATGTATGTTTTAGAAATGCATATGCGCTTAAGTGCAGAATCCTGGTGATTCGGGGCTCTACCTGCTCTGGTAAGCGTTTATTTTTCAGCCGGTGGAGGGATTGTCACTCATTACTAGTGGATTGGAGTCATCCTCCCATGTGGTTTCCCTATTACCTTTATGGGACTTGTGGTTACTTGGTGGATATTTTAGAAATTTAAGGACATTATTGATGTTGCGCTGCACTTTCTATTTTTATATGTATCCAAGGTGATGTGATTAACCTGAAGTGTTCAGCTCGCAACCTTTTGTAAATATTTTGTCTGCAATTGTCTTATATAGTAATAAAAGTAAATAAACATAACATATAGGATAAAATTGGCTTACCAAATAGATTTGTTTTCACAGTGATAGACAAGTGAGTATTGTTCTTGAGAATTTCCATAGCCTTCGTTAGCTGAATGTTTTCAAAGTTTTGACCATTCACCTCCAATATCTACAAGTAAAGGGCAAGGAACACAACGTGATTAATAATCCAAGCAGTGACATTTACCTTCCTGAGAGAGAATGGCTCTGTGTTGGCTTTTTTTCCCTTTAATGTATAGAAGCTGCAAAGGTAATGCATTTAATTGACATGAATTATTGAACTGCTCCTTTCTTGAGTCTCTTCCCTAACAGTAAATAGAAAAGATTTCCCATGGAGATGGTGGTCTTACATACCTGATCCCCTCTCTTTAAGCCAGCCTCCACAGCTTTACTTCCAGGATCCACGCTGTCAACAAAGATGCCAAATCCCTTGTCTGATCCCCCAAGAAGGGTGAAAGGCAAGAGGGCTTCTCGGGATGGCTTTGTTAGTGTTATCAATCTTCTCTTTGCCTTGGCAGCACATGCAATATTTAACAGCCTCAGGTGTCCTCCCATTTTCTGAAGGAGAAAGTAGGAAAACAGCATTTAAAACTCCACAAGGGCACAATAACCTGGAATGCATCTATATCTATTGCGACTCTGCTTATATATGTATAACGATAGAAAATTTTACTTCCATTTGCCAAAATTTTTTACCTTTTGTTCACCCATGGAAATAAACTATACATTTGCACTCTATATATAGTTTTTAATAGCACAATAGATGATAAAGAATTTTACCTCGCGTTCCAAGTTGTTCTCAAATTCCTCTAAAAAACGAGTCATAGCTAGGTCACCTTCAAAGTCATTGAAATGATTGTTAACCCAGAGCAATACAACTCGAGTTACCTGCAAGGTAAAGGACAGAAGATGAGGGTCATTGTGTGAACTGGTCAAACTGTACACTGACAGCTGTATATGCTGGTTTCAACTAGTTTATTTACTATGATTATAATAAAGAATGAGGCACAGGGCTGGTCTTGAAAGCCACATTTTAGTTGCATAAAAAAAAAAAAAAAGGACTTAAATGTGTATAAGTGACAGGTGTCCTTTAAAAAGGAGTTATTATAAAGACATAAGTAAAAAACTAATCACACAGAGAAAGGTTTATCATGCAATGCAAAGGAAATCTATTTTTACCTGTAAACCACAAGCACATACAATATTTTTATAGAATGTACTATGGATATTTTCTATTTTTACCTTGTCCCTGAGGCTAGGGTCATTAAACCACTCCAATAACTTCTTCCCCACTTCCATGGGACTTGACAGAAAGGTCCTATATGTGAGAAGGAAATCCTCTATATACGTTGGGTCAACCACAGAATGTTCTTCCACAAGGTGCATTGTGAGACGTTCTGCAGTTCCCTGTATATAAACAATATCATAAACTTTAATGCTTGAGGGATAAATAAAAAATGGACTATTTCAAAAAATAGTGACAAGTGCAATGATGTGCATTAACCCACTTTTACTTTTAACGTGTAAGCTTTGCAAGCTTAAAGCAGGTAGAGCACTAAATGATTCCCAGTGTATTTATAATGTATGCCACCAATATTACACAGTATTATAGAAACCAACAAATCATTTCAGCTTCTGCCCAGGAAAAAAGTAAACCATTGATCCTTCCATAGCAGTGTAAGCACATAATAGAGGACCAACTATATCAGCAGGCATTATGGATTGTAGTGAAGAGACACGAGTGCTAGGAGGAAACCACTGTAAATACTGGGACAAGGAAGGATTTGGTGGAAATTACCCACCAAGCCACTCTATATTGCTAGCTGGCATAAGGTAGTGCATTTCCATGCTTATTCTTGCTTAAACCAATACTTTTTTTAAGCTCATATATTAGGAAAGCGTAAAGAGCTATGATGTTCTGGGCTCCCAGCAGCTTTCACCTTTAGAGCAGCCACAATAATTAAAAATAATTTCTAAATGGTTTCATTATTATTTTAATCTTGGCCGAATACTAAAGACCCATCTGCCTTAAATGATGATGCACGATTACTTTAACTTTAATCAAAACTATAATCTTGCTCAACCTTTCCACACTTAACTTCAACATAACAGTTTCATTGAGAAAAGCAAGTACACAAACAATAGGTCCACAAATGTCCACAATTCAGCACATGCAGAAAAGAAAGGCTTTACATAGATTTTACAGTAAGGTAATGTGTGTCAGTTCATTGTTACCTTGATGACGATGTGACCTTTCCTGGTACCGGTACGGTCAAGTTCTCGATGTTCTTTTACCATTACAATTTCCCCCTCCTCTTCAACTTTCTGCATGTTTTTCTCCACCTGGTTCAGGATGCGGCAATAGTCTTGCTGAGCTATACAAACAAACTAGTAAAAAAAGAAAAAAAAAAAATTACTCAATTTCCAACATTACAAAAATGTCCCTGGACATATCAATAACTGCTTTAGTGTTGCATTAGAAAAATAAAGTAGTAATTGGAGAAGCACAGGTGGAAAACTTGGGTTATACAGGTAGTGGCTTATGGCAACCACCAAGATGGATAATATGTGGCAGATGTAGCGACTGTAAAAGACTTTTAGTTAGTGCATACTTGCATGCGGTCCAAATGATCAGATTATTATTAATATATATACAAGATATAAAATATATATCATTTCATCATATATTAAAATGCTGGATTGGATGTTATTTGTTCCTTTAAATGTTTAGGTGGGTTAAGCTGGAACAGATACTTTATACTGCAGATTAGAAACCAGTTCTTTGTGCCCCGGCAAAGGTATGTCCTGGTTTGATTATATGTATTGTGCTGAAGGGCCGTTTATGACTTCACTTATGTTAGTTATTGTACTAGTGGAAGTCTGACACATACTATGCTAAGCAAAAGTTCTAGGCACTTGTAAAAAAAAAAAAACGAAAAAAAAAATAAATGCTGGAAATCGGAGATGATTGTAATAAATACAGGTGGGCCCCTGGGTTAAAAACATCCGACTTACAAACGACTCCTACTTACAGAGGGAGACAACAGGAAGTAGAAATCTACCATTAGGAAGGAAAATGTCACTCTTGTAGGAGTTATCATGGGGAAAAAGGTGTCTCCATTGAGGGTTTATCAGCAATCCTTGTTTCCACAACAACCCAACATTTACAAAATCCAATTGTCATAGGGACAGAAAGTGAGGTGAAATCTTCTGAACAGGGGCACAGACAGCAAAACAAATGGTACAGGGGTGTTAACCCTTCCCTATGCTATCCATAAAACGTAAAAAATTTTTTTTTTTGGCTGGTGCTACACTTAAAAAAACGTACCTGTTCCAACTTACAAACAAATTCAACTTAAGAACAAACCTACAGAATCTTGTTTGTAACCCGGGGTACTGCTATAAACAGGTTTAAGTCATTAAAAATTTGCTAGAAATTGAAGTCAACAGAAGTAACACATTATTTGGTGTGACTACCCTTTGCCTTTAACTACTCGTAGTAACTTGTAGTTTCAAAAGATACTCACACTCCAGGTGGAAAACCATAGGTTCATTATAACATTTTTTAGTACAAAGCCAATGGTATATACAAGGACATAAGAAACCCATCCTAACCCGTACAGACTAGGGCCCATTTGTTGCAAAGCCTCTTTTAGACAATTTCATTTCAAAACTAAAAAAAAGAGAGGTGTTTATGGGATGAACATTGACTAATACAAGCTGCTCTATTTTGCTTAACACATTAAATTAATCACACACAGCTAATTAGTTATTAATAGTACTGTAAAATCAGCGGACACTTCATAAACAGATGAATACATCATGAATGACATACAGCAGCCCAAGTAAGCCACTAACTGCTTCTGAGATTCCCAATGATCTCACGTGAAGTGCCCGGCTGTCGGATTCAATCTAACAGTGTGCTGGCAGCCTGGCACTGCTCTACACCTACATACCTGGCAATCATCCACTTTGGTTCTCATCACTCCCTTCATTAATTCCTTCTCCATGGTTGGAGAGACTCCAAAGCTGTTTCCCATGCAAAGTATTTCTGTTCTCCCATCAGGGTATGTCACTTCTACTGAGCCATTTAAAATGACTGACCAGGAATCGAGCTGCAGGGCCAAGACACAAGCCAATATGATTAAAATCACACAGGTATCGTTTAGTGTTAAAGTGGTTGTAAACAACTTTGGAAAAAAACAAAAACTATCACCTGCAAGACAACGGCATAATGAGCTAGTATGCATAGCATACTAGCTCATTATGTAATACTCAACTAAGATGGAAGCCCCTGCTGAAGTGCCCATACACAACGCCGGCCGGCGACATTCCTCCCCAGTTACTTCCGTGTATCACAGCTTCAGCGATGTGATTGGCCGGGGCCGCGATGACATCATTCCCATGCATTCGCGCATGGGAGCCGCCGGTAACGGCACACTTACTGACGCAAATGGCACGTACGTGCTATTGCTTCAGTGCGCATGTGCCGATGATGTCAGCACATGCAGATACAGGGGATATCTCCTAAAACTTGAAGGTTTAGGAGATATCTGGGGTAGCTACAGGTAAGCCTTATAAACCATGTTAGCCACAATGTGTATATATACACACACACACACACACACACACACATATATACACACACACTCTTCTACAATATATGAAATACAATTTAATATAGAAATCAATCGCAACCACATTCTAGGTTTCATCAGCTAATTGTTGTTGGGCAGATTATTCAGAGTTATTGGTGGCTCCCAAATAAATCTAGGTTCACACTGATGTGGGCGTGGGAATTGTGGATAACCTACATGCCAAAATGCGCTGTTTAGCAGATGTGCGGAGATGCCTGTAATCTTAAATGGCATCCCCCACACATCGGAAAATGCAGTGCGGTTTCTGTGCGGCTGTGATTTCAGAAAAGGGCTGGGGATCTTTTCCCTGTATTTCCCACAGGTACAGCAGCCCATTCAAATGGGTTGGCAACTGTACCCATGCAAAATCACCCCGCAGAAAATGCACAGATGTTAACCTAGACTAAACTAAAAGAACACATAAGATAAATAAAGATAAATAAAACAAAACAAAAACAGCTAGGTGTGTTATATTGCTTTTGACAGCGTTCAAAGTAGAGGGGAGTCCCAGAAGGGGAGCAGGCTCATCCTAATACCAATCCAGAGGGCTAGTAAATGTAAAAAGGAAAGGATCGTCTCTGCTCCCAACCGGTCATATGACTAAGCTCGGTGGGCGGGGCAAAATGCATCAGGGCGTGTGATTTGGTGGTGACATGTAGGCCAAGGACACTATTTACAGTTTACTCATCTGGGCTGATCAGGAGTAATGTCAATCCTTTCTTCTTTACAAAAACTAGGCATTTTATTAGCTATCAGACATCCTTTGTAGTTGTTATCATGGCATAGATTGGCATTTTCTAAAAAAAATGTATACATGGTCTTTTTCATGTTTTTCACATAACAAGCATTTTTTTTATCTAAATCTAAAAACACATGCAAATATTCTTCTAACTTTCATAGACTGCGTTCTATATTATATGCCACTGTCACATGGAGTTGCACAACAACGCTCATGCAGTCATGCCTTTAAACAACTTTATTCCTATCATCTCATATCAGTCAAATTTGAAAGCTTGAAATCAAAGAGCAAATCTCTTACTTCCTCTCCATCATTTAGTACGACAGTTCCTGCCCGTTCCACCACAGCGAACACCATGACAGCGCACAGTTCCCGTCTGACAGACATCGTCATATTGGCAAAGGCAGGCAACTGATGCATGAACTCCAGGAGTTGTTCTAGAGAGAGAGATGGTTATTGAGGTGATGCATAGTTTACACGGTTAACCAACCAGCTATAGTGTTATCAGCCTAATACAATATATAACAGACAACAACAATTAATACATACAGACATGTGGAGTTAAAATGTGAACACTAGATAAGGCTGATAACACTGTATTACTTGATTGAAACTCCCAGACTGCATATCCCCCCCCCCAATCAGGTCTCAGGCATTTCCAGGAACAATGGAAGTTACAGATTTAATTTGCATTGCAGCTTCCAGGTGAAAATGGTTACTGCAGTGCAATCATAAAAAAGAAAGGATCACGATGAAAGCTAATGTAGATTGCTGGCTGAACTCCAGTATGCCAAGTGATATAAGCAGTTTCATGATAGGGTAGGAGGGAGGGTGATGTTCCTGGAAGGGCTGCAAGACCTGGGGACTTTTCCAACTACTACTAAATCTACATTTTCTTGAAAATCCCCTTCAAACCTCCTGGGTAAACAACACAGTGGTTCAAAAAAATTAAAATAATATATACATACATACATATATATATATATATATATATATATATATATATATATATATATAAATGCTGACACTGCATTAGATCTGAACACCAGGCACAAACATTCTCATTCAAATATATTCTTCATTAGCCACAAAGATATTAATCCACTTTGTGTGACCAGATAGATGCCTTTAGAAATCTATATATGTACCTTGTAAAAGTAGCAGTGACATCATCACTGTACTGTACCTAGACTGTGCACAGAGTAGAGTGGTGGGAGGGGCCCAGCAGGTCCAACCACTACAGCAGGGGGTCTCAAACTGGCGGCCCTGCTACTGTTGAGAAACTACAAGTCCTATCATGCTTCTGCCTGTGGGAGTTAATCTTGTAACTGTCAGCCTTGCAATACATCATGGGACTATTTTTGCAACAGCTGGAGGGCTGCCGGTTTGAGATCTCTGCACTACAGGCTGCCTGCAAATATAATACATGGGGAGGGGAGGGGAAAAGACCAGTCACCTTGCACAAAGAGAGAGCAGCGGTGACCGATCTTTATTATTTGAAGTGGTTTTACACTTGATTACTGCATAGTAAACATGGGCTCGGGCGTGTTTGAAATCCCATGTGCCTGATCCCGCCAGGAAGCCGACACTGCACACAGCTAATCACAGGCAGTGAGACATTTCCCGATCTGTGCGGCTGCAAACCAGGAAATGCACCACTGCCTGTGATTAGTGGTGTGCAGTGTCAGCTTCCTGGCGGGATCAGGCATGTGGGATTTCGAACACGCCTGAGCTCAAATCTTCTGCACAGATCTGTTAGAAATATACAAAGCACACCTAGATTCAAGTACGAATATGCATGACTCTTCTATTTAGACATTATTATGCTACAGTTCAGCTTTAAAGGAAATATTCAGAATGTTATTTTTGAATCAATTGCGATTTTAGTGAACTATAAGCAATTGGGTAAATAATCCTGCAAAGCAGCGTGAAATGATTTACAATATCAGAGATGATAAAACTCAAGAACGTGCAGTTATTCCAGCTTTGCAATATCCTTAAGATGGTTTATTAAGGCACCAATATCAATTGAAACTGGCACCAAAGATAGAGAATAAGTTTAACAGCAACTAAACAACCATTCAAATTCATAAGCTGCAGTTTGGAGTTTAAGTGATAACCTTGTTTATGTTATTACACATGCAAGCTTTTGGGACTGTACAAAAAATAAAAGCTAGAAAATAACGGGGGCATTAAAAGCCCAACTATACCCTCTTAAATGCATTACTGTTATGCAGTCAGGATTTCTACAGTCAGGCGTGTGTTCCTGAACACTGCTCTAATGACCATCTCTGGTCACGGAAAGGCAACGTGTGCTGTTAATTAGAGTGGTGTTCACAGGGAGGGGGTGTTAGACCGCCAACGACCCAATTCTCATAGTGCTGCCAACACCAGATTTTTATTACTGAACATATAGCTTGACTGCATTACTGTAATAAATTAAGAGGATTTATTTGGTCTTTACATTTTCATCTACATGCGAGTTGTCATAAAGATCCCCAAAATGAAATCTGACTATCAGAGTTAGGACAGCAAGGTTTGACTGTTACATGAACTTTTGAATTATTTACAAGGATTTTAGGTAGGAAGATGCAAATTGGTTCAGCAATAGTATTAAAGAGGAAGTAAACCCTGATGGGTTTACTTCCTCTTTTTTTCCCTGCAAAGGTAAAGCATAATGGACTACTATGCATCGCATAGTAGCTCATTATGTGTCACTTACCTGACACAGGAGCCAGCGAAGTCGCCGCTGATCCCTGTAGTCTGCCGCGTCCATCTTGCTGGTGGCGTCTCGCAGCTCCGACCAATGACAGCGGCGAAGCCGCGATGACGTCACTCCCGCGCATGCGCACGGGAGTCGCGCCTCGCAGCTCCGCCGCTGTCATACGGCGAGGCCGCGATGACGTCACTCCTGCGCATGCGCACGGGAGTCGACAAATTTGGCAAATCCATTCTTGGACTTGCCGCATTTAGTGCGCATGCGCGCCGCTGTCTACGGCGCATGCGCCGTAGACAGCGGTGCCCATTTTCGGGCAAATATCTCCTAAACCATATAGGTTTAGGAGATATTACTTGGACCTACAGGTAAGCCTTAATCTAGGCTTACCTGTAGGTCAAAGTTGTTTGGAAGGGTTTACTTCCATTTTAAGTAAAGACATAAATAAAGACTGTTTTTAATAACTAGACGGATGAAGAAACTGTTTTGTCTGGTGAGCTTTGCCATGGTTACAGGAATGAAATCAGGATATATAAATGATGTCAGTGCAGGTGAACATGTGCCCTGTACAATATTAAGCTACTGCACTGTTCAGCGAATACTGCTCTTTTGATCATTCAACATAAAGGTAAGCAAATTAAACCAATTTCTGTTCAATGTGTATGAAAATCATCATCAAAAAAATTATAAATTCCTACAAACCTGCTAAGAAGTTAAACATACTTTCAGGTATTTTTTCAAAATGGAACTAAACCTATCAATTTGGCTGATGCCATAACTGACCGCATGTGCAGCACCATGGGAACTGCAGATCAAACCGAGGTAAAGATGGCCGCTTTCTTAATTGTAAAGATTAGGAGCGCTTAGTTCAACTTTAGCGTGTACTCCGAAGCACACTCTTATGATGTGATGAACACTTGCAGCAAAGATATTTGGGGTGGGGGCCAAATATCACTGCTGGAAATTTTAAGCAAATTATTAATCATGTGCTTCCAGTACATAAAGACAGAACTCATGCTTCATTTCCAGGTACACAGAAAAAAGACAAAATTGATCTATTACAGCAAAGCATTTTTAGAACTGATGAATCACCCCAAATGAAGAATAAAGAACGACCTTGTAAAGTACACTGTGTGCACTGGTGAGAGTACATTCAAAAAACGTGGAATAGCAGAGATAAGGCATACCAGCAAGAACTTTAGCCCAGGGATTACTGGCCATCACAAAGGCTCAGACAGGTTACAAGGCGAATGCATGGTACATTCTGTGTACAAGCATATTGATGGAGCTTGTTTCATCCCATTCTTCTTCTATTGTGGGTTAGGCCAGTAATTGATTTCTAGATTCTGACCTTTACTAGAGACGTGTTTATGTCTGCAATAAACAGGATTAAAAAGGTGGGACTGTCTGTTCACTGCTAGCAATCTGGCTTTTTGTCAACTTACCAATGTCATCATCTGTTCGGTCAATGGGATCTTTTTCTAGGCAGTCTCTAACAATATCTCGGCTCATTAAGGGATCAGATGCTCTCTCGATATCCTCTTCATCATCGTCATCTTCTGAGTCTACAGCAGTCTCTGGCAGTCCACTCAGGTCCATATCTCCGGGCTCACTTTCTGTGGCCTTGTAGAAATAAAATAAAAAATAATTAAACAGTAATAAGCCACGGTTCACAATTTCTAGACAAACACAATAGAACGTGCTTCATTCAAATTTCTAATAGTAAAGGACTGCCTTTATCCTAACCGGAGCAGATGCCATGAGTCCACCTGTCTAGATAAAATTCAGGGATTTATTGATCAACGGTGCACGCCAAAATTCACATAATGTTCACCCATTTCACTCATATGATTCAATTGCAGAAATAGGTGA
The DNA here is from genome assembly GCF_037356315.1 of Lithobates pipiens. Taxonomy (NCBI): domain Eukaryota; kingdom Metazoa; phylum Chordata; class Amphibia; order Anura; family Ranidae; genus Lithobates; species Lithobates pipiens. The sequence goes on along the minus strand of NW_027507718.1, from coordinate 352,696,156 downwards.
ATCAAGGGTTCAAATATTGATAAACGGATCCCACAGTACTAAATCTGATTGATCAAAAACTGATTTGTTTTTTCCCCCTTGAACTATTTTTCAGTGTAATATAATTTGTAAAAATAATTACTGAATTATAAAGCATCAAAATCTTCTTAAATGTACTGCCTGCACTTGCACAGAAATGATAGCACAAGTCAGTAGAGATTCAATGTTAGATTTATTCAAACCTTCGTGATACTTCTGACATTTTCAAAGATTCCGCTCATTAATTTACTGCTCCACAACTGGGAATACTACAACAAAGTTCCATTTGCTCATGCATTTAAAAAAAAAAAAAATTACATTACTTTAATAGACTGCGTGTTTTTTTGCCACTGTTTACATGAGACATTCTCTAGTACTCCATTGCTAGGAGAAGATTTATTCTCAGATACCACGCAATTGTGACTATATCCACTAGTTCTCAGCCCACTGGTTAAAATAATTGCTTGTGTATGTTGCTTTTTTTTTTTATTCAAAAAGTTTCAGAAAGTGTCATGCAGAAATAATTTTTTTCAAAAACACAGAACATGCTACTGTATTAAATTATTATTAAAGGTCACTGGTGATTATAGGAAAATGCAATACTCTGCAATTTTACTTCGACATTTGTGAATGTGTTGCATAAGGCTAGTATTATCACAGTGCTGTCATTATTCCCTGCACAGCTTCTAGCCTGGAGAACATTTTCCATAGCTATATTATAAGCACATAAGGCAGCTCTTCCTCCTCATCCCATGCTGCTATGCTGCCTACGGATAATATGAAAAGCCATTTAAAGGCAACTGTTAAAGTTCTAGTTTGTATACCGGCGACAGCAAAGAATAGACATTGAACATGGAAAAATTGAACCCCCCCCCCCCCCCAAAAGAGGGTCTTTTGAAAAAGAAAGCCTTGATTTCATACAGTGGAGGCATGAAAACAGTCCGGAACAAAGCAGTTTATTAATTTAGGAATGGCGTAAACTTTAGATTGGCAGTATGCGATGCATATGACCACTTAGTCAATTCCCCAAAACATCACTTGCTTAAAAAGTATCCTCCGTGAAAATGAACCCTGTAATGATTTTTTATGGGGGACAACTGCTAATGCATGTAATGTGTAGAATCCGCTTCCAGACATTTCTAATGCCATCAGCGCTACCTTACACAAATTCAGTTACTAAACCCTTATCCCAATAACACATATCTTTCTAAAATCTGCTAGTTTTTCTTATAGCTGCAGGCTTTAAAAAAAAAGAAAAATAAACCTTTAGGGGGGGGATGTAATTAAGGAGTTGCCAGAGACAATATTTAATCATTTGTGGAAAAAATTTCCGACAAGGATTACAATGTCGTGTATCAGTGCGACTGAACGACTGATATTCACTTGTATAATAAGTGACCTTCTGTGGCCAAGACTAGGTAGCGCACTTCGCTATATTATGGCGCAGTCTTGTCAGCAGTGAAACAGTTAATGAATCACGGATGACTAATAAGAATATTCTAGAAAACAGATGAGTGTGACAATACTCCCGCTGAGGACATAATGAACCAACATTCAATTTGTCTGCACTAATGCAGTGTTCCCTAGCTGCCACGGTGAATAAGCAGCTGCTATCAAATGCTGCTAGGTAGCCACAGGCAGCAGAACTTCAGGAAAGAACGCCAAAGGTGAGCTATAAAAATTGGAAGTAGACACGCCTGTATGGGGGAATAAAAGCTGCCATAAAACTCAGACCTGCAGCTTTTTTTCTGCTTTTGTCAGAACTGGATGGGCGCACACTTCTCCGGGCCCGATTCAGCATTTAGTGACTACACTTTCCAAGATGAAGTCATGTCAGAGCAGAGCGACATCCAATTCTCTACTTAGACTCTCAAATCCAGTTTACTGCTGTTAATGTGTCTGTAGAATGCAGACATCCATCTTAAATGCACAAGCCTCTAGTAATAATGTTTTCATTTATTTACTCTACTGAATGTTGCTGGTATTTGCTATTACAAACCTTAAATAAAGGCAAATGAGTGCTTCCATCATTCCTCTTACTCTAAATACAGCAATCCCTTGTGGTTTCTCCCCTGCATTTGCAACACCACAGCCCATCACACAATAATTGTTTTATGGCGGCACGTGATCACACTCCGGAATCAGAGCTGCAGCTAAACATACAGCGTTCACTACAGAAATGTATTATTCAGGTGTGTCCTCAGGTGCTCCAACACAAGCCAAAAACGTATTATAGGCAAGACAATGAGGCTACAGACAGACTCGCAACAACGTGCGTCTTTGTGACGTCTATTCGAATCAGGTGGCCAAATAAAAACATGACAAATTCACAAGTAAAATATAATTGTAAAGTTGCCGCTTCAGGCTAGGTTCATACTTGAGAACAAAGCAGCTCACAGCAGGAGTCCGGTTCGTCTCCATTCACCATTTCAGCCCGAATTTTGGGCTGAATTTGGGCCTGAAAAAGACCAAAAAATACACAGGGCTTCTGTGCAAATCGATGTGTGAACGGCTCCATAGAGAGCAAGTCACAATCTCCTGCTGTGCAAATTGGATGCAGGAAAACCAGCATCCAATTCGCAATAGTCTGAACCCAGCCTAAAGCTCTATCCACTAAGTGCAAAATGGAATATAAAATCAAACAAATTATGTGTACAGCAGCACCCAAAAACATTGAATGCATTATAAGTGCTTGGTTCACACCCATGCTTTCGATGAGGCCTGAGTCTGCTCAGGAACAGAAGCCCATTGTCTTGAATGAGCTGCTGTACCTGTCGAAAACTCAGGAAAAATGTCTTTGCGATTTTGCCCCATGCGATTTCCCACACCTGCACCACATGTTTAGAAGAGTGGGGGTGCTATTAAGAATGAATGGCAGCCCTGCACATCTGTAAAAGAGCAGTGTGTTTTGGCGATTCCCGCACCCACCTGCATAAGTGTGAACCTAGCCTAAAACAAACCAAAAAAACGTTGAATGTTTAATAGCCATTGATTTTGTTATTCATTTTTTTAGTAATTAAAGAGGGATTCCACCTACAAAAAAAATATTAAAAGCCTGCAGCTATAAATACTACAGCTGCTGACTTTTAATAAATGGACACTCAACTGTCCCGGGTTCCAGCGATGCCGACAGCCGAGGCCGATCGATCGGCTCTCGGCTGCTGTCGCCACCATTCTAGGTGAGGGAATCAGGAAGTGAAGCGAATCGGCTTCACTTCCCGGTTCCCTACTGTGCATGCGCGAGTCGCGCAGCGCAATAGGAATTGTCCGCGCTGTCTCTGGGACCCGTGTGTGTCCCAGCAGACAGCGCGGCAGGACAGGAAGAGGCATAGACTCCCACGGGAGTCTATGCCCAGAAGTCGGTGTAAATACCTGTCTTTGACAGGTATCTCCACCCCCCTCCCCCCTGAAAGGTGCCAATTGTGACACCGGAGGGGGGGGGAGGGATCCGATCAGCGGAAGTTCCACTTTAGGGTGGAACCCCGCTTTAAAGCATTTTAAAAATGGTTAACATTTGTCAACAATTAATAGTTGGTGATCAGAGAAACATTTTGTATGGTTTTATTAGTTATTGAAGAATACCATCTTAGTATAGGCACTTACAGGCTGTATAGAAGGACTTGTAACCTTCAGCACAAGAAACTGCCCTATTGAGAAAGTCGCTTACGTCGAAACATATTAGAACGGAGTCTGCGATGACGTCATCACACTTGCTAGATGTAGCTACGGGTACGTTTTCTTTGATGTGCCTTTATGTACTGATGCAACGTAAGTACCTTTCTGCCATTTGGTAAATAAATATAGTGGTTTTACACTAGGAAGCTGTGTTTTTGTTTAATATCTGTGGCTGAGTGAGATCGAAGATTATATTTGGGCCCTGCTGCACACTTAAATCTTTCCAGGTTGCTGCATGTAGATTTTTGAGAACCCTTTTAGCGTATATTGAGTGTGGTACACCTCTTATTATATGGGATCTTAGTATCCGCAACAGATGGTAAAACTGGGAGCAGATTTCACGAGGTGTCATTGAAGACTTTAAGCTTTATTCACAGCATGAAGTGGAATTTACACAATTAGGTGTTTTTACATCGTTTCAAATCCATTTGAAGATATATCGCAACAATTTTTGGTTTATTTTATTTCTTTATTTACCCTGGTGATCCCGCCAATAACACACTTCCTGTGCTAGGGTGTCTGCATTCTAGATGAAGTAGTAAAGCAGGCACATTTGGGTAGCAGCATTGTCAGTCTGAGGAGACGGTAGTGTTAGACTAACACATTTAGATGAAAATGATTAACAAAAGAACCAGCTAACACTTTACAGTAACAGTTTTTTGTTCTTTTGGGATAAAGGTTTTACATAAATGAATAAAAGTTGCCCACTGTAAGCACCCCTGTCTGTGTTAAATGGTTTGCCTCAACCCTCTAACTGCTACTTTGTCTGGATAGCTTGGTCTTTTAAAGGAAGTTGAAAAATAACAGACTTACTGGCCAGATCACCAGGTGAAAAAAAGAAAACAAATGCAGCACCACATCTAAGAACTGGTGAGCTGCAATTTACTACACATTTTAAATATATAAATATGATATTAGAAGATCAATAGACTTGTGTTCCTGTACAGGTAAATAGTTTTTGTAAAATAATGTGATCAGCAATTTTGCAGTAAAAACCAATAAAAAAGTAACCATTACAAAGCCTTGAGGAATTTGGGACGCTGTGTAAAATCTACAAAAAACAGATTGCAATGATTTGCAAATCTCAAACCCATATTTTATTCATAATAGAAATGAGAAAAATTGAAAGAAAAAGACCATTTTAAGAAGAAAAATAAGGTCATTTTGAAATTGATGGCAGCAAAATGTCTGGGAAAACAAAAAGGAGTAACAAAAAGCTGGAAAAGTAAGTGGTATTAACAAGGAACAGCTAGGAGAACATTATGCAACAAATTAGGTTTATCAGCAATAGATCAGTAACATGATTGGGTATAAAAAGGGCATCTTAGAGAGAGTCAGTGGCTCAGAAGACGGGCAGAGGTTCACCAACCTGTGAAAAGCTGCATCAAAAAATTGTCCAAGGCCAAAAACACAACGCCTGTCATTTTCAGGCCATCAGGCACCACAACGCTGCATTAAAATCAGGCATAGACATCACTGTATGGGCTCAGGAATACTTCCAATAATCACCGCTTGTGAACACCGTTCACCATGCCATCCAAAAGCTAAAGCTCTATCATGCAAAGAAGAAACCATCTGAACAGGAACATGATCCAGAAACGCTGCCGTCTTCTCTGGGCCAAAGCTCATTACAAATGTCACATTCTTTTTGGCAACCATGGCCTCCGAGTCCTTCGGACTAAAGAGAAAGGGACCTTCCGGCTTTATCAGTGCTGCACCTCTGATGGTATGGGGGTGCATTGGTGTGTATGGAATGGGAAGCTTGCACATCTGGAAAGGCACCATCAATGCTGAAAGATATATCCGGAATTTAAAAGCAGCATATGCTTAGGTAAAAATGGGACAACATTCCTCTCCCAAAATTCTAGCAACTGGACTCCTCAGTTCCCAGACATTTACAAAGTGTTGTTAAAATAAGAAGGGGAGCTACACTGAGATAAAGATGGTCCTGCTCCATATTTTTTAGAATTGGGATTGTACTTTATCATCTTTTTGTTGCCTGTCCCAACTTTTCTGAGATGTGTTGCTGCCATCAATTTCAAAATTACCTTTTTTTTTCTTAACCACTTGGCGCCCATACCATGTCATATGACGTTGTGGGCTTTGTGGTGTAATATCTGAAAGATGCCTGAGGCCACAGACATCATTCAGATATCAGCATTTTCAGCCGGCGATTCCCTGCACCATAAGAACGATCATAGCGGCTGTCGATTGATCGATCTTACGGACGGCGGGAGGGGACGCCCCCCCTTCCGTGCTTGTACCGCCTCGCTGCTTCCATCGGTGAGTCAGTCACAGGATCAGCCGACCCCCAGATGATACCATAGAGATTTTTGGCAAACCAGATCGTCCCTGGAGTCTCTATGATCGTTAGGAGGCCGGGCGCGATGTTATGACATCACGCCCAGCCTCTGCATTCAAAATAACGGCGCCGTTTTGGCTGGGAAACTAGGATCCTTTTATTTAAATTTTTTTATTTTTTTATCCCGGCCTAGAGGTGAGATATGGGGTCTTATTGACCCCATATCTCACTATAAATAGGTCCGATCATGCTATATTCCTATTACAAGGGATGTTTACATTCCTTCTAATAGGAATAAAAGTCATCAATTTTTTTGGTGTCAAACCAAAAAAATAAAAATAAAATTAACAATAAAAAAAAAAAAATGTAAAGCGCCCCTGTCCCCGTGAGCTCGTACGCAGAAGCGAACACATACGTAAGTCCCGCCCACATATGAAAACGGTGTTCAAACCACACATGTGAGGTATCACCATGAACAGGAATAATTCTAGCCATAGACCTCCTCTGTAATGCAAAACATGTAACCAGTAAAAAAATTGAAAGCGTCGCCTATGGGGATTTTTAAATACCAACGTTTGGCGCCATTCCACAAGCGCGTGCAATTTTGAAGCATGACATGTTGGGTATCTATTTATTCTGCGTATATTCCTCTTTCACATTATGCAAAAAAATTGGGCTAACTTTACTGATTTTTTTTAAAGCATGAAACTGTTTTTTTTTTCTGAAAAAAACTTGTTTGAAAAATTGCTGCGCAAATACCGTGCGAAATAAAACGTTGCAACGACCGCCATTGCATTCTCTAGGGTCTTTGCTGAAAAACACATAATGTTTGGGGGTTCTATGTAATTTTCTAGCAAAAAAAATATGAATTTTACATGTAGGAGAGAAATGTCAGAATTGGCCTGGGCGCGAAGTGGTTAAAGTGGTAAATTTAGAATTATGGTAAATTGTGAATAAAATATGGGTTTATGACATGTGCAAATCATTACATTATGGCTTTTTTTTTTTGCAAATTTATACAATGACCCAACTTTATTGGAGTTGGGGTTGTATAAACATGTCATACATCTGTGTCTTGTTTTGTCTACACACAGTACATCCAAAATTGCGATTGAACACCAAAATATTGTCTTGTTAAAGCGGAGTTCCAATCTGAATTTTTTTTTCACATTTTCCCAGTCCTTGATTAATAATGAAAAAATTTGGAGTGAAACACATTTTTTTTACTTCCCAGAAGTGCCCTTGCCTGTGCTCCTGAGAAATGCGAGTCATTTCCCAGGAGTCAGTGGGCAGGACTGTGTGAAAAAAAAAAAATCACATTATTTCCCAACAGGAAAAGCCACGATTTAAGGCAGATCTATGTTGCCATAACAACTGGGTGGGACCTTCCTCTGTCGCTGCCCGTTGTTATGGCAACTTGATAAACAATCAACGCGATGACCACCGGAGCATCGTGCATGTGCAAGATTTGAGAGGTGCATGCTGGTTACCCAGCATGCACCTCTCGATCGATTAGCCAGGAAGAGGTTGCGATTGGGCTTCATATGCTCACACTCATCATGGCAACGGCCAGAGGAGGATCAGCTAAATCGTAAGTTAAAAAAATAAAAATAAAATTATGATTACTATCCACTAGCATATACACATATAGTTTATGCGTGTTATTAATGCAGTGTGAGGGGGTGCCTGGAAAAAAAAATGCGTAAGGCCTGATGCATTACGCATCGCCAATTAGACAATCATGAAATACGAACACCAGAAATGTAATAAAAGTGTGACACGGGGTACGTATCACAACCATTTTATCCCAAAGAGTGTGTAAAATAAAATACTTGTTTTATTTTAGCTTTGGTTAGACTAGGGAAAGGTATGTTTGTCCCATCGGGGAGATTCCCCTTGGTACACAGGCAGCAGTCATTTTAGAGTAAGGGCAGTGTCTGTCTCCCATCAGAGAGTAAAGGGGAATCTTCCATCAGAGCCAATAAGGACAAATTGTGACCTCCAGTTTTCAGGCCTCGCTAGATCTGTCTGTTACAAGTTTACATATAACAGGTTTATTGTTGAAGCTCCTCCTACCCCATGCCAATACATGCCAATAGGTTAACTGTTTATTTTTTTAAATGTGGGATCTAAAGATACCAGTCCCCGCATTAATAGATTTGTATACAAACTGCACCAAGGTTAAATGCCGAAGAAGAAACAGATCTGCAGACAGTCTACCTATATTATTTTCCAACAGTATACAGACAAAGGAAGCCAACGCAAAAAGCACACATGGGTCTCAACGGAAGTTCTCTGAATGATTGTTTTGTCTCATTCATTTAACCAGATAAGTCTGTCTCTCCTGTAATGAGTGTTTCTTCCATGCAAAATGCTTGACATACAAAATTCAGGAGTAAAATTAATATTTAAAGAGGTCTGTTATGAGATCAATGCTGAGAGCCATCTGAAGATGCCGTTTCATGATTTATTCAAATAAAAGGAAAAAAAATAAAAAGAGGCAGCAGTGAATAGTGTTGGCTGCGTCATTTTACCTTATACATACGCACATTTCACAAATACAATAATGGTAATGCTACAGCGTGATGACAAAATGTTAAAAGAACTAAAAAAATACACAACAGAGAAAACTCTTTCCACAGGTTTTGTTATCTCACCAAGATGCTGATTAGGCAAGAGGGAACCATCTTTTCTTTTAAATTGCTAGCTGTCCAATTAGGGGGCCTTGTTCTTACCATGACAGCCATGCCTACAATACTTAGTGATAATTCACATTATTCTGGCTCATTTCTATTGCATTGAATATGCATGAGGGTAGCTTACTAAAACATGCTAATATGTTTTAATCAAATGTTTTTGCTTTCTTAATCATAAACAAGCTATTAAATGGTCATTAATACAAATTAAAATGCCTATTAAACTACCACTGCCAAAATAAGGCACAAATCATTTTTAATTAACAGCTTATTTTGTAACGTAGTCGTTTATGGTTTCACTTTTGTATAGATAAAATTAAAAAAAAGAAATAAATATACATGTACACTTCAACTGTACTATACAATGTCAAAATCAAAGGTTACTTTCTTAACAGACTACCCACTCCCCTAAATATTACATAGTTATATAGTTAGTAGGGTTAAAAAAAAGATATCAGTCCATCCAGTTAAATCTGAGAATGTGCGTGTAACTACCGTTTTCAATATTCTTGTATTCTGTGTTTGCCTCGAAACACCTAAAAAATTTTGAACTTATCTACACTCTCTGCTGACACACCACCAACTGTGGAAGGGAGTTCCGCATCCTCATGGCTCTAAAAGTAAAGAACCCCATACACAGTTTGACATTGACCTGTTTTCTCATTCAACTTCATTGTGTGGACGTGTGTGTTCTTTGGAAACCCAAGATTACAACGTTTCCTCCCAATGCTAGACTCACCATTTAAGGATTTTCTAGACTGCCATGTTTAATGTTAGCAGTTGTTCCTTCAAACCCCTTATTGGCTTTCTTGCCCTTCTCTGGACTCTCTCCAGTTCAAGCACATTGTTCCTGAAGATTGGTGAACGGCAAATATTTTACAAGCTCAACTAGTTTAGCTGTGTAATAGAATAATGAACACCTCTATATCATGCAGACATGTTTTTATGTTTCCTTTTTATTGGCGACGTGTGTTTTCCTGTAAGTACTTAAAATATTCTTTCAAATGGGCCTATAGTATTTGCCTATGAGTCACAATAAGAGCGACACTGTATAGCAAGCAACAAAACCCACGTATTACTATCTATCTTTTTAAGCACCATCCTAGTCTTAGTTAATGCCAGTTTTCTGAAATTCAGCCAGCATGTGGCTAGGTTCATCTGGCTCCCCTACCTAAAACTGCCACATTTGTTATAGCATTCCCAGGATAGATTAAGGCAGGGCTCGACAAAACCCAGGCACCAGGTCGCATTTGCGACTAGAATTAGCGAACTGGCGCCTGGGGCAGCACAGCTGGGGGTATGCTGTCTCCGCGGACCCCCCCGGCGCGATCGCGTCGGGACGCGCCGCCGGCGGCCGGTAATTTAGCCCCCGGCTTTGAGGCCTTCTACGATCCTATGGTTCCTTCTGGAATATGGCGCCCTCTTGTGGTGGCCGTTGGAATTACAACCAGCAATGCGAATGGATGCAATGCTAATTTTCCCTGCCTGCCAGACTATCTTCCTTCCCTTTACTCAGAACCCCTAAAAATTATATATATTTTATTCTAACACCCTAAAGAATAAAATGCTGGTCGTTGCAATACTGTCTGTCACACCGTATTTGCACAGCGGACTTGCAAGCGCACTTTTTTGGGGAAAATGTATTTAATAAAAAAAAAAAAAATAAGACAACAGTAAAGTTAGCCCAATTTTTTTTAATATTGTGAAAGATAATGTTGCGTCGAGTAAATCGATACCAAACATGTCATGCTTCAAAATTGCACCCGCTCATGGAATGGTGACAAACTTTTACCCTTTAAAATCTCCATAGGCGACATTTAAAAAATTCTACAGGTTGCACTTTTTAAGTTACAGAGGAGGTCTGGGGCTAGAATTATTGCTCTCACTCTACCGATCGCAGCGATACCTCACATTGCGTTCGCTTCTGCATGCAAGCTTGGTGGGACAGGGTGCGTTTAAAATATATATTTTTTTTTTTACTTTTATTTTTATTTTTTTCACTGTTCTTTAAAAAAAAAAAAAAAAAGTGTGTCACTTTTATTCCTATTACAAGGATTGTAAAAATCCCTTGTAATAGAAAAAAGCATGACAGGTCCTCTTGTATATGAGATCTGGGGTCAGAGAGACCTCACATCTCATATTTACACTAAAACACAATTGAAAAAAAATTTGTCATTTGAAAAAAATAAATAAAATGTCCCTCTAAGAGCTATGGGCAATGACTTGGAGACAGGTGAGGGGCTTGGGGCTATCTTCCCCTCACTCGTCTCCATGTCAGGCCAGGGACAGGTCCAGATCGCCGTCACGGACCCGGCTCCTAACTTTTTTAGCTGGCTCCTAGATTCCAAGCAAATTTGTCAACCCCTGGATTAAGGACATACTAAAATAAATAGGGACATTACTTTAAGTTTCTCCTTAGTACAGCTTTACTTTAATGTAATCATATCAAACTTAACCACTTGCCTACAGGGCACTTTCATCCCCTTCCTGCCCAGGCCAGCTTTCAGCACTGTCACATTTTGAACGACAATTGTGCGGTTATGTAACACTGTAAAAATGAATTTATATATTTTTTCACACAAATAGAGCTTTCTTTGGTATTTAAACACTGCTGTTTTTTTTTTTTTTTTTTTTTTACTAAAAAACTAAGAAAAAGGTTGAAAATAAAAAATAAAAAAAAGTTTAAAAATAAGTAATTTTTCTCCTTCACTGATGTGCGCTGATGAGGCGGCACTGATGAGGCACTAATATGCGGGACTTGTGGGCACTGATAGGTGGCACTGATAGGCAGCAATGACGTTGTCCCAGAACAAGAGTTGCACCACCCCGCCTCATTTGACGGTGGGTGGGTGGCAAACGGTTAAACAGCAGATAAAAGCACAAAAAATATTCCAACATTTTAAACAGCTACGTATAAGTGTCATCATACTGTAGATATGATGGCACCTTCCCATCTCTGTCCAATGTTTCTGGTCTGCAAGCAGAAATTTAATTACAAGCAGATTCCCAGTGCTGCCCACAGACTGCAAGTGCTGTACGGCTCTTGCTGAAACCATCTGTCAACACAAGATGAGCTGAAAAGACCTACAATTAATGAATAAATGGCATCCGAAATAATATTCTGCCACAACTACAAACTATGAAAAAAAAGTCCTAAAGCCAAAGATTCAGTGAGATCTGTCATAGCTGAAAAACAAATCTGGTGTCTAATTAGTGTGCATCGTGTACTACAATCCCAGCAATGGAAGTCATGTGTCAGACATTAATAGCTGCACGAGAATTGGAAACACATGGCACTTAACACTCACAAAAATCCCACTTTGCATCTATTACACTGGTCTGATTGTTCTCCTTGAAAATCCAATAGTCTTTTTATACCTCTACCCTCTTGGGTGTCTGGAAATCACGTGATCTGTACAGGAACCTAAACAGCTATTAGTGCTCTGGTCACCCTGGCTGTACAAAAGGATAATGCTGTCAAGGTCAGACTAAAATAGATGTGAGTCAGCTTTTAGATAAGTGAACTCAAGTTCAGAAAGAGAACAGGCAGTCATGGCACAACAATACTTTTATCACTTTCTCCAACTACATCTATTACATAGAGATAGCGCTCGTTCTCTCTCTAGATTAAATATATCTATAAAAATATTTATGAAATCTATACAACAATGAAATGTACGGCATTGCGTGCCAAATATTGGGTTAATAATGGCATTTTCGAGAAACCAAAAGACCCAGAGATCCAATGAGATAACAAAACTAAAAAAATTTTAAAAATTCTGGGTGTGTACAGTAAGAAATCGAAAGTCTGCTCCATGTTGACTTTATAAAAGAGAGTGTGAGACAGTGAGGGGTGGATGATGTGTTTTTATATTGCTGGGTTTAGTAGCACTTTAACAGCAGTATTTAGTCTCCATGCTTGTCTGAATATATGGCTATGTTACAGGCTGGAGCAACATATTTTATAGGTCACAAGTCAAAAGAGAGCATCATGAATAATTTGGAAGGTCACCAAATTAATAACAAAATGCTACAGTCCGCCAATACCTATTTTTGGGGCCGCAGTACTAACCAGTGCTATTACAAGAACTAGCAACACGCTTTTCCAAATAATGCAAAAGATTGCAATGATTTCTAAATAACTAGGCATCATGCATACTGGAATGTATTGCTTTATCTCCTGGACACCTTTCCTCCTGGCAGCAGCATTTTGGAAGAAAAAAAAACGCTTGACGCTTGTAAACACATGTAACACGTTTAGACCCCTTTCACACTGGGGCGCTTTGCAGGTGCTACAGCGCTTTACTTCCGACGCACCCACCGCCCCAGCGTGAAAGGGGCCTTAGGCACATCAAGTACGTAGGTGTTAGTTCATTTCATTGGCCATATTAATATTTTTTCTAGTCGTTGAAATAAATTAATTGTGCAATTAAATGTGCATAGCACTAACGTGCATTTAGACACGTTTACACACGTCAGGCATTTTCTTCCTACCAAAACAATGCTGCTCCTGGGCCTGCTGGCTATGTTTTTTTTTTCTGCCTCTAAACACCTATCTGTGCATGGACACATAGGCTAACATACAGGGGTGTTTAGAAGCAGTGTGCATGAGCCCTAAAAATCCAGGCAGCAGTTCCCAGGAGCTGCAGTTCAATAAACAGAGACCCGCTCCAGGTGTCTTAGCCTCAATATCTCCTCCAGCAACAGGTAACGGGTGCCAGTGTTCTGCCGAGAAGTGTCCCCCCATCGGATAGTGTCCGTCCCGTACTGCGCATGAACGGTGCCTGCGCACTTAATAGCACCTTCTGTCCTGAGGCCAGGTTCAAGTCCCACCATCAAGGTGGACATAGAAGATGTAAAACAGCACTTAGTAACAGGGCCGCTCGCCACGCTTCGGGCATGGCCTCGCTACGCTCTGCAAATTTTTATTCTAGCTCTATGTCCACTTGGATGGTGGGGCTTGAACCTGGACTCAAGGCAGAAGATACTATTAAGTGTGCGGGCGTCGTTCATCTTCGGAGACTCCTGGCGTCTCCATTGTCCTTCGTACTGCGCAAGCGCAGTACAGGACGGACAGTATCCGACGGGGACAGTATTCGACAAGACACTGGCTCAATATGCAAATAGCATATAGCAAAAAAAATTATCCAGATGACCGCACTCCAACAAAATTCTCTTTATTAATAACAATCCATACAGCAAAAAAGTATAAAAAGATTGCTAAATGTGTTACACACCAGAACTACTGGTGCTTACTCATAGCTGAATCTTATACTCGTGACAATGTATATACATATATCAATACATACAACATGGGCTTAATTGAAAGATTGAGAGATTGAGAGATTAGTATACACCCATTAGCAGTAGCAATCTGGTGCTCGTTAGTGCTAAAACAAATCAGCTGGAACCAAGATCTTCACAAATGCCATAACAGTCTCATTCTTGGTGATGCGGTTTAGGTAATTAACCCCAAAACTCAACTTCAATACATGTGTTGCTTAATATAAAGGTTTACCAGAAAAATACACCTCACCTAAGGATAAAAAATGAACAATAAAACCATCAAAAGAAAACAGGGCACATGTATTGGCATATGTTACATGTGTGCATTGAAAGCTGGGAGGACCTGTGACTCTAGTGGAGAACCCTTATATACAATATTGTACAAAATATCAAATGTTAAGTTTGTGAAAATGTCACCGGTGCCAATATTCCATACATGAAAATTGGCCCGTAGGGTTATCAGCACAGAAATTCCCCCAGCTTGATACAGAGCACTCCGAACACCATTAACAGGCTTAATCACCCGTGATGCTAACATTTTAACTGCCTTCCCAAAATAGATCAACTGAGTATGGAATATTTAGGTTTAAGATAAATGTATGCATCGGGGGCATGGAGAAGGACCATCGTTATGGTGTCTAGATGTATATACACAAATATGTGCAGGTGCACAACATTTCCAAAAATGTGTTTTATTTTATTTTGCTTAATCTTATAACCAGTGTAGTGGTACACATTGTCACTTCTACTGGTATAGATTTAGATCAAAGTGGTGAATGACAAACCTCATTGTCTCAAAAGCAAATAGTTGTGCATCCTATTGGAATTATCATGGAGACCCCGCTTTTAACCCAAGTAGATCGATATGGGAACTCACTCTTCATAATGAGTGACATCCCACTCGAAATTCATACCTGCCGGTATCCTAGTGTTTAGGAAGCAGATCCAATAAACCTCTCTTTTACATAGGATCTTGAACTTATCTCCTCCTCTAACTGGTGAAACAATTTTCTCAACTGAATGACTAGACCGGAGACATCTTTGTGGTGTATGTCATTCCATTGCCTGGCCACATTGGTGGTGTGATCTTATTGTATGTTGTATAAATGGTCCTGAAGCCGATCACGCAGTTGCAGTTCAATACTTGGAGGCTTTCAAAGCCATGGCTCATGCTTTCCCGGTGCCCAAGTGTACAGACCACATTGTGATTATAGAAGAGTTGTGGTTTGTTTTTCTGTGTGTCCACAGAAGCCGTGTGTACGGGGCATTACTCCGGTAAGCCTCCTTATGAACCGGTGGTGGTTTCATTGTCTGTGTCTTCACTCCAACAGCATGTGGAATCCCCTTTCTGGCTATATAGCTTTCTTTACTGTTTATCCATAGACTGTTGTATTCACCGTTTAAAAAACCTCTATATGATGGAACACGGACTTTAGTTTGGGTGTGAATTTCACATCACTTTTCACAGTTTTTATTTTTGTGGTCATTTCACAATATATAGTAGATTGTATATAAATGAATTTGTATCATCATGAATTTTTGAGCGATGCACAAAATGTTATTTTTTACTTACAAGGAAGAGCTGGAAGAACATTTTGCAACTAATTAGGTTAATCGCGTCTCAGAAGTAAATATAGGTAGAGGTTCTCCAATTTATGAAAAGCTGCGTCTAAAATTGGAACAATGTCAGAATATTGTTCCTCAACCTAAAATGGCAAAACTTTAAATACATATCATCATAAAATCTCTGCACAAAGGACATGGCCGAAACGCAATACTGTATGTAAAGAATTAAAAACAGGCCTGATTCCGTGATGGACATCACTGCATTAGTTCAGGACTACTACTTCCAAAAATCAGTCTGTGAACACGGTTTGCCATGCCACCCAAAAATGCAAATAAAAGCTCTATCGTGCAAAGAAGAAGCCATATCTAAACATGATCCAGAAACAATGTAGTCTCGTCTGGGCCAAGGCTCATTTAAAATGGTCTGTTGCAAAGTTGAAAACTGTTCTGTGGTTAAACAAATAGAAATCTGACATTTTTTGGCAACCATGACCTCCGCTCCCTCCGGACTAGAGTGACTAAAAAGAGGGAACTTCCGACTTATCAGTGCTCCGTTCAAAAGCCTGCATCTCTGATAGCATTGTGGTACATTAGTGCATATGAAATGGGCAGCTTGCACATCTGGGAAAGCCCCATCAATGCTGAAAAATATATCCAGGTTTTGGAGCAGCATATATTCCCAGACAATATCTTTTTAAGGTAAGGCCTTGAATATTGCAGCAGGACAATACTAAATTACATTCTGCATCTATGACAACAAGGCTTCACAGTATAATGGTCCGGGTGCTTAACTGGCCACCCGCAGTCCAGACCTTTCAGGTATCAAATATATTGGTCACATCGTGAAACAAAAAATACAACCCAGGGCTATCAAGCAGTTAGAATCCTATATCGGGCAAGAATGGGACAACATTCCTCTTCCAAAACCCCAGCAACCAGTCTGTAGACTCTGTCTGTTTACAGAGCGTTGTTAAATAAAGAGGGGATGCTACAATGTGGTAAATATGGTCCTATCCCAACTTTTTTGAGATGTGTTGCTGCCATCAATTTCAAAATTACCCTTATTTTTTTTTTCTTATAATGGTACATTTTCTCAATGTATGAGTTTATGAGAATAATTGCATTCTGTTTTTATGTAGCTTTTACATAGCATCCCAACTTTTTGGGACATGGGGTTGTAAAAAGAAAAGAAAGGGGGGAGGACAGGTAGAGTTTTTTTTTTCCTTTGCATATTTATCTGGTACTGCTTTATAACAAGAATGTACTATGTACAAAAATAAACTCTTACAACAGAGCTAGATTTTGCTCCGAACGACCAATCATTTTTTCTCTTTGTATATGGGGTATAAGTTACCCCCCCAAAAAGGGGGGGGGGGTGAAAAAAAACATGAGTAGAGGAGGATGGGCTTGCTAAAATGTGCGTGAATGGTGGGATAATGATAGCACTTGCCTAGCCAAGAGAGCTAATGGACCTTGGCTAATGCACAGCAATTTCTTTTAGACACCTGCCAAGTGTTTCCCATGACTCCAACTTTATGAAACTGAAAAAAAAAACCATCTTCAGTGGACGATATAGAGCACAGAAGGGTATACTCTGAAAGTCACAGCTCATTGTTCGTACAACTTAGACCAAAGAGGTCCTTTAAAAAGCAACAAACAATTCCCCACATATAGTTTGACTACTTACAGTGCTGGCTTTTCACACAAAAACGAAAGAAAATTATATGTTTCCTCTCTAAATTATTTTAAGAATATTCAACAATTTGGTAGACTGTAGATGTTTGAGAACAGAGTTCACACACAAAGCTTTATGTCCCTCTAAGGAGTTTGAAGGAAAAATATAAATGATTCTCTGATTATATACAACTCAAATCACTTTTCTTCTTTATGATCACTACCAGTCAAGTACTGTGCCTGCACTAAGGGTGGCCATAAACAGAGGATGGCTTCCTGGGAATAATGTGCAGGGTGACAATTGTACTGGATACTGTCAATGTATCTTGTAATGTAGCCAATGAGCATAATCTGCAGCCAAAGACATCCCATGTGGCATTGATATTTCAAAGAGGGAAAAGATCCAATATAAAAAGCACTTCCCCAAATGCTGAAAGTGCTTATTATTACCCTCTTCATCCACAGTAGCACTGAATTGTCTAATCCTCATTCAAATGTTGTGTCAAATCATCTAACTTGGAATTGGATAAAACCATTTAAGCACATCATTAAATGCAGAAAGTAATATTAGAAAGAGTAAACCGTATGCAAAATGTTACTTCTCATACATAGGCATCTGCCTTGTACAATGGGGGGGGGGGCATTCACATTTATTCCCACAGCAGCTTTGTAACTTATATGTTGCTGTTCACAATGTACCCTGTAAAGATGTAAAATGGGTATGCGACATGTATTGGGCACAACAGACTTGTACAGGATCACAAGGCTCATTACAGCTTCAGCTATGTGAGGTGACAGCTGCCCTCACAGATTCCATTTAATGGCCTCATAATGCTTTGCATACACACATCAAATGAAACATCACAAATTCTGTAGACCACTGAAGAAGTGATATCATATCTTACCTGGTAGATGTCAGACAAACTGCTGCTCCCAGAATCGCTAGTGATGCTACATCCTGAATGACTGGAGGACACCTGGGTCACCTGTGGATGTAGGCTGTCTGTGATATGAAGTTTGGTGAAATCAGCAGGTAGCTAAAAGAAAAAAAAATGGCAATCATCAGAAACAAGTCGAGGTTGGCGGATTTTAATACATAATATGTTCTTACAGTATTGCCCATGTGATGATAAAAATAAAATGTCTGAGGCATTTATCATGCAAGACTGATGGATTCCAATGTCTGTGCTAGCTACTATACAGAAAAGAATACATTTTGACATGGGTTCCCCAGGAACAATGGAATGCATGAATCAACAGATGGTGTTTTCCCCTACCTGGAATATAGATGATGTACTTCCTGAAGTAATTAGACAACTTAGATGCAACATTAAATATGTGACACAACCCGGTTATTTACTGGAAGCAAATAGGAGACATACAAAACAATGCTGTCTTTAATCCCTATTCCATACGTAACCATAAGGCTTCTGCAAACCAAAATCTTTAAACTGTATTACGCATTGTATTTTTAAAACCTTAAAGTGGGCGTGAACTCCCACACATGAATTTTACCTATAGGAAAGCCTATAATAAAGCTTACCTATAGGTAATAAAAATATCTCCTAAATGTGCACTGTTTAGGAGATATTCACTGTACATGCGGTCCAGTGACGTCACTGGGCCGCTCTTTCAGAGTCCTGTGCTTTAAACGGCAGCTCCAGTGTGCATGCGTGGGAGTGACGTCATCGTGGCCCCGGCCACTCACACACCTGGAGTCCGCCACCCTGGAAAGGAAGACCGGGTGAAGATGGAAGCCCTGTCACCGGTGACAGTTTGCCGCTGGAAGGACTCTTTTGTAAGGCTAGTTTCACATAATGTGCTAGTATGAGATGCATATTAGCACATTATATTTTGCCCTGCAGGTTAAAAAGGAAAATCGCCAGTTTACTACCGCTTTAATCATTTTTTTCAAACCACAAGATTCTCCTTTTAGGATTAAAAATGTACAGACTTCTGTGGAAAATATAGTATTTGAGAGGAAAAATGTATTATTGCAGAAAGAGAACAGTCAGCTATAGAAATGATCGTAATCTACGCCCGCTGATTTTGGCCAGACGAGATGAAAATACCCTTACATCTAACGCAACAAATATTTTACTCATGCAGATATTTCCATCATAGTTAAAAGTGAACACTGAACCTTTCACATCAGTCTCTACCTCTGAATATAATCACAACAACCAATAAGTACTGAATCAAACTCAGGAAAACGTACACGTTCAATAAAGGCAGTGACCCCAGGGAGTGAAACTCTAGCATGGCAAGACAGAAAGTATCAAGCTACCGCACAATAGCAAAGCACCATCTCTGATTTATAGCTGTGGTCCTAAAGAAGATGACAAAACTATAGACAGACATACTTTGCGTGTGCGTGTGCGTGTGCGCGTGTGTGTGTGTGTGTGTGTGTGTATATATGTATATATATATACATTTTTTTGTTTTTTTTATTATGCACAAAATGAATGCAGTAATTTGTTCATGCATTTTTTAATTTAACTAGTTTGTCTGAATTTGTGTAATTTAGATTAACGTCCAATACACAGGAAACAAACTATGCAAATGAATATAGGGTACTGCAAACTACCATGGTTTCATGGAAAGAACAACAGCTGTATTCCTTTTAGCACAGTTAGAGAAAATGCTATCTATCCACTGGTATGTTTTTTATTTTTTATTTTTTTTTATTCTTATTCACAATGCAGGTAACCTATACACATGTACCACAAACAACATCTCAATGAAAAGGAAGAATGTTTAGATAAGCAGAACCTAATCGCTGGCAATTACCAGTTTGCTTCTTTATCCGTAGGCATAAGCAAGTTGTTATTATAATAATACAGATATTGAAAAGGAAATGCTCTATACAATGTGCCAAAAGCCTATAATTAGGTAGTATTCAACATGCTAAATCACCTCTCCCCTTTCTTCTCCGCATCAGGCTGCAGCACCCCCACCTGCCAACCTACCTCACTCACCAGCATTAAGTGGAACAGCTGCACTGACAAAGACTGTGACGTTCCTGGGTACAGACATGAGCAGATAGAAAGGCAGTACGGTCTACCCTAATGTAAGCCACGAAAACTACACCGGCAGAGATCTCGAGGCTTGCACAATTTCTGGAATAATCTGGCCATTTTAAAAACAAACATCCAAGCTACAAACTTTACAGCCATTTCCTCATTACACACTTGTGACCTTGTATTCTGAGTGCATATATTTTCACTGCAATGTACGCACATGTTATACACTGTATACAATAAAATGTATGGATTATAACAATATGTTTATACTTTAAATAGTGTATATAACAGAGTACATCAGCCAAGAAGAAACCATGTGACATAAAATGTCAGGTTTGTGTGCATTCATTTCCATTGGTAGGATTGTGAGCATTGGCAGTACTGAGCTGAAGATTCCTTGCAGATAGCCAAGCTAAAGTGACATAACAGCATGTTGTCCATTCCACTGCAATGGAGTCAATGTTAAGGGGTCTTGGAAAAATGCCAGTCCAAGTTCCCATATTTCATGTGAACAAATGCCTAGGCATTGGGACAGGTGATCTCAGCTGAAGTGGAGGGTCAGAGATGAAACCTTCTGATCCTCTCTCCTTCAGGAGAAATCGTGAGACCAAAGGCATTTATTTACATGTCCAGTCACTGTAGTATCCCAGAAAAGATTTGTAAATTATAAATCACCTAAATCTGACACCCAGAATCATTTTTCTTTGTAACATCTCTGCTTTCGGTTTATTGACTAGCATACCATGCCAATTTCTGCCCTCAGAACTGATAGAAAGAATGTGCTAGTAAGTGGCCAAAGGAGGAACTTCCATGCGAGTCTTGTTACAAAGAAGTATTATGTGTTGTGATAGATTTCCTTTGAGATTCCTTCAGATATCAAATGCCTATTGTCAGACATATATCATCATCAAAACAACCATCTCATCCATAAAAACTGTCAAGGCTTCGAAACGGACAGAACACCTATGGATGGTACCAGGGGTGTAAGGGCAAACATACATGATTGTGTAATGAGAGGATACTATGTGATGCATATGGATTTTTTATTTACTTGGCTCTTGCTCACTTTACAAAAAAATAAATGAGTGTTTGCAACATATTACCATTTCTGAGAACTGCTACAGGTGCATCTCAAAAAAATGAGATCAAAAAGTGAAACTAAAATATTATATAGATTCATTAAAGTGGTTGTAAACCCTTACAAACCACTTTAACGTACAGGTAAGCCTAGATTAAGGCTTAACTGTAGGTCCAAGAAATATCTCCTAAACCTACACTGTTTAGGAAATATTTACAAAAACGCATACGCCGTAGACAGCGGCGCACAGGCGCACTATCGCTATTAGCAGCATGCCGCTGCTAGCGGCGATATGCCTTTAGTGGCGGCTCCCGTGCGCATGCGCAGGAGTGACGTCATCGCTGCTCCAGCGCTGTGAGTGGCTGGAGCAGCGATACCCAGAAGAAGATGGACGCTCCGTGCTACAGGGGACAGCGGTGACATTGCTGGCTCCTGTGTCAGGTAAGTGACACATAATGGCCTACTATGCGATGCATAGTATAGTCCATTATGCTTTACCTTTGCAGGGAGACAAAGAAGAAGCAAACCCATCAGGGTTTACTTCCTCTTTAAACAGAGTGATACATTTCAATTTTGAGGATTAAGGCTTACAGGCGATATGCCATTAGCGGCGGCTCCCATGTGCGGGAGTGACATCATCGCTGCTCCTGTGCTGTGAGTGGCCGGAGCAGCGATACCCAGAAGAAGATGGACACTCTATGCTACAGGGGACAGCGGCATTCGGGGCAATGATGGGTTCTGCATTCAGGGCAATGGTGGGTGCTGCATTCGTGGCAATGGTGGGTGCTGCATTCGTGGCAATGGTGGGTGCTGCATTCGTGGCAATGGTGGGTGCTGCATATATGGCACTTGTGAGACTGCAGAAGGGCATTGACCCATATTTTGCTTCACAGTTCTTCATTTAAAATGTCTTTTTTTTTTCCCTGAAACTTCCCTCTTAAAATGAAGGTGCGTGTTATACGCTAATAAATACAGTGTATCCAAATAACATGCCCGATCTCATCTCTTTACTCACACAAAGCCACAAAGGCAAGAGAATTCTTTTTGGGCAGTGCATTAGTGCTCGAACAAAGACACTTAGACAAATGACCCCCAGCATTGCTCCTGTTTCCTCTTGCTGGAGGCTGCCATTTTAATGAAGCCCAGAGCAGCAGTAAATCATAAAGTGGAACTAAACCCATTGATTTAACAGTTTCAAAAAATTGTTACATGCCTGGAATGCCATGATTGACAACTGTCATATTTGCTTGTGTCCTCAACCAAAAAATGTAATGGCTGGTGTCAAATGATCACATATGCAGCACCTTGGCAGTTGCAGATCAAACAGAAGCGGTTTAATTCCGCTTTAAGGTTGTCAGCAGATCGGCCTCTGCAGACCTGGCAGTGCCTAACAATGGAGAGCAACTGAGCATGTGCAGAGAAAGGTGAAACAGCATATTACTGGATTTTAAACAGTATAGACACTTAGTTTTAATGTTTCACATCACTATACCTGCAAAAGGGGCCAGCATGAAGTGATCTAGCAGGATTAAATTTTCTGACTAAAGTTCCACTTTAAAAAGAATTGTGGTAAACATGTCATTACTCTGTTACACAGCGACCTGAGAATCTTTGCAGATGGTAGTTTTATGCGTTCAGTAATATCATTGCAATTGCCTAGGCATTAACATGGATGACGTAGAAAACAGAGGCAGTGACAACGCACAATGCTACTGCAGGCAGATCTCACCATTACAAAGGAATATAATGCTATGTATGGCCAGTTTTAACTGCAGGTCTACTTCAAAGAGCATCGGAATAATTAAACGTTCCAGTAAAGCATATCACCTGTCCTTGGCAACTCCATTACCTCTTTGAGGACAGGGGCATACAATTATTATTAAGCAACAAGCTTTAGCCAAAAACTCAGTGTATGCATCTCTGACACAGACCTTTGCAATGTCCGCATAGCTACAATCACATATTTTATCCATCACTAGTAACTCATGGAAAAATACTCACTTTTGTTTATTCATTTAGAACATGCCAAGATTTTTAGATTTTTTTTCATACCAAACATTTGGAAAGCAAATCAAAGAAAAATGTGATTAGCATTACAACCGCAATTAAAAATGTCTATGTACAGACTAATCGAAATGTGACATTCTTTTTGGCAACCATGTGCACCACATCCTCAAGATTAAAGGAGTTGTAAAGGCAGGTGTTTTTTTTTTTTTTTTTTTTTTGTTTAGTGTTTTTTTATCTTAATGCAGTCTGTGCATTAAGAATAAAAAAAACCTTGTGTGTGTAGCAGGCCAGAGCAGCGGCGCTACTGGCTCCCGCGGCTGTCAAATTCAGTCAGCCAATCAGGGGAGAGAGGGGTGGGACCAGGTCGGGGCCTCATGTCTGAATGGATACACGGAGCTCTGACTCAGCTCCGGGTGACCCCTGTAGCAAACTGCTGGCTGAGGGGCAATCAAAAGAGGGAGGGACTAGGAGCAGCGAAGAGGATCTGGGCTGCTCTGTGAAAAACCAACTGCACAGAGGAGGCAAGTATAACATGCTTGCTATTTATAAAAAAACAAAACAAAAAAAAACCGAGCCTTGTATAATAGTGGAAATTTGCTGTCCCCTCAAAACAACAACACGCAGCCATTAATGTCTAAACCACTGGCAACAAAAGTGAGTACACCTCTACTCAGGTGTGAATGGGGAGCAAGTGTGTTAAATTTGGTGTCATCACTCTCACTCTCTCATACTGGTCACTGGAAGTTCAACATAGCACCTCATGGCAAAGAACTCTCTGAGGATCTGAAAAGAAGAATTGTTGCTCTACATAAAGATGGCCTAGGCTACAAGATTGCCAAGACCCTGAATCTGAGCTGCAGCAAGGTGGCCAAGACCATACAGCGGTTTAACAGGACAGGTTCCATTTAGAACAGGCCTCGCCATGGTCGACCAAAGAAGCTGAATGCACAAGCTCCGTGTCATATCCAGAGGTTATCTTTTTGAAATCAAATTGGTCTGCATAGCTGTTATCCCAGAAGGAAGCCCCTTCTAAAGATGATGCACAAGAAAGCCTGCAGTTTGCTGAAGACAAGCAGACCAAGGACATGGATTAGTGGAACCATGTCCTGTGGTCTGATGAGACCAAGATAAACTTAATTTGTTCAGATGGTGTCCAGCGTGTGTGGCGGCAACCAGGTTCAAAGAAGAGGGGATGCAAGACCAACGCAAACATGGTCCTGTCCCAACTGTTTTGAGACATGTTCCAACCATCAATTTCCAAATTATCTTATTTTTTTTCTAAACATTTTAAATTTTTCTCAGTTTAAACATTTGATATGTTTTCTATTTTCTATTGTGAATAAAATGTGGGTTTATGAAATTTGCAAATCATTGCAATCTGTTTTAATGTAGATTTTACACAGTGTCCAAACTTTTTTGGAATTGGGGTTGTACACTGTAACAAGCTGTTGCTCTGGCAGCTTGGCAAAAGGTGAAAAGGTTAATGGCACAAAAAGGGGGTGAGCATTAGAGTCCTTTAGCTGCAAACAGGTTGAAAGGAAACAAGTTTACCATGCAGCAAATACTGAGAAAAGTCTCAGTAACAAACAATGGCCCTTATTTGTTCTCCGGATTTCTTGCCTGTCTCAGCCATCCGGCAGCTGAGTTGTGGTTGAAATGTTGGCTGATTTAACAAAAACGACTGCTTTGTGGAAATCATCCATAAATATCCTGTGAAAGGATCGAAAATTTCAGCCAATATCGAAATGGGAATTATGACCATATTTCAATTCTGCAAAGAACTGGTACAATATGCTTCTGATATATGGCCAAAATTATTCCCCTGGCAGACTAAATACCTGTAGGGAAGGGTTGCAATTGGTCTAAGCTAGTGTAGAGTATTAACACCTTCTCGATATATCATGAATGACAGGCTGTACTGAAACAAATACAAATCTTGCCAACTCTAGTTATAAGGCTGTCTATTAGAACAAGCATATTGATCACAAGAATCAGAGCTCCTAGTATGCATACTGGTTTCAGGGCACTGATAGCAGTATCTTTAGACACTACAGTAGTATTGAAAAAAAAAATATGGAAAACCCTCACAGAAGAGGGTTCTCAATCTTCTATATCAGGGATATGCAATTAGCGGACCTCCAGCTGTTGCAAAACTACAAGTCCCATCATGCCTCTGCCTCTGGGTGTCATGCTTGTGGCTGTCAGAGTAAAGCTATGCCTCATGGGAATTGTAGTTCTGCAACAGCAGGAGGTCCACTAATTGCATATCCCTGTTCTATATCATGGATAGACAAAAACACCGATATACACATACAATTTTTTCAATTATGCTTTTAGTTTGCTAGTTTATCAACATCTTTAACAAAAAGGTAACTTAAGTTTCTATAACACACTCCTACCGCTTGTTAATTTCCAGACTAGAATGTATGAGGCTTGGAATATTGTTGTATAGGTGTACTGAATCCCACCTTGCACCTTTGTTTAGGTAGCAATCTTTCCAGCGTGTTGGGAGTATGTCTCTTTGAAAACATTTACTACACTGAATTTATAGTCAAACAAGGAGAATTCTACAAATTTCCAATTAACATAAGTATATACAGTACTATGCACAAGTTGTAGGCACTTAGAAAATATGCTGTAAAGGAAGAATAATGCAAAGTCCATAAAAGAACAAAACCAAATCAATACTTGATATGTCCACCCTTTGCTTTCAAGGCCCCTTTAACACTGCACTGCTGTGGTTTCCCTATAGCACAGGTGCAGCACACAGTACCCACGCCTGCCATAGACTTCCATTAGATCAGAAAGCTTTTGTGTGTTCCCAAAGCCCACCAAGAGTCCAGCATCCAGGAGGTGTCTGTTGTCATGCAGAAAAAAAACACCAAAAACATGCACATGCGTTTTTCATGTGCATTTGATGCAAAAATTCACTGAAGTCTATGGAGTTTTCAATTGCAAACATACAGTATAAGTAATGGAGATATTATGTTACAGCACTCTGGTAGTCTCAGTCAACCCTCCTTCAAACCAATAACTAGAAAGCTTAAAGGACTGGTTCAACTAGCATCCACTAAAAAATATTGCCCCCACCAAATTGCTTCCAACAATTCAGCAAGCTAGAGATATTCTATATGCAGTTGCACAGTCTCTTAGCCCTTGTACACACGGTCAGAGAATCGGTCGGAATGTGTCCTATCGGACCGTGTCGTTGGATAATCCGACTGTGTGTGGTATGCATCGGACTGATTCCGTCGGACCCAATTTTCCAACATGTTGGAAATATTTCCCGACCAACTGGTTCGATCGGACATACTCCGATCATGTGTAGAGAATTTTGATCGGACCAAGTGCCACGCATGCTCAGATCAAATTCCTACATCAAAGCTATTGGCTACTAGCCTGAATGTAGTCCCATCGTAACGAAATTACGTCATCACGTTCTGAATGATCGGATTTTTCGACAACCTAGTCCGACCGTGTGTATGCAACAGTTTCGGACAAGATCCGACGGACAAAATCCGACGGATTTGGTTGTTGAAATCTCCGACCGTGTGTACAGGGGCTTAGAAATATACCTTCGGCACAAAGCTTTCACCCCGCATTATAAAAGACAGTTTGGGTGACAACTCACCTGAATCCTAAACTACACTATCCAATGCTCGGACCAAAATGTTTTCTGGAAGCAATGCAGTTTAGTGACACCAATGATTTTTAATAAAGGAAAAGGCCAGTTGCTTCAAACAATATTGCGCTAAATGGCAAAAGCAAAGTACTGAACTCACTGGAATTAAAACATATTTTTTACTGAATTAATCCGAATTATGCTATCATGCATACAGAATGATAAATCCACATACATGTGCATACATCGACATTAAAGGAAATAAAAAAATAAAAACAAAAGTCGTCAGTTCAGATGTTTTTTATTTTTATTAATGTGCACTGCACTTACTTTGGGGCTCATCTAAAACAAGGTTATAGAATCCCATGTTTGTATTAGATGAGTAACATGCTTGGTAACATTAATGCTTCTGCAGCAGCAATTTCCAGCAGTCCATGTAAAATCAGTGTAATTGGAAATGTAGAAGATTTGTAGTTCAGTCACTATTGACTATTGCAGCATTGGGAGCTAGTGACTGAATTACCAGCTCCAGTAGACTACTCACGTTATCCAATATAGCTGCTGATTAACATGGAACACCAGAGAATTGTAGTCAGTCAGAGCACTAAAGTGTTACTAACCCCAGGACCCTCTATTCAGTATATTATTTTAGTAAATATAAACTGTTAAATACCTTTTCTCATTAGCAGTCTTGTGACTTCTAGGAGTGTCTGGTTAAAGCTTTTAGAAGGAGTTTTCATTCTCTTCTGACTGTCCTATGAGGCTGCATGACCCCTGGTCCTCTGTCTGGACAGTGCCGATTGGCCATGTGCTGATCACATACACACCCCCCCCCCCCCCCCCCAAAAAAAAAAAACCTCTCTAGCAATACGCATCAAACTGAACATATGGATACTGCCTCCAAGGCTCTGTACTATCAGAAGATGGATAAGGGACAGTAAAAGAAGGCGACGATAAGAGAAGACAGGATCAAACAGCCTTTAAACACTATGCGCAGGATTAACCCCTTAGGTTCCACAATGAGTATAACAAGCATGCATTACTGCATATGCAGACTGATTTTACTGTTGCAGGTTTATTAACCCTTTCACGCTGTAGCTAGCGACAATCACCAGAGAAAGCAAGCAGGGTCATAAATCTCAACTACAACGTGGCCCAAAGTATCAGAACAATCATAGCGCTTATACTTTACAAACAAGCCAGTAATGTCAGCCCCCATATTTCTACCTTCACAAGTTCTTTAATGATTTTATTTTAAAATGACCGCGTATCTTCCAATTAGCTTGCAGGGTTTGTTTTATTTAATAGGAACCTGGGTGTGCGAGGCTCTGAAATGAACATTGATCAAGTGAGTTTAACACACTTTAGGGGAGACTGAACAAATATTCACATCTTAACAGAAAGGCTGGGGAACACCTAGGAAAGAGCACTAAAACTGATGACCTAAACTTTAGATCATCAGTTTTATTCCTAAACCATTGAAGACCCGTTTTGCTAATAAATATTCAAAAGGCAACCAAGCCAAACAAAGCAAACACTCGGGACTACAGTTCAAAACTTGTCAAACGTATGTCAAGGGCTCACTGTGCCAAGTTGAGACTTGAATTTAATTTCCATTCATTTCTGTTTAAAAAGACAATAAAACAAATATATGATTGCTGCATATTTGAATATATTTTCTATGAATCAGCTAGCTTTTGAGCATACATTATACATCCATCGCTATACATACATAAGAAGGTCTGCAACTGCCAATAAATAGAGCACCCTTTAGCTCCTCAGTTGTTTTTCCATTTTAGTCGCATACCTAACAGTTAAATATTCTCTGAAAGCATGTAAATTTTTTTGTATCCAGAGAAACCCAACAGATAACGCAGCAAAAATTAGAGGTAGCAACCGAGTCCATACCAGTAGTGGCTTCTCTTCCATGATGCCGTATTTGTGCTCAGTACATACTTGCCAATATATCATCTCAGGCAAGCTTGCACATGGTCAGATTATTCTAAAGAAATTTTTCTATGGAAAATGCTTAGGTTATTTCTCTTGAAATAGTCCAACCATGAAAGTGTTACTAAACCCAGGACCCTGCATTCACTATATCTGGTCTCCCACAGTATGCAGAGCATGGAAATACAATAATTTTACCAAGTATAAATGGCTAAATACCTTTTCTCAACAGCAGTATATAGTAGTCTTGTGATTTCTATCAGCATCTGGTTAAAGCTTGTAGGAGTTTTAGTTCACCTCTGACTATCCTATGAGGCTGCAGGACCCCTGACCCTCTGTCTGGACAGTGCTGATTGGCCTTATGCTGATCACCCTCCCCAAAAAATTAAAACTAGCAGTACGCACCAAACTGAGCATGTGCAGAGTGACTCCAAAGGCTCTGTCATATCAGGAGATGGACTGGGGAAGAAGAGGGGGATCAGAGAAGACAGGGCTAAAACAGCTTTTTTACACAATGCACAGGATTAACCCCTTAGGTTCCACAGTGAGTATAACCAGCATGTTCACTGCATATAAAGACTGATTTTATTGTTGTGAATTTAGTAACACTTTAAGAGGTAAAGCATATGTCTAACACCACATGCTAGGAAATAGAGGAAATATCCATCTAAAGATAGCGTTTGGAATGGTGTTTTGGCTAAAATGTATGCAGTAGGCATGCACGGGTTAGATACTCATTAAGCAAAATGGATTGCAGAAAAGGTTTTATTACTTATCTTTTTCCTTCCTCCCACAGACCTCCTGGGTAAGCTTCTCCCAGACACGGTCGCATTGTCACCTCTACTCCAACACATACAATACAGGGTTATTAGCCCTGTACTGTACATGATAACATTGAGCCCCTGCCCACAGACCGGAGCTTTGGTGAGCAGTCAGGTAAGTAACAGAGCCTTTTCTGCTACCCCCCTAGACAACTCTTGTAGTGAGGGGGGGGGGGGGGAAGGGTAGGGGAAGGCAAAGGGGAGGGGCAAAGGAGGGGGGGAGGGGCAAAGGAGGGGGGGGGGCAAAGGAGGCAAAGGGGGGCCCATTTCAAGTGTTTTTTATTGTGTCCGGATTTGTGCTTTAATTATAAAAGCAATAAAAAACTGAAGATCCTTGACTGCAAGCAAGCCAGGTGTCCAATAAGAGTATTTATTTGTGCTAATCATAAAGCTGA
Source organism: Lithobates pipiens (assembly GCF_037356315.1). Classification (NCBI taxonomy): domain Eukaryota; kingdom Metazoa; phylum Chordata; class Amphibia; order Anura; family Ranidae; genus Lithobates; species Lithobates pipiens. The sequence continues at coordinate 352,666,046 of NW_027507718.1, read as the reverse complement.
AATCCAATCTCCCTAAAATGTGTGTTAAGCCAGAAACTTTTTCTCTAATTTTGGATAGATTGAGGAAAGATTTAGAACTACTTTCCGTGTTTTTTTCTATAATCTGAAAATTACTTCTAGAGATTTACCCTCACTTCCTGTCCTGCTGACAAGGACATCACCACACAGGAAGTGAGGAAAAATCTGCATTAGGGACACAGACAGAAATAAACATCTGTCAAAGATTATCCTTCTACTACTACCTAAAGAAAAATACTTTTTTTTTCTTTTTGTGTTATGGTTTGGAAAGTAGCTCTCTCTTGTTGTCCAGTAAAATGTCGTTAGCAGGTCAGGAAGTGAGAGTAAGGCCTTCTTTACATGAGAAATGACTTGCATGTACCCACGCACCCACAAAAGAACAGCGGGGGAGATTGCTATACTAATGTTGGATCGTTAGTACATCGGCTCTGACCGGAGAAGTCTGTTTTTTTTCCGTTGAACCCCAAAAAACACAAAACAAAGTGATGTGTACCAGGTTTTAGAGACTTATGACAGTAATTGAGTCCTCCAGGAAATGTGGGCAGAACACTCAAAGTCATCATGTATAATGCAGACCACCAATGGGCACTGCCCCCTCATTGTATGTAATGATATTGGTGCATGGGACAGGTCATGAACCTAAATAGCGAAAGCATGTAGGGCCACTAATTAAACATGAGAAATTGTTTTATTTTCCCCTTAGAGTAAACAAACATTATATTTTGAATATATGGGGAAGTGAGGAAAACCATAGGTAACCATATGTAATTTTAAGCCAATTGGAGATTTCCTTTCAAACATATTCTGCACAATATAATTGCGACCACACAAGGTAACAATACAATCTTGCAATATAACAATATTCTTGAGAGAAGAATTGGGTTTGTGAGAAACGAACAGCAGGAAATGTTGCGGTTCAATTATCAGATTTGATTGTAAATGCTCAGGAGCAGGGCCCTTATAACCCTCTTGTATTGAATTGTATTGTCTCCCTTTATAATGTAAAGCACTGCACAAACTGTTGGTGCTATAAAAATCCTGTAAAATGAAATAGATGTTTCCATCAGAGAAATGATTGCTCTTGATCTAAAATGCAATCAAATGTAACCAATTTTTTTCTTTTTTTGCACTGAACCACTGTTTTTGAGCATTAAATGCCCCCCCCCCCCCCCCCCCCCCCCCATGTAGGCATGGATTTGTCTAAACTCAAAAAATATATGAGTAATTTAACTGGCTTCAATCTAAAGCTATCTATGAGTGAGCGATTGACAATCTGAATATACACTCTTTCTGAAAGCTGAACTCAAGGGAAAGCAAATATCTGAATACAAGAAGTGAGTTTATTGTTATGTGACTCTAAAGCCTGGTACACACTAGCAGTTTTTTCCATTCAACCCAGTGGACTGAATGAAAAAAAAAAAATGAAGCACTCGGGAGGAGCCGCTGTACTAACTACCCAATGTTAGTAAATCGATATCTCCTGCCGAGCTATTGTCTTCTGACAGGGGGACCGCCCCTGCCAAAACACACCAGTCAGCACTCTCAGCCATTGGCCGAGAGTACTGATCGGATGTTGATCTCCAGACCTTTGACAGAAGCTGGCTGATGGCCCCCGATATTCGGCCCATGTGTACAGGACTTTATCTGTATCACATCTGTATTTCCTTCACATGTGCAGCAATCCAGCATGAAACATCTGTACTTCTGCGCTGGTGTTTCCTGTAGTAAAGACCGGTCAGTGATGATCTCTCTCCTTGTGCAGGATGACTGGTCTTGGGTCTGCTCCCTCTGTAGTTTTCTACAGTCAAGATCTAAATGGGAAGACCTGCTCAGTCCCTACCATAGCTCTGCTCTGCTCTCAAAGGCTATGTGTAGCCCAAAGATGATGCTACCATTACTTATACAATATCGAAGTTTGCAAGGGCAATTGGTGCAAACAAATTGGATAGATATCATTTGTGGCATTTAAGGGATAGATTTCAATAAAAGGTTTTATGCCTGGAGTTCAGCTTGAAGAACTGAGCTTTATCATTTTCTACAAAATTTCAGAGGCATAACTCAAATATAAAACATTAATTTGCTCCCAAAATGAACATTTTAAAGTTGTGTGATTATAATATCTTCATCAATAGTTTCTCTTTGTCTTGTCCAGGAGTTTATACAATTCACGAAAACCTTACCAACGGGGTAACTCATATTCATACCTATTATATGCTTAATGCACAGTAAGAACAGTAACTAGCAGTTAGGGACTAATGAGACACTTAAAAGACGTGTACAAATAGGGCCCATTTATCATCCTCTATGATGCATATTCATTCGTTGTCTATAAAAGGCAAACATTAAAGAGCGCATCAGTTGCAGGGTTCAGTGATTTAACAGCAGAAGTCAATACATGTAATTACACGTAACAAACTCATTTCCATTGATCCTATTTAAAGGCATAATTTAGAGTGATAGGTCACCAGCTTTGTATGTCATTAGATAGTTTCTTAATAAAAAAAAAAATGATGAATTATACTTATTACATATGCCCAGTCACGACTATCCTACACAAAGGGGAAAGGAAAAGCATTCTAGGCAAACGTTATTCTGAGAACATAACCGAGGACAATTATAAAATCACATATCCAGGTATATACTTGAAGAATGAAGACAGTAGAGTAAATCTTTTCCAAAATAAAAATATTTTCTGTAGATGTATTTAGCAAAGCTTCCAGGGAAGAGAATAAGTAGAGTTCTAGTTTATTTGTAGCCTATTTACTTTGGGGCTATCATTTGATTCACAAATTCCTCCCTGCTGGTCTCCAGTAGTATTGCATCAAGATAAAACAATCGGACTAGCTGTTTTAGAAGATCTGGTTTAAGAAAAATAAAACTTGGAAGCATAATGATATATCTGGGGAAAATACAAGATGGTCAAAGTCAGTTATCCAAAATTCCTTGTGCAGGTTTAACATAAATGGACGGACTTTAACATCTCGATATCATATAGGCTTAAATCGATTCATTTGAAGCCAGCGATGACAGCGTAGGGTTAATTGTTGGCTCACATTGGTATAATATGTATGTTTACCTTCCTAACACAGTTCAGGAAATGCAAAACTGGGTGATGGACAACTGCTTACCATGTTATTCAGTCACTATAAACACAAAACAATGGGCTTTCACATCAGTACAGGAAGAACTTTTTCTCATTTCTAGGCCAATATTACACTCACAATGTGTGGAAATATGTCTTGCCAAGCTCTGATAATGAACCATTGCATCATTTTAAAGTGAAATTCCACCCAAAAGATGAACTTCCGCTTATCTCTCCCCTCCCCCCCTCCCGATGTCACATTTGGCACCTTTGGGGGGGGTAGGGTGGAGTGGGTACCTGGTTTAAACAGGTACCCTGTCCCCACTTCCATTGGACCTCGCCACTACGAGGTACGTCAGAAGTCCTGCCCCTTCCTCCTTCCCCTATGGTTGGGCCAGTAGGAGCGTGCAGCCACGCTTCGCACATGCACAGTGGAGACCCAGCCATGAAGCTGAAAGGCTTCACTGCCAGGTTACCACACCGGCAATGGTGACGGCAGCACCCGACATCCATGGAAACATCATCTGCGGTGCCGACATAGCTGGACTCCAGGACAGGTAAGTGTCCTAATATTAAAAGTCAGCAGCTACACTATGTCATTTTACTATGACCTATGTCACATCATAGCTGTCTGTACTGTCTAAAAATTTCAATGCAGGTGACATTAACAATCTGTTCATAGAGAGTTTGAGATTCTTTTGAGATAATTCTATTTTTGCACTGATGCTTCTGACCTCCTCCTGACCTGCATTCTCATTGATTCTACAAGGTGTTTGCGGTGCCTGCTTCTTATCAGTTTACAAGCCACATTCAGTAATGAATGGGGAAGGCATTAAAGCTCTGTACACATAGGCTGAATGTCAGAAGACATTGGCCGGTTCAATAAAAACTGGCCAACATTCAGCCCGTGTGCATGTCAGTCAGTCCGACAGAAGCTGGTCGATCATGCTGGAAAACCAGCAGCTGAGCGGAGTGTTCTGGCGGGAGGGCCCCCCTGTCAGAAGACAACAGCTCAATGGGGAAGATCGCTGTACTATCGTTGGATCGTTAGTACAGTGGCCCCTACCAGAGCTGTCAGTTTTTTTTTTTTGTTCAACCCCCCCCCCCCCCCTCCCAAAAAAAAACTATTAGTGTGTACCAGGCATTAGACATAAACTAGCCCTTCTGTGGAGCTGCTATGACTGATATCATAGTTACTGGACAGCAGTGTTGGAAAACATCCCACCCAAAAATGTCTACTAATCTGCAGCAAAAACAATCTATGACACTGTATGTTGACAGTCACTGTTCTCACACAATGCAGCCAAGGCTTACAAAATGTTAGAGGAATTCATGTGAAAATCAAAATGAATTAATTAATAAAACACTACCTAATGTAATAAATAGCTGAGCAACAAAACACACATTTGATATATGGAACCAAAACAGTAGCATAAGGAGGATAATCAAACTAAATAAAAATGGTTGTATTGAATAAGAGCTCTGTCTGCAGATATTAAATAATACAAAAAAATTAAAATTTCCCATAGTACAGGGAGGGGGATACATTATCCCTTCTACTTGTATAGACTGACAATATTTCTATTAGACCATTTTAGGAGACCAAAATGCAGGACAAATCAAGCAGTGAAAGCTAAATTCTGGTCATACGCGATAGACAAATCGCTCACACTACACATTTTACACTTGAAGACTTGCCCTGACCTTTGGATTATTACCAAACTAGATGCCAATCAGATTGTTGGCACAGAACCGCTTCACTTCATAGTACACAAATGTTATTATAGTTACCAAATGATGTTAGAAGTCCTGCATTCACAGTTTTCAGCAGGGCATGCATGGAATGTCTGCAATGTGATCAAAGATATCTGGGGCTTCCAGGTATTGAAGTCCAGCAACAGAAAACCTGTTCTCAGATTCCACTTGTGTTCTTACACCTTCCAACCGACGACAGACACCTGGGTTCACATGTATTACTGCATCTCTTACTGTGCGATATATAAAACATGATAAACCTGAGGCAACAGAATCCAACATGAGGCCAAAGGTGTATGTGTGCACGAAGCCTTACCAAATACTCTGCACAACCTTTGATCCTTCTCTTACCAGACCTGATGTCATTTCCACATGAAAACACTCTGCTCCATATTTGTTTTACCTGCCTAACATCATACTACAAACAATGAGCCTGACATCCCAACCAGTTACAATATATATATATTTAGCTGTGCAGAAAATACGCCCCCTCCGTGGACAAAGCTCCAAATTCACACAAAACATTCTCCAGCAGAGAGATACTGGAAATATGTCGTGTTTCTTAGGCATGTTATGATCTAATGCAGGGATATACAATTAGTGGACCTCCAGCTGTTGCAAAACTACAGGTCCCATCATGCCTCTGCCTCTGGGTGTCATGCTTGTGGCTGTCAGAGTCTTGCTATGCCTCATGGGACTTGTAGTTCCTCGACAGCATGAAGTCCACTAATTGCACATCCCTGATCTAATAGAACTCCTAAACAAACTGATGATTTAGCCTAGATTCAGACTGACTGCGGGTTAGAAATTGTTCTTCCGGGGCAATTTGACAGACATCTGTGCGTGTTCCTGCACAGATATCTATACAAATCGCCACCCCCCAAGTCTCCAGAAGTAGTACTGGAACTACTTTTGGGAATCGGTGCGCCGCCGCAATAGTCATGTCAAATTGCACGCCAAATCGCCCAATGTGAACGTGGGCTCAAACACATAATAAAGAACATTCTGCAGTAGGTGAATACTAGCAGAATAGACATGCAGGGATTAGAAAGGAGAGCTGGAAATCACAGATCACAACTTTGGTGTTTTTATCAATCTTTTCAGGTCAGAAAGAATGAAAATATAGCCTTTAGAACTTTGATTTAGAGATGCATGTGGATGTGAACTGCTTACTGTAAATATCTATTGTGTGTATAATTATCTAGAAATATTGATTCCAAGTATACAGCAAATATTGACTACATTATTCACATAGAGGCAGCCAAATATGCTCCTTATTATGGATGAGCTCCGGTGTGTTCGCACACTCCACGTGCAGAGCCCACCAGGAAGTCGGCGCAGCGCTAATCACAGGCAGTGAGACATTGCCCCGACTGCATAGATCAGGCAATGTCTCACTGTCTGTTATTAGCGCAGCGCTGCGCCGACTTCCTGGTGGGCTCTGCACGTGGAATGTGCAAACACGCCGGAGCTCATCCCTATTCCTTATCCAGGTGCCTTCCTAAAAGGAATACAAGTGATTGGGGTTTACCACTCCCCACCATTAGGCCTTATGCACACAGGGGGTCTGTTTAGGCCAGTGTTTCTCAAACTGTGTGCCATGGGATCATTCATGTTGTTTACCAGGCCTGCCAGCATAGTGCTGACTGTCTGTTACTCACTGAGCAAGTGTGCAGGCCTCACACGGTCATCTGTGCTGCCTGGCCTGTGCGCAGATTGATTGATGTTTGTCGCCAACGGACCCTGCCAATCCAGATCGCGAATGCGATTAGGCTATGCCTGCCAACAGTGTGCCAGGACAGGTGCCGGGCCAGGCACTTCCAGCCAATGAGGTGTGGAGCACGGCGCGCCTCAGCGCGATGTCCCCCCCCCTCCAGTCCCACCCACAACAGAGCAGGGGAGCCCGCAGTCCCTGGCTGTCCCACACAGTGTGGAGCTGAGAAGGTAAGAACAAGAGAACAGATGGGGACGGACAGACCAGTGTGTGACTATATCAGCAGTAAATATAAGCAGTAGTCTTGTGTGATCCCCATTCTTCAAATATTTTATCAGCAAGAAAATATAATATATACAAAAGCAGCAGTCTGGTGTGTTCCCCAATATTACAGAACAGTGCTATATAATATTGGGGATCACACAAGACTGCTGCTTTTGTATATATATTATACTGCTGACCTCAAAATTGTTCAATCTTTTCAGATGTGCCACAAGACAAAACAGTGGCACGTTTATGCATGTCACGCTTTTAAGTGTTAATGAATTCCATTGGTCAGAAAAATAATTTATTCTGGGCTTTGGAATGCATGAACACACACACTCCTAGACATGTCTAGTGTTTACATGCGTTTAGGCACGTTCAGAATTTTTTTTCTCTCTTAAATACGCCTTTGAGAATTTTATTTTTTGCCTGTAAATGTTCCTATTCTAATACACCTGTAAAAGCCTACATGTGCATGTACACACACACTTACATAGAGGTGCTTTTACAGTATGTGTGTCAAACACAAGGCCCGCCAGGTCATTTCATGTGGCCCTCCCCATCTCTGTCCCCACCTCATCTCAGCAGTTGGCAGCAGACAGGGGAACACAACGCCTTCGTTAGATCCTACACTTCTCTGTGAAGCCACTGAGAGGCTCGTCTCTCCACGTTGGAAGCAGAGAGGACACCAAAACTCCTCCTACACGTTCCTTCTGTTCTCTGTGCAGCCGAAGCACCTTCTTATTTCCGCCTCTTCTAAAGTCAGCATTCAACAGACTCCAGCAGCTAACTCCAGCCCTCCTCTGGTCCTCCTCCAGACCCTGCACTTTCGGCTTCCCAGCACCACCACCAGCTTCTTCCTGGCAGCAGCACAAAGTAAAGAGGGTGATGTAAGGGAGGGTGGGGGACTATTGCCATTTGATATAAGAGGGGGTGGGGGTACTCTGGAAATCTGCTTTAAATTATTATAAGAACAATACAATTCTATGCCAGATGAAAAGGAGGGTTGCACATGGTGACAGAACACACAATAAAGCCTTAGCAGAACCATGTTCTGAGCCATGAGCAGTCTCCAATAAAGTTTCTTGTGGATGATACCAGTGATGTGCAACCCTCCCTTTTCAGATTTGCATTATCTGCTACAGGAGGGTGAGTGGGCTCCTTGCTTATTTGCCCCTGCCCTTCATAGTTTAAGTCATTACTAAAACCAGTAATAATCGAGTACAGAGGCAATTATTTAATAAGATAGAGAGAAGATACATTTATATAGTCTTACAGATATAACTGGTCTGTTGGGCAATTATTATTACTCATGCGATTAAAATATGTATGACACCTCTATTTTACAGGCTTTAAAACATTTCTAAAAAAGAAGCTCAACGCCATATGCTTGAGGCCTTAATGTTGATCGGTCTGCCCAGACTGCTAGACAACAATAGCCCATTTAAGAGCTCATGCCATGCTACAAGCGGCGCAACCAGACACATGGTCAGAAAAAAAAAACAGCCACTAGAGAGAAAATCTACAATGATAAGTCTAATATATAAACAGCGAACATGTGAAATTGTGAACGTCACATCAAAGTCACATGAATAAGAAATGCTACAATAATGACAAATATGCACTCCCTGAAATGACACTCTAGGTTCCCTATAATTTCAAATTCCAGTAATATGCATAATATAAATCACACAGAACAACAGAGTACTATAACCCCCAACAACCACTGAGAAGGGATATGTCAGCAGCTAGAGGCAGAACACCATTAGATGTGAGATAGGTTGCTCTGCATGTTCCTTGTGGGAGCTCACATGCTGGTACCACCACACTCGAGCCCCAACAAAGCTTCATTGTAAGAGATATTTGCACAGCAAGCCCAGCTACTGCACGCTAACAAATCAATGAATGTATTATGAGCGCACCAGGGAAAGGGCAAAGAAGCCAATATCAAGGAGATTGCTGACTGACAGCCTTAAGTGTTACCCCCACACCCTGCTTACTAAATGTGGGGGCAGTCACACCTTCAAACAACAAAAATGAATGCGGGCCAAAATAAAGTCTGCCCCCATTTAAATCAACAGACGCTGTTTACCATAAGGCTGCACACCAGGTATGCTGTTAATGTTTCCATGTTAAATAGTAGCAGTGTATTAGAAGTGAGAATATGTTTTAATGCAGACGAATGTGCCTTATGCAGCTTGAAATCCCTGCTAAAATAAACTTTTCCATGACTGCAGCAGAGTCAGAGACAAGGGAACTTGGCTCAATGTTTCTATTCATCCTGTATAAACACAGACCACATTGCCTGCGCTGTAAGAAACAGAGGGCCATGCTTCGCTATAAGCTACCTGACACCCATGTGCAATGCTAGCTCGGCTCAGAGAATAATTCATGTTCTAAGAAGGCGGCTCCCCACTTTGTGTCTCAACTCTGTGCTATACATGTAAATAAAGCACAGTTTATTATAAGGTAAAGCAGTATTAAACCCAAAAACAAAAATCAAATATAATGCAGTGTACCTATTCTTGCATGTAGTGGCTGTATTTGTTTTTATTTTTCAGCCAGTAACACACTTTCTGTCTAAAGGTGTCCCCATTCTGCATGGAGGTGCAACGGAGACACCTTTGGACTGCAGAAATGGCCATTTTAGGGAGACGGTAGCGTTCTATGCACTAGCAGATTTGGATCAAATCAGCTTGGTACATTTTTTGGTGGTTTGCGTTTAAGTCCCGGTTCACACTTGTGTGATGTGGGAAGCAGCGCAATTCCTGTGCTGGTTCCCGCATCTCATCTCGCTTGCAGGCAGGTCACACTGTTCTCTACATTAACACCCGCAGCGGTTCACAAAGTTAATGACACCCCCAAATTGGTTCATAGATCACAAGGCAAACTGTGAAATCGGACAGGAATCCAGTGAGGACCAAAGTTCGGGGAAGCCGTTCTTGCTGGGAGAAGACAGTAATCGGCACTAGCGGCTATAGCCACTTGAGATAACTAATTAATCCAGCATCAATCAACTTGATACATTCAGCCTGCCCATTAATGGTTCAAATCTTGGCTGGTTCCTGCTGAACCAGCCAAGATTCCAACTGTGTAAGGCTGGATTAACTGTCAATTTTGTTATACAGCTTGGTCTGTACAAGGAAGCAAAAAAAAAAAAAAACACTCACCAGGTGAAAACAAAAAGGGAAAAAATATTTAAAGAAAACAAATACAGTCACCACAACTAAGAATTGTTAAGCTGCAAAATATTTTTTTTTGTCTTTGGTTTAGTAACCAGAGGTGTGTAACCATTACCCTCTACTTTTAGGCAACGATCACTTGCTCTTCAACACATAAGATGAAGACAGTCAAGGTATTTACATGGTTACATAATGCCTTTGTGTTTAGTGCCTATATCTCAGATAAAGATGAATCCTCATAGTATGCTATTTTAAATGATATTTTACTGCATGTAAACATCAAAAGAATGCTTGTAAGTCAGAGCGCAATACAATAAGCTCTTACAGTATATAAAAAAAAAAAACACGTTCGCTGCTGTATATAATAAGGCGAAAAAAATCTAATCTTCGAGGATATATATTTCTGGTGCATGGCATCACCCTACCCGAGATACGCATCAACATTCAATTGCGTCTGAAAAGTGATATTCCAACCTGAATATTTTATTGTCTAATAAAAAACACCTGAACATGGTTTTCTGACGTGTTTCGCATATGATAAATTTCAATATTATCTGGGATCACCACATTTTAATATTTTTTTCCCTCAAAATATCAATGGATCGACTTGGGTACAATCAGCCTGCCCATAGATTAATCGCCTCTTGGCTGGTCTCTGTTGAACCGGCCGAAATTTGAGCCATCTATGGCTAGTTTAAGACTAAATTCAGATCCTGTAGAACATGCTCTCTGTATACAGCAAACGGGAGAAGATCGTCCTCGAACCTTTACAAACACTTTAAAGATGGCATACAGTAACAGAGGTTTTACAAGTAGCACCACAGACTGCATCCCTCTTGGGATTCTCTACTGGTCTGGTTCACATCTTTCACAAAGGGAAAGCAATACAATAGACACAAATTCTCTTACATGTAAATAGGCAACCTCTGACCTTTAGAGTCATATTTCAATGTCACTTCAGACTTACAATCAATATCATTCTAGCCTATTTTAGTTCTCAAAATTATTTTCTCCAAAAATATCTAAGACAGAGAAGATGGCCCTGCATATACTGTAAAACTGTATTGACAAGTCCTTTCTATTTAGGAATGCAATAAATGTCATGGTTTGTGTTACACACATACATCACATCTTTGCTTTCCTGTTGGATACAACATAAAATATTCACATTAACAAAATTATGAAAAAGACAAGCTTTGAAATGCTTATGTACTTTGACATGATAAGGTCTCAGAAAGCTATGGAGAGCATGGCATTTCTGGGAGATTATGATACTTAATTTTTAGTCCTTTTGTGTAGACGGCTAATCTTAAACCATGGCAATTAATTTTCTGTAAACTGAATACACAAAAATGTTAACACTTTTAGTAATGGTTATGTTTATTCCACTATGAATATCCAGCCTGCTGATCCCAAATGTTTTTTTTTTTTTACAGTATTCTGAAAGATTAAATGAAGGGATAAAGTTGACTATGAACAAAGACTGAGCCACTAGGGATGAGTGTTCCACCAAAACCTAGCATGCTGAGCTCGTATTAATAGAAACCCTACGCCGTTTTTTTTCACACAATTTTAAAAAATCTGTAAACTCTCCCCTTTAAGAAAAAAAAATACTAATGTGAGATCCCCCTAAAAATTCATACCAGACCCTAATCCAGGCACACTGCTTGGGTGGCCAGAAAAGGGATGGGAGCAGCAAGCATGCGGACCCCCCCTGCTGTAACAAACCACGTTGCATGCCTTTCAACTCCTTTATAGGAATATGGAAAAGCTCTTTATAATAAGGATATTCCAACATCCAGTAGGGGAAAGCATATGAGGTACATGTGTACCCCCTATTACCCTTTCCCAAAATAATGTAAAAAAATGGACACTGATGCCGTAAAAAAGTTATTTAATAAAGATTTGATGAAAGAAAAAAAAAAAAAAAGCAAACAATGTCCCACAAATCCATCATCATCCACATTGTTCAGAAATGCAGATCCAGCATCAATTGTGATGACCCTTCAGCATGATGAACAGACAATGTTGCCTTGACACCCTGACGACCCCACCAGCTGAACTGTTCTCATAAAATGAAAGATTCCCAGCTAGCTAGCATTTGTGAACAAACCAGCCAAGGATTCTGGGTAACTATTGATACCAGACAGCTTTTTTTATTGCCATTTCAGCAACATTAACTTCCATTTCTTCGGTGAATGTTATTTTCCCAAAAATGTATTGGTACATCAGCATGTCTGTGTCCAGCTACCAATGCCATTTTGTTAACAAAACCTTTCAAATTAGCTATGGAAAATAGCCAGGAAAAATAGTAAAATTTGGCTTTCATAGACTTAGACAGAGTTCAGCACTATGTTTGGGTTTCACAGACTTCCCACTGGGTTCACCAAAACTCCTCTGAACTTATCCCCTAAAGGACACCTTGCCCCTTAGGGGAAATTTCAGGTGGTCTAATTTTAACAGATGTGTGCATGGATTGTATATTAAGCACCAATTGTCAGAAGTAGTCAGCACAACCCAACTTTGCTGAGGACCTTTTACCATATGGACATCTTTGGAAAAGCCACATATGTCTCAACTTCTTTAAGGAGAGCTCTACCAGTGTCTGTAACAAATGCTAATCACACAAACTTGTTCTTACAGACCACTGGGATAACACAGATGCAGCTCTGACATACATATTACACCTTTATCTGAAACCCTCCTATCAAGCGAATAAGATTTACAAATTGCTTAGGGGCGTAAATACACAAAGGCTTGCTGATTTGTATTGGTTAAAATTTTGTAGGTAATGAGGTGAACACCTACTTTCCCTTACCCAATTGCTTTAAAATAAGAATGTGCCCTCTTTCTCAAGCCATTCCTGGGTTTCCTCTATTCACCGATCATCTTCATTATCGCACTTCATCCATTTACGCAAAAAAATATCTCTCTTTCCAGTTAAAAAAAAAAAAGTCAGAATAGCTGAAGCATACAAGTGTATCCTCAGGAGGAAAATAAGAAACTGTGAATTGTATTCCAAATATTTTAAGCGCAACTCTTCAAAAAGTAAAGGCCTGAGTAAATTATCCTGAATGTGTTTTTCACAAGTCCGTAGAGGTTACACAGCCAGAAATCCACTGAACACTGTGTCATGTCTACTGGATTTATAGCAATCAGTCCCCTAAGAACCTTTCACAAAAGAGAATGGCAAATCACTTCACAATAACTAGTACTCAATAAACCAAGAAAAACGTTAGTCAATAATAAATCTCTCTGACCTTCACGTACATCTGTATATTGACAAACCAAAATAAAAAGTCTGCTTCCATGTAATCATAGGCATATAAAAGGGTAATTTATGGAAGGCTTGATATATTATAATTCACAGCTTGGCACAAGGTCTATAAATATATTAGAATCTGCAAAGTTCCTGTCCCTCGACCAAATGCTCTGGAGAATCAAGCTAATATCTTAATATGTCAGCTATATGGTATTTGGCTACAAATGCCAGCGTAGACAGAACATAGGAAATTGGAATAAAACATTTTTTATTTTAAGATGTACCCATATTATAAGATTAAATCATCTTCTTAAGATGCAAAACACGTTATCTATAATATTTTTTTTGTTATATTAAAGAATGTAAACAATAATGTCCCTACAAGACAACTTGGACAATGGAACTAGTACTAGAGAGCCGACACATGCTATATACGCAAACCCTGCCGCTACCTACAAATATTACAACTTTACGACTCTGAGCTATGCATGACTTGGATACTATGAGATTATGGTGCCAACATATATGACTAGATCACAAGAACATCCACGTTTATAAAAAGTGTAGGAGGAGCAATTAGCATTTATCTCCTGTTTCACTCGAGTAAACATCAGCTCTCCAAGAGAAAAAGTTCACTTAGAGGATTTTGGGCACACTCAAACCCTACATACACGGGCGGATGTTTGTAGACATCGGGCAGTTCAATAAAAAACAGCCGCCATTCAGCCTATGTGTATGGCAGCCAGTCTGACAGAAACCGAGCGTTTGGCCGGCTTCTGTCAGATGAGCGTGGTGGAAAACCAGCAGCCAACCGGCTCCCAAGCATCTCTCTCAGCCAATGGTCAACCCCCTGTCAGAACACAACAGCTCAGTGGGGGAGATTGCTGTACTAACAGATGGTAAGTACAGCGGCTCCGACCAGAACGGTCTGAATGAAAGAAAAAAAAAAAACTGTGTGTACCAGGCTTTAAGATGGCCATAGATGATTAAATATGGGCCAGATCAGCAGGGACCAGCTGAACTAAGTACGGCAGGCTGATTGATCAATCAACTTTGGTACAACCAGCCTGCTGGATTTTCCATGCAGTTATTGACAGCGGCTATAGCTTCTAGCAATAATCACTGTGCATTCTCCCGGCTGGGACAGTTCTCCAGGCAAACACAATAGCTCCACAGGAGGTATTCTCCCATCAACACTGACTGTGTTCTCAAGAATATCAGGTGGACATTCTCTGATGTCTGAAGGCACCTTAAAGTTCACCTCCAGCCTTAAAGAATAGATTCACTTTTCAGAGCATGTTAGACATTACACCCATATGTAGGTTGTAATGTGTAACATGCTCCAGGTCTGCCTTCCTAAAAGCCCCATGACACTGGACAAGTGATTTTCGCCCCACTCACGCTGTCAATTTAAAAAAATAGCTTGGCTATGCAGATGGACAGCAGTCTGTTAATGAATGAACTAAAAGTCTGGTGTGCCAGTGTGGCAGACGACTTGTAGGTCTCGAACTGTGAGGGCTCTTGCATACCACAATTATGGAGAGAGGAGTAGGTGAGCGAGTACATCTCAAACAAAAAATGCCCACGTAATGAAAATCCTACTGAGGTTTTAACCTCCCCCCCAACAAAAACTTTTGTACAATGGACAATGCACATAAAAATTAACAAAATGTATGCACATAAAAATGGATATATGTGAAATATATCCAATATTTGTAATGACTCAAGGCTCTTTTAATAGGAAATGTGTTACCAGTCTTTTAAATCAGATGTTAGTTTAAAGTATATGTAAACCCTAACAATCACTTCTGGTCTGTTTTCTATACCATTGGAAGCTCTTTGATATACCGGTTTGACAAGTATACAAAAAACCTGCTGATCTAGTCACAAATTCAGAGCTGTCCTGTGTCCTCTGCACACTTGCAGTGTTACCTCAAGCAGCATGTTATGCCCATCTGGATGTTATTTCAATATAAAGAATGATTAGCCTTTATGTTGTAGAGACTTTAGGTGGAAGTTGACACGTAGTTTAGCCAAATACACTGGGTGTGGCTGACAACATTCAATCCACAAGAAGTCTGTGTGTTGTCAGCCTACAGCAAGAGATCTCGGCTGTAATAACCGAAATCACGCGAGATGTCGGCTGTATTAGCCGAAATCTCGCGAGATGTCGGGTGCATTAGCCGTAATGTCTCCTGGGATTACTCGAACGAGATCCCAGGAGACAGTGCGGGCTTCAGCAGGAAATGATGCTGATCCCCGCAAGAGACCGCCCATCGCCGCAGGGGATGAAAATAAACTACTACGGATTACAAAAGGTAGGTGAATCAAAAAAAAAAACAGGTGGCATTATCAAATATATGAACTAGAGGCAACAGAATGGGCAAATGTTTTATTATGAGTGCAGAACCTCTTTAAGGTGATATTAAAGCCTTCCATTTTCTATAAATTTGTCCTACCAAGGTGAAAACTTACAATAAAAGTATGCCTCTCAATGGATAAAATTGCTCTTTCATATTGATGATTGTGGTCCCCTCAGTGCTAGGCCAATTCCCAGGTTTGTGGAAACTCCTGAACCAACATGCGTCAGCAATACACACAGCCTAGGACGACAAGCCACCCTCTGCTCCTGCCTTCTCAATCCTTTATAGCCAACTGCCAGCCGCTGGAGACTGCGCTGTCCATTATGACATGTTACACAGTAAGTACTCCGCAACTGTTAGCTGCAGTGAGGGACCCGGAACAGGATGATAAACGTAAACATTTTTTTTTTTTTTTTTACTTTAAGGGAAATATTTATGACTACACAAAGAGCTGAGTGCAGTTTTAGTAGATCAACAGGTATTTCTCTGCACTTGTAAGTTCTTTAACCACTTCAGCCCCAGACCATTTGGCTGGCTAAAGACCAGAGCACTTTTTGCGATTCGGCACTGCGTCTCTAACTGACAATTGCACGGTCGTGCGACGTGGCTCCCAAACAAAATTGATGTCCTTTTTTCCCTACAAATAGAGATTTCTTTTGGTGGTATTTGATCACCTCTTTATTTTTTTGCGCTAAAAAAGACCAACAATTTTGAAAAAAAACACAATATTTTTAACTTTTTGCTTTAATAAATATCCCCTAAAAAAATAAACACAATTTTTTTCCCCTCAGTTTAGGCCGATACATATTCCTCTACATATTTTTGGTAAAAAAAAAAAAATAGCAAAAATTGTTTATTGATCTTTTAAGTTATAGCGTCTACAAAATAGGGGACAGTTTTATGGCATTTTTAGTCTTTTTTTTTTTACTAGTAATGGCAGCGATCAGCGATTTTTTTATCGTGACTGTGACATTATAGCGGACAAATCAGACACTTTTGGTGCTATTTTGGGACCATTCACATTTAATGCATTGATTACTGTGTAAATGTGACTGGCAGTGAAGGGGTTAACCAGGAGGGAGCGCTGAAGGGGTTAAGTGTGTCCCAGGACTGTGGGGTGGGCTACGCATATCACGACACTGATCACCGCTCCCGATCACAGAGAGCGGTGATCAAAGGTCTCTCACTAGGAAGAATGGGGGAAATGCTTGTTTACATCAGCATTTCCCCATTCTTCCTCTCCGTGAGACGATCGCGGGTATCCACGGGGCCCACAATCACATGACCTGCGATCACACTCAAGTAGCTTGCGACGGGCACGCACGCGCCCACATTGCCGCGTCTTAAAGAGAAATGTACAGGTACGTTAATATGCCTGTCCGTGCCATTCTGCCAACGTATATCTGCGTGAGTCGGGTGGCAAGTGGTTAATGGGTAACTCCACTTTCGTAGGGGGAAAAATAGCAAATAAAGAAAAAATAATATAGCGCATATAATTGCGACACTAATCATATTGTAATTGAATGTTATATAAAATGACCTTTCCTTTTCAATCTGCAGCCACTGTAATTTTCTGAGAATGCAATATGGCTACCTGGAGTTGTACTGATCACGCCTCAGAAACATTTCCTGCTTGTGTGATTGGCTCACCAATTTTCCCAGAAGTCTGCCTAAGATACAAGTTAAATTTCAGGCATCCCCTGCAACAAAAATGTCATTTTTGGAGAGATACTTTCAATAGGAACACGTCTAAAGGGACGCAGGCCCAGCAGATTAGGTAGGAATCGGCAACAAAGGTTGTTATGATCCTTGCAATGTAAGTAGATCACAGAGGGGAATGTTTTTTCCCCCTCAACAAAAGTTGAGTTAACCTTTAACCACTTACGGACCACCTGCCATCGTTTTACAACGCTACTTTGAAGAGGAATATCATCGTTACGGCAGCAGCTAGCTGTCATAACCCCAGTATCCTCTTCTTCAGTGGGCAGTCTGCTCACAGATTCACCGCAAGATCACTTTTATCGGTGGCGGGAGAGGGCCTGCCCTCCGCCGCTTACCGGAACCGTCGTTATCGGCGGAGGTGATCGGGTTCCCCTCCCTGTTAGGCATGGAGATGAGGGGAAGATGCCCCCCCCCCCCCCCCCCCCCGTCTCCATATCATTGCAGGGTGGAAGCGATGTCAAAATGTCCCTTACGCCTATAGCTCTTAAAGGGACATTTTTTATTTTTTACAAATGGCATTTAATTTATAATGCATGTTAGTGTAAATATGAGATCTGGGGTCTTTTTGACACCATATCTCACATTTAAGAGGTCCTGTCATGATTTTTTTTCTATAACAAGGGATGATTACACTCCTTGTAAGAGGAATAAAAGTCACACTTTTTTTTAAAGGACAGTGTACAAACAAAAATTAAAAAGGTAAAATAAATAAGAAAAAAAAAAAGTTTAAACGGCCCCTGTCCTGTCAAGCTCGTGTGCAGAAGCGAGCGCATATGTGAGTAGCGCCTGCATATGAAAACGGTGTACAAACCACACGTGCGATATTGCCATCCTTAGAGCGAGAGCAATAATTCTAGCCCTGGACCTCATCTGTAACTCAAAACATGCAACCTGTAGAATTTTTCAAACGTATGGACATTTTTAAGGGTGAAAGTTTGTTGCCATTCCACGAGCAGGAGCAATTTTAAAGCATGGCGTGTTGGGTATCAATTTACTCGGCTTAACATTATCCTTCACAAATAAAAAAAAAAATTGGGCCAACTTTACTGTTATCTTATTTTTTCATTAAAAAAAGTGTATTTTGTTCCCAACAAAAAAAGTGCGCTTGTAAGACCGCTGCGCAAATACGGTGTAACAGAAAGTATTGCAATGACCACCATTTTATTCTCTAAGGTGTTAGAAAAAAATATATATATATAATGTTTGGGGGTTCCAAGTAATTTTCGAGCAAAAAAAAGTTTTTAACTTGTAAACAACAAATCTCAGAAAGAGGCTCGGTCCTTAAGTGGTTAAAGGACTAAAGCAGAGTGATGCACATTTATTGCAGACGATACAAGATCTCAATTTCCCTATAAAAATCAAGCATGACAGAGTCTCCCCTTCCCATACTTTCAGCTGTTGAAAAATATGACAGATTTTTACATGAAATAAAGACCAGAGGTTCAAGTAACTGGAGTAAGCTCAGATTTTACAAGAAAAGGTTCAGCATACATCTCTGTATATACTGAGCACTTAGACACGTGGGTTTCTTTCCCAAAGTATTGTAGAGAGTGGAAAACCAATAGGGGGAAGGAGGAAAAAACATCACACACTACCCAGAACTAAAATTTGGAATGTGCCTACTTTACAGCACAGGGCATACAATTTAAATACCCAAGATGTTGATTTTGGCAACACCTCCATAACATACATCTCCAGTTCTACCATGTGTAATGTGAGAATTCATTGTATTATTTTAGGTCTAAGACAACTTCCTGTCCAAATTCACAAATACCTGAGACTCAGGAGTACCAGAGAATCTCAGTTGAATCTCAGGAGTACCTGAGATTCAACTGATGCTCACTGCATTTAGTCCACTGCACAGGCATCAATGTACATGGCAGATGTAATGTCAATGTAATGATGTATTTGTCAATGAATTTCAACAAACTTTATACGCCCCATTAAAGCACCCTAAATGCAAAGAGAAGCGTCAGGGCTCAGAAATTCTCTGAGCTCCTAACCAGCCTTATACAAAAAAAAAATTATATATATATACACACATATATATATACACACATATATATATATATATATATATATATATATTTCATGCCCAGGATAGTTAAAACCAGCACCTGAAGTCAGCTTTGTGTCAGGTACGACTCGATCGCCATTTAATTCGTCATCTTATTCTCAACATGGCTTTGTGGCAGTTGCCGAAACATTAATATGTTGCTAAGCAACCCAAGTTCTACCGATAGCCGAGTGTCAGCTACTCTAGTTATCTCTAACAGAGCTGTAGGAAAGCAAATGGTAATATTTGCTAATTAAATGCTAACAACATGGTACTATCATCTGATGGAAGCTGACATAAGGACATCACACCTCCAAACCAGCTGCAATGTATGTATTATATATACCATAAAATAAAGTCAGTACCTTCAGTGTCACCAATATTTTGAAGGAATATAAGTGACTACTTATACTCAATTCAGAGAAACTGAATTGTGTCATATTGTTGGTGGGAGGACTTGTTAATTGACTACTGACAGGCACATACAAACACCGTACGTGTTTTGTTATCACCTATTAAAAGATCCAAATATATATATATGTCTATTCGAAAGCCTAGAAAAAAAAATTGATAAGCTGTTATATATTTAATATTTGCTACACACTTGGATAGGTGTCTTTCAATAAACACACAGGACCCATTTACCATTACTCTAATCTATAGAAGATGTCAGCACTCATATGGAAACAGAGAAAAGATCTGGTGACCAATCACTATCCATCTTTCAGCAGACTAATGAATATGGTTTCTAACTAGCTGCTGTGGGTCACCGCACTTTACACAGACATCTCTTAGTAAATAGAGACCACCGCCTAGACTCTAAACCAGGGTTTCTCAACCTGAGTTCTATGGAACCCTAGGATCCTTACAAAGGTTGCTAGGGGTTCCTTGAGCATTAAGCAATGTCTGCCTGTCAGATAAGTTCCCACTGACACCATTGATCTTTTTAACTATCTGTAAGGGGTTAATTCATCCCAATGTCCACAAGTGTAAGGAGCATTCTTCCCACTGACCATCACACTAATGTATCATGTGTTGTATGTAGGTGGGGTGAAACAAGGTGGGGCAGCAATAATTTACACAGTCAGGTGCAATGGAAACACTTGTATTGAAATAATACAGCAACAGTTCAACACAAACCCAGTAGGAAGGCAGCCCAACCAGGTCCACTCACTGTTTCCAGTAATGGAAAAAGAGCAGGTATCAGCCAGACTGACAGCATCTGTAAAGGGAGCAGAGTTTGGCCTGGCCATCTCGTTTCCAAATGGGATGATGTCCAAAGGAGTTGTGACCCTATGCTTCCCCTATTGCTAGTACTGTCTCTACTTTACCAACTTGCAAAAGCCGCCAAACCTAGGAGTCATGGCCTTTAATAGGCTCTGCCTGACCCAAGATGGCTGCTAGGGTCACAAGAAGTGGCAGCATCCAATAGAATAGCTTTCCCAGTGGCCCAGGAAATCAGAGGAACCTTCCACTTGACTTCCTCTCCAACAACAGTGTTGCTACCGAAGCATGCCGCCTGCAGTGAAGAAAGTAGACTGCACTTGCCTACATGTAAATAAAGTAATTTTTAGTAGGGGTTCCCTTAGACCAGAAAGTGTTTTTATGGGTTCCTCTGTGTTTAAAAGGTTGAGAAGGGCTGATCTAAACCATAGTCTTTGCTATAGCTTTAACCACAGAAATGCAGGTTTGATATTAAGCGCTGGAAACAATGCCTCATACCCAAACACTAAGACCATTTGTTTTAGTTCCCCAAATACACTTTAAAGCGGACGTAAACCCATCCATTCACCAGTTTTAAAAAACAGTTTCATTTCCGGCACATGCCAGAAATGTAACACCCCCATTGGTTGTGCTCTCAACCAGACTGTCAAACCATCCAATGGTTGGTGTCATAACTGATCACATGTGCATCATCATGGCAGATGTATGTGTCCTGTCCTGCTTGTCAATAAACATACAAAACAGATTACGGTATATTTTTAATTGTAGATAGCCTTCAACTAAGGTACCTTCTCAACATTTTTAATGATGAATGTCTTTCTGCAAGGCAGCCAAGAAAGGGTTGTGAAATGAGTCTAATACCTTGTGTATATAACAAAGGAAAGGGTACATATGATATGAATGGATTACCAATAGATTTATAAAATGCCTGTAAACATTTGTAGAAAAATAAAGATTTTATGCACCAGAAGTTTTACATTGAAAAAGCAAAACCATGCTGACTTTTCTTTCCAAACAGTTTCTACATAAGTAAATTACTTCCAAAAACGATTCTGTGACAAAGCCACAAACTAAAAGTCCCCTGTAATGCTGCATTACAGCAGTCATGTGACCGGAATGGCTTGTCTGAAAACACTATTCATATCCTTAACAATCACACCCGCTTTAAAGGAGCCGTGTGCAAGCAGATCTTTGGACTTAATGACCTGCATTGTAGTGAGGCAAGACAGCCGGAGACAGAGAGAGAATAAGGAGAGTACTGCTGGATGGGGAAACATTCAAATCAAAACACCACATGCCACCGTTTGTGCCCTGGCCTACAGCGCACATCAGTTTATCCCTCCCTGACCCACTATACAGCCAGGGAAACGTGACCACACGACAACCACATGATGCACCATGCCAATTACTGCATTCCGTACCCAGATCTATTTCACTTATGTATGCCAAGATGACACCAAAATTACAAGCTGGGCGACTGACTATGCACAGCACAGGGCCGAGGGGCCTGCTACTTTTTGGCCAATCCGGTTTCACTTATTTTAGCTCAAAAGTAGTTTTGGTGTTTTGCCTATGTGAGCAATTCAAACAAACATAGGGATTACTGTGTGACAAAAGTGGAGCTGACTCATGGGATCAATTATAACGCAAGCGGACAATCTACTTAACCCTTGTTGTGCCAAAGACCAGATAAAAAAATTAAATAAAACACCAAATCACAGATGAAACCACCCCATGTTATACAATTATCATGGCAGAGGTTAAACATCGCCAGGGGCATTAGCTAACCTAGCTAGAAATTAAACAGTTAAATGAAGCAGAGTTAAATATATGCTCAGCTTTGGGAGGAAGAGAGAGGATGCATGCTGTAAGGTACCATATCTACTCAAGCTATGTAATTTTATTCCCGTCACCATAGAAACCCGTAATTATCACCCTTGGTGAAGGGCACAATGTTTTTCATTAAAACTTCAATGCCTGACAAACTACAAAATGTGCAACTTACGATTACAAATGCGATAAATATAGAAACGCAAATTTGCATGCAATATGTGCACAAAATCCAGCGACGCAGGAACACACACAAAATTCTCAACAAATGTATGTAAATACAGACTTTTCTTCTGCTGATTAGAACAGAATTCCTTTTAAAAGACTATGAAAATGAAGACATTTGGGATACTCTGTTGCTAAGGAAACAGAAAAAGAGATGCTTGGAAATGAAATAAGTAAGGGCTCACAATCAACATGTACCAGCTGCTGTCATTTGCAGCTTGTAAATCCGAGTTTCAGAGTATAGCGCCATAAATTACGAAATAAATGACAGAAATGTCATTCCGCAGAGCACTTGTCGCAATAACTTTCACTCCACGCAAGGCACACACAAATAAGCACCTATATTTATGAAATGCCAACCATCAAATACTCACATAGTGTTTCTCCTGCTGGCCCATAATTCCATGGCTAGATGAGAATGCAAGAGGTTTCATAATGAGGTAACGGAGGCTAGGATGAATTTAAACATGGTGTGTGAATTTCTGAAGGGCAGCGGCAATCACATCCACAGACATGCAGTAGAAGACACAGGCAGGCAAGGAGGACAATGTTAAAACCATCCGAGGCGGCAGAGAAAGGGAGAACGAGCTGGGCAGCAGAGGAAAATCGCTCAGCTCTGAATGCAATGGAGCAGTCCTCGCAGCAGCATCTGTCTCCATGTTTTACAATGCTGGGAGCCCCAGCATCTCTGTATGCAAAGTGACTAATGAAATCTTATCCATCCAGCATTCTTTTAGAGAAGCAAGACCATAGCTGAAACTGAAGAATAGGAGGAAAAGAAAAAGAGAAGAGGCGGAGGAGGGGGAGGAGAGGGGGTGGATTGCAAGTGGAGGGGGTGAGGGGTGAAGGGAGAAGAAAAAAAAAAAAAAAAAAACTAAAATGGCTGACCGCCCACAGAGTCCTTTCCAAAAAGGCTTAATATTGTATTGGATTAGTCAGAGTAGGAGCCAGCCCTCAGTGAGCAGCCAAGCATTGCAAATACAGGACTCCGGCTTCATTTGCAAATGCGGGTTTTACAGATCCTCGCTCTTTCAGTCTGACATGCACAGACATACAATAATGTGGTAGAGGAGAATGTATGTATGTGTGGATGGGGAGGGGGGGGCTTCAGGCACCTCCTCCCTGGATGCTAAAGATGCAGTGTGATCAGTGACCAGTGCTCTCTGCTATGCTCAACTAAGCCAAGTTTTCACAATCAATCCTAGCTGGGTGACACTGACGGACATTACCCTATACCACGACTGTCCCCCCTTGCACCCAACAAGCATATCTCTAACCCAAAGACTAGCATTACGGTAATGCACATACACACAAATACAAGCCCCCTCCTCTCTAACACCCAGAGTCAGAATGTAATACGCCAATATAATTACATTATTGTGCTTACTTTGTGGGACCATGGCTGCAGGCAGTTGGCATAGCAACGCACAAGGAAAGCCATTTCCTGGGTAGCGAGAAGGCTTCCTTTTCTAAATAAGAAATAAATTCCTCTTAGGAAGGGATCGGCATTGCTGCTTCCTGCCGAAAAAAAACAAGTGACTGCAGTGTGTTCTGCTAACCTGCACAGGCACAGATGATGTGCAAGGCTAGTGATGTAACTGTAAGCAGAATTCTCCCCTTAGTGTCTTCGCTGCTCATATTCTGAAATATTCAACTCACATGAAAGGCGCATTCCTCCAGGATCGCCCCCTCACGTTCTTAACTCTTTCAGTCGTTTAAGGTAGTAAAAATGGACAAGACAGAGGCAGCCTTCGGTCGGTGCTATAGCAGCTTTTAGAGGGTGGGATTCCAGAGAATACTGGCTCCTAATCAGTCCAATGAAGTCAAAGTAATAAGCAGAACCAAATGACAAATCATCCAAAAAGGTGCTCCCAGATAATAATCCCCCACCTCCTCCTCCACATACAAGTGTGGCACACCCATGCTCTGACACTGCATTGGCACAGTCTAGGAAGACCACATCACTATGCCCTGCAACAGCTAGGAATGCCCTTCAGCAGGGAAAAGGTTAAACAGCTCTTACCTTGATGACTTCACATCTGACTCACTCCCACAGACTCACAAAATAAGAAAAACCTCCATTTAATATTCAGCAGCAACAGTACTGCATGCCAGTGTGGCATTTTATTTGGGCTGTCAATGGCAGCACATGGGAAAATTGTACAAGAGACACAAGCCGTGCAATGGAATACGGTAACACAAAGCTTAACATGGGCCCTCCTTATTAATTAGGATTCTGCCACCAAGCATGAAAGCATAGTGCCATTGCTTTTAATGTCCTTCCACCTACGTCCCTGTAATGTTGGAGCTTTTATAGGCTCTGGAGATGCCCCATAAAACAAGCCTGGAAACAGGGCTCTAATGAACACAACTTGCTAGCAGTCAATTTTTAAGGTGTGCACCAAGGACAAACCACATTTATGTAGATATTGGAGGACCTGCAGAGGTAAAAAGGTGTCACTTCACAGTAATGAAGACCATGAACACTATGCCCATGGAAGCATTTAAGCAACCTCTACTTGGGATACCGTTAATCGGGTTGCATAAGGTACAACTAAACTCAAAAACAGAAATGTAATATTTTGCTGCATACCAATCTTTGGATGTGGTGTCTGTGCTAGTTGTCAGGCTTTGTTTGGCTTTAAATCTCACCTGGTGATCCTGCCAGTAAGATACTTCCTCATCTAAGAAGAGGACGTTCTCTCACCAGACAATGAAGGAGCAACGTTGTCACCCAGATCAACTAGTATGTTCGTACAACCAAAAACTTCCCCCCATCTCATCTCCATAATATGGGGGGGGGGGGGGGGAAGTGTCCTGTAGTTCACAGGCAGCGTTGCAGTGCAGAGATGGCTTTTCAGCTCACATTTCTGGCAGGATCAACAGATTTTTTTTTATTTTGCAATTATCGAACAGATGTAACAAAACACTGCAAGGGTTAATTGCTCATTTAGTCTAGGGCAGCGATTGCGAACCTTGGCACCCCAGATGTTTTGAAACTACATCTCCCATGATTCTCATGCACTCTGCAGTGTAGTGGAGCATCATGGGAAATGTAGTTCCAAAACATCTGGGGTGCCAAGGTTCGCCATCACTGGTCTAGGGGAAGTAAAAGCTCTTTAACCAATTCAATACCAGGCACTTACACCCCATTTCTGCCCAAAACTATTTTCAGCTTTCAGGGTTGTTTAAATGACAATTGTGCGGTCATGCTACACTGTACCCAAACTGAATTTTAATCATTTTGTTCCCACATATAGAGCTTTCTTTTGGTGGTAATTGATCAAACAAGTATGTTTTCTCCTTCACCGATGGGCATCAATAAGGCAGCACCAATGAGATGGCACTGATTCGCACTGACAGGCGGCACTGATAGGCATCGCTGATGGCACTGGGGATTGGCACTGATTGACATTTCTCTGGTGTTCTAGGGTGACATATCTGGTGGTCTATTGTGATGGCAAGTCCTGGTGGTCCTGGGGGCAACCGGGTGGTCTCTACTTGCGCTTGTCAGACTTGGGTGAGGAAAATCCGATCAATGGCTTCCTGTTCACAATGTGATCAGCCGTGATTGGACACAGCTGATCACATGGTAAAGAGCCTCCGTCAGACTGACACACCACACCACCAATCGCCACGATGCGCACCCCCATGGAACACGCGGTGGCTGTTATCCTGCTGGATGTCATATGGTGCCCAGTCAGGATAACTGAACCACCGCCCGGCCATTATTCTGCTATAGGCTGAGCAAGAAGTATTTAAAGGAGAAGTACAGCCAAAGCTTGTTTGGCTGTACTTTTCCTGTGGATCATAGGAGTGCAGTTCCTTCTGCACTCCTGTGACCTGTTATGAGCCGATTGCCAGCTGTCATCATAGAGCCAGTCCAGCTTGCGAAAAGATCACAAATGTACTGTATGGTCGAGATCTACCCAGAACCAGGCTCAGCCTGTCAGCGATCTGCTGAAAGCCTGAGCCAGCCATGTTTCCACCTCCTTCACAGCCCAGAGCACACTACCAGTCACCAGCTCTCTGTTTATGGAGCACTGAGCAATCAGCTTTGATTGCTCAGCTTTCAGTCTTAGAGCCGGCAGGGGACTGATGCAGCATCCACCTAGGTAAGTATGATTTCTTTTAGAGATGAAAAAACTTGGAATCTGTTTAGTGCTAAGATAGTAAAAGTCATAATATGGACTCCTTTTTCACTTTCCTAGTCCAAAAAGCTACATTATGACATTGTTCCTTCTCCTGAACACAGCTAATGTAACAGCAGATAGGGGCAAAGTCACATAATGAGAACAGCTACTCTGCACAACTAGCCAGCATTGAGAACCAGGGACAGTTCTACGTGAAGTACACTTGTGAGTGAGAAACCAACCAATGTAGTCTGATTATGATGGAATCACGTCAGTTTCTGCTTTAAGGACTACCAACTGGGTTCCTACCCGGCACATCAAGGGCCCCACCAAAAACAAAACATTGAAAACCATAGTTTTCAAATTGAGCATCTTCTGTTTAATATAACAAACCGTTCTCTCAGCACAATTTGGCATAAAGGTACTCCTCCCATCAAACAAGCCGTTTTTTTAGCTGCATTCATTTAACGTTTTAATTGACCCAATATCGGCACCTGCAAGTAAATTGCAGGCCAATGTGTTCACTGAACACAAAGACCAGTGCATAGTGTTCTGACAGAGTCTACTTGTGCAGTAAATCACCAAAAGCAATGGAATAACATCCTTCATCAACTAGCCCTCCTCAGATTGGGGAATCTAGTAGACAACTGTAAAAGAAAACGTCTAGTGCATTGCTGAAGATTTATTGTATAGAACAAAACACAGCCAAATAGATGCTCACAAAAATAAATGTATACAGGTGTTATATGCCACTAAATCTCAATCCAGTGTGGTCAAAGCATGACCACACACACCATTAGCATTGGGCTGGCATTTGACGCATTTCGGGGGATGCACCTCCTTCTTTAGCGCTCTAAAGCAGGTGTGTCCCCGGAACGAGTCAGTATCCAAGCGCAGAGTTACGGTGCGTTAGGTTACGATATTCCCACACCGAGATGAGATTTAGTGTCATACAACTAAGATAAGAAGGTGTGTACCCAAGCTCTGATGTGATAATAAATAATAGTGTAAAAATAGAAAAAAAACTAAATGATTAAGCTGCAACCATTCTCGTAGTGTTCTGACACCCCAAATCAAATATAATAGTGCGTTGCAATCAACTTCTTATTTAAAGTGCACAGATCTTGATAAAGTCACGTGACATGTGACGCAATGTGTTGGGAGGATCCAGTGACGCAATCCAAGGTGTCTCTGTGTGACACAGCGGACGCTGTGCGAGTAATGCTTTGAGCGGCTGATTGTTCTAAAGCGCTGCCATTGTTCATTCATATGTGAGTGGATCAGCTCGTGATTTTTTTAAATATATATAAAGATCATTGCGCAATGATTGTTTTCTCTATTTTTATGAAAGCTATACAAATGGATAAGCTTATTGAAAGACCAGAGAAATTTATGTAAACTGTGAAGCTTGAAGGAGGAGTGTGTCTGATTAGCCCAAGTACTGTGAATACTGTGTATACCTGCTGGGAAGACACTTCCTTGTGGAAGCATACTTGGTTTCTCTTTCTTTCTCCTTTTTTATATAAACCATACATAGTGCAGTAACTGGGGACTAGTGGAAACTTGTATTGAATTTGTTGAGCCTGTGGTGGGGCATGGGTATGACTCATTTCTGATGATTTTTGGACACATGGTTTTGTATTATATACTAGTGATCATATTTTGGCATGATTAATAATTCAGCACATAGTGATTTATATATTGTAATTTTTATTCTATATATTGCATCTTTACTATCACTATTTTATTAGATCTGTGCACTTTAAATAGGAAGTTGATTGCAGAGCACTATTGTTAATTATATATAGTGTCATACAACACCTGAATACATTCATTTTTTTGCGAGTATCCATTTGGCTGTATGTTGTGTCTTATACAATAAACCTTTGGTAATGCACTAGGTGTGTGAGCCCTTCTGTGTGCTCTTTTACAATGTGTTCACTGGTTCAATTGCCACTTTTTTTTTTTTTTTTTTTTAAGCACACAAAGCAGTTCATGAAGGTTTCTTACACAATCATATACAGTGTCTTGCAAAAGTATCCACCCCCTTGGCTTTTTACCTATTTTGTTACATTACAGCCTTTAGTTCAATGTTTTTTTTTTATCTTAATTATATGTGATGGATCAGAACACAATAGTCTAAGTTAGAGAAGTAAAATTAGAAAAATATATACATAAAACTGTTTTTCAGAAAGAAAAAACTGATAATTGGCATGTGCATATGTATTCACCCCCTTTGTTATGAAGCCCATAAAAAGCTCTGGTGCAAAAAATTACCTTCAGAAGTCAAATAATTAGTAAAATGATGTCCACCGGTGTGCAATCTAAAGGTCACATGATCTTTCATTACATATACACACCAGAGGCTGCAACACCTAAGCAAGAGGCACCACTAACCAAACACTGTCATGAAGACCAAGAAACTCTCCAAACAAGTAAGGGACAATGTTGTTGAGAAGTATGATCCATAGGAGCACCATCAAATCTACCATAACCAAATGGAAAGAACATGGCACAACAGCAAACCTGCCAAGAGATGGCTGCAGACCAAAACTCACGGACCAGGCAAGGAGGGCATTGATCAGAGAGGCAGGACAGAGACCTAAGGTAACCCTGGAGGAGCTGCAGAGTTCTACAGCAGAGACTGGAGTATATATACATAGGATGACAATATGCCGTACACTCCATAGAGTTGGGCTTTATGGTAGAGTGACCAGAAGAAAGCCATTACTTTCAGCAAAAAAACAAAATGTCAGGGTTTGTGTTTGTGAAAAGGAGTGTGGGAGACTCCCAAAATGTATGGAGGAAGGTACTCTGGTCTGATGAGACTAAAAATTAAACTTTTTGTCCATCAAAGAAAACGCTATGTCTGGCGCAAACCTAACATCACATCACCCAAATAACACCATTCCCACAGTGAAATATGGTGGTGGCAGCATCATGCTGTGGGGATGTTTTTCAGCAGTCGGGACTGGGAAACTTGTCAGAGTTGACGGAAATATGGATGGTGCTAAATACAGGGATATTCTTGAGCAAAACCTGTAGCACTGTGTGTGATTTGAGGCTAGGACAGAGGTTCACCTTCCAGCAGGACAATGACCCCAAACACACTGCTAAAGCAACACTTGAGTGGTTTAAGGGGAAACATGTAAATGTGTTGGAATGGCCTAGTCAAAGCCTAGACCTCAATCCAATAGAAAATCTGTGGTCAGACTTAAAGATTGCTGTTCACAAGCGCTGAAGCAGTTTTTCAAGGCGGAATAGACAAAAATCCCAGTGGTAAGATATGACAAGCTCATAGAGACTTATCCAAAGCGACTTGGAGCGGTGATAGCCGCAAAAGGTGGCTCTACAAAGTATTGACTTTAGGGGGGTGAATAGTTATTCACATTGACTTTTTTCTGTTATTTTGTCCTATTTGTTGTTTGCTTCACGATAAAAAAAAAAAAAAAGAAACATCTTCAAAGTTGTGGGCATTTTCTGCAAATCCTCAAAAAATCCAAGTTAATTCCAGGTTGTGAGGCAACAACACGAAAAATGCCAAGGGTGGGTGAATACTTTTGCAAGGCACTTTAACAGAAGGCTACAGGTCTGCCAAAGATTAGTTCTGGGGTATGATAAACAAGTCCATTTCAGAATATGAAACTGTAAACTACCATGACTTTTTTTTTCCAATATAGCCCCCATAATGTGCTAAAGAATGCCTCTGTCCACCCCCTGGAACCAGGCTTCTAAGGCAGGCAACACCAATGCTACGCCAGGTATGCTCAGAATACCACTTCTAGGGCTCTTGCCGTGGAAGTTTCCACTGCTGGAAAGGAGACTCAGCTAATATGGGCTGAGTTGTGAAGAGTCTTTCCCAGGGTGGAATTAGCAGTTCACCATCTTATTTGGTGCATGGTCTGTCTGAAAACAAAGGAAACAGTGACTCCTATTTTAAGATGAACTGTAGCGGTAACTGGTGCCCTCAGACTATACACTAAAGGAAAATATGGTGGGCATGTAGAAGTCCTATCATTTATATAAATGGACAGTTTTCATATTTGCAACCTACAGATGTCAAACTAGTAAGACACATGAACCCCATGCCCAGCTGTAGGTAAGCACGAGGAAAAGGCAGGGTGGTGGCTCACACAAAACAATCTGCTGGTGCCGGAAATCTGTTTCCTTCCACACATTTTAACTGCGTTTCCAAAACTTACGCAGACAAAGATTTCCTGTTGAGTGAAAGCTTCTTCCACTGTACACAACAAAAGACCAAACTAATAAGAATATAGTTAGGGCTGTGTCTGCCATGCTCAAGACAGAAAAATAATCCAAATTGTAATGCTTTAAATCAATTCATACATAGGCTGGCTAAATGACTGAATAATAAAAGTGAATTCCACCGGCTGTAAGCATTACTGGGCTGTTTCTGATGTCCAAGAGGTTGATAACAGTCTCCAGCAGTAAGCCCTTGTACACACGGTCGGACATTCCAAAGGAAAATGTCTGATCGGACCGTGTTGTCGGATAATCCGACCATGTGTGGGTTCCATCTGACTTTTTTCATCGGAATGTCCGACCAACAAAGTTTGAGAGCTGGATATAAAATTTTCCGACAACATGATCCAATCGGACTTTGTAGAGAATTCGACAAAGTGCCACGCATGCTCAGATCAAATTACGAGACCAAAGCTATTGGCTACTAGCCTGAATGTAGTCCCGTTGTAACGAACGAACGTCATCACGCTCCGAGCGATCGGATTTTCCGACAACTTTGTCCGACCGTGTGTGTATGCAACACCCGTATCGGACAAAATCCGTCGGAAAAAATCGGACAGATTTTGTGGTCGGAATGTCCGACCGTGTGTACAAGGGCTAAGAGGTAGCTGCCCATTATTGGGAGCCAATAGTCACATAATCAGTATTGGTCAGAAACTTACCGATATTGGTTGGACCTCCTCCCCCTGTCCATGCATGGTGCTAGCTGCAGTCTATGCCAATCTCTGTCAGAGATTACATTATGTCTCACTGCCCACCTTGCATCATCGCTGTTGCCCTCCTACAGCAGGGCCATGAAGGCTGCTCTTAACAGAGAGTTGCAGCCACGGGCGAGCAGAGAGATAGTTGCGTCATCTCTCACCACTCACCCGCATGTGGAAGTTTATCTACTCGGACGCCGATGGGGAGAGGCTGCCAGAAGTAGAGTAAGTAGTGACGAACTGCATATGGGTGGCAGGAGACAGTGGCAAGTGACATGCTGCATCTGGGTGGCAGGTTCCAGTGGCAAGGGACACGTTGCATCTGGGTGGCAGGTTATAGTGACAAGCTGCATATGGGTGGCAGGTTACAGTGGCAAGTGACAAGCTGCATCTGGGTGGCAGTTTACAGTGGCAAGTGACAAGCTGCATCTGGGTGGCAGTTTATAGTAGCAAGCTGCATCTGGGTGGCAGGTTACAGTGGCAAGTGACAAGCTGCATCTGGGTGGCAGGTTACAGTGGCAAGCTGCACCTGGGTGGCAGGTTACAGTGGCAAGTGACAAGCTGCATCTGGGTGGCAGGTTACAGTGGCAAGTGACAAGCTGCATCTGGGTGGCAGTTTATAGTAGCAAGCTGCATCTGGGTGGCAGGTTACAGTGACAAGCTGCATCTGGGTGACAGGTGATGGTGATGTACAGAACATTGGCTCCTGATATCGCCTATCGAGGCAGAAAGGTGGCCGAAAAAAATCGGTATCGGCCCTGAAAAAACAATATTGGTCGACCCCTAGTAAGAAGTGCTTGTTATTTTGAAAATACATTTTCCAGATGGCTGGGAAATCTCCTCAAAAGCAGACTTGCTATTTGACTTTTCTATAGGGTGGGTGTCACCACCTGGGAAGAATTGACATGTGCCTCTTTGCTCCGATCACTCAACGTGTATTTACAGCTAAAAACAAAATGTCATATTTAAAATAGAGTTGTGGATATTTTAAGCCTTTTTCTGGCTGTTTTTCAATGGGGGGGTTTCCCTGCATAGGGCTTTAAGCCCCGTGTGTGGCAGTCAGTCCAACAGAAACTGGTCAAATGCCTAACTTCTCTCGACTTCTCTCAGGCGTGATCGAAAAAGGTCTGCCAATCGGCATCCGATAAGCGCTCTGGCTCTGACTGGTGTGTTCTGGCAGTCCCCCTGTCAGAACACAATAACTCGGGGGGGGGATTGTTAAAACAGAAAAGCTCAGGCGAAAACCACTGTTCTTTTTTTCTTTTAGCCCACCGGGTTGAAAAAAAAAAAAAAACTGCTAGTGTGTACCAGGCTTCATCAAAATCTTTGTCCCCTTTTCTCCTCAGTTGTGCTTTTTGCTCCACCCTATCAACATGCTAATGATATTATGAAATAAATCCTGGTTTCTTATACGATACCTTGTTAAACTCAGTGACATCATCACTAGGTCTTTGTGCTTCTCTATGTGATGCAGGAAGATCATTTACGGTGAGAATGGCCATTAATGTACTGTACATATTTTTCTGAAAATAGGAAGAATCGTAAAGCTGAGCCTCCTTGACTGAACTGAAATCCAATTCATTAAAAAAGTAGGCCAGGAACAGGAAAGCTGGGAAGAAAAGAGTTAGATGATGCTGGATATCCTCTAGCCAGAAAATGAAGCTGGCTTCATCTACCTTGCTGCAGCTTACACTGCACAATGTGGGGAGTTCACAATATGCAGCAAAGTAAGTTAGCAATTTCAGTACAGAGAGGTATTATTGGATTTTTTTTTTATGTGGCTTTTTAAAAATAACAATTGTGAAAGAAGCACTTACGGGTTTTACCAATACGTTTCTGTGTTTTAATATGTTGTGGTCTACATATTTTGGGGCATGGCAGGGGTGTGTTTTTTTCCCACATGTTAAAAGGTGTTCCTTGTTGTTATTTCATAAACTTGGGAGGTATGCCATTTAACCAAGTCAATATCTGCCATACTACCAAGCCAATCTTAATGTAAGTGTTTAAGGTATAGATATTTTTACACGGTTGCATAGCTCGGACCTATTCACTGTGCATATCCCATACCTGTAAGATCCCTCTAGAACAGGGGTCTCAAACTGGCGGCCCTCTAGCTGTTGTAAAACTACAAGTCCCATCATGCCTATGCCTGTGGGAGTCATGCTTGTAACTGTCAGCCATGCAATGCCTCATGGGACTAAATGGGTAGTTTTGCAACAGCTGGAGGGCCGCCAGTTTGAGACCCATGCTCTAGAAGCTGGAACAAAGTACTGTAGTAGGCACGGCTACTGCAGTGATCTCTGCTGCTTTCCAGGCCCTGCGTCAAAGAGCATTCTGAAAACAGCAGGTCGGCTGCTCAGTACAGAAGTCATTCAGAGATCACTTTACATTTTCTTATAGGATGCAAAGCATTTTCTGAATGGATGTAGTAGAGGTGGGGTACGAACTTTATGCTCTTTACCTTGTCTAATCAGAGAACGCAGAGAATATTCACTGAAAAAAAACACAACACATTCTCTGATGGCATCAGGGCAGTTTCTTGGCATGGGACCCAAAATTAGTGCAGATCACTGGAGTAGCGATGCCTACTACAGTGGCCAGTTTCTAGGCTGCAGACAACCTGCATATTTTACCTGTCCAGACTACAACAGTGTCCCTTTCAAATATTCAACCAATAATGCACAAAGACTACACAGCCAAGGTTGTTTTATTTGATCATGAAGGCTTTTTCACTAATCTTAAATCATCTTCCGCTAAATGTTATTGGTTGCTAAAGGTTACAGGTTTTTAAACCCAATGGTGCAGTAATGGGAGGAGGCAACACTAGCTTCAGGATCCATTGACATAATTTCAGTAATCTTTAACAGACAGATACAAATACGCATGGCAAGGAAGAATGTCACCATTACTAATTAAATAACTACACGGTCAGTTTCCTGTCTGTACTGCCTGTCTGAGAACATCACCTGAGGCTGGTTATAGTGTAGAAAATTGACTGATAGGATGGGGGCAGATCCAGTTATTTGTACGTTTACTGCATGACCCCATTCTAAATTCTAAGCTTCAGGCTACCTTTCAAAAAGAAAAAAAAAAATGTCCTCCAATGTCACTGCGCCCCTCCCTCCTAAAAAACGAAAAACAAAACAGGACATTTTTCTATAGCTTCTGTTTTTACGAAATATTCTAAGCAAATAAATAATTTTATGTGGCTGGTACAGTGGTTGGTTATCCATCATTTGCTACATGGCGACATGACTTGCCGTGCCGCGACCTGACAAGTCGCCCCCGTTCTGTACAATGGAACCGTTCTAAGAGGAGCGACTCGAGTCGCTCCGACTCAGAAAAAAGGTTCCTGTACTACTTTTGGGCGACCTCGGGGCGACTTGCATTGACTTCTATACAGAAGTCATTTGCAAGTCGCCGCTGAGGTCGCGGCAGGTCGCGGCGAGGCAAGTCGGTGTCGCCTCGCATCGCCCCCTGTGTGAACCGAGCCTTAGCTGACCCTCACATTATATAAACACGATTTACTGATATAAACTTGCCAAAAATGACTGCCAACCACTGCATTGGGGTTTCTCATTCATCTTTCGATAAGCAGCCACTCCTTCACAAAGGTTCTGGGGATGAGTAAAGCCCCATACACACTATCAGAAATTCTGCCAGCAAAAGTCAGATGAGAGCTTTTGGTCAGAAATTCCGACCGTGTGTATGCTCCATCGGACTTTTGCTGGCAGAATTCCAGGCAGCAAAAGATTGAGAGCAGATTCTCTATTTTCCTGTCGGAAAAAGTTCCGAACGTAAATTCTGATCGTCTGTACAAAGTCCGACACGCAAAATTCCTACACATGCTCGGAAACAATTTGACGCATGCTCGGAAACAATTTGACGCATGCTCGGAAGCAGTGAACTTCATTTTCTCGGCTTGTCGTATGTCACCGCGTTCTTGACGGCCAAAAGTTCAGAGAACTTTTGTGTGACAGTGTTTATGCAAGCCAAGCTTGAGCGGAATTCCGTCGGAAAAACCATCCAAGTTTTTTCCGAATGAAGATCCGCTCATGCGTATGGGGCATAACAAGTAAAATGTAATGCTACTAGTCATCTACCATTCCTTATTAGAAGTCATCATTTTAAATTAAATGGAAGAGTCCGCAACCCTAGTCTGCAGAGGGCATATTTTACTGTTATTTGATAAATCTATTCAATTGATACCTCCCATTTTTATCAGTCATTGCCAATTCTTTGGAAAGTAGACTATTAGGACTGTGTGGCTGTGTTTAAAAATTTTTTCTAAAAAATAAATAAAAAAACAAAAAAAAACACATTTCTACTGTACAGTATATGCTCAGCCTAAAGGTGCAATCTGATGCCACAGACCATTTATATGGAATATCACAGGAGTAGAAAGTGAGGTCACAAGGATGTGAATACGAAGCAGAATTCACATCAAAGATTGTGTTCACACTAAAAGCTATGAAAAAGCACATATGTGTAAAAATGTTATCTTACGCTGTCCAAAACTGGACAGATGTTTCCCTGAGGACATCTGAGTAGGAATATAGCAGCTTGTCCATGAATTGGAATGAGTCTCTGTATACTGCCAGCCGAGTCTCTACATGGAAGTAAGCAAAACATGTGCTACCAGAGGTCCTCGTGAATAGCAGCTGAGCAGCAAGACAATAAATTGCTTCATACTGATAGACAAATTTTGCCTTATCCTTGGATCCCTAAACTCTGAATAAGGTATATGACAAGATCTTCTAAAAAACAAAAAACTTTTTAAGAGCATTGCGTTGTGTATGCAGATCTAAAGCAGGGTTTCTTAAGCCGGGGTCCATGGGTTTCATGGAGTCCGTAAAAAAAAAAGAATTTAGCTTTTCCAATACAGCAATTAAAGATAACGCACCCGCCACTGCTTATAGCACTGACCACTAATGCCGCATACACACGGCCGGACTTTCCAGCAGACTAGGTCCGACGGGATCAGTCCTGACAATCTGATCGTGTTTGGGCTAATCCGATCGTTTTTAGTTAAAAAAATCCAACAGACCTAGAAATAGAACATTTCTCAATAGAACATCGCAGGGGAAGCTATTGGCTACTGAACTTCCTTTTTTTAGTCCCGTCTTACATCATCACATTCAAAACGAATAGACTTTTGTACAGACTTAGTCCGTTCATGTGTGGCCAAGTCTGTTCATTAGAACTTCCCCTTCGGGAAGACTGGCGGACCTAGTCTGCCGGAAAGTCCGGTCGCGTGTACGCAGCATTAGTGTCTCTACTCATTGTTGGCCCATGTTTACCATTTAAATTGATATCA
Source organism: Lithobates pipiens (assembly GCF_037356315.1). Classification (NCBI taxonomy): domain Eukaryota; kingdom Metazoa; phylum Chordata; class Amphibia; order Anura; family Ranidae; genus Lithobates; species Lithobates pipiens. The sequence goes on along the minus strand of NW_027507718.1, from coordinate 352,628,935 downwards.
TTTTCTGCACAACCACAATATTGTGTCACTCCATAATAGCAAGTGCTAATTCTTATTTTCTAGTACCAGTAGCTGTAGTAGATTTGTGTTAATTTGTACAAGAAGACTGTATTAACAAAAAAAAAGTAATACTATATATATATATATATATATATATATATATATATATATATTTATTTATTTATTTATTATATGAGATAGATGTATATATCTCATCTGCTATGTGATTATACAATAAATGTTTTAAATGTATAATGTGCAAATGACAGCAGCACTCACTGACACCAGGATACAGCAACATGAAAAACTATACATGCAAAAAACTTTGAAATGATAATCACTATTATATTTTAAATGAATACAAACACACAAGTGTACAATTTGTGCAATCCCACAAAGTAATAAAGTGACATAAAAGGCACAACAATGTAAAAAACATGTGTTATCCGCAATGCCACAATAAAACTCTTCAGTGCGCCATCAGTGCCACAGAAAACTCCACAGCATTCATCAGTTTCTTAAAAGGGGTCGGGAATGGAGAAAGGTTAAAGCGGAGTTCCACCAAAAAGTGGAACTTTTGCTTTAAGGAATTCGGACCCCCCAACATGCCACATTTGGCATGTGTTTTTTTTTCTTTGGGGTGGGGGGTAATAGATACCTAGTTTTGACAGGTACTCCACTCCCACATGGGCCGACTAGGCGGCCCCTCCCCCCCTGCAATCTTCTGGGACACGTCACAGGTCCCTGAAGATTGCCCATCCATTCAGGACTCGCGCATGACTGTGAAGCCGCAAGCTGGGTGCCCACAGTAGTGATGCTGGCACCGCAGAGAGGGAGAGAACCAAGGCTTTGGGCAGCCGCATCGCTGGACTGTGGGACAGGTGAGTAGATGTTTATTAAAAGTCAGAAGCTACACTTTTTGTAGCTGCCGACTTATAATAAATACAAAAAAGGTCTGGAACTCTGCTTTAAGAACCACTGATGTAAAGTTTAGTAACATCTGGTTAATGGCTTATAACCAGATTCTTGAATGTTGGATAGGGAGGATTTGTGAGCTGATAAGAGGATGGTGTCAATTTGGGTTTGGTAGAAAGAACAACCAAGGACCCTTTCCCATTGCCATGTGTTGGATGGTGGGGAGCTGATTTCTGCATCTTTCAAGTCTGAGCACATCAGTGAAAGTTTGTGTCTAAAAATTCACGTTTCTGGGTACAGCTTTTCAAAGGAAGTAGTAAGAAGAAACAGAGAATTGTGCATATTGAGAGAGTAATGTCCTGTACACACAGTTGGGCATTCCGACGACAAAATCCGTTGGATTTTTTCCGACGGATTTTGGCCCAAACTTGTCAAGCATACACATGGTTGCACAAAGTTGTCGGAAAATCTGATTGTTCTGAATGTGGCGACATAGAACTCGTACGACGGGACTATAAATGGGCCAGTAGCCAATAGCTTTCATCTTGTAATTTATTCTGAGCAGGCACTTTGTCCGTCATAATTGTCTACACACGATCGGAATTTAACCGATCGGATTTTGTTGTTGGAAAATTTTAGATCCAGCTCTCAAACTTTGTGTGTCGGAAATTCCGACAGAAAAAGTCAGATGGAGCCCACACACGATCGGATTTTCTGACAACACAATTGGATCGCACATTTTTTCCGTTGGAAAGTCCGACCGTGTGTACAAGGCATTAGATTAACAGCCACATGTCAAGTTCCATTCCATACTCAGAATTCAAACCTTCTTTCAATTGAAAGCATAGATCTTTGGTGAACTTAAGAGTCCTGAAAATGCCTGAGTGAGTTTGGCTAAGGAAGGGTACACCTAAATAACCTGGACTGACGGCCAACCTGCCTAAAATAGGTGTCACTGGGAGAGGAAAAAATGTTAGGACATTGAACAATTTTGCAATCAACCATACATACATATTAATAGATGGTTTCTAAAATTAGGCGGGAGTTGGAATTGTACAAGTGCCAAGTTTTGTTCAGGTTGTAGCCATTGCTTAGAGGTGAAATGAGAGCTCCACTCTATACTTCTTGCTAGGTGGGCCTTCTCATAATAATTAATCGGGCCTGGAACTCCCACACTCCTCTGGTTTGAAGAAGTTTAAAGCTGAACTCCAGGAATTAAACTGTATTGCATAACACTGAGGAAGCGGAAAATCAGTGTAGTAGGTGGTGCAACTACCTGTGATAGACACAATCAGGTCCTGTTCAGGTTCTTTGCAACCGACTTACCCTCTCCACACTGACCACAGGGGGATGCTTGATTGGCACTGCCACCATTCATAAAATGCTTTGTATTTCTTTTCAATGAATACAAGGTGGTTCTCTGAGTGGCAAGAAGTGTGGCGACATCACAATCTCCACATTGTCCACTCAGAGAATGGATTATATTTATTGAAAAAATACAAGGTGTCCTGTGTGCAGAGGGGTAAGTTGCTTGCACAGAACCAGTGCAGGACCCAAAGATTGTGGCTGACATTATAGTAGCACCAACTACTACAGTGATTTTTTTTTTTTAGCTTCCATAGGGCCCCTGAAGTATGGCATATGTATACTTGTATTGTGGCAAGCTGGAACAAGTATGCAATACAGATAGTTCTTGCTCGGCTTTAAGTTTAATCCTGGCTTTTTACTGGGCCAGAAAAATTGAAGGAAAGTGACATGTATATCCATAAGGAATTTTGAAGGAATGAACAAGCGAGAGAGTTTACAGTAGGTATGTTGTATGTAAGATCTTTTTGACTGTTGCCAGAAGAGTTTGGAAATTGAGGTCAGAGGGTTTGGTAAGGATTGCTGCAATTGTGGTTCCCAAGTACCTGATATAAATGGATCCGGTTGCATGGCTTTCCCCAGTGGAACTCAGCACAGCACATCTTTACTCATGACCAACACCTAAGACACTGGCGAAAAAAACTGAGGTACTCTAGGGTATAGGGCAGTGATGGCGAACCTTGGCACCCCAGATGTTTTGGAACTACATTTCCCATGATGCTCAACTACACTGCAGAGTGTATGAGCATCATGGGAAATGTAGTTCCAAAACATCTGGGGTGCCAAAGTTCGCCATCACTGGTATAGGGTATGCCAGTGTCCATTACCTGAAGGTGCCATATAACCCATACAGTAATTACTGTGGCTCTGTGTCCCGTGATGTACGATAAAGAAATTGACCATACCGAGAATTCATCTGTAAGCAGCCTATTCACTTTAAATGGGCCATTGACAAGCCTCAACAAATGATAAACATGGACAATGTAGCACATTTCAATGCCTAGTGTATTCACATCTGTACAGATTGGTGTGTAAAGAGATTATATATATATATATATATATATATATATATATATATATATATATATATATATATGAGTTGGTGTCCCATCACATATGCTGTGCATTCATATGAATTATATATTGCCATATTGTGCACTAAGTGGCCAAGTGGTTAGCATTTCCACCTAGCAGTACTTGGGTCGTTGATTTGAAGCCCAACTACGGCACTACCTGCAAGAAGTTTTCATGTTGTCCCTGTGCCTTTATGGGTTTCCTTCGGGTATTCTCCTTTTCTCCCACACCCCAAAGACATGATTGGTAGGTGAATTAGGGACCTTAGATTGTAAGCTCTTTGAGGGCAGGGATTTATGTGAATGTATAATACATATGTAAAGTGCTGCATAAACTGATAGCACTACATAAGTACCTTTAATAAAATAAATAAAAATGTGTTTTTATCAGGAGTTATCACAAGCACATAGGTGTGATTCGAGCTGAAACATCTTGCAAAAAAATAAATAAAATGTATTATTCAGCAAAACAAATGCCATTTCTTTAAATTGTCTAAAAAGGCACTACTGTAGCGAAGCTATTTATTTTTTATTTTTTTGGCGCAGAAGAGACACCTTCCATATCTCAAGTCCAAATTACCAGATATTCATGGAAAATGATCAACCTTGTTAATAAATTGCTCTCACATACCCTTTAATTTTGAAATATTGTGCACACAGATTATGACATCAAGTGAAGCTTTCTTTTCAAGACAAGTGAAAAGAACAGCAATTCCCTGTAGACCTCTGTGCTCTGCAGCAAAGATGATGCAACTTGTAAAAATAGACTTCTAGCAACAGAGCTGGAGACCTGTGCAGCGTACTAGTCACAGCTGAGCCACATGACTTTCTGCTCAAATGCTCTAATTACCTCTCTTAGCTTTCCTTGAAAATAGTCTAAAAACCTGCATATACATTATTGCAATGCTCTTGATCAAAAAAAAAAAAAAAGCTATAGAAATTTCTGAACAATCAACACACAATGTGCGTATTAGATTGTTTTGTCTAATTATCTGCTCATAAACCTGCTGGGTTCTACCTTTATCGCCATTATCAGGCTTGTGGTATTTTTTAAATCATATTTGGATAACTAAAAGGTTATTTCAATGTGACAAACTGTAGTGCCGATATGAAAAACACAGTAACCCACAGGATCCGTTCTAGTTTCAGTTTACTGCCGTTACTTCGTAGTCAATATCTGATTGGTTGCCAATGCACATTAGTTATTATTTCTGGGACCTAAAAATGCAGTTTCAGTACATTACTAGTCCGCATAACATATAGAACTACTTAGCTGTACCATACACGTTTTCTTAGTGATTCACACATCTGAAATGAAAACATTACGGGATAATAATTCATAGCAAGGCCTAATTGTAGGACTCCAGGGAATGAAAAATGAGCCAACCATTCCATGCAGTGATTAGTTTTACCAAGAATCAAGTGTGTCAATCAGTCACACAGATGGCTTCTGATGAGGTCACTAAACATGACAAAGAAAACCTTTGATAATATCAGCATGTAGCCTTTGTAATCCATCAAGTAAAATTTTATTATGAAGAAAATCTACAGGGACAGAATATACTGCAGGCACATTTCCCAAAACCCCCCTAGAAAAAGAAATGTGTTGTTTTATCATCTCTATTGTGCAATTTTTCGGTGCTGTAAATGCGGTGACTGGCAACACCAGGGTAAAGCAGGGGTAGGCAACCTTAAAGAGGTTGAGATCTACCTGAACAACATGGGAGAAGTCAAAGATCACCGGGCACTGTGCCGCCTCCTCACACCGGATTTAAATCTCTAATTACTACATTACCATGTCACAATCGCATGCTTTGCACGGCACTCGGGGGTTCAAATCAGGTGGTGAGGACACAACATATCACCTCCTTAATACCCGCCAAACACACTCGGATCGCTTTTCAGGTGAGCGGCAGTGCCTAATGCACTTGTGAATGAGCCCTTAGGCTCAATACATATCTATGCTTGTTGTTTTTGAGCGTTTCTGCAATGCTTTTTCCTTTTTTGGGGGGGGGGGGGGGGGGTGTTGTTGGGCAGATTTAAAAATGCAAATCGCTGCAAAATCGCAGTAAAACGTGGTATAAACTCACTACAAACTTTTTTGCAGCTTCTCCATTGAAGTATATTGAACCAAAAAAAGCAAACAACACAGTTTTGCATTTAAAAAAATAATCCCTGACCCTTCCCAAAAACGTAGAGGCACAAAAATGCATTAACATGAACATGTTCCATAGGAACCCATGTTTAAAAAAATTTCCTGCATTTCTGCAAAAGGCAAAAAGCATTAAAAAAAACTCATTGGTGTGAATGGAGCCTAAGTTGCATTTCATAGCGGCTCCCTTATGGCTTGTTCACACAAAGTTGGGGGAAGGTAAAACCCAGAGGTTGGGTTTACCGCCTCCAATCCCTACCCCCTTTAGCTGTTTAGGTAGCAGCCAAAGGTGTTACTATGCCACAGCAAGAATTACAAACCCTGTTGCTTTTGCCGAGTGCTACCACCTGGCAATCACGCCCTATTCAAGTAAATGGAGCCACACTGCTAGCACCCCACAACTGCAGGCTTCTGTGGTGTCAAGGGGGTTAAAGTAGGTGGGGAGAATGCCACAAAACACTGCCTGATTTAACCCCTTGTTTGCTTTACCGCATAAGGTTGCAGGGCACTTACAGAGTAGCCTCATTCAGATGAATGGGTCATGCTTGGCAGGTGCTATACCCACCCACCATGACAGGGCATATAACTCCTGGCCAGTGCAGCTAAAGGGGGTGCAGTTCAGGCAAAGGTGGTAAAAAACATATCTTACCTATGGGAATTTATCGACCTCCAAAATGTAAACAAATCCTTACTGTTCTGAGCCCCCTATATGGCTGCTTTCACACTGGTATGCTGTGGTTTAGGGGTGGGAAGAGAGACTGCATATGACTTTGCAATTGCAGGAGTGGAGACCAGCATCGGAGAGTCAGACATTTGATGGCTATGCTCCCGACACTCAGGAATGAACCTCGTTGGACCCATAGAAAAAAGCAGAACTTCGCCCAAAAGGATGTCCTCCTTAACCCTCAGCCCGCACCCCCCCCCCCCCCCCCATCATATTTGGTAATTTTTAGGAGGGTACCTACAGGGACACGCCATAGGTTCCAGAAGGCTGAGGAACCATTCACAAAGCATAGCTTGGCTTGGCTTGCGCATGTGGGAAGCCGATTGTGCAGTCACAAGGAGTCACAGCCCGCTTTCTAGACTAAACATGACGGCCCAGTGAGGATGGTGCTCACCAAAAGTCTTTTTATTAAGTATACATAATACAGTATGTATCGCTTCTGACTTTAATTCATTTTACTTTCTAGGGTGAAGATCCTTCCTTAAGGTGTAAGAAGCGTGTAGATCAGGAATCCTGACACCAATGGCTCAGTTTGCTGTATGTTCATTTCAAGTCTTTGTACTGATACCAAAGGCAGAAAAGAAACTAGCATTTTCAAAAGGTGGCCAATAGTGTCAGGCTATAGATTCTACTAACACAGGTTTTCTATGCATTTTTCCTGACATTGTGCATTACCACTTTGTCAGTCAAATTTGAGAAACCCCAAATATATTTTGTTATGTGTTGTGTTCTCAGTCACACAGCATACCTAAAAATATTTTTAAAAAATGTCTTACCTCTCTAGATGTTTTTGTGGAGCATGATTTTACACAAGACTGAAAAATATTCTGAAGAAATGCAGTAGGAAGAAATGCGTGAATCAGTTTCCTTAACATGCATAATTCAAGCCTCGGGATCCTTACAGTAGTATTAAAACCTGCAGCAGTTTTTAACTAAACACATTGAGTACAATAAAATAAACATTCCCCCATGAACCATTTATTAAACCGCTAACCCCGCCACTTGCAGTTTACGACTTTCAATGGTGATAGCTCCTGATCTCTCAGTGCTGCTTCCCTGAATGTCTGGTCTTCACAGGAAGAGTTAACACTAGTGGACAGTACAGTCGAAAACCAGTCTGCTGGCTTCCAATAGAGAAGGGGAAGAGGAGGAAGGAGCAGAGGAAAGCAGGTGAAAGAAATGCCCAACTGACCCTAAACGTTTGTTTACCAGCAGCAGTGTACATGAGGCCTAACCGGCAAAGGAATTCATTCTGTTTACATTGCAACAGCTGCAATTGGATACAGCTGATCACATTGTAGATGGCCATTGTGATTGGCCCTTTACCCGATCTGTGATCCACTGTGTCCAGGGCACACAGCAGTCAGAGACACACGCACATGTGAGGATGTCCAGGGATGTCCTCCCAGAACAGAGTCATGCTGTAGCTGTTTATCGGCTATAGAATGGTGTTCAAGAGGATAAAAGATAATGAACCTGCATACTCAGATGATTAAATCAGCTGCTGAAAATGCTTCAAATACGAGGGTTTATCATTACTTTAATCCTTTGTTAGGACCCGTTGAATGTGTTGACATGTTGAAATCTAGTTTACAACTGATAATGTGATCTGCCAGTAGAGTATAGAAATGGTTAATCTGTTTATTAACCCACAGGGTACAATTTACATTATCCTTTTGGTTGATGAGTCTAATGTCCCCGAGACTATGCCATTCAGCGAAGACGCGATGACGTCACTCCCGCGCATGCGCACGGGAGCCGACACGCGCGGCAGCTCCGTCGTTAAGAATGCCGCACTCAGTGCGCCTGCGCGCCGCTGTCTACGGCGCATGCGCCGTAGACAGCGGTACCTATTTTCGGGCAAATATCTCCTAAACCATATAGGTTTAGGAGATATTTATTGGACCTACAGGTAAGCCTTAATCTAGGCTTACCTGTAGGTCAAAGTGGTTTATAAGGGTTTACAACTACTTTAATAACTTTTAAAAAAATTCTGCGCTATACCCTGTTACAAAGATTTCAAAACTGCATAAACAAGAAAAACTGTGCAGTAGATGACTATTATAAATATTAAAGTGAATATTGCATAATAGTGCATAAAGTGCTAAAGGTGCATATATCTTAAAACAATTTAAAGAGGAAGTAAACCCTGATGAGTTCTACTTCCTCTTTTTCCCCTGCAAAGTAAAAGCATAATGGGCTAGTATGCATCGCATACTAGCCCATTATATTGCACTTACCTGCAAAGGAAGCCAGCGATGTCACTGCTGTGTGGAAGCATCCATCTTCAATCCTCTTTCTTATGAGGCCGCAGACTCCGGCTCTCTGACTGACAGGAGTCACGGCATGTGCACTATAGAAACGGCACTATAATGACCTTTCTTTAGTGCGCATGCGCTGATGACGTCGGCGCAAGTGTATATAGTAAAAATCTCCTAAACCGTACAGAAGATATTTCCAGTACCTACAGGTAAGCCTTAATATAGGCATACCTGTAGGTAAAAGTGCTCGTACAGGTTTTACAACCACTTTAATCTTTCAAGTGAATAAATAAGATTAATAATGTCCATTCAGAATATACTATATAATTTTGTTCTTGCGATGGTGCTCCAAACTTTTCAACGTGACAGCAAACTGGTGCTCCCCCTGTGTGAATCTGCTCACCTCAGGGCATGTGACTGCACACTTAAGTTTGGTCTAATCACGCAGATTTTTTGCAGTTATATACCTTGTTTACAGAGCACAGATCTGCGATCACGTGACCAGCCACCTTTCTCCTCTCCCGGCCTGACAGCTGCAGCGGGCAGGGCCGAGGATCCCCTGCTGACATCATTCAGGAGGAGAGAGGCGGCCCCACCCGCTGCAGCCATTATGCGAGAGGAGAAAAATGGTGGGTCATGTGATCGCGATCTGTAAACAAGATATATAGCTATATTTTCTATGAAGGCCAATCACAGGGGGACATTAGCTTAATCAACCAAAAGGATAATGTAAATTGTACCCAAATATGAGTAGCAGAAGGGGAGGAGGTGGGCACAGACATGGAGCTCACCGACAGACAGAGAGGGGAGGGGGAAAGGGGGAAAGAGGGGAAAAAGGACAGAGGAAGGAAAGAGCAGGGCTGTGGATGATGGGGGCATGTAAACTGACCACAGTGTCAGGGCTCAGAAGCCATGATGAACCGTGGTCAGTTTTACAAAAGGGAGGGCAGTAACTTGCAGGATCAGACAGTTTTTTTTGTTTGTTTGTTTTTTTCCAGCGTGAAGGAGCTGGAGCAGTTTTGCAAGGAGGAATGGGCAAAAATCCCAGTGGTAAGATGTGGCAAGCTCAGAGACTTATCCAAAGCGACTTGGAGCTGTGATAGACGCAAAAGGCGGCTCTACAAAGTATTGACTTTAGGAGGTGAATAGTTACGCACATTGACTTTTTCTGTTATTTTGTCCTATTTGTTGTTTGCTTCACAATACTAATAATAACAAAAAAAAAATCTTCAAAGTTGTGGGCATGTTCTATAAATTAAATGATGCAAATCCTCAAAACAATACATGTTAATTCCAGGTTGTGAGGCAAAAAAACAGGAAAAATGCCAAGGGGGGTGAATATTTTTGCAAGACACTGTGTATAATTTTGCAGACATTGCATGCGATTTGCACCACATTGCTGTGCAGATCAAATGCGATGTCTGAGCGGTGCAAATTCAGCCATACAGCATGTACGGTTGAAATTGCATCGCATTCGCACCAAATGGTGCAGGGCCCTTTTTTTGTCCGCACTGGATTCGAATCACATGGGTGGGGTGTTGAGGCACTACATTATGGGAGGTAGTAGGATTAGTCGGTCCAGATGATATGGGAGTGATAAAAGATGTACAGATCAGTCTATAGTGCTCTTTATTTCTGTTGGCTTGTGGATGGAGGAGAGGGTTCAGGAATGATAATTTTTACAGATCCATTAATTATCTTGACACAAGACTGCATGTGAAATGTACAACTATTTTTCATCCTAACGACGTGGTAACATTTCTTTTATGGATGATGTCAGCGTTCATACAGACATATCGGCATTTCCACCAGCATGGAAGTGGCTCTTCTGAGTACATGCAAATTTTCCTATGACAGCCTGCCTTCATTTTACTGGCCTCCTTCCTACCACCACAGCTCCTGGAATATCGCTTTTCAGCTGCGTTATGTTACACTTTCCACATCAAACAAGGCTCGTTTTTTTCCTGAATATTCCAGCGTAGAGTCTGCAGTAGAGCGTTCACATGGTAACCTCGGCTGTGTAATGCGCCCCACCCAGTCAGGAATCACAGAGCTATTAATTCACTGCAGAGCGGAGTGATTTGTCAAATAAAAATAACGCTCTTAATCCCAGCCTCTCCGATAAGAGTCTCTGAGGTCTGATGGTAGGAGAACTCCACAGCCCCATTAACTTGTTACTTTTATATGCAAACTCCCACAGCACAGCTACAACTAGTTTACAGCTTTTCTTTAACCTCCTGCCCTCTAAACACTGCCGCCCACCCCCTCCACACTGGATATTAACGGGCATGAGCACATTAGATGCAACTGGTGAATAGGCCATGAAAATAAAACCGTGCCCAAAAAATGGTAGAAAGCTCAAGCAAAACAAGGGCTGGGACATATTCATCCACTTAAATTCTTTAGTATGATCTGCAAAGATAAAGAGACACGTGTGGCCCTTAAAAGGCCATAAAGCCTGGAATATAGCGAGCGCTAGTAATAACATTTACATATATATGGGAAAAGTTTCTGTACACGGACAGATCCTGAGATGTTTGTCATTGTGTTCATATTTCCTGTGTAGCAGATCTGCACAGACTACTAGCGCCTCTTACCATTTCTAATATTGAAGTGAACGACATACAGATCAACTGATAGTACAAGCTTAACGCCCATGTAGACGGTAACGCAAATATATGATGCACCAAAACTTAGCAGTTCAGAACTTTTAGGCTCAGTTCACACTGCATTGTTGTGCGATTTTATGCAACTTTAGGAGTCGGTGGCACCCAAGTTGCATCAAAGTTGTACAGGAACCATTTTAAAAAAGTCGCTGCTACTTGAGTCTGATTGATTGGAATGGTCGCAATTGAAATAAATGGGTTTTCAACTGTCACACAACTTTGTCACAAGTCACATGCAAAGTCACAGCAGTGTGAACCTGGGCTAACAGAAATGTGAGCAGGTTAAACCTTTTCAGAACTGAACTTTTCTGTTCCTAAAACTAATAACCAAATAATTTTAAAGCAGAACTTCACTCCACAAAATGGACCTCAAGGCCCAGATTACATCTCAATTGCAGTGTGCTACAATTTTGTAGCCCATTCATTTGAAAGCAATGCACCACACAAATGGACCACACCTAATCGCATTGTACTACGGGAGCATGCAATCTGGTGCAGGCAAACGCACTGCGTTCGCAAATCTGCATTTTTGATATGCACTTGGAGTGCCGTTATTGCTGCATTAGCACCCACAGGAGATCGCAAAGGCTGTGCATTCTGAATGTGGTTTGGGGAACACGCATGGAACAGGTCTTTCCCGTAGCGTGTTCTGGTGTGAACGGTCCCTAAGCCCCTGCCTTTCTTCCTTATAATACAAGCCTAGGAAAGAATGACATACACCCATCACATATTCTAGGAGGCTGAAGGAGACAATACACAAAGCGGCCAAAGAACGGAGCTAGATCATGTCATCGGGGGCCGGTGTTCTGCCAGATTAGCGAACCCGTCAGCTCAGGTAAGAGAAGTGACATTCTGTCAGCTGATCTTGCATTTCACCACTACCAGGTTTGCTAATCTGACAGAACACCTACAGTCAGAAGGCAGCAGTGAACATCTTACTACACCCAGGTATGTCTTGAATTCCAGAGTAATTTTAGCAATAAAGTGAGCGTATAAAAATAAATCTAGTATATTGACATCTGTGAAGCTGTTTGGATGTTTAATTTTGACAGCCTATAGGTTTAGTGCTGAGCAGTGCGGGGTGTACCAACATGGCCTCCGCCACCTTCCTACTGCTGGTGTCCAGCTTCTTTCAAAATGTAACACGTTTAGGCACGTGGAGTTGCGAACACGCGTGAGCTCATCCTTCCTGAGTGCTTAATCTGGTGCAGCTCTTCAAAGAAACCAATCAGCTTCCAGTTTTTCTTTTCGTTTTTTTGCCAAAGCTTAAAGTATAACTAAAGGTAAAGCTTTTTATTTTAGCTTTGGTTAGAGGGATTAGAACCCCTGTCAGTTTTAAATGCTGTATGTGCCCCCATTAAGGAGATTCACCCTCTCTATTTGTCCTTTCTGCCATTATCATTAAAAGTAAACCCCAAAATTTGGGTTGTCACCAGAAAAGAAATAGAGGGGAAATCTTCCAATGGGGACACTAGTTCTGGTGACCTGGGTGAATTTCCTCTTGCTTCCTGTTTGGCTATTGGACAGGAAGTGAAGGGAAATCTCCAAAATGTGACACAGATGGGGAAAAAAATCTGACAGGGGTTATTACCCTCCCTTGCTCTATCCAAAATGAAAAAAATTCTACTTCTAGTTCTATTTTCATTGAAGAAGCTGAAGTTAGAAGATGATTGGGGACCATGTAGAGCTGCACCAGATTTTTGCACTCTGCAGTTTTAGCAAATCAATTTGTTTGTCAATGTACAGCCTAATGGTTTCCAGAAACTGTGGAATATATCTTACAAACTGAAGAGATTGTAAGAGATTATATATATATATATATATATATATATATATATATATATATATATATATATATATTAGAGCTGCACGATTCTGGCCAAAATGAGAATCCAAATTTTTTTGCTTGGAATAAAAAGATCACGATTCTCACAACGTAAAATCTTATTATACACAAAAATTGGGCTAACTTTACTGTTAATTCGTTTTTTTTAATGCATTAAAGTGTAATTTTTTCCCCAAAAATTGCATTTGAAGGACTGCTGTGCAAATACAGTGCGACAAAGAATTCCAACCCCAGTCATCCCAGTTGAAGTCTACACGACGTAACGCGTAGGAACCCGGAAGTGACGTCCATATCCGGTCTGCTGCTGTAATATTCGTGCATTGTTTTAAAGCTTCGTTTGTGAGTAGTATTTAGCATTTTAAATAAACATTACATGTTTTAAATACTACACTATGGCAGCCCTCTTTTGATCTATTTCTTTGAGTGCACCTTATATTACACACAAGGAAGCTGGATGAATCTCTAAGAACCTGCTATATAGCCATCCCTGTGATCGCCCTGGTCTACCTGGTTGCCCTGTACTAATTTCGCTGTTTACCTCACAGCGTTGAGGTAATTGCATTTTATTAGCATCACTTGCACGAACCACCACAGAAGGATTGTTGGCTCAGCACGTTGCACTTTAATTTAGTGTGTTTATTTAGTCACACTATCTGACTATGTATGGGACACTTTAATGTGCTTCACTTTAACCACGCAGATTTGGTTTTCTTTGCATATCATTTTTGTCACTTTTTGGTATAAACAGTTTTTTTTTTCTTTTTTTTTTTTCACGGTATCTTTACATTATAACTGTGTTTATGCATTGTTGATGTGTTTAGCATAACATATGCACCTAGCCACTTTGGAGCTATTTTTATATACTTTATAATACATCATGCACTGGATCACTTTTAGCTATATTTATGCACGTTTTGCACTTTTAAATATTGTATAAATAATAATTTTTTCTTCGCATTTATATCTGCACCGTATGAAGCGGTTGTCTATTTAGAAGGTTTAGTTTATTCATTCACTATTGTTTTATATGTATGGTTGGAAATTAGCGCATCACACCTTTAGATAATTTTTTTAATTCACATTAGTGAGAGCCAACTCATATAGTGATTGCTGCTTTTTTCTGGGTTTTTTTTACTCACTTCTAGTTTCCATAGAGCGCAGAAGCCTTTAGATATATATACTAAAGAATTCCAACCACCATTTTATTTTCTAGGGTCTCTACTAAAAAAAAAAAAAATTAAATAAATAAATGATAATATATATATATATATATATATATATATATATATATATATATATATATATATATATATACACACACACACACATATTATATATATATATATTCCCTCCTAGATTGTAAGCTCTAACGAGCAGAGCCCTCTGATCCCTCCTGTATTGATTTGTATTGTAAGTGTACCGTCTGCCCTCATATTGTAAAGCGCTGCGCAAACTGTTGGCGCTATACAAATCCTGAATAATAATAATAATAATATAATGTTTGGGGGTTCAAAGTAATTTTCTAGCAAAAAAAAAAATATTTCAACTTGAAACCAACAAATGTAAGAAAAAGTTTTAGTGTTTAAGTGGTTAAACTTCCCTCATTTGCACACCAAAGCGCATTCCTTTGATCTAAAGGACAACTTTAATAAATGGACACTCACCTGTCCCGGGTTCCAGCGATGCCGGCAGCCGAAGCCGATCGATCGCTCGGCTCTCGGCTGCTGCCGTCACCATTCTAGGTGAGGGAATCAGGAAGTGAAGCGAATCGGCTTCACTTCCCGGTTCCCTACTGCGCATGCGCGAGTCGCGCAGCGCAATAGGAATTCTCCGCGCTGTCACTGGGATCCGTGTGTGTCCCAGCAGACAGCGCGGCAGGGCAGGAAATGACAGACTCCCACGGGAGTCTATGCCCGGAAGTGGGTGTAAATACCTGTCTTTGACAGGTATCTCCACCCCCCTCCCCCCTGTAAGGTGCCAATTGTGACACCGGAGGGGGGGAGGGTTCCGATCAGCCGAAGTTCCACTTTAGGGTGGAACCCCGCTTTAAGTATCACTGAAAAAGAATGTTGATTCTTGGCAGACTGCCTGTTTTTTTTTTTCCCTTTCTTTTGTCAGTTGACATTCTCTACATAAAAAGTATCGGGAAATACTTTTGTCAAGATTGCGATAATTTAGATTAATCGTGCAGCTCTAATTTTATATATATATATTTCTTTTTAATTATAAGCATGTTATACTTACCTGCTCTGTTCAATAGTATTGCACAGAGTGGGCTTAACCACATGCCGACTGGGCCATAGCCGAAAGACGGCTACAGCACAGTCGGCTTATTCTGGGAGGGAGTCCATGGACATCCTCTCAGAATCACGTGCATCTGGGAATCTCCGTGACTGTCGGTTCCTCCAGGCCCCGGCTTGTCGCGGAACGGGGTAAAGGGCCGATGACAGCGGCCCTCAACCACGTGATCGCTCCGTCCAATGACGGTGCTATCACTTGTCAACAAACCGGAGCTTGTCTGATGCAGCTCCTCCACTCTTCTCGCACCGATCAATACAGTGTGGGAGGAGAGGAGGGAGCTGGGTGCAGCAGTGCTGTGGGCTGTCTCTGGAGTGCTCACAGTGCTGATCTGTGCCCATCCATGCTACAGCCATCCATCCCTGGCTCATCTATGCTCTATATGTGCTCATACGTGCCCATTCATACTCCATACTTGCCTGATATGTTCCCATCTATACTTCATTCATCCCTGGCTCATCTGTGCTCCATCCATCCCTAGCTCATCCGTGCTCCATCCATCCCTGGCTCATCCATGCACATCTATCCCAGACTCATCCGTGCTCCATCCATTCCTGCTCCATCCATCCCTGGCTCAACCATGCTCCACCCATCCCTGGCTCATCCGTGCTCCACCCATCCCTGGCTCATCCGTGCTCCACCCATCCCTGGCTCATCCGTGCTCCACCCATCCCTGGCTCATCCGTGCTCCACCCATCCCTGGCTCATCCGTGCTCCACCCATCCCTGGCTCATCCGTGCTCCACCCATCCCTGGCTCATCCGTGCTCCATCCATCCCTGGCTCATCCATACTCTATCCATCCCTGGCTCACCCGTGCTCATCCATGCTCCATCTATTCCTAGCTCATCCGTGCTCCATCCATGCCCATCCATGGCTCATTCATGCCTCATCTGTGCTCATCCATGCCACAGCAGTGTTCATCCTTGCCACATCAGTTCTCATCCAAGCTGCATCCTTGCCACTACAGTGCCCATCAGTGTCTCACAAAAGCGTAATAGGTAGTCAAATTAGATTTGAAATGTATGTTCCTGATGGTGCTCCCTGCATGTTGGGCCTCTGTATGTGGCCAGGTTGTGGAAAAGTCTCCCATATGTGGTATCGCCATACTCAGGAGGAGTAGCAAAATATATTTTGGGGTGTCATTTTTGCTATGTACATGCTATGTGTTAGAAACGGACAACTTTCTGTAAAACCCCCCCCCAAAAAAAAACGTGTTTTCATTTTCTTTCCACGTTTTCAAAAAACTTGTGGGGAAAAAAAATAACATGTTCAAATGACTCATTATGCCTAATAGAATATACGTTGGGGTGTTTACTTCCCAAAATGAGCTAATTTTGTGGACGTTTCCATTGTCCTGGTGCTCCAGGGCCTTCAAAAGTGTAAGAAGTAGTCAAAAAATTAAATGTGTAATTTATGTCCCTAGAACGTCTGATGGTGCTCCCTACATGTTGGGCCTCTGTATGTGGCCAGGCTGTATAAAAGTCTCACACGTGTGGTATCGCCATACTCAGGAGTAATAGAATGTTTTGGGGTGTAATTTGTGGTTTGCATATGCTGTGTGAGAGAAATAATCTGTTAATATGACAATTCTGTGGAACAAAAGAAGAGAAAAAAAATCTTCATTTTGCAAAGAATTGTGGGAAAAAATTACAACTTCAAAAAACTCACAATGCCTCTTACTAAATACCTTGGATTGTCTACTTTCCAATAAGGGGTCGTTTGTGGGGTATTTGTACTTTCCTGGCTTTTTAGTAAGTGTCTCAAGAAATGAGATAGGTCATTATTACATCAGGTGAGAGCAATTGATTGGCACCATAGCTTTTAGACTCTATAACTTTCACAAAGACCAAATAATATACACTGAGTTGGGTTATTTTTACCAGATATATGGCAGTATAAATTTTGGCTAAAATTCAAGAAGAAAAAATATACATTTTTTATTTTAATATTTTTTACAAAATTTACAGTCCTTTTTAATTTATAGCGCAAAAAAAACAAAAACAAACAGTGGTGATCAAATACCACCAAAAGAAAGCTCTATTTGTGTGAAAAAAAAGGACACAATTTCTATGGGTAGCATGTTGCCTGACTGAGTAATTGTAATTCAAAATGTGAGAGCACTGAAAGCTGAAAATTGGTCTGGTTAGGAAGGGGGTTTAAGTGCCCAGTGGTCAAGCCTCCTCTCCTGGGGTCACCTGCCAATACGCTCCACTCATCTTCTTGGTGTGCCCTCATAGGAAGCAGTTTTCTATTGTAGCACATCTGCTAGCTCCCCCCTGAGCTGGGCTGTGTGCATCTAATGACATTCTGTGAAGGGTGAAACCTCTATGAGCAACAGTTTTAGCTTCTTCTGTATTATTGTTCCTTTTGGGCCATCTGAGAAGAAGGTTCTAGTGCTAGACAGCAATGACATTTCTCAATACTATGCTAAGAAAAAAACTATTAGAACAACTGAGGATCTGTTAAAGGGTCTATAACAACTTGTAGCATATTCTTTATATGACTGTAATTCATCACATTAGCTCACTGTGGTTAGTTGTAATTGGTTACAGCCTCCTCTTTTCATTAAGTGTTGTAAAAGATTCTTACGCTTGAAGGGGTGGCTCCATGTCAGCAGCCTACAAGCACACACTGGCTTTGTAAGCCTTTACAGATTTCCTTCAGTACATCTATTTTCACAGGCAGAACTCCAAAGCATAATGGACAGCCCTTTTCTTTTTAAATCGCATGTATTACTTAAGTAGGCTTTAAAATATGCATGTACAGCAGCCTTGTTGGAGTCATGTGGCAAGGAGGTAGAGTACAACTCTGTATGGTCCTACATTTGTTCTGCTGAGGATTACACATGCGTTACGAAAATACTGAGTTTCTTTAAGGATTATTAAAACTGCTGGAAACCATCTAAATACTTCTTTAGGAACGGCGGCAGGGAAGGGGTAATGGCTGCAAAAGATATAAGTCCAGCTCTAAAAGTATCGAGATCATATCAAGACATTCTAGAGTTGAACTGGACCTATAGCAGACAAAACCTAATCAGTAATCTTGGGCCTAGCCTTGCTACAATTCTTGGCATTACAAGACTTAAAATTAATCTGAAAACAATATACAGTATATAGCTCTTGCCAGCATATCGGCACCATATTACATTTCCAAACCCTACATAATTGTTTCGATAAAATGCTTCTTTACGGTAACAAATGGCTTTTTACATAATGCGTTCACTTCCTAGCTTCCACCAATGCTTTCTCCATTTCCGCAACTACGTATCTCTTGGGTCGCTTCGTGTGAAGCATGCATACCTTGTATACACTACATGTCATGTTCCATTAAGGCCAGCAATGATGATGTCACACAAAGTAGCATTACCTCTAAGGACACTGCAGTAGCTGTAAAACTCTAGTTGAGAGAGGCAGCATTTTTGAATAACTGACACATAGGGGATGCCCAAAAGGTGAGATTTTGGCTGTAGATATTGCTCAATGTCATGGATGCACCAACCATCCAGATGTACAACTGCAGCTATAGGCAAAAGCTCAGTGCAGTAGGTGATACGGCCCCACATGCTGAAAGGCAAGATGATTTTGTCTCACTGCAACCAAGGATCTTAATCCAGTATAATTGAGCAAAGGTAGGTTTTTCAACCTCACGAGCACTATATTTTAAAACAAATATGCTAAAAACATGCAAATTCAAAGACACAATACATACATTTTTTTTTTTTTTGCCCATAGATACACTGTAAATAAATGGAGATCCATATTTTACTAAACAGTGCTCTTAAGAACTTAAACTGAAATTCCAATCTATATCTAACAAAGCCTAAAATTGCTCCCACTCTGCTTCACCCCCCTTCTAACTGCTACTCTAATTACAAGAAATATGCTTCTACTTTTACCTATTCTCGGGGTGCTCCAGTCCGGACACGTGAACAGATTCCAGCAGCAGCTTCTGGGGAGAGGAGAGACAGCCAACAATGGATGCCCCATATAGTAAACTGGGTGACATCACTACATGGGAATTTCAGCCATTGTCGAGGATTTCCCCTCTTCCCTGAAGCTGGCTGCTGAGGAGATGACATGACCAGACCAGGGCACTCTGAGTATAGGCAAGTAGAAGCATATTTCTTCTACAATATTTATTCTATAATAGCAGCTAGAAGGGGGGAGAGAGCAGTTTTAGGATTAGATATAAACTGGAATTCCACTTTAAGGAAAAGCATCATCTCTTTCCAAAAGATACAGTCATTTATACACAAAATGGCAATAAAAGTAATGCAAACAATTAAAATATACTGTATTTAATGCTAACCTTCCGTGGGTTACAATTTATATTCACAAAGATTTGGTTATACCCTACTTACTTTACTAATTTCAGTTAAAATGGAAATAAAACATGATGGGACCAAGGCTGGCCATACACAATTTTCTTTTAGATTTACCTTAAACTATGTAGTACAAGGGCCTGCCTAACTGGAAACAATTGTAAATGGTTTAGTTTTGACCTCATATTATATGGTTTTTAGTAAATAAAAAGGAAAATTGTACAAGGAAATTGAACATGTATGACCAGCCTGACATAAATGACCATTCCACCACTCCATCTACTATACTCACAAGAAAGAATTGTGGTCAGCACTATACAACATAATTATGTAAATTGTAAGACTACAGGAGAACTGTGTAACTCTTTGAGATTAGACATAGTATTTAAAAAGACCACACTAACAGCATTCACATTTGTGTATCCTGTGAAGTTGCCATCTTTAGCTAAAGAAGGCACCAACACGATGGAATGTCAGTATTACCTGATCTGTTGGCGGGTAGTTCTTTTAGGCGGGGTCCACACTTATGCCGCATGCGGCTCACAGCAGGGGTCCGGTGCGTCCCTGTTCTCCATTTCAGGTCCAAAATTTTTGCCTGAATTCAGACATGAAAAAGAGCCAAAGACACACAGGAGCCCTGTGTTATTTGCTTCACAGCCACTCCGGAGATATGTGAACTGGCTCCATTGAGAGGCGGTCACAATCTCCTGTCATGCGTATTGGATAACCCACATACAAGTCACATAAATGCGAAACCAGTCTCAAAAGAGAAATGCAGCTAGGAATTGATCTTTCCAAAGGGGGCACAGTAATAAAAAAAACATGATTAAGAATAGGAAAGGGCTGAAATCCTTCCTTATGCTGCCTGTGTTCCCACCAAGAGTGCCCCCTCAATTTCTATGTGGTCCTAGGGAGAAGACATGATGGGAAATGCCTGACGTTTGGGTGGCGTTTCTTTTTAATGGATAAGTTCACCTTTCAAAAATAATAATAAAATGAAAATTTTTTCGCTGGTAAAAAATGTGCATTGATTATATTTTTTTCTAAGCAGCCTGCAGAGAATTGCACCCACAATCAGCAGATCAATGGTGCAATCTCAGGCTCCTGCAGACTCTGAGCATAGCTGTCTGTCTGTACCTCATACAGGCAGACAGCTACCTGAGAGCTGGAAGATCAATTGATTACAAAAGCGCTCACCAATGCCCTCACAGCTCATGAAGAGCTACAGGCTGTCAGCCGCAGAGGCTGATGGTACTTGTAGGGATTAATAACACGGCTGTCTGGGCAGAACCCCGCATGGATGCACTGCTTTCAAATAGTGACAGCGGGTGTGGGGAAAGTATCCTCTGTCACGGGGAGGGGGATCAGTGGGGAGAGCCTGCAGGTGCTGGAACATGTAACATCTCCCACCCTAAAAACAGGTGGCACATTTAACATGTTCCAAAGGTGAACTTTAATTCTATGAGTTCCATTTTAAAGCGGTTGTAGTGTCATTTTGGGGACTTTTACCTACAGGAAAGCCTATAATAAGGCTTACCTGTAGCTAAAAAAAAATATCTCCTAAACCGCATCCCCTCGCAATGCGCCGCTGACTGCAGCGGCGCATGCGCACAGGGGATTCCAGGCTGGAAGCCCGGCAGACGCCGGACCCAGCCGGGAAGAAATCTCCCGCGCGTATGCTCCGGCCACTCACAGCGCCGGAGCCGCGATACCTGGAAGAAACGCCAAGGGAACATGTCAGCTCCCTCGGCGTGGATCGGGACAGATGTCGGGGCCTCGTTCTAAGGTATTTCATAATGAGCTAGTATGTGGTGCATACTAGCTCATTATGCCTTTTCCTTTGCAGGTGGGCAAAAAAAAAACAAAAAAAAAACAGCGGGTTTACAACCGCTTTAAGTAATTTCTGATAAAAGCATGAAACTTTTAATATTCCTGTATGGATGATTTAGCATACATCAACTTGTAAATGTGTTTGTGGGGCCTTCAAAATAGAATAAAATGTCCAACTATCTGATAAATATATGAGATGAGAGATGATGACAATATAAAATAACCACGTTGCAATATCTTATTTTAAAATGTACTTTTACCAATCCTGTGGATACCTTTGTCCATGAATTCAATATGAATCTGTTATGTAAATACAATTGCACAGACACTAGCGCAATGAACCACACAGCAGAAATAACAAAAAGTAAATACAGACACGCCCCACAGCCTTTCTACAATAGCACTATAGCCCAGCACAGGTACATACATGCTGCCAGCAGAATATACCCTATACCTGGAGCTAGCAGGAGAACCAGCACAGACATGCAATAAATAAAGTCTGCATCTATACTAAAAATTTAATAACAAAACCAAATATTTTACACTAAATCGGGTTTTAGGAGTCAAATATGTAAAAGGCTTAGTAAACATGTTGTAAACTTTAGATGTTAGAACATTGTACAACCGGTCGCTTTACAGCATGTCTGTGAGACCGATTCACCTGTCAGTTGTTAAAGCGTGTTTCTACTTGTGTTCCCATTCACACAGTGTACCATAATATATTTAAAGCTGAACCCCGGTAGTTATACTCATTGCGCAAAGTATATATGTATATATCATACCTGATGGATCACTGGGAATCATTGTACAAGTCGGTGTTACGTCACATTCGGCTACCCGTCACATTTTGCTACCCGCTGGAGTGTGCATGTGGAACGTCATATGCGTTCCAACACTGTTGTTAAGACACCACTTTGCCTCAGGGCCGCTCGCCACGATTTGGATGGTGGGGCTTGAACCTGGACTGAGGGGTGTGGCCAAAAAATTCTGCACGAGCGCAGATCGCCACAGTGTTGGAACGTATATGGCGGCGTCGCGCATGTGCAGCCCAACGGGTAGCCAAATGTGATGGGTCGCCATATGTGACGAAACACTGGCACTGCTACAGTGATAGCTGTGATCTTCCAAGTCCTGCTGGTGTCCTAGGCAAGTGGCTTATCCTTTGCACACTGACCACAGGGGGTCACTGCTACCATTCTTACGATGTGTTTCATTTTTTTTAATAAATACATGGTGTTCTCGGATTGGAAAGGTGATGATTGTTCAAATCAGAAAACACCTTGCATTCATGGAAAAAAACACAAGGTTTACTATGAATGGTAGCAATGCTGAGAATAAAACCCACTATTTTCAGTGTACAGAGAGGAAGTGGCTCTGAGCAGGACTTGGAATAGTGCAGTTACCATTATAGTAAATCCAACTACCACAGTGATCCATGTTCCCCACCTGTCCATCAGGTTGGAGAAATGCATACTTACATCGTGTCGAGCTGGTCCAATGTAAGCATCCAATGAGCATCATTTCTGGAGTTCAGCTTTAAAAATATATTTCTCATCTTTCACTGAAGCAGATTTGGAACAAACAGCTTGGAATTGTTCAAAATAGATTGTGCAGTTAGGGGACAGATTGTAGGACAGCTTTTTTTTTTTTATCCATTTCTGGGTTTCAGCAGATATGTGTATAGGAACATGTCACAAATATATTTTTATCCCCAATTTGGCTACAAAAGTAGAAATACACTTTAAATGAGTAACACTTTAAACCAGGACAGATGACAAACTTCCAGGAGAAAGAAAGAATTACAATAAAATCACAATGCAGAAGTACTCATAATCTCTCAATTAACCCCAAAATTGCTGCAATGAATCAAAAGCAAGCAGGCACAGAGCACAAACATTCATAATGCAACAGGAGGACGGGCAGAAATAGGTGGAAAGCAGTGAACTGCATGACAAGACATGTAACAGTCAAAATACCTGAGGCTTAGTGCATTCCTGTGAGCCAAAATGAAATGAATGCCATAGGAGAGGAAAGGAAAAGATGGAGATTACCAAGACATGCTAATAAATATTCCATCAGTATGAAGATTGCGAGGAGAAGGGCATATGATAATGAGAACCTTTGTATGGCTCCCCAATCAGCCCTTCCTCATTTAAATATCTGGAGAGCCATGAAACCATTCAAGCACAATTCCGAGAGCCTGGCGAATTCTACCAGCCGTCATGCCATTTTAGCGCTTTCTAGGCCAGCCTTACAGATTCTCACAGAGATCAACTATGGTCAATCAATGCATATAAAAAGAAAAGGAAGGATGGTATTCAGGAAAAGTTCTACCAGGAAATTTTCCATTGAAACTATCCTCATTTTTATCAGCATGAATTATTACATCTGAACACAACAAGGTTTCTGTCCATGCAGTTTTTTTTATCTATATAATCGCACAGCAGCATTCTTTTCAGAAGTAAATCAAAGTTTGTATGGATGACCACACATGGACAAATCCTTAACGGGAACCGATGGGTGGCGAGAGGACCTCTCGTCATTGTCCAGACATCAGATCTGCCAGAGCCCACTGCAAATGTTAAGCATTTTTCTGTAATATTAGCACGTGGCATATACACAGTATAGGGCCCTTCTCTCTCCTATGGAGAAGGTATGGCTACTAATCTCAGAGATTTCTACATTGGATAGTAACAAATTACAATGCCTAAAACTTATCCATATGCTGTCCAATTATTATTTCTGTACATTTTATGCTATATTTTGTAACAGTATAAGCAGTATAGAGTACATAGAACCTCCACATAGAAAACAACTTCCTGCCAGTATTAACGGGTGTCAATATAATACATTGGTAATGGGGAAAAAGCATTGCCGTTGTCAATATTACAGTTATAGTCCAGCGACTTCTAATGAGCCTACGTTATTCTGTATAATAAAGAATCTGATTACACCATAAAGAGCAGCCAGACCTTTGAAGATCTCATCATAGACATTGGGGTTTATTTACGAAAGGCAAATCCACTTTGCACTACAAGGGCACTTAGAAGTAAAGTTGCTGTAGATCCGAGGGGAACATACAAGGAAAATAAAAAACAGCATTTTAGCTTGCACATGATTGGATGATAAAATCAGCAGAGCTTCCCCTCATTTCAGATCTTCCCCTCAGATCTACAGCGACTGCACTTCCAAGTGCACTTGTAGTGCAAAGTGGATTTGCCTTTCGTAAATCAACCTCAAAGTAACAAGTGACCTAGGTGATGCAAGCTGCCTTACATTGCCTATACAATACTTGAGAATAGGTGGATTCCTACCTGCCAAAATGTTTCTTCTTTTCCCTGTGGTCCTGCCCCCGATCCCCACCAAAACAAAACCCCAATAAAATCAAGAGGAGGCACATCTGATGGACCACTTGGTCTATTTCTGCCATCACTCTGTTTGACCATTCTTCCAGAAGCGCATTTGTGAGGTCAGGCACTGATGTTGGATGAGAAGGCCTGGCTTGCAGTCTGCGCACTAGTTCATCCCAAAGTGTGTTCTATTGTGTTGAGGTCAGGACTCTGTGCAGGCCATTCAAGTTCATCCACCCCAAACTTAGTCATCCATGTCTTTATGGACCTTGTTTGTGCACTGGTGTGCAATCATGTTGGAACAGGAAGTGGCCATTACCAAAACTGTTCCCACAAAGCTGGAAGCATGAAATTGTGCAAAATGTCTTGATATACTGACGCCTTAAGAGTTCCCTTCACTGGAACTAAGGGGTCAAACCCAACCCCTGAAAAACATTCCCACACTATAATCCCCCCTACACCAAATGATTTGGATGAGTGAGTTTGGAGTGGAGGAACTATACAGAGTGCTGATCTCAACCCGATACCGTTGAGATTTAATTAGAACGGAGACTGCGAGCCAGGCCTTCTCGTCCAACATCACAAATGCACTTCTGGAAGAATGGTTAAACATTCCCATAGACACACTCCTAAACCTTGTGGACAGCCTTCCCAGAAGAGCTGAAGCTGTTATAGCTGCAAAGGGTGAGCCAACTCAATATTGAACCCTATGGACTAAGACTGGGATGCCAATAAAGTTCATGTAAAAGCAGGCGTCCCAATATGTTTGTGTGTATATATATATATATATATATATATATATATATATATATATTTATGCATACAATTGTTAGCACTATATAAATACCTGTGAGAATAAAAAATAATTCACTGTAGTAGCAGTGTCTACTTCAGGGACTTCTAGCTCTATCCCACGCATAGTTACATAGTTTACATTTGTCCTAAGTTGGACCAACATAACTATGTAAGAAAAAATGCCATATGCCTATAGAAGGAAAATCTCTCAAACAGGTATTAAAATGCACAATAGCTACTGACGCTAAGACATCTTCAAATTGGGTAGTTCCTAGATATGTGAACTGCCAAAAAATGTGTTTGTTTTAGTTTTATTCGTTTTGGGTTTTTTATTTTATTTTTTCGGGTAATTCATTATGATCGAAATTCATTATTTTGAATAAATTTGGAAATTCGAAAATAAGAAAGAAAATTTGAAAGAACAAAAATCTGAAAATAAGAAAGAAAATCCGAAACTTTGAAAATCCGAAATAACCAATAAAAACTATCTATTAAATTATAGGTATTGGAATTTCCTTTCAAATTTGTCTATTAGTTAACGTAACGAATTTATTCAAAGTTACAAATTATCCGAAAAAATTAATGCCGCAACCAAACGAGAGAAATGTAACAAATTATTATATTAATAATAATAATATAAAGTTTACATTATTTATTATTATTAATTTATTACGTTTCATTCGTTTAGATGCGGCATTCTTTAATTCAGGTAATTTGTAACTTTGGATAAATTTGTATTCGTTCCGTTCAGAACAGACAAATTTGAAAAGGAAATTCCAATACCTATAATTTAATAGTTAGTTATAGTTATTAGTCATTTCATATTTTCGGTTTTTCCAATTTCTGGATTTTCATACTTATTTTCGGATTTCCAAATTTTCGAATTTCCGTTTTTTGGATTTTCGAATTTTGGAAAAATGTGTTAAACAGGTTTTCATTTATTAGACTATATATTCAAATTATGGAATTTGTCAAATTTTGTTGAAAAATTGATTCGGAATGAAACGAATTGCACATGTCTAGTAGTTCTCCCAAATGATTAACTATGCATGTACAGCGATGTTTAGTACTAACCTTGGAATTGATGGGCTGATGTGACGCATAGAAGCACGCAAAAAAAAAAAATTCCTTTTAAATAAATAGGGGATTTTTTTTTTTTTACTCACTTTTGAAATAAAGCCATGCCCTGTGCCTGAAATGACTAACAAATGAACAGGCAGAATAGCCTCTGCTAACAGAACACAATGTGTGTGATCAGGGTGTGTGTTCCCTGGGTGTGAGGATACATCAGTGCCTAATGCTACAGAGACTGAGATTCAGAAAGAAGATCTCTACTCTGCTCCAGCACAGCAGATAATGCAGCATGTTGTAATGCTGGCTTAAAGGGTAAAAAGGGGCAAAGTTTGCCTTGTAGGGGAGAGGTACAAGTCTAGACAGATGTAACCACGCATACAAAACACAGGCTCTCCAGATCTAGGCTAATTCCTTCCAGCACCTTAATAGAATTTCAACATTTCCTAGCTCTGCATCAAGGGTCATGGGATTAACGGTGCTCTTGAGACCCATCTCTACTGCTAATCATTCCAGCAGAATGAAAGTAAATTGTCCTTGATTTAGTAATGTTCCAGATATTTCAATTGTGCTGCACACGGTGCACTCGACTGCCACTTTACAGTACAAATCAGGAGTTTGCAGCTGTCTGAAGAAACAGAAATACAGTAAAGTATAAAAGTTACTCACTGTGTGGTAGCCTCTTGGCAGCGGAGGTTTTCCAACAGGATAAGGATCCACAGTATCGATGATGGTCTGTCTCTCTCCCTTCTGATTGATCTTTCTGAACCTCCGCCGAGACTGTCGGTGAGATGCTTGTCTCTGAAAATACTCTTCATTTTCATCCATATAGTCCACCTTAGGAAGGCAAACATATTCACATACAGATAAAAAGCTCTAACTAGTCATCAGTAAAACTGAACATGCTAAAGTAACAAAAGGCACAGAGTGCTATTAAAATTCTATTACTAGTCGTTCCCGTGCTGAAACCACTAATCAGTTCAGAACATTTGTTACCTAGGAAACTACAAACTGGTCAGACCAGTCTGTGAAACTTTTAAGTGACCTGCATTAGTCGATACCTGAAAATGGCAGAACCTAATCTTTTAACCACAAGCCAGCCAAATTATGGAAGCCGTTTCATGTTAGAGGCCAACACAAATGAGAGGCTATAAAGCTTACTGAGTAAACAGACAACTTGAATTGCAGGCGTATTTCCGTGCCCGGGGAAACGTGGCTGCAGCGTACAACCACCCATAGTAATGAAAGGCTGCACACATGTAAATGATCTACTTGGGTTCATTTGTGTACATATGTAAATCCCTGAACATGGCTTATGTGCATCCAGGGGAGCTTACATAAATATGACCTTACAACTGTATACAGCTAGTGTACAGCCATCTATTATAGGCGATTGTACATTGCAGCCGTGTCTCCCATGTGCAGAAGATAAACCTGCAAATTACATTGTACAGTCTCCTGCAACTATGAGCATGAGGCCTAATACATAGCAACTGATCAGACAAAAATGTCATTCAACAGATTTGTGTAAACAAGCCAAAAACAAGAAAGGTGAATAGCTAGTTAAAAGATAAAATAACAGAACCAGCTCCTGCAGTAATATTCACCTCCAATCTGGAGTTTTCCCTCACTGCACTTTATTTTTCATTCTGATAGCCAGCATCAATAATTTACTCCAACTTTCTATGAACCCAGAATGTCTTTGAGTCGCTTCAGCTTGTCAATGAACAGTGAAAGAAGCAACACAGTAAGGATGTCATCTCTCAGACACTCTGTTCTCTCATCCTAGCAGTATGCTTCAAGTTAGCACATTGGCTCCTTGTACTGCTTCTTCCCCCTCAAATTCACACCCTGCTGTACAGTGACACAAGAGGCGGATATCAAGTCAAATTCATAGTGATTCGATTTATTCACATGGGGGGGGGGGGTGTGTGTGTGCGTTCCAGATCTGGAGCCACCACCCACAGACCCCTACAACCTAAAGGGCCAGGGTTGTGGGGAAAAGGCCCTTGTCCTCATCAACATGGGGAAAAGGTTGGTTTGTAAGGGGGGGGGGGGGGGGGGGGGTCTGTTTTCCAAAGTAGTACCAGGATCATTTCAAAAATCGCATTGCAGCCCTGTCGTATTGATGTGAATGGACCTCAACCATGCTCAAGATGCACCTGAAATGACTCTAGCGTGGGCGAAGCCTTAATCTACTTTTATCATGCAACTCTTCTCTTCTAAACTTCTGAAAAAGTTCATAGTGAGCAGAGGTTATTTTGATTTATTCATTAAACACAGACTGGTTAGTTTAGGTAAGACATCATAGATTGTAAGCTCTAACGAGCAGGGCCCTCTAGTCCCTCCTGTATTGATTTGTATTGTAAGTGTACTGTCTGCCCTCATGTTGAAAAGCGCTGCGCAAACTGTTGGCACTATATAAATCCTGTATAATAATATATATTAAAACTAAATATCAAGTTAAATTATATAGTAAATGTTGACTGGAAAAAAAAAAAAAAAAGTTGTATGGTTAGATTATAATGTATGTATGGGCAGCCTAAGACACATGTCTAGATTTCCATTACCCATATTTATGCTGCATAGTGCCAAAGAGCATTTGGAATCAGTCACAGTATTGATACAGGTTTCTAGAAAATGGTGCTCTTATCCACTGAGCGCACCACAAGAAAAGTCACTCTGAGCAGGGAGAACGAGTGACGGCAGCGTTTGTTACAAAGTCGAGTAAATTATAAAAATGCTTCATCACATTGTATTTCACAGGCAAGACAAATAAATGAAGCTATTTAATACAGAAAGGAAAGCGTACACGTTCTAGTTTTGCTGAAAGAGTTAATCTGGATGTTAGATGGGATTCAGAAATGAGGACATTTTGCTTCCACGGAGTGAAACAAGGGGCACTGTGCATGTTTTGCCCTCAGGAAGGAAGTGGTCTGATTACTCCTTCTGGAATGCCAATATTCTCACAGAGGGCTGCAGACCACACCCATCTCCCATTAGGTAATGCAGGGAAGATGAGTAGGACTGGAGCAAGGAATGAGGCATGTCTGCAACTGATCAGCAGCACAGTGAGCAGAATATGATAAGAGTACAAAGAAGACTTACCACAATCATTTCGGAAGGTTCCAACACAATGCATTCACAGCCACGCCTGAAGCTTCCTGCAGATCTTTTGCCAAAGCTGTAGAAACACCAAACAAAAGAAAACATTGATTAGGAGTAAAAAAAATCATTTCTGCAGGAATGTTAAAATGTGAGTAGTCTAATTCTGCACAATTAAGGGCACACAGATCAGTAATAAATATAGCCTGACAACAATACATATGCAGTACGTTCGTGAGAAAATGTTACTTGGAAGCGAAGGTCTCCAGATAGATGAACCATGAGTGCAGTTATGATTCCTGTTCACATGCTCCCGACCATTGCTGGACAAGCCTCCTGGTGCCTGCGCAACTTATTCCCAGAGAAAACTTGTTGACAGATGTTGGTTTGGCTTGTTTTTTTGTTTTTTTACACCCAAATCTAAAGATCTACACATAAAGATGGATTAAATGGAAAACCAAATGTTTTTTTTTTTTTATTATTTTTATTACATTTTTTCATACAAACCGAATGTTGTTTGACAACAACCTAGATAAAAGGTTTTGGACGTGCTAAACTCTTTCAAGCAGAGGCTCTTTTCTTAAAAATGAATAAATAAAAGGAGGAAATTAAAATAATGAAACCCGACGTCACAAACACGGTGAAGCCACTTCCACAGATGTTTCATGAAGTCTCTGATCAGGACTTCAGATTAAGGGATTGCTTTTAAAAAAAAAAAAAAAACACACATGTCGCTGATGGGAGTAATGTGGCAACTGTGGTTATTGTGTAAGGTCAGCATGACGCTGTTTTTGGGATACTGGAAGCTACAAGTCCTATTTTAGATTGGACTAATCTATCCTTGGTGAATGCACGCCTCAAGGACACATTCTGCCTGGCTTCCAAACACTATCCTGCAGAGGGAACACCCCATATCAGCTACAGACTGGAATTGCACGGAAGGTCCTGCCAATATACTTCAGCACAGAGTAAACGTAATAAGTGGATGGGTCTGTATTAAGCCCTTTGGGTCAATATCCCTTTTCAGGGATGACGTTGATAGGTGCTCTGTGGCTGCTGCACACAAATCATCCCCCTTTCATATCTCTGTATATGGCTTGAAGTTGACCACAAGCATCCAAAATTATCCATTTGAAAGGACAAGTGATACTATTATCAGGACAGTATACACCTCCGGATCCCACACATGCTTTTTACTGGACAGGAAACACAGTGCATCTAAACCCAACAACAAACATTTCAAATATTGCCGCTTGGAAGTCCAGTTTTCATTTTTTTCCCTTTATTTTCACCTGCAAATAACACACTTCTATCCTTTCATGCCTACACTCATTTCCCCATTGTATCTATGGAGGTAACCATATATGTCACACAGACCGGTCTTTAAACAAGCCCGTCTTTGTTAATCTCCATTTCTCAGGGGTCCGTTTATGAAGCAGTGAACAGTGGTGATCCAGAGTATCGCCACTGATCACACTCCATAAACAGTTTATGGAACAGAGATAATCGAGGGAGAACATGTTCGCCGATCCTCTCCACACACTGACAATCCTCATTGACTGACACAGTAACGGCCAGTTTATGAAACTGCGATCTCAGTGCTTCACTGGCGATCTGTATCAGAATTCACCCTTCCCCGATTCAGTAGCTCAGAGGTGGAGAATCCGGGAGTGAAGAAGGAATGGGAGGAAGATTTTTAACTTCCTTCTACCTCGTTCAGACCCCCCCCAACACTGTAACCATGTCCCCCTGTCATATTTATGTGTGTTTGTGTATGTATGTATGTATATATATATATATATATATATATATATATATATATCACTGCTTCAGAAACGGATACTATAGTGGGTTGAAGGAACTTGCAGTTTACAAAAGAGACTTAGCAGTTAGTTTAAAACAGCTATGCCACCCATTCACAGAACGCGATGCATTATGAGAAGATGATGGGGCAAGAGGTGCAGCTTTACTCAGTAGCAGCTGCTCTCACAGAACTGAAGACATCCACTCAGGACGGTGTACACTTTAATTACACACCATTACATACAATGAATGTGTAAAACCAGCTGGAGATAACGCGATTTTCTTTCCCGCAACCACGGGGTAAGCCGCCCTCGCTGGGAGTACAAAATGATTAGTGGTAGCGGCTAAAATGGCCGAGATTCAAACTGTCTTAGGCTAGTTTTAGGCGATGTGTC
Source organism: Lithobates pipiens (assembly GCF_037356315.1). Lineage (NCBI taxonomy): Eukaryota > Metazoa > Chordata > Amphibia > Anura > Ranidae > Lithobates > Lithobates pipiens. The sequence continues at coordinate 352,596,964 of NW_027507718.1, read as the reverse complement.
TCGTTTCCTACTTAACAAAAGCCAACCGCAGTTCAAAAAGTGGACCAGCTGTAATGAGGAAACATCAGACCGCTATGAAGAATTCTACGAGGAACTAGAACCGTGTTTGTCAATCCCCCCCCCCCCCCCAAGTTGTTTATTGAAAAATTTTCAAAGCAAGAAATAAAATAATTCTCAATATTTTTTAAGTCAAGGCACTCTTTAAAATTATGTACAATCTTGAGACCCCCCCCATTATAAAATGTGGAAAAAAACAAAACGAATAGCTTTACATATTACAGCAACATCCGCACACACAGGACATCCAATGTTAGAGGAGGTTTATTTTTCCAAAACAATTACGCCTTTGCACACTGGTACTGACTAATATGCCAATGTTTCACTCCGCTAATGTGAACCCATGAAGAGGGGCATAAAAGGGGCAAACAAGGATGTGGTGTAGGTGCCCAACTGATGACGCCACTGGTTGTTTGGAAGCCAGTGGCTGGAAGATTGTATTAGTGCACAAGGAAAGGCTTAATCTATTCACTGATTTTTCTACATAAATTGGGCAATTTTTGGGCATATGTCAAGGCACCCCTGAAGAACCATAAAGGCACCCTGGTTGAAAAAGGTTGAACTAGAGTATTAAAAAGTTGTATCCCCTTCAACCCATGCTCACGTCTATAATGCAGAACCTACAAATCGGTCTGTAAACAGACTAAAGATGACCAGTTGTCTATGAAATCTCATATGTAATAATTAGTGATTACCTGTCCTGATCTCAGTTTCAAGAGATCTCATGTGAAATGTGTTATTCTGTGATAGTGAAAGCAAATTTTAAATATATATATATATATATATATATATATATATATATATATATATATTTATATTATTAGGGTCACACATACCATTGGTTCTTGTAAAAGTAAAATCACACGAAGCACCAATCCACCAGCCTTATAAAAATACCATAGAATTCACTTTTTTTAAACCTGCAGTTACAAATATCTCTAATTATATGTCCTATCTGGATTTCAGGGATCTCCCCCTATCTGCTATTTATTCCACAACTCTGCAAACATTGTGTTTGTGGGCTTCTTTGTACTCTGTTGGGACAACCTCAGTTGTTCCTAATATCTGGTTATTGAGCAATGTGTTCCTCGTACTGCCTTACTTAATAATGTCAGCTTTAACCATCTAGCCTGAAAAGAAAGACAGTCAGTTGTATAACTAACAATGGCTACTTTGTTTCATTAAAAAGGATACTAAACATAGTTACTGCTATAACAGAGGAAGCAATGTGGCTTATGCAACTGGAAGAAAGACCAAATCTGCCATTAGAACCAAAAGAAAGCTGACCTTGACAAGTAAAGCAGAGGCCAAACTTTGGCACGCTTACCACACCTTAAACAGCATCCAATACACTTCAAGGGCATTCTCCGTCTTCAATGGCATTTTCATATGCAATTTCACATGGCTTATTTTTAAGAATTCAATTATCTGCAAATTAGTTGTGGTTTCTGTCAAGCACATCTTCCATAGGGATGAACAGCACAGGTGCGTGGGAACTCACTATACAGGTGATTTAATGCAATGAGCTTCACACAAAGAAAAAAAAAAACCTCTCTGGTGGAAACACACAAACTTCTAAAAATGCACTATAAAGCACACAGCAATAAAAACAGCAAGTCCGACATTCTGTGTCTATGGATGCAAATGCTGGACTCTGGAGTGTGCCCACAAGGTAACCCCCGAGAGAGCGGTTCTCCCAGGGGGTTATACGATGCGGGGAGGAGCTACCAGCACCGCTGGGGGACCCCAGAAAAGGATGATCGGGGCCACACTGTGCAAAACTAACTGCACAGTGGAGGTAAGGTACAACATGTTTGTTGTTAAAAAAAAAAAAAAAAAAAAATGAAGCTTTACAATCACTTTAAAAGATTTGAATGGAGATGCTGCAGAAAAGCATGTAGTGCATTTATGACACGTTTTGCATTTTTTAATCTGCCCAACAACAAATTGGGCAAAAAAAAAAAAAAAGCATAAAAAATGCAAAAAAGAAAACGATGCCACAAAAAGCACTACAGAAATGGATCAAAAGCAAACTGCACAGGTGTGAAACAGGCCTAAGAGGCATAACGTAAATATATCACCTTTAACCCACCTGGTAGTATTCCAGAGTGTGGCTCAGGGTTAAATTTCAGTACCATTAGCGGTAACCCTGAGCCACACTCGGGACTGCATTGCAGAATCCTGGTCCAGGTTACTTGGCTTGGCTTGTCCCCGGGATCCTGCAATGCCCCCGCTGTGTCCTTCGCCAGATCATCCGCCCAGTGCCCCCATGGAATTCAGCTCCCTGTGAGGGCACTTGAGAAGGGGATGAGCCAGGAGCGCTGCTGAGGGACCCCAGAAGAGGAGGATTGGGGCCTGTATACTGTATAGATGGTTGCATACATGTATTATTTAAGTCACAATGAATCTTATGACTCCTCTGTGCAGTATGTAACACTTCCAACTATTCTTATGCTAGACACCTAAAGTGACCAGAGTAAGGCAGGAAAGACCAAAATGAAAAAGTAAAAAGAAGTTATAAATGTACTTTAAGCTTCCCTGTAACTTCTGTTCACACTAATCCATGAGTGTTGATCACTAAGGCCGTGCATGCACACAGTGCCAGGTCACTAGGGGCATTGTGCTTTAGTTCTGATCAATAAACCCACAAGAGTGTTCACCTAAAACCTTAATCACCATTAACAGTTGTTAGAAGATGTCTGTGGCACAGGCAGGCCTCTCTGTGTCTAGCATGTACACCCACACACTCAGGTACATTATACGAACTGATAAAACGCCAGACTCCCAAGAATAGACCTCCGCTTTAACACTGATTGATGACTCTCATAGGTTATGCCACTTAAAGCATCGAACTAAATTTAGCGTTATTAAAACAAATGGCTCATCTAATCAACAAAGTGTGATTAAAAGCACGCAGTAACATACAAATGTGATATACTGTGGCTCACCCAATATGCTGGACACAAAACAGCCCCAGATAAGCAGGGAAAGCTGATTACTGGATCAAAAACATATTTAGCATGATAAATTAGGTCAGTGCTGTCCACACAGCAAGACACATGAACGATAAGGCTCCATGCACACTGAAGCTGATAAACTGCAGTTTATTGGCGTTTGGGCGTTTTTTGTAAAAGCCCATAAACTCCACTCTATGTTAGCCTATGTGTCCATGCACACATGGACGTTTTTCAGCTTTAATGAGCAGTGGAGTTTATGGGCTTTTTTCTGAACGCCAGAAATTCGCGTTCAAAGTGCCGTTTTTCAGCGGCAAAAAACGACAAACGCTCATTAACGCTCATTAACGCTCATTAACGCTCATTCATTAGTGTTCGGCATTCTATTTTTCAATGCATTGTGGGATTTTTGGAGTGTCCTCTGTGTATTTTTATAAAAAACACCCATTAACGCTAACGCTGTAAAACGCTCATTAACGCTCATTAACGCTAGTATAAAACGCTGTTAAAAGCAGGTTTTTCAACCAGCGTTTTCTGCCAGCAATCTGGCGTCCAGAAATAGCTTTTTTGAGCTTCAGTGTGCATGGAGCCTAATAGTTACAGCACTTCAAACCCGAACCTATCCCAATACCTCTTCTTAAAGTCATTTAACTAGGGGCTCATGCAGTCTGTATATATGTATGCATGTATGTAAATAAACACACACAGCCGGTAAAATAAGTATTGAACACGTCACCATTTTTTCTAGGTAAATATATTTGTAAAGGTGCTATTGACATGAAATTTACACCACAACAGTAACAACCCATGAAATCCGCACACATAGAAACCAAAACAAACAAGTTCAGAAATGAAGTTATGTGTAATAAAATGGAATTGCACAGGGAAAACGCACTGAACACGGTAACTGAAATGTATTTAATACTTCATGCAAAATCCTTTGTTGGTAAAGACGGCTTCAAGATGTCTCCTGTATGGAGAAACTAGTCACACGCATTGCTCAGGTGTGATTTGGCCCATTCTTCCACACAGTCTTCAAATCTTGAAGGTTCCGTGTGCCTCTACTATGAACTCTGATCTTTAGTTATTTCAAGGGCTGAAACAACTAATCGATTAATCGACAATAAATTATGAAATTGATTAATATTTTCATCATCGATTAATCGGCCAGTAACATAATGGGGTTAAAAAACTAAAATGAGCCCTTTATAGTACAAAAATATAATCACTACTGTAAATATTACATTCACTGTTCTACAGTAAAAAAAACGAACCTCTTACAGTAGTGATTCTCTGTTTTTTTGTACTATGAAGGGCTAATTTTAGTCTTTTTAGCCCCATTATGTTACTACACGTCTTAGGCCTGGTCCACATCTATGTGTTTATTGGTACTTTTTGCAGAAACGCACTACAATTCGTTTACATGGTTTCCTATGGGACACGTTGATATCTGTGCTTTTTTCAGCCGCTGCATATTTGGAAAGGATCAGGGACTTTTAACACAAAACGGTGCTTTTTTGGTTCAATATACTTCAATGGAGAAGCTGCAGAAAAGAATGTAATGCGTTTTTGCAGCAATTTGTGTTTTTTTATCTGCCCCAAAAAAATGCAAAAACCACAAATTGCAATAAAATCACGTGCACAAAAATCAAAAACGCACAGCAAAAAGGACTGCAGAAACAGATCAAAAGCAAAAACTGCATAGGGTGTGTACCAAGCCTTATGCTGGCTTTACCGATCAATTTCCAGGTGAGAATATTCAGATGAAAAATCTTTGTACATTCGCTGAATGAAAGAATTTTGTTTGAAATTTTCACTTCATTTCTGAACAAAAACCACATACGCTGTCTGAAAATTCCTTTGACCAAGAAGTTTTCTATTATTTCCAAATTTTCCCATCACTGTGGTTGAAAATGAACGTCAATTTGACCCACTTTTTATTTTTTTTGAAAGGTTTAATTAATCGAAACAATAAATCGGCCAACTAATCGATTATGAAAATAATCGTTAGTTGCAGCCCTAGTTCTTCCCATAGATTTTCTATTGGATTCAAGTCAGGTGATTGACTGGGCCATTGTAGCAGCTTTATTTTCTTTCTTTTGAAACCAATTGAGAGTTTCCTTGGCCTTGTGTTTAGGATCATTGTCTTGCTGATATGTCCACCCTTGTTTCATCATCATCAGTAGATTTTTTATCAAGAGTATCTTGGCACATTTTTCCATCCATCCTTCCTTCAATGATATGAAGTTTCCCAGTACCGTATGCTGAAAAACACCATGATGTGCCCACCTCCAATATTCACTGTTGGTATGGGGGTGTTTTTGGTGTGATGTGCAAACATGGTATTATGGCATTCGAAAAGTTAAATTTTGGTTTCATCTGACCATACTATATTCTCCCAGTATTTCACAGGCTTGTCAAAATGTTTTGAAGCAAACTTTAAAGGAGCTTCAACATGCTTTTTCTTCAGCAATGGAGTCTGTGATGAGCGTGCATACAGGCCACGGCAGTTGAGTGCATTACTTATTGTTTTCTTTGAAACAACTGTACCTGCTAATCTTTCTTAAGCTCTCCACAAGTGGTCCTTGGCTCTTGAACAACTCTCCTGATAATTCTTTTCACTGCTCTGACAGAAATCTTGCAAGGAGCACCTGGACGTGGCCGTTATTTCATGAAATTATGCTCTTTTCACTGCCAAATCATGGCCCCAACAGTGCTCACTGGAACATTCAGAAGTTTAGAAATCCTTCTGTAACCAAATGCCATCAGTATGTTTGTAACAATAAGGTTGTGAAAGTCTTGAGAGGGGTATATAAAATAATCACTCCCCTTTAAAATAATCAAATTTTGTTGCTTTGCAGCCTGAAATGAAGACAGATGCAGTTTTTGCTTTATCCAGCTGTATTTACTCAGTGCAATTATTGTCAGAAAAAAAAAAAAAAATCAAAAAACAGAATCAATGAGTTGGAAAAAGGATCCCCTTATTTCAGTATTTATTTTTAACCACATTTTGTTAAAATTACAGCCTTAGTCCATTGGGATTTATCTCTACTAACTTTGCCATATTTTCCCACTCTTCTTTGTAGTTGTTCAGTGAAATTTGATGGTGACCGTTTGTGGACTGCAGTCTTCAAGTCATTCCACAGGCTTGCAATGGGGTTTAAGTCTGGGCTCTGACGAGGCAATGCAAGGACATATACCTTTGTATCCGACAACCACTGTGTTGTCATTTTTGCTGTGTGCTTTGGGTCATTGACATGTTGCAAGGTAAACCTTCTTCCCATTGACTACTTTCTGGCAGAGGGCAGCAGATTTTCCTCAAGAATTTGATGATATTTTTCCTTACAAGTGCTCCAGTCCCTGCTGCAGAGAAACATCCCCAACAACAGGATATTACCACCTTCATGCTTTACTGTAGGAATGGTGTTTTTTGGGATGGTGAGCTGCACTGGATTTCCGCCAGATATATTGTTTGGTGTTGAGGCCAAATTATAAAATTTTAGTCTCATTTGATCTTAACACCTTTTTCCACATGCCCTCAGAATCTTCAAGGTACGTTTAGGCTACTTTCACACTGGAGCGGGCGCCGGTGGTAAATCTGTGCTATGTTTAGCGCCGCTTTACAGTAGTGTTAGCAGCTCTATTCGTCCACCAGCAGGGCTGTTTTAACCCCCGCCAGCAGCCGAAAAAAAGGGTTAAAACTGCCCGCAAAGTGCTACTGCAGCGGTGCTTTGCCGGCGCTACCCCATCTTTTTCAATGGGCAGGGGCGTATTAAGAGCGTTGTATATACCGCTCCAAAGATGCAGCTTGCAGGACATTTTTGACCGTCCTGCAAGTGCACCGCTCCAGTGTGAAAGCCCGAGGGTGACAGGTGAGGCTCTTTACAGGCGCTATTTTTAGCACTGTAGCGCCTGTAAAGCCCCTCAGTATGAAAGTAGCCTTAAGGTCAAAAATATTACTTGAAAGAAAAAGAAAGCAGTTTTCAATGCTGTGAGAGTAAAGGGGCAGAGGGGGGCAGACACAATATCATTTGCCCAAAGCTCTAATGAGCACTGAATGATAAAGGGAATCCCTAACAAAATTGAAATCTTTTCCATGGCACAAACTCCTATTATGTAGCAACAGTGTCTCCCACAGGCCTGCAGCAAACAAAGGTGGAGCCCCACCCTGAACGACTACATGTTGTCATCTAATCAATGGAATAGAAGCAGGAAATCTGTAAGTGCAGCTACCACTTCTATCCAAAGCTAAACCCACAACTAGGAATGTTGCTTCCATCTTACACAGACTGCTTACATATGGGAAATCGCAGTGTCACTGTTACAACAAAAAATTAAGATCTTTCAATACAATTCAGTTTTACATGTTAAAAGATAAAATAAAAACTTGAGTGGATTCATGATGTATATTACTGAATTGGATAGGAAAAATCAGCCCAGGGGCTTACAAATCAAATAAGGGAATGAATTGTTTGCTGTGATGAAACAGAGATCCTTTCTTGTTTTTACAAATGACGCATTGGTATAGAAATATTTGAATAGATATTAGTGTCTGTCAAGGACCCTCTATTAGCTCCAGATTACATCCTCTCCCCCTAATTATCCCAAAGATAAGTAAAGATGACTTCAGCTTTTCCTTATTTACTGTATATAGCGTGTCTCTTAAGTTTGTTAAAATCCCCATCTTCATTTTTACAGACAGAACTGTTGAGCTATAATGCCATTAAAAAATGCATGAGAGCAGCTTTTTTAGCAAACCGCATTCTCCTTGACCCCATTCTGACAAAAGCGATGGCGCTTCCTTCATCAATACACACTTTTAGCTTTTCTAATGCCTCCACAACCCTTTCAAGTGGAGCTTCTCCTGGGTCTGACAGGACTTGTAAAACTATGCAGGGAATTAAAATGCTTCTGTGATGCTACAGAAGTTTACTTTGCTAGATTTCATTGCCTCAGTCAGGCAGATCGCTGTGCAAACGTTCCAGCATCCAACCAGAGGTCAAGCAGTGTCATAAATAACCAGGTGATACAGCAGGCATCAAGATAAAATCAGCATGTAAACAATGACCAAATCATTCCTCCTCTCTGCATTTCAATATGATAAACAAATGTTATCTTCAGTCTCTTATGAATGCTGCCGCCAGGCTTGTACATCTTACAAACTGATCTCTGACAATCTCTTCACTGGCTTCCACTAGCCCAAGGTATAAAATTCAAAATACTAACCACAAATTACAAGGCCTTCCACAACATTGCCCCCAGCTACATCACCAACCATAGCTGCAGAGAGCGCCCAAACTGTCCTCTCAACTCTTTCCAGGATGTCTTGCTCTCTAGCTCCCTTGTTATCTCCTCCCATGTCGCTCTCCAGGACTTTTCCAGAACCTCTCCCATCCTCTGGAACTCCCTACCTCAAAATGTCTGGTCAGCTTTTACCCAGTCCGCCTTTAGGCGATCCTTGAAAACTCATTTATTCAGGGCAGCCTACCCAACCGCCACTTAAAAAGCTGTACTTGAGTAACCTTCACCAGATTAGAGCTGCTATTTTCATAATCGATTAGTTGGCCGATTATTGTTTCGATTAATCGATTAATCTGTTAATAATCTTAAGAAACAGTGTGGTGTATAATTTAGTTAATATGCAAAGTTTAAAAAAAAAGCAATTTATTCTTAAATATCTCTGTATGCAGTGGTAAAAAAAATAACCAACTATATGGTAAGTATACTGTATATACTATTAGAGGAGATATACTGTATATACCACTATTAGAGGATATATACTGTACATACTATTAAAGGGTGAATCTGCTAAATATCAGAGATCAAATCTTTTCTAAATACCCAGCGGCTGAAAAAAGCACAGATATGAACATGTCCCATAGGAAACAATGTAAATGAACTGTAGTGCGTTTCTACAAAAAGCACCAAAAAACACATAGATGTGAACCAGGTCTAAGGGCCGGTTCACACTCCGGGCGATGCGAGGCGACACCGACTTGCCTCGCCGCGACCTGCCGCGACCTCAGCGGCGACTTGCAAATGACTTCTGTATAGAAGTCAATGCAAGTCGCCCCGAGGTCGCCCAAAAGTAGTACAGGAACCTTTTTTCTGAGTCGGAGCGACTCGAGTCGCTCCTCTCAGAACGGTTCCATTGTACAGAACGGGGGCGACTTGTCAGATCGCGGCGAGGCAAGTCGTGTTGCCTCGCATCGCCCCCAGTGTGAACCAGCCCTAAGACTTTTAGTAACATAATGGGGTTAAAAAACTAAAATCAGCCCTTCATTAGTACAAAAAAAAAAAAAAAAAGATAATCACTACTGTAGGGGTCCATTTATTTTACTGTAGAACTGTGAAATTAATATTAACAGTAGCGATTATTTGCTCTTTTTGTACTATGAAGGGCTCATTTTAGTTTTTTTAACCCCATTATGTTACTGGCCAATTAATAGATTATGAAAATGGTAATCGATTAATTTCATAATCCATAAGTTGTCGATTAATCAATGAGTTGTTTCAGCCCTACACCAGATAATTAACGGCATCTATTACCTTTTGTACCATCTCCCCCTCCCTTTAGATTGTAAGCTCCATGAGCAAGGCCCCCCTATCCCTTCTGTATTGAACTGTATTGTAATGTCCTCCTTTATTATGTAACACTCTGGGCAAACTGTTGGCGCTATATAAACCCTGTACGATTTTTGTGTGCATGGCCAATTAGCCATACCAGTTAGCAGGATAAGGTCCTCCTAGGCTCCACTGAAAACTCCACAGCAGTGCAGCAGGGCAAATCGTTATATGGCTTCCCAAAGTGTGCAACTGATGCAGAATTGAAAAGAGTTTGAGGTGCTGCATTGGGCTGACTATGGAAAGCGAGTCAATGTAAATGCTAGGTATTTTCAAGTTAAACTACCTAAAAAGCAAAGCGTCCATATATGTATTTTAATTTTTATTATTGCTAAAGAATGTGTAATTTTATTTAGACAATGTTGTTGTACAAACACCCTGCCAGACAGTGTGGCCAGGTCTTTGACCTCCACTGTAGCAGAAGCATTGTCAAAAACCCTCCCCCAGGCTGCTGATTGGCTTAAGTAGGAAAAGCAAACCCTTGATAAGCTCATCTCTCTTCTTACACTTCTCCTGTCAGCACATAAACATGAAGCAGAGCCTCATTAGCGTAAATCTCTCCTAGCCTGAGCAATGATGTGAAGAGAATTTCAAGTTCATATTAAAGGTGAGACAAAAATAGGTAGTTACACAAACTGCTATGAAAACTATTTGAATGCTAAAAGAGCAGGCGCTACAGCCAAATACTTTGCCACATTTTTCTAGAAGACAAGCAATTTGGTTCAATAAGCCTTTGGGTATGAGGAACACTAGTATATGCTAGGGACCTAGTATGTATATATACCACACATATACAAGGGGGCATATTTGTAATACAATGAATGACATTCACCATTCACTGCAGGTGCATCTTTAAATGACAACGACTGATTCACCTGTAAAGAATGTTTGGTTATTGTCACATTCACTGCCTTATATTCAGTATATGTCCCTAAAGCCTGACACACAATGAGAATATTGGACAAATGGCTGCCCGTCTTTTTGTTTTTTGTTTTTTATTTCTTTTTTGCATGATAGTCTCCTATCAAAAATGAGTAGGTTGCTAGAGTTCCGAAAATTCTCATAAGAGTGAATACAACTTCCAGCGATGATGTAATATATTCTTTAATTTCTCTGCAGCACAGCCTTGGTGACTCAATTTTTTATGGACAAATATCGAACTGATTAAATGAAAATTGTTTGTTCTGTTATCGTACGAGAAAAAAAAAAAAAGACGTTTGTCCCTTGGGAAAATTTGCATGAACGGTTGCAATCGGATCTCAAAAGCTGTGTATTGACAATCAGATTATCGGACAATCACTTGGAAGGTGGTATTTTTCGTTTTATTTTCTCATTATGTGTACTAGACATTTTTTTTTTTAAAAGCCACTGTAAAAACGATGGCTCTGACTAGTCAAAGATTGGGCAAGAACTACTTAACAGCGATCATATTTAACTTTTCCTTCCAAGGCAAATGTAATAGATAAAAGAGAACCAGTTTTCACAGACTTCTTATTTTTTAGACACTTTAATATGTGACATTGCACTTGGAGTGCTTATCACATGTTACGCGTCTAGATAAACTTCTAGCTACGTTATCAATTTATGATTAAAAATAAAATAAAAATAGAAGGGAAAAAGTGGACAATAGCTATGTGCCACTGCGAAAGAGGGCATGTGTGGGGCACCGTTAGACATGCAGGATGCAGTACAGAGACAGGAGCATCAAATCTAGTAAATGGTCTCGAGAGGCCAGGATTGGAGATCAGACCTCCCTGCATAACACGTGTTCTCACAGCGAAGGCTAAACTAGAAAACTCTAATAGAAAACATTACAAACCCCTCCTATCATAAATCCAAAATCAAAGGGAAAAAAAAAAAAAGAAACACACAGCATTACTCAGCTCATCTTATCCTTGAATTAGCGGATAATAATTTTAATTATCAAAGACCAACCAAGGATGGGAAAAGGAATCAGGAGAGATTATTTACTTTATTTCCAAATTCAGGATTAGTGCAGCTATTATTGTCGTCTCTTTGTGTTTATTCCTGAGGAGCGTCTCTCTGGAGAAGAGATTCACTGTGCAGTGACAGAAAATGCCAGCATGAACAAAGGCACAATGCGCTGCTTGTATGCTGTATTGATGAGGTTTTTAAAAGATCACAATTACTAATCATCATTTGCTCATTTAGGTTGTCTTACCAAAACGTTAAGTTCATCTGTAATTATTGTCAGCTCACATAGATCTCTAACACTTTACACCTAAATTCCAGGCAAACACACAAATTAACAGGTAAAAGTATAAAAAAAATGTATTTTTAAAACCCAACGCCAACAAAAATACCTTTGCCATTGACTTCGATGCCATCATCTTCTCCAAGGTCCAGCGATCCCTCACATAAAATGCAGGGCCGTCAACCCTGTATTGTAAGTAGTGAGGGTGAGCCTGGGACCTTATAGAGGAGGCTGCAGGGGGACTAGTTACACCGCTGGGGGGACACTGCTAAAGCAAGGTAAAAGGTAATAACAGCCTTTTCTACAACCCCTTGCACAGAACAAGAATGTAAACCTTGCAGTGGTGTGGATACACAGCAAAAACACAAGCCCCGTACACACGGGCCGAATATTGGGTGGTATTGGCCGGTTCAATAGAAACCTTCCGACATTCGGCCTTTGTGCACGGCAGCCATTCCAGCTTCTGTTGAAGAGGCATGACCAATGGCAATGGCTCAGAGCGCTGATCAGTGTGGTCTGGTGGGGGAACCGTCCCCCTGTCAGAACACAATAGCTCAGCGAGGGAGATCTATGTACTAACATCAGACAGTTAGTACAGCAACTGCTCCCAAGCTCTTCAGTTGTTTTTTTTTGTTCAGCCCGTTGGGTTGAAGGAAAAAAAAGCTGCTAATGTGTACCAGGATTCAGGCTGGGGTGACACTAGTCACAGAAAAAGCAGAATGACAATTAATCAGTGTGCTGCTAGTCCTTCCTTATACAATCAGCAGCCTATGTGTGTGTATACAGTGAGGGAAAAATGTATTTGATCCCCTACTCATTTTTCACATTTGCCCACTGACAAAGAAATGATCAATCTATAACTTTAATGGTAGATTTTATCAGTGAGACAGAACAAAAAGATCCATAAAAATGCATTTCAAAAAAAGTTATAAATTGATTTGCATTTTAATTAATGAAAAAAGTATTTGATCCCCCATCAAATCAGCAAGATTTCTGTCTCCCAGGTGTCTGCTATACAGGTAACAAGCTGAGATTAGGAGCACTCTTAAAGGGAGTGCTTCTAATCTCAGCTTGTTACCTGTATAAAAGACACCTGTCCACAGAAACAATCCGATTCAATCTCTTCACCATGGTCAAGACCAAAGAGCTGTCCAAGGATGTCAGGGATACGATTGTGGCTCTACACAAGGCTTGAAAGATCTACAAGACCATCACCAAGCAACTTTGTGAGAGGGTGACCACAGTTGGTGTGATTATTAGCAAATGCAAGAAACATAAAATAAATGTCATTCCCCCTCGGTCTGGGGCTCCATGCAAAATCTCACCTCATGGCTTTTAAACAATCATGAGAACGGTGAGGAATCAGCCCAGAACTACACAGGAGGATCTTGTCAATTATCTCAAAGCAGCTAGGACCATAGTCACCAAGAAAACAATTGATAACACACTATGCCGTGATGGACTGAAATCCTGCAGTGCCCGCAAGGTCCCCCTGCTTAAGAAAGCTCATGTACAGGCCCGTCTAAAGTTTGCTAATGAACATCTGAATGATTCAGAGAACAACTGGATGACAGTGTTGTGCTCAAATGAGACCAAAATCAAGCTCTTTGGCATCAACTCAACTCACCATGTTTGGAGGAGAAGGAGGAATGCTGCCTATGACTCCCAAAACACCATCCCCACCGTCAAACATGGGGGTGGAAACATTATGTTTTGGAGGTATTTTTCTGCTAAGGGGAAAGGACAATTTCACAGCAATAGAGGATGGATGGGGCAATGTACCATCAAATCTTGGGCGAGAACCTCATTCCCTCAGCCAGGGCATTTAAAATGGGTTGTGGATGGGTATTCCAACATGACAATAACCCAAAACACAGCCAAGGCAACAAAGGAGCGGCTCATGAAGAAGCACATTAAAAGGTCCTGGAGTGTCCTAGCCAGTCTCCAGACCTTAATCTCACAGAAAATATGCAGAAGCAAGCTGAAGTCAGACTTGAAAAACCTTAAAGCGGTTTTGTACAGAAAATTGCAAGTTCATCTTATTCAAATGGCTTTGGAACATAGATGCAGTTATGACCATTGAAATAAAATAATATGCAGTATTTACCTTTTATTTTTTAATGTTTATGCCGACTTCTGGGCTCTCCTCCCGTGGGAGTAGGCGTGGTTATCGGCTTCGCAATGGTCCCTGGGAACTTTTTTAGCTATTTCCCAGGAATCAGTGGGGAACACAGTCATGCCGAAATCTCGTGAGATTTCGGAAGGAGGACGCCGGTCACGTGACGAGGGCATGTCCAAAATTGCCATTTTGAAAGTGGGCAGGCAGCTCTATCTGCCATTACCACTATAGCACACGAGGCAAGAGGAAGGAAAACAAAGAGGACACTCAATGAGCATGTGCGAGATGGAGCGGTGGATGCTGGGAGCTCAGCATCATCGAATCCAGGAAGTAGATGCCCGTGGGCTTCAAACGCCCACAGTGAAAATGGAAACCGCCGGACTGCTTTTTTAAAAGTTTTCCTTAGCAATGAAATCGTCACGCCGGGGGTTAAAAAGACGCCGATCGTGACTGCAAAGACACCGTAGGAATCGCCCACCAGTGACACAAGTAAAAAAAAAAAAAAAACGGCAGCGGAATCCCGCTTTAATGCCTTCAAAATGATCGGCAAAGAGGAGTGGGACAAAATCCCTCCTGAGATGTGTGAAAGCTGGTGGCCAACTACAAGAAACGTCTGACCTCTGTTATAGCCAACAAGGGTTGCGAAGGGGTCAAATACTAATTTCAATCATTAAAATGCAAACTCAATTATAAATTTTTTTGAAATGCGTTTTTCTGGATTCTTTTTTTGTTATTCTGTCTCTCACTGTTAGGGCCGGTTCACACTGCGACGCGAGGCGAGGCGAGGCGACACGGCTCGCCTCGCTCCCGCAAGTCGCCCCCATTCAGTACTATGGAACCGTTCTGAGAGGAGCGACTCGAGTCGCTGCGACTCAGAAAAAAGGTTCCTGTACTACTTCGGGGCGACTTCGGGGGCGACTTGCATTGACTTCTATGCAGAAGTCCTCTGCAAGTCGCCGCTGAGCTCCCCGCAAGTCGCGGCGAGGTAAGTCGGAGACGCCTCGCCGCGGCTCGCTGTGTGAACCGGCCCTTAAAATAAACCTACCATTAAAATTATAGATTGATCTTTTTTTTTTTGTCAGTGGGCAAACATACAAAATCAGCAGGGGATCAAATACTTTGTATGTCTGGGTGATGCTGTAGATATAATAGAGGTCCCGGGTCTGGCTTTGCTGTCTGGGAGGGGTGGCTGGAACACAAAAGTAGCTGAACAGAATTGCAAATTCTTTAGCATATAAACTTCCTCCTATGTGCACTTCATCTATATATTTAGCTGTTTACCCGAGGTCCAGCTGCTCTGAGGACTATGAGGAGCATGCATGGTGATCAATATATATATATCTGTACACTGAACAAAAATCTCTCCAAATATCATTTTATCATGGAAATACATTTACAACATTTCTGTGGTGACCTCTCCAAAATGTTAATGTGTGTGATACTATCATGTGATCCTCTAAGCAGATAATAACCCTCAAGTGTTTCACACTGTAACTCACATGTGCTACTGTGAATTCTCTTATAATCTGAGTTGCTTTTATAGCACAGACAGATCCAGATGACATCGACTAAGTCACATCAGTTCCTGTCTGTGAAGGATTTGGCACCGTGATATCCCTACCAGAATGCTCAAACACTAGTTGAATTTCACAAAAGCACATTGATGTATTATTCAAAACGGCATGCAGATGACTGCATGGAAGAAACTGAACCCAGGATCCCAGTGCTGGTTCCAATTAGGTAGCAGGCCAGAAACTGAGGACCTAAATTCAAACCGGACACAAAGATTTTAGTGCAGGTTAATGCACAAATCTTCAAAACCAGAGCTCAACCGACCTGAAGAGACTAAAGCAGATCAAAGCACTAAAGATGCAGCAAGCAGAACTTTTCCCTCAAATGCACCCCAGTGCAACCTATTATTGTGAACTTGCCGCATGAAAAAGACGTGAATTTCCAAGTACACTTCTGATATACCAAAACATGCTACAATGTGTGGAAAGTAGTATCTGGTGTGAAAAGGCCTTCTTATAAGCCAGACCACAGGATCAGGCATTCTTCATATCACACTTTTCCTGTATTCTTCAAGCTTTTCTGGACATACCCTCCTTTTCTGTAGGAAAATGATCACGCCAACAGTTTTTCCCATATTACACACAAATATCTTAAAGCTCAACTCCAGGCAGATACAAAAGACACACATTAGAGAGGAACTTCAGTCCCCTTACATTTGGCTCTGGTGATGCCATTTTTGTATTTCTGGCACATCAAGAGATGTGCTGGAAGGCTCTGCCTGGCCTTTGGCACAACTGCGCACATGCAGGGAATTTATAGCGCATGCACAAAAATGGTGATTTTGAAAATTCCACGACTGCTTGTCTTTATGCATGAGTGGAAAAAAACAAATGGATATACATACAGATGTGTGGGGATACCATGCGTGTGCACATGTGTCTCAGAGATCTGCTGGTACACGAAGCACTTTGGCACATCTGCACATGCATAGTACCCAGAAGATCTGCTGCAGGGCTCTGCTGGGACAATAAGCCCTGAGGCACATCTGTGCATGCACAGTACCCATGGGATCTGCTGCAGGGCTCTGCTGGGACACTAAGCCCTTTGGCACATCTGTGCATGCATAGTACCCAGGAGATCTGCTGCAGGGCTCTGCTGGGACACTAAACCCTGAGGCACATCTGTGCATGCATAGTACCCAGGAGATCTGCTGCAGGGCTCTGCTGGGACACTAAGCCCTGAGGCACATCTGTGCATGCATAGTACCCAGGAGATCTGCTGCAGGGCTCTGCTGGTACCCTAAGCCCTTTGGCACATTTGCACATGCATAGTACCCAAGAGATCTGCTGCAGGGCTCTGCTGGTACCCTAAGCCCTGAGGCACATCTGTGCATGTGCAGAATCAGAGAGAGGGGATGTAATCATCATTCATAACTAGGCAAGTAATAGGAAAGTGCTGCTTTGCAGCTCCAAAAAAACATTGAATTCAAAAAGGAAAAGAAAATGTATTCTCCAAATTTGAAAGAAGGAAGGGGAGGAGGAAGGGCACAACTAAACGTAATTTAGGGTGAAGGTCTGCTTTAATGCAGCTTTGTATTCATTAGTCAATCATTACATTTTTAAATACACCTGGGAAAGATGGTAAGCATTGTCAGCCAATCGGGTAAGCTGAATTCAAATATTCTGAAAAGGAACAAGCTAACAAAAAAAAAGGAGAGCAGAGTGAGCAGAACGATTACCTCATCAGTCTACTGCTGCTTCTTCCATGTCAGCAAATTGGGGGCAGGGCGGTATCAGCAGTGTAGTTAACTGTAACTGAGAATGTGGTGTCATCCATCTGGCTGTGATACGTGTCAGAGGCCTGTGTAAATCTCACGATTGAAGACAGAAATGCAAATCCTTTGGGCATATAAAATAGCTCTCTTATATGCCAATGTGTATTTAAAGGTTTGCCTGGCGTTCAGCTTTAAAGACAAGGCAAGAGAAAAGTGGGACATCATAAAGCTTAAACTGCAAAGGTCAGAAGCCAAGTATCTGACCTGTCAGCAGAAAAAGAAGACCCCAATTATTTGAGCTCCTTTCAACATGTAGAGCTGCAGGCAATATCTAACCACCCTAACACCATTTCACCCAACACATTAAATTGTGTGAAAAGTCATACTGATGGCCAATATTACAAATGCAACCATTCTACTATCAGGCCTGTAACATGGAAATAAAAAAAAAAACATGGAAATGTAATATATATAAAAAAAAACATAACATTTCTTCTAATTAACATATGATATAGGATTATGAGGGACATTTTTTTTAATACATATTACTAAAAAATATAGCATAATGCTGTTCAGGTTAAAAAATAAAAAATAAATAGCCAATTTGCCAAACACATGCAAAGTGTCTGAGTCTGATACAATAAACAAACTACGAATAGTAAAATAAAGTCAGCGCTCTGACTTTATTTAAAGAGCCGCGTGCAATAAGTGTAGATATTAAGTGCACCAATAACGAAACGATAACAAAAATGCAGAGCTAAAATAATAAAAGTGTCCACAAAAATGTGACCATAAACTAAAGTTTCTCAGAACAAAGTAAACAGTTCATATTGTTATGGGTGTAAAACATATAAAAGTGTTCCACTTCAGCCTTCACCCAATGCTGGAAAACACCCGCAGTGCCAATCATTCACCAATGCTAGAAATAGACACTCACCAGAGGGATATGCTGTCTATTACTAGAATAGTTTATATAGAACAAATCAGCGTGATAATATAAACCCCTGTCAAAGAATAGCAGCTGAACACCAAGGGTCAAAATTCAAATCCCTGAACAAAAAACATATATGAGAAAGATGCAGCGCTAAATGACACTAAAAATTATTAAGCAATTAAAGCAACTAAAGTCTATTACTAGAATAGCAATAAGTGTGTAAATGGCATCCAGCATCACCACACTCGCTCCACAGATGGCAGGACCAGACTGCTCTATTTCACGCCACCAGATGACAGTACCCCTAGTAGCTTTATCAGCATGGAGTCACCAACCAAAAACAATATATTTGCTTATAGTGTAGTAGTGTAATATTTCCAAGTATACATTAAAAATATTCAGTATAAAAAAAAAAAATGCAGCTTTCAAACGAAGGGGCCTCCAAATCTGCAGAGAATGGAGGCACAACCTCTAGTCCTTCATCTGACTCTGATTGCTTCCTTTAAAACTTAATTTTACCCCGCATGAACTCTAATGCCTAGTACAAACTATCAGAAAATCTGACAAAAAAATACCACGTTTGAAGCGAGCCTACGGTAATCTGACCGTTAGTACACAGCTTTCAAGAAGATCCAAAGGAACAAGCATGATAATGTTTCTCATATGGTACCAGAATGTACGATTTTCGTTTAATCAGTACAGTATTCGCCCGGAAAGCAAAAATTGGAAGAGCAAGACCACGCAAAAACCGGAAAGAGCAAGACCACGCAAAAACCGGAAAGAGCAAGACCACGCAAAAACCGGAAAGAGCAAGACCACGCAAAAACCGGAAAGAGCAAGACCACGCAAAAATCGGAAACCGCAAGACCACCCAAAAATTGGAAAGAGCAAGACCACATATGCAAACGAAAGAATACATCACAATACAAGACATTTCATTACTTCCAAAGTTCTATTCTGTCATACGCAAATTTTCATAACTTTAGTAACCTCTTAATTTTCAATATGAGACTAGCATGCAAAAAAATATGTATGATCATTCATCTTATATTCTCATGGTGTGTATGAGGCTTAAGCCTAAAGCCCATCTTTAGATAAAACATTTTTCTTTTAGTGGAAAGAGCTTACTCTACCGTCAGATTTGTATTGCTGTCTGTGATGCCATTAGAGACTTTCCCCCACTTCCTGTTCTCTGTGACATTAGCACAAAGATATCAAGGAATAAGGATTACTGGAACAGGAAGACACAGACAGCAATAAAGACGTGATAAGAGTTCTAACCTTCCCATTGAAGGCAGACGTCCATGTCATCATTCCAGAGATGTCACCTCACTTAATGTCCCTTGACACCAGTCAGGATACAGACACTAGCAACAAATCCTGCCTGCTCTAGCAAAAACTTTAAAAAATGTAACTTCCTGTCGTGATTTGTTGATTAAGATGATATCTGCTAAATATCTTAAGTGATAATTGAACACAGATCACACAGGAAAGCAAACATGTCATGCCAAGCATGACAATTTAAGTACCAAAACAAACTACAAGCATCTATAAAGGTAATATAAAAGGACCCCGTCGTTATTACATCTTAGCTGAAGAGCATGCAGAGATGGATGGGTTACTGTAGTATCTGCTAAGAATATCCTCAAATGAACTTTCATAATTTAAACAGGGTGTGTGGAGACTGTTTGAAAGGGATTCTGAATGAGATATTTTGTTTTCTGCACAAAGCTTGACAAATAGGTCTACAATAGGAAAAAAATTAACTACTTGCTCTCTGCTAAAAATAAAACCATATGTATGTCATCTCTCAGCATCCCATTAGGTTTACCATTATACCGTACCACCTCTCATATTTCTAGAACAGATCAGCACAGACACACATTCATAAAAAGAAACCTTTTAGGTGTGGAGTGCTGTTTTCTACAAGCATACAACATAAGAAAGCAAATCCCCTTCAAAGCCATGCTCAACTGCACAAGTCAATTTTGGCTCAAATAAAACTCCCCATCTGACAACCTTAAAGACCCATCGATTCTTTGACTAAAAATCTCTCCATATATACCTTTTCTGACCAGAAAAGGTCTGGTCAAGTGACAGCTCAGGTCCTCCTCTTTCTTCAGATCCTAAATGTTCCAGAGAGCAGCACCACGTATTGACGTAGCTCCGCTATCTGCATGACCATGGTCACCAGGACAAATAGAGGCTTGTTCTGATTAGGGAATGGACCGCAATAAAAACCTGAGGCAGGTCTTTACACGGTCACATTTTATCTAAAACTACAAAACAGTTATTCGTTTTAGATTTAGGCCGGGTTCACATTGGTGTGATGTCAGACATCGCATGTGATTCGCACCACACTGCTGTCAAATCACATGTTTTGTATGTGTGATGCAAACTCAGCCAAACAGATTGTATGGCTGAATTTGCATTGTATTTGGACAAAACTCATACAGGAAACTTTTTTGGTCCGCACCAGAATTGGATTGCGTGGGTGTTCACACCCATGCGATCCGATTCCTGTTCGAATTGACAGTTCACACTGAGATATGCGAACCGATCTGGGGGTGTCACCAACTTTGTATTGACTCTCCCAGCGGTTCGCATAAGGCAGTGTGAAATGCCTGCGAGTCAGGTGCGATGTGGCAATCCGCAGTGGATTTGCAGGGTTCCCACATTACACCAATGTGAACCGAGCCTTAAAGCGATTTTAAAAGATCACCTTGTAAAACAATCCGTTCAGTTTAAAATATAAATGAAAGGGAAAACATTTTGGTAAAGATATAAAAAAATTATAAATACCCTTTTCCTTTTTTTTTATATATAAGCAACCATATTCTCTGTTTTCAGCTGCATAAGAGCTGGGGGGAAGCAGCAGTACACTGAGCTCCCCAGTGAATGGCTGTGCAGCGGGGGGCTGTCAGGACAACTGATCATTGGAGGAGAGCAGGCTGAGTTCCCAGCATAGCAAGAGAACTGACCACGCTGTGGTCTCCTGCTTACAGTGGTCAGATTTTAACAGGAAAGCAGATGGACTGGCAAGAACCCCCAGGGGTTTCTCACAAAAGGAAACAATACATAGAGAACAGGATATTTTCTCATACAAGTACATGGAACAGCAGACATATATCAGGAATATGAAATGTTGGTGTAACATACTTACATTTACCATTTACATACACTTTCATTTACCAATAATCTAAGGATAGACAACATGGGGCTGCCTTTCCTTGATTTTAAAAGGTGAACATTTTCATTTGTGCTCCACTATTTAGTGACTCGCTGGCCATGAAGAGCCATATGCATATCAATGCTCACTCCATGTCACCAATAAAGGGAAGGAAAAATAAGCACTGCAGCAACAAATGCCCGTGCTTTAAAAGACTTTAAAATTCAGCACTGGCAAGTTCAACCTGGACAGGTCCCATTAACATACACACACTTAAGAGCGTCATATGATACGAATTCTGCATCATCATGGAATAAACTGCTTGTATGTAGATTGTGATGGTTATACAGACAGACCATAGGAGAGTCGCATTTAATATTTATTACAGTTAATAAAGCAGAGAAAACCAGATGCTTCCAAGCTGCTTTATAAGCAAAAATGTAGATTTAAACCAGCTTGCACATAATAAAGAATGTGCATTAATACCATACTGTAACTCCTTGTAAACGATGATTTAAAATTCTGACCCAGCTTCATATTGGCGCCTCCCTCTGACGCGTCTCAACCAAGATGGGACATCAGTGGTTCTACAATTAAGTATTGCCTGGAGTGAAATGCTTTAGAAGGTGGCATAAGTTTAAAGTTGAATCATTGTCTTTAATAGATCACTGTTTGTAAGGACTTCCTGGTGTGCAACATTAATGGATTCCTTGCCCAGAGGACTTAGTGCCCTATGGACACCTATGGACACAAAGCGGACAACATTTAATTAAGGATTCTTGGAGCTTCGCTATCTTTCTTAGTGAACTGTGCATGTTGTGTAAAGCGAAGATCATATGAGAGTTTGGTATGTTGCCAACAATCATCTACATTGAGGTATAGTGTGATATTAGATTGGCAATGTTACTTTTTCCACTGAACTACAATATCATGCTGAAAGCACCAGCTTTACATGGCATAAGGGGTCTTTTCTGTGAGATAGGCCGATTTCACACTGCCATGCTGTGGTCTGGCCAGGCTCATTCACACCAGAACGCAGTGCGTGAAGCCCATGTTACGTTTGTGTTCTCCACACTGGATGTGCTATTTTCTAGGGGTGTCAATATAATCCTACCGACATCCCAAACGCAGACAGTGTGCTTGCCTGCAACAAAACGCATGGTGCCACAGTACCATGTTATCTGGTACTGTGCATTTTTGGATAAGTAGTGTATGAACTACTCTTGGTATGATCCCCTAATAAATGAATAGGCTGAAAAATACACCACACTGAGTTGCAAGGGAATTGCACAGGAACAAAGAGCAGGTTCCTGTGTGATTCAGGCGTGAACCAGCCCAAAAGGCAGCTAAACTGACTGCCCCTAAGCTCAGCCCCCCTGCCATTAAAAATTCACTGCATGTATTTAGAAATGCCCTCTCTCATATAAAGGCATATTTTTCAAGCCAGTGTTAATAAAAGTTTGGGAAAGTTTTGGATTAGTGATTTCTCATTGGTTGGCTTGTGCTCACATTAGTGGTTAACTTCAGCTTTTAAAAGCCCCCGTCCAATCTGATCATCTTTTCTAAGCAAAGAGAGACTCACCCTTAAAACAGACAAAATGAACTCCACAAATAAAACTATCCCCCCATAGTAGCAGGCTATAAACAAATTTGCTTAACTTCTCTGCAACAGAACATCAGAGACACCACACAGCTTCCAAAGTCACCTAAAAACAGATCGAGCGATTATAAAACTAATTAGACTGTAATCAGTAAGCAAATATCCAGCGGTGATGAATTCAGTTTCTGCTCAGTGTGGTTACACATGAAAAGAGAGGTTTGCTTTATGTTTACTTTCTTCACACAGAAAAGCTCCATGGCTCATAGAGCTCATAGAACAAATGGCCTAACCTTCATTGGAGACAAATCAATAGTAGCTCAGTTTTGCTATGTATAGGAGAGATGATCAGCAGTGAATTCATTACAGCAGGGTTACTTTTCAGTCATTCAGCACAGCGACTGCCCTGCCCTCTCCTTGCACAATCAGGATTATGGGAGTCATAGGTAAGCGCTGATAAGAAATGATTCACATAGTACAAGTCCCTGCTTTATCATATACCAGCATTTATACACGACAGATAATGCTGGAAACATTTTTCAAGTGATTTTACAATTGCAAGCATTGCTTGTAGCAACAACATAGCATAGACCTGCGATCACCAATCAGTGGTCTGAAAAAAAAAAAAAAGAAT